>NC_081410.1:145210848-145843348 GCF_030272615.1 Cryptomeria japonica
TTTTGTGATGAACAGGGAATCAAGAGGTTGATGCCAGCTCCTATAAATCCACAACACAATGGGATAGCAGAGATGATGAATAGAACAATTGTTGAAGCTACTAGAACCATGTTGATTCAAGGTGAAGTACCAATTTTTTTGAGAGAAGCAGTTAGCACTACTGTTTACACTTTGAACTGGGTACTTGTCAAGAGAGGTAACAATAAAACACCTTATGAATTATGGCATGGCAAGACTCCTACTGTTAGTTACTTAAAAAAATTTGGGAATAGATGTTTCATTAAACATGATGATTACACTAGAAAGTTTGATGCAAAGTGGGATGAAGGTATTTTTCTTGGTTACTCTACAAAGAGTAAGGCTTTCAAATATTATAACAAGAGAACAAAAAGATCATTGAGAATGCTAATGTGAAGGTAAATGAACTCTCTGGGAAATCTTATGAGACCAACATATTTGAACTTGATAAAGACGAAGATAAACTTGTGTTTATTGAACCAGAGGTACATAAGAATGATGAACAAAACAATGCAGAAATATGTGCTCAACAAGTAAATGAAGATAGCAATGAAGAAGATGAAGAATATGAAGCAGAAGGAACTGCACCAGAACCATTAATACCAAGATATGTCAGAATAAATTATTCATAAGAACAAATTATAGGAGATAAAAATTTTGGTGTACAAATAAGAAGGAAAATCAGGGAAATCTCCTGTCTGATTTCAACCATAGAGCCTAAAACAGTAAGAGAGGCATTGAAGGATGATGATTGGATTAATTCTATGAATGAGGAATTGGATCATATCAAGAAGAACAAGACATGGATACTTGTTCCCAAAATAGAAGACAAGAATGTGATCGACACTAAATGGGTCTTTAGAAACAAGTTGAATGAAGAAGGCAAGGTTGTGAGGAACACAACAAGGTTGGTATGCAAAGACTATGCACAAGAAGAAGGAGAAGACTATGGAGAAACCTTTGCACCGATGATGAGATTGGAAGGAGTCAAAATGTTACTTGCTTATGCTACATTTAAAGGATTTAAGGTCTACCAGATGGATGTTAAATCTGCTTTTCTTAATGGCATCCTTGAGGAAGAAGTGTACATAGAACAACCAGATGGATTTTCTTTAACTAAGAATAAAGATATGGTTTGCAAGTTGCATAAGGCACTATATGGATTGAAGAAGGCACCAAGAGCATGGCTTGATGAAAGAATAAGTATCCAGTCAACTAATGAGATGGGGGGTTGAATCAGTAGATAGAAAAACTGATACAAACTTCACCAATCTCAAAAATCAATCTCTCAAAGTAAACTTGGAATTAACAACTCTGACACGATAAAAAATCGTAAGATAAACTAGTTGTCTATTACAACAAATTAACAGTAAACAAATTCTTCACATCTCAATGCTTCTGGTTATCATGACTTATCAAAATAGTTAAGTAGTTAAGTAAATCAACCATGAAAACATAACCACAAAAACATTCACCATTTGACACAAATATTTTTGATGTGGAAACCCAAATAGGTAAAAACAACAGTGAGATGAGACAGACAAGATAACTATCTAAACTCTTTTGAAGTTTTCCCTATTAGGAGCCTAGCCTGTTAAAGCTTTACAAAAGTCTTGTTAAGAACTAATCCTGTTAAGAATCACCCGGTTAAGGGATCGACTACAAATGCCTTGTTAGAATCAATACCCTGTAAGGAGTAACCTCAGTAGAGGATTTGAAAATCCAATCTAATGGACCACCTTGTTAGTGGATTTGAATAACACCAATCTTGTTAGAGCTTACCCGGTTAGGGGATTTCAATTCTATTGTAATTGCTAGAAAACAACAGGAGTTTGTTGATATGTCTCAATAGCACTACACTTGCTTGATCACATCCATTTCATGCTCCTATCTACCTTTACTCAAACTGTAGATACATCATCTGGTTCACCAACCACACACTCAACTAAATTGTGTCTATCTCTTTGCCAACTCTATAAAACTAAACAACTTCATCGACCTTATAAACAAATCAATCGAGTCAGTAACACAATAAAAACCTAATTCTCATCGAGATTACAAATAAATTTGGTTCAAGTATGACCATTGGATTACATAGCAATCTCTGCACATCAATCAAGAAAACCTTGATCGCTTCTTGATCACCACTTCATTGAACTTATTAACTCATCATGTGCTTTACATTAGATGCAATACATTTTCCTATTCCCTAGACCAAAACTGTTACAACAACTCACCAAAATCTCTTGGAATTGTCTTCATACAATAATCATGCATGTCATCATCATTACCGCTCATCATCAGATCATAAACTAATATAACCAATTCACCTAACTTAATCGATTAGGGTTTATCAAAGACAACAGGTAGGGTTTAGTGGTTACATCAATAGATAAGGTTTACACTGTTTACCGATTCACTTCACAAATTCTTCCTACCGGTTACAGTAACAATATTACAACAATATCATTGCCGGTTTATTGACATCAATGACAACATAACATATCATTAATGCAGTCTTCATGCAAATGCCAACAATCTCCCCCTTTGGCATAGATGGCAATACAAATATCAACACCGTTGATTGTTGTGTGATTGTGAATAGGAATCCTGGTTTACATTACCAAGTATTCACCATGCTCTCCATGTCTTCAACTTGTCATTGGTTCTCTTTCCCATAATCACATAATTCTTCTCCCCCTTTGACAACAATGCCAAATTGAAAGTAGAACATGTAATGTCAAATTTCACTGTGCATCATCAACAATTTGCAACTTGATGCTCCCCCTATGAAATACATCCACTTCTACACTAATCCTCTTGTAAAATTCTACAAGTAGCTCTTGGACTGATGCAATCTACATCATACTTAACTGACTTCATGAAGAGGGACAACCCCTAACTGACTTCTAAGATACTCAAAAGTAGTCTTAGACAGAGGTTTAGTAAAAATATCTGCAAGATGCTCCTTGGTAGAAACATGCTCTAAGATCACATCTTTACTCTAAACTTTTTCCCTCAAGAAATAATACTTCAATTCAATATGATTGGTTCATGCGTGCAAAAGAGGGTTCTTGGAAATATTTGTGGCACTTGTATTATCACATAAAATATTTATAGGTTCTGAAATCTTCATCTTAAAACCTTCCAAAATGTGCCTCATCCATATAGCCTATGTGCAATTCATGTAAGTTGCAACATACTCACCTTCAACAGTAGATTGTGAAGTACAACTCTACTTCTTACTACTCCATGAAACAAGCCTTCCTCCAAGAAAAAATGCTCCACTGGTTGTGCTTTTCCGGTTATCAACATTTCCTGCCTAATCTGCATCTGTGTAATTGATTGTAATGATCTATATGATGATTAATGATGATCTATAATGAGCTGTAAAAGATCTGTGATGATCTATGTTGTAAGCCTTAGGGTTTTGTAATTGACTAAGTTGTAAAGGTTGTTTATATCGGTACAATTGATGTTTGGTGTGTCGGTGGTTTTTGAGAAAAGTGTGAAGCCGAACCAGAGTATGAGATCTACCAGAGAGTAGCAAATTTGGAGCTTAATTGGATTTGATCAAGCAAGTAGTTAAGTGTTGTATCTAGATCATTCACTATTGTTCTCTAACAATTGCAACAGTCAAAATCCCTTAACTGGGTAGGTCCTAACAGACCTTACATTGTAAATCCCTTAATCAAGTAGCTCTATATCAGAGTGTTAAATCCTCTTGCAAGGTTGATCCTAACTGGTCAAAGCTCGTAATAGGGCTCATCATCTAAATCCCTTACCCGGGTGACTCCTAACAGGGTCTTCTCCTAATAGGGCATCATTGTAAGCTTCTAACTGGGTTGTGCTCCTAATAGGGCGCATTCCAAAAGAGTGCACAATATTTTGTGGGTACCAATTCCCACCGTGGTTTTTCCCTAGTTGGGTTTCCACATGAAAAACATGATGTTCATATGGTGAATGTTTTTATGTGATCTTATATTTTACTTTTAGTTTATGCATATTGATGAACACTTAATGAGTTGTTCTGATAAATCGGTTTAACAACTATTTATCAGTGATTACCGGTAATGGTAAAGAGTTTATTACTGGTTTATGTTTGATTTGAAGAAGTTCTATAAGTTCAAGTTTTAAGATTTAAATTACTCTTAATATTGATTCACCCCCCCTCCCAGTATTAACCAGATCCTCTAAGATTATCAGAGAGAGTATAGGAGAGACCTAGAGAGGGGAGAGGGAGAAAAAATAAAGAGAAGAAAGGGAGAGTAAACCATTAATTAAGAATCGATAACCACCAGATGAGTGTCAATTTCCAACAAAAACATGGTGTTCCTTGCATACACACCCCATATTTCCAAAAAGAACCATGAATCCCAAGTTATTTCTACTCAGATTTATCGTCAAATGTTATCTTATGTTTAAATGTTCTAGTTTTCCTTGGTTCTTGATGAGTCAATTAGATTGTGAGATCTAAATTTTATAATTATTTTGATATAAGGAATTAGTTTTGTGGTAAGAAAGTTTGACTTGGGTCCTCATTATCCTCCTCTTGTTTGTGTTTTCTTTCTTAGCTAATTCCTAAGTTACTATCATTAGAATTCTTGATTTGAGTTTTTAATTAGAATTTTTTATGTTACGTTACTATCATTCTATAGTGTTGTAAATTGTAATCCTTTAAAAGATTCACACTCTACTTGGGCCCCTACTTTAGTATGCCTTCTCTTGGATCATTTGAAGCCTATTTGGGCCCTATCCTATCCTACTATTGTCATATACTAATTTTGAGACTAGATCCTATGTTCTGGATCTTGATACTATACCACCCCTTTCTCTTGTCAATGTTTGAGAGGACTATTGGTGCCTTGAATTTTATTTTTTCATAAATAGTATTAATATCAGTGGCCCTTTCAGATATTGTATTATCTCTGAAAGGATTTTTTGCTCAAACACATGAATAAGTTTTTGCAACTGATAGTTTAACATCAAATATGATTGAATTTGTTCAGATGGCGAGTTGTAAGTGTAAAATCATTGTGGATACTTATATTATTCAACTTTATTCTCTATCTATTTGTGGCTTTGATAATGCTGGTAGATAATTGCTAGGTACAATAACCTTGCCTATTAAGGTAGGTCTCAATATTTTACTTACACCTATCCATGTCCCCTATACCCTCACATGTAATCTTCTCCTACGAAGACCTTGGATTCATCTTATGTACACAACTAATAGAAAACTTAATTTCATTAAGCTGATTGTGATATTGACTAACACGATGTGTTATGTGCTTTCGCAATTTCATGCATGACCTCTTCAATTCATTCTCTACTACTGCGAAGAAGTGATGAAGACTAACATGACATATAATACGCTTTTGTAATTTCACGACTTCATGGGGCAATGCCATCTGTTGACCCATGAGACAATGATTGTGATTAACACAGTGTGTTCTAGGTGATTTTGCACTTTTGTGCATGACCTATTAAATGCATTCTCTATTGCCGCGAAGTAGTGATTATGACTAACATGGTGTGTGTTGGCTTTTAGGATTTTGCTAGTTCACAGGTCAATAATATATGCTGACCCGCAAGATGGCAATGGCGACTAACGTGTCGTGTTGTCCTCATTCGCAATTTCACGCATGACCTTCTAAACGCACTCTCTACTACAATGAAACAATGATTGCGACTAACACGACGTGTCAGGCACTTTCGCAATTTCATGACTTCACGGGTCAATACCATATGTTGACTCACGAGATGGCGTTATCGACTAACATGACATGTTAGGTTCTTTTGGAGTTTCATGCCTGACCTATTAAACACATTCTCTACCACCACAAAACAATGATTGTGACTAACATGGGTTGTTATGCACTTTTGCAATTTCGTGACTTCACGGGTCAAACCATCTATTCACCCACTAGACGATGATTGCGAATAACACGCAACTTTAAGTGCTTTCACAGTTTTGCATGAATAGACACAATCGGTTGTGACTTTCATTGTTTCGCTACTCGTGAATTAAGCCCAACATGTTAACCTATGAAACGACGATTATAACTAATGCAACTTTTTTTTGTGGCTTCTAACTCTAACACGACTAATAAAAAATCTAACCCTAACATGACAAATTGAAAATATAATGCGGCTTCTAACCCTAGCACAATCTCAATCATCCAATTGTAAATCTACTGTTCAAAATGTGAGACTAACATCGCATGTTAGTTTCGCCAAAAGTTTTTTTGGAGCGAGAATAGGCATCCCGCGATGTGGCTAACCCTAACGCGACCTGTGTGTGTATAGCCATAATATATCAAGTGACCTATGCATGTATAGATCCTAATTGATGTGTCTAACCCTCACATGACCTCTGTGTGTATAGTCATATTATATCAACCAACCTGTGTGTGTATAGCTCCAAGCTGTATTATATCAAGCAATATAAACTAACCATAATAGCTTCAAACTAAAAATGTAAACTGTAGTGATATTAAACACAAAATCCAAACCATATCACGCAAATGATAAACTAACCTTAATGCGACTTTTCCCATGTTAGGTACATCAAATCACGCCATGTTAGTCTTTTCTCTGATGAACATACCAATTTTTGGAGCCCGCACCCTCTTTTTCCCGTCGGGATGTCGTCCAAACATGGTTTCTTCATTCACTTGCTTTTAATGTGTGTGTTATGCACAATAAACTGTTGGTATCTATGAATCCAGTCATGGCCATCCTCTGACATGTCTACATAATTTCGTGTGGGCCTTGAGGAGTGAAATCGACAACTCGACGAACTCCACAGGAAACTCTACGTCACATATCGTGGGTCTGGGCGCCACGACAAGTTGGAATGGTATGCATGTCTCAGACATGTATGTCAATGCATGTCGTTGGTATGATGGGTCCATTTTGGAGCCAGAATAGACGCGTCCTATTGGGTGTGGATTTTTTGTCTTCCACACACAATTATCATGTGAATATGGATATTTTCACTATGGTGGTCATTTGGGGTTTGGAATTGGGTGAGAGGGAGGAAGTTGTGAATTGAGCCATTCATTAATGCTTTGAGGATGAATGGCGCTTGGGGTTGCAAGCAGTGATGGAATGGGCAGTGTCGAAGACACATTTTGACTTGCGAGAAGGTGTTAAGGATGAAGTGATGGATGAATTGTGGGAGCTTTTTTCCTTTCATTTTCTAGCCTATTGGCTTTAATAAGGATGAGAGAGGGGTTGAAAGCGGTGACTAAGTGGAATGCTTGAAATATTTTCTCCATGGAAAAGTGGTGGAGAGGAATGCAGGTCATGGGGCACGAAGGCAAGAAATGACAGAGGTGGTAAATCAATTGAATATAGAAGATGTGGCGACAAAATCCAAGATTGAGAATCCTGCAGATGGTGATGAAGACAATGGGTGAGGTGTAAACCTATGTCTGTGGGGAAGTATTTTAACAATTTTGTTTGTCTCTTTCGCATTGATGTTGTGGCTCTCTTCCTCAAAGCTTTTGTTCTTCTCGGGTATCTTTTTTGTTTAAAATGATAATATGGGACTGGGTGGGTCTCAGATATTTTTGTTGTCGGGTAGGGTGGGATCTATCTATGAGTGGTTTAGACCATATTCATGGTATAGGGTGGGGGAGATTTGCCTTCCAATTTTGCATATTTTTTATGTTTTATGGAACATTGTATATCTGCATAATGATGGTGTTTTCTTGTTTGGATGTGGGTTTAATTTCTAGATAATGAGTAGATGGAGGTAATGAATGCAGTATCTAGCTAGGTAAATTTGTATAGGGTTTGTAGGTTATAGGGTTTGTAGGTAATGAGTAGTGCAATAATGGTGGTGGGATGTTTAATGATGAATTTGTGGGTATTTTTTTTCCAGATATGGGATGTAAAGGGGATTTTTTGGTCCAAATGTCAGGATTAGCTATCTCTAGAAATAGAAAAAATTTCATGTAATTTCTTTTTTGATATTATCAATAAAATACAATCTTATTACTGGCAAAAACAAAGTGATGATTTAAATGATAAATAACATGTTAAATTTAAATATTTTAGGAGAAATAATGAATGGTCAAGATTTAATCTTGAATCAAAAGTCTAATTCAAGACGGTGGCACTAATGAGGAGAAGTGGAATGCATGAGGGGATTTTAAATTATTTCTTTTAATAAAAATAATTAGTATTACTCAACAAATTGTCAGGCTTCTTTAACCACTCATGAAATAATTTATTCCATGGAGTTAAGGAAGAAGCTGGGGATGGTCTTAAAGCTAGATATTTCTAAGGCTTATGATAGAATTCTATGGCCTTTTTTATTGGTGTTGTGTAGTTGTTTGAATTTAAAGGTCAATTCATGAACTAAATTAAAGCTTGTATCACTACCCCTAAGTGTGAGATGTATTCAAGTCAATAATGTTCCTCGGTGTTATTTCTCTTGTGGAAGAGGGCTAAGACAATAGGATCCTCTTTCTCCTTACCTATTCATTATGGTGGCTAAATTCCTTGGGAGAAACTTTCAAAAGAGGCTTGATCTTAAAATTCTTAAGGGGATTAAGTTTGCTTCTTCTCTCCCTTTGGCTTCTCACCAACAATTTGTGGACATGATACTATCTTTTTTGGGGATGCTTCAATGGTTGAAGTTGGGCATTGGAAGTCTATTTTAGAGAAATTTGTTAGGGATTCAAGATAGTATATTAACTATAATAAAAGTATGCTTTATTTCTTCTATTGGAAATTTTTTCATTGATGTTAAGAAGATATTAAATATCTTTGAAGAATGAATGAGATTGATGGAAAAATTATCATTATTGAAGATGATTTTCATTGATGGATTTGATTTACATATATAAATCAAGTTTTATGTCCAAGGAAATTGATGGCAGACTCCTCTAGATGAAGACAAGACAAATGTTCTAGACAAGTTATTCCATAAAGCATGACAAATTCCTCTAATGAAGATTGGAGAGTTTCTTTTATTAAGGAATTCAAGAATCAAACAACAAAGATAAAGGGTAAATAAAAATCATTGATTTAACATTCAGTTGAATAGATAACTTGAATATTACTATGCATTCTAATATGCAGGAATTGAAAGAGTTTTGATAAGATCAAAATGATTATTAGAGAAATGATTATCATGAGTGAGTTTCTTAACAATCAACTTCATTAGTATGTGAATATCGATTATGTTGGACCAAACATTAGAATAAACTAAGGCAGTGATTATTATTTAAATGGAATATAAAATATTTTTCCAAAGAGAGCAAGAATTTAATAAACAATAAGATAATGCAAGCAATTGTATTAGACAACTATTGATTAGAAAAGACAACTCAACAAATCATATAAAGACAAAAATTATGGTGTAATTCATTAGTTTGTAAATGGAGCAACTTCATGTACTAAAGACAACAATAATGTTAAGTAATGGGAGCTAGGTAACAATCAAGTGGTATGATTTCATTGAGTACAATCTAAATAACTCTTGGTTAGAGATAATTAAAAGAAAAACAAAAAGGTGTAATTTCTAATAAGAAAAAATTGTTTATTGAAGAGGTGTAATCAGATTGGGTTTCATCCATTTGTTGTGAAAAGGTATGTCCATTTAGAAGGGAAATACATGTATTAGAAGATATAGAGAGAGATTGGAATGAGGTAGAAGAGTGTGTGTTTCAAAGACAATAAAGCATATGTACCAAGGGTAATTAATGAGAAGATAGATAGTAGTTTTGATAAGAAGAGTTTGAGAAGAAAGATTGCATATTAATCAAGAAGAATATGAGAAGATTACCCAGTTTTATGAGGGAATAATAAGAAAATCATGTATAGATCTAATGAGTCCAGATTATAGCAAATTTTCAAGTGGAGTTTGTGATCACTTTATAGAAGATTTATGATTAGTCGTAAAGCAAATTTGAGAAGGAAATTATAGTAGTTTTAAGTAGAGATTTATAACAAAAGTTGTAAAGAAAATAAAAAGGTTATCCACCATCCATTGAAGAAGAAACATTGATAAGGTGGAAATTTGAATGGAGAGTTGGTGCCTCTAGTGGGCTAGAATTCTCATGAATTGAATGAGAGGTTGGTAACTCTAGTGGAAAAGTTCTCACAAATTGAATGAGGGATTGACGCCTCTAGTAGGTTGAGCCTATGAAATTTGTAAGAAATTATTATATAAACAAGTTTTTTGTGGTTTTCTCCCATAAGGGTTTCCACGTAAATATTGTGTTATTGTATTTTTCATGTGCATGATTGTTGAAATTAAGTAAATGATGCTATTGTGATTGATAAAGTTTATATTGATAAAAAAAATTATACCAACTCACCTAACCCCCTCTCCCCACTCTCAGTATAATCGTGTTCTCATCATCTTCAATTTGGATCAGCTAATTAAAGTTAGAGTCATGATGATTTTAGGGAACTTCCAATTTGTCACTCTTTCAGCCACATACCTTAGGCTCCTCTTAATTTCAAAGGAACCTACTAGTAACTATTGGAATCACATTATTGAAAGGTTCCAAAAGTAGTAGAGTGGAAAGCTAAACTTATTAGTCAAGGTGGGTAATTACAATTGCTTAAGGCCTCTTTGTAAAATATTCCTTTTATATGATCTCTCTCTTCAAAACTCCAGCCTTCATAGCTAATATAATTAAGAAAATTCAAAGGAAGGTTTTTTGGACTAGTATTGAAGATCATTCTAGATTAGATCGTTGAATGAGGGGTTGGTACCTCTAGTGGAAAATTTCTCACAAATTGAATGAGGGATTGGTGCCTCTAGTAGGTTGAGCCTATGAAATTTGGAAGAAATTATTATATAAACAATTTTTTTGTGGTTTTCTCCCACAAGGGTTTCCACGTAAATATTGTGTTATTGTATTTTTCATGTGCATGATTGTTGAAATTAAGTAAATGATGGTATTATGATTGATAAAGTTTAAATTGATAAAAAAAATTATACCAACTCACCTAACCCCCCCTCTTAGTATAACTATGTGCTCATCAATTAGTATCAAAGTTGGTTCTTTCAGAAAAGTCTAACCACTTGAAGGTAGATCAAAAGAGCACATATGGAAAAGAGAAAAGGAAATAAAGGAAAAAGAAATATTGAGTAGGGTATTGATGATAAAGCATGAAATGCAAGTAATGAAGTGATAAATAAAATACCCTTGGCAATATAAGATGAATTCTTTGATATAGAGAAAACTATAATTTGAGAAATGAAGAGATGAAATTAGAAGAGGGGTCAAAACAACATGATGAGAATGATTATGAGGATATTTTTTGAGGAAGAACTCTATTGAACCATAGATGAGATTGAAAAACTTAGAAATAAGAACTAGAAAATAGTGCCTAATATTCAAGCGAATAATGAATCTAATAAGGTATTAGTGTGAAGCCTTGACGAATCCAAAAATATAATCATATTTATAAAAGCTCAAATTGAAGAAAGAAAAATAATTGAAGAAGAAATGAGAGCTCAATTGAAAGTCAATGAAAAAATTGTGGAAGATTAGAAGTTGAGATTCTTTATCTACAAAAAGATTTAGAAAAAACAACTACTGAATTAAACACTAGTCTCAAATTTGAAAACAACTTGAAATCCTAGATGATATCATTACTAGGCAAAGATCACCATCGAGTAAAACATGACTTGGCTAGAAAAAAAATTAAAACATTCAAGGAATATTCCAAAGAGACTCCTAAGAAGACAAATGAGGGAAAGACAAAAAGCCTTGAAGACACTTTCAAAATCCCCATCAAGAATGAAGGTAGCAAGAAGAAAAAGACGCATCCTAAATTTAACAAGGACAATTTAAAGAAGACCTTGCCTCGATGAGAGAATATACACACAAGTTCAAGAATATCTTTTATGGCTATTACTACTCATGCAATCATTTTTGGCACAAGGCAAGAGAGTGTAAAATACATGTAAGATATAATGACGGTTGGAAAATAAAATCTTATGGGTGGACAAGTAGAAAATATAATTTATATATTATTTAAGTGAATTATAATATTATATGTTACAAATGTAATAGTGATGGACATGTAGCACAACATTGCAGATGCGGTTTTGTGAAGCCACCTAGAGATTACAAGATGAAGGATACCATGAACAAACAAAAAGAAATACTTACTAAGATATGGAGAAAGAAACAAGAGAAAGATAATTAGAAGAATAAAAAGGATGAAACTATTATTATGCATTATGCACTTCATGCACAAATTTGAGGAAAAGCATGAATTTACTAGTGGCTTATCATTGTACTATCTTTCAACTTTGTGGAAAAGACAATTCTAAAAAATGAAGACAAAATGAGAACTCTATTATAGTAGCAATGGAAGAATTTGTTATTGTGGTATAGTAGTAGCAAACTACACATTACAAGGTTACCATATAATAAAGAGAAGGAGAATCAATGTCAATATGATAAAGATCCTAGAAGCCTTGAGACAATGAGAGAGTTTTTCAAAAGTTTGATAGGAGGATGAGAACAGTCCAAAGAAGTATGCTTCTATATTTACATTTGACAAGCATGTGTTGGCAAAAGAATAGGAATTTGATAGAGTAAAGTTGGATTCTTATGTTCAAATTCACATTAAAAATGTTCCTATTGATGTATTGATGCTATAGAAGACATGGATAAAATTATGATGAGCATCTCTTCACCTTTAATATCAAAGGAGGAGAGTTACAACAAGAGAGAACAATGCCATTTATGATAAGATAAGGAACTATGACAAAAATATTCAAAATAACATTAAGCATGAAAAGAGAAAATTGCATCAAAGATCAAAGAAGTCAAGGTATCAATGAGCAATCTAAATCTATTGTGAACAACTAAATTCATTAATATGTGAACAATGAATATGTTGGAACATAAATTAGAGTAAATTAAGGCAATGATTATGCTTTAAATGGAGCAAAAAACATTGTTCCAAAGTGACAAGCTGCAAATTAATACACAATAAGATAATGCAAGAAATTGTATTAGACAACAATTGGTTAGAAAAAGACAAGTCAAAAAATCATGTAAAGACATAAATTATTGTGTGATTTATTAGTTTGCAAATGGTACAACTTCATAAACTAAAGACAACAATAACATCAAGTAATAAAAGTTAGTTAACAATCAAGTGGTGTTATTTCATGAAGGAGTACAATCTAAATGACTCTTGGTCAAAGTTAATTAAAAAGAAAAAAAAAGGTTTGATTACTATTAAGAAGGCTTTTTTTAACTATGTAATTAGATTGGGTTTCATCCATTTGTTGTGAAATTTTTTGTCCCTTTCGAAGGGAAAAACATGTATTAGAAGATACATATAGAGATTGAAATGAAGTAGAAGAGTGTGTTTCAAAGACAATAAATAATATGCACCAAGGTTCATTAATGAGAATAGATAATAGATTTGATAAGAAGAGTTCGAGAAGAATGATTGCATATTTAATGAAACTAGAAGAGTCTGAGAAGATCATTTTACAATTTATGAGGGAATAATAAGAAAGATCATTTTTAGATCCAATAAACATATTATAAAATATTTTTAAGTGGAGTATGTGATCACTTAATGGCATATTTATGATCAAACTTAAAGTAGATTTGAGAAGGAAATTATAGTAGTTTGAAGAAGAGATATATAGAAAAAGTTGTAAAGAAAAAAATAGGTTATCTATCATCCACTGAAGAAGCAACTTTGATAAGGTAGAAATTTGAATGAGGGGTTGGTCCCTCTACTAGGTTGAGCCTACAAAATTTATAAGAAATGATTATATAAACAAGTAATTTTCCATGATTTTCTCCCATAAGGGTTTCCACGTAAATATTGTGTTATTATGTTTTTCTCATGTGCATGATTGTTGAAATTAAGTAAATGATGTTATTGTGATTGATAAAGTTTTAAAAAATTAATAAAAATTATTTTACTGATCCACCCCCCCTAACTCTCAGTATAATCGTGTTCTCATCATCTTCAATTTGGATCAGCTAATTAAATTTATAGTCATAAGGATTTTAGGGAACTTCCAATTTGTCGCTCTTTCAGCCACATACCTTAGGCTCCTCTTAATTCAAAGGAACCTACCAATAACTATTGGAATCACATTATTGAAAGGTTCCAAAGGTAGTAGAGTGGAAAGCTAAACTTATTAGTCAAGGTGGGTAATTACAATTGCTTAAGGCCTCTTTGTAAAATATTCCTTTTATATGATCTCTCTCTTCAAAACTCTAGCCTTCATAGCTAATAAAATTAAGAAAATTCAGTTCACCCCATAGCGCAGCAGTAGAGCAGCGAGCCTCCCCCAGTGGAGGTTGTGTGTTCAAAGCATGGGGCTTGGCCCCTCTCCATCCCCGCCGTCCGCCTCTCGCCATCGGTTTCAATGCACAGGGCTTGCCCTCTTTGCCCTCATCTCGTTGCACTGGTCTGTTGACTTGGCCGAAGAGGTTATTCACTGTTGGTGCACACCGAGGAGTGAGTGAATGATAAATTTGGAGCATGCTCTTGGTCCCCCCGATGCTTGTTGGTCGATTACTCTCCGTTCGTTGGCTAGGAAATTGACAGTTGTGCTCTCAAGCTGTGTAGGGTGCTTCAAAGAGGATGCCTTGACCCACGATTCGGAGATGAGGTCCTCCTTGTGATCTCACTGGTTCATAGCTCTAGTCAAAAGCGATTGAAAAAAAAAAAAATTAAGAAAATTCAAAGGAATTTTTTTTGGACTTGTATTGAAGATCATTCTAGATTAGCACTTTCAAGTTGGCATAAGGTTTATGTGCCTAAAATTTTTGGAGCCCTTAGAATCAAAAGGATAAAAAAATTTAACAAAGCCCTCTTTGCTATAATTGGTTGGCTTTTCAGGAAGGATCAAAAGATTGGGTGACTATTTTGAAAGCTAAGTATTTGAGAAATGAGGATCAAGGGAGCTTCCTTTATGTTGTTGATTTTCCCTATGGATCTGTTATTTGAAACAAGTTGTTAAAAGTCAGAAATATAATTAGATGAGAGGTTCATAGAAGAGTTGGTAATGGATCAATGGTAAGGAGATATCTTTTTGGGTGGATGTTTGGAAGAATGGACCAACTCTCTGTTCCTCCAATGAACTAAATTAAATCAAATCTATGCTTATAAGATTGAATGGTAAAAATTTTTAAGGATATATTTAGTGGGATGGTGATAAGCCAAGATGGAAAGATTATTGGGAACAACTAGCTAGGGGTAGACTTCTAAGAGGTTGAAGATAGCAAGGATGGGTTGTTTCTCTCCAACTTTTACAACAACAATTTGGAGACTGTTTGTTTTGTTCTAAAGATAATGAAGATGAATGAATCTAGACAAAACTTCCCTCTGGAATATTATCAATAAAATATTTTTTCTCATTACTTGAACAACCTCTTATTGTTCCTAGTCAATTTGAGTGGAAATAAGTGTGCAATTGTATTATACCCAAGGATAATTTCTTCTGGTGGACTACTAATCAAAAGGATGGGTTGTTTCTCTCCAACTTTTACAACAACAATTTGGAGAGCGTTTGTTTTGTTCTAAAGATAATGAAGATGAATGGATCTAGACAAAACTTCCCTCTCGAATATTATCAATAAAATATTTTTTATTACTCGAATAACCTCTTATTGTTCCTAGTCAATTTGAGTAGAAATAAGTGTGCAATTGTAAACGTATACCCAAGGATAATTTCTTTTGGTGGACTACTAATCAGAATGATATCATTACTATTGATAATATTAATAAAAGAGGTTTTTGTTCTCTTTGTTATGAAGATATAGATAATCTTGACCATTTGTTTATTCATTGTACCTTTTCAAGAGAAGTTTGGTCTCAAGTCCTTAATCTTCTCTCGATTGATTGGGTCTTCCCTAGTTCTCTTAAAGATATTGTGGAGATATGGAGTAGATGCTATTTCTCTCACCCTATTATTTCATACTTGTGGAGACATATACATGTTTTTGTTTCATGGGGCTTATGGAAGGAAATAGGAAATATAATCTTCATGAACCAAAAGAGAAACGCCATGGATGTGTTCATGACTATTAAACAACAAATTTGGGAAAACATAAATGTAGGGGATTATGGCTTCTCAAAGCGATCCCAAATCTGGAGGATTAAAAAATATTTAGCTAGAATAAACTAGGTTAATCTTCTTTGTAGAAGAAACACAATATGGTCTCCACCTGAAGAAGGATGGGTTAAATGCAATTTTGATAGGTGCTCTAAAGGGAATCCTGGGATAGTTGGCGCTAGAGGTCTTATCAAAGAAAAAAATGATAAATTAATTGAAGGATATGCTAAGAATTTAGGTGTTTGCACAAATAATATTTTGAATCTATGGCAACTTGGTGGGGTATAAAGAGGATAAAAGAGTTGGGGTTATTGGTATTGTGATTGAAGGAGATTTTAAATTTATAATTGACATTCTTAAAGATTAAATGAATAGGCCATGGGATATAAGGGACATGATGGATGAAAGCAAAAGAATTATCAGGAGCTTCCTTCAATTTACAAGATGGTGTGTACTCATCAAAAAGGTAATAGGACAATTGATGTTGTTTCTAATGAAGTTATCCATTGTCAACATTGGGTGTACTAGAACTATGACTGAATCTCATCTAATATTAAGTGATAATTCTAAATGAAAGGAAGGGTTCAAAATTTGTATTTTAATAATGGTTTTGATGATGATGATTGAATTGCATGTTAAGAACGAGAAGGGAGATGTATTGATGATGATTGACAAAATACTGCAAGTTAAGGGCAAGAAAGGTGTTGTAAGTTTGACTACCAAGAGTGTGGATAAAATTAGTAATCTTATTCATGATGACTTGCACTTTGGCTAAAATACTCAAATATTTATTCCCAATTTCACATTGGGAAGTTCGTTAATTCTCACGTGTTGAAGGATTTATCAAGTAGCTTGATCGAGATTTCTTTTGTAAGTAATACTAATTTTGATGTGGGGGAATTAATTATTTAAGGTAATATGGAGAGGCTCAAAAATTGTGACAAAGAGTGGAAGTTTCTTTTAATTTTTTACAGAATTCCTAAGAAGCCAAATGGAGAGAACCCATAGAGTTTCAATAGTTTAATGGTGGCAATATTAACAGGGCAAAAAAATAATTATGTGGAGGAGTTGCTTTTTGAAACAAATCTTGACATTGACATTGACACTTGCTTAAAAGACATAGTGTATGAATCTTAAATCTTTATTTAATAATTATTGTTGACTCATAAGGCACTACCCTATACGTTTGTCAATCTCCTTTGATGCCAAATTTTCTACACGTTGAAAATAAGAGGATTCTATCTAGTAGGAAAATTAGTTTGGTCATCAATATTGGACATCTTTTCACTAATCTGAAACATCTACTTTTAGATTCAAAGTATTAGTCATGACTTACACATATAAAAATGTCAAGAGCAATTTCAAGTTATTTGTCAATTTTTTAAAGAAGTTTTTGTTGGTTATAAGATCTAATGCCCACTCATTAGTTGTTGAAAGACACGACAACTCTTATGAACTCCTCATTATGCTTAGAGAGGTCCCATGCCTTGCAACATATAATTAACCACTACTAGGGGAAGTGCACTGGTTCCAATAACCATTCACTCCTTGCACAACCAACCTTCCAATTACTTACTTTAAAGAAACAAAAAAAAAAACTAAAAGCCCATTAATAAATTTCAAATGTACCAATAGCTGCCTATTTTTTAGCATTCTATGACCACAATTGGCTCATTTGTGCACCATTATTGGTACCCATAGCACATGACTATTGGAACATTTTGCATAAGTATTGACAATTTTAAGTGCACATTGGAGCATCTTTAAATAAGTATCCAGTGACATGAGATCCCATAACATGTATCCTTACTACCTAGAAGAAATCAAGAAATAGCTCTAAGCAGTTAAGTCGCATGTATAGACAACCAAAAAAATTGTCAAAATCTAATATACTGTTTAAAATCTGTAAATGTACAAATTTGAACCCAAAGAAGTGGCAATCTGTCAGAACGCTCGAAGGCCGTCACTGCTTGCTAGAAAGCAGCAGGCAGGACGTTCATCGGGAGACCAATTGCGAACACAACAGCCTCAGCATTCGCGCTCTGGCCTTAGAGCCTTACTTCATCTTCCAGATTTGTGTGCTTGTCTGAGTTTGATACGCAGACCAAGTTGTACAACCTTCAGAACAGATCCTGTTCAAGTAAGGTCGTGCTTATGACGTCCGTTCTTTTTAGATATAAATACTCTTTTTTTAAAAGAGCTTTGAATGTGGGATACAACTCTTTAATGGCTCTCTTTGGATATACCCCTAAGTAATACATTTGTACGCACAGCATTCTTCCATGGGAGAGCTGTGAATGCTTTTAATTCTCTTCAATCAATTTTGCCGACCTCACGACTGTACAGGATCTTCTTCTACCGCTGGGTTGCAGTTAGATTTCTGAATTCTCTAAATGCATTTCAGTTTAAGAAGCCTGGATTTTTGGTTTATTTTTCAGGATGGATAAATATTCTATGATATGGTATTGGATGAAGGAAGATTTAAAAAAAAAAATTTGTTTCATAGTTCCTAAATTAACTATAACATTTTAATCAATTTGATTGTATAGCAATGTTGCATACAACATACAAAATCCTACATGCCATTTACTTATTTTCTTAAGCTCCTTCCAATTTAAATATTCACTTTAATGCCTATATTATCCCTAGAACTTCCTTCTAAAGATAACATTGCAAATACCGAATGAGCATGTTGCTTCTCATCCATCTTACAACACTCTTGATTGAAACTATCAAAAGTTATAAATATATTTGCATTCTTGTGTAATCATCAAATATAGCACTATTTGCAGTACATTGCATCTTATTATAGGGTTCAATATTCTCACATCCTATTTTTTAAATATTTTTTTATTAATGTGTATGTAATTGTCACTAGTTTTTTAAAATGAAATTTCAATTTATCTAAGTAAAATATCATAAAAAATTTATGAGTTTGCATTTTGAAGTGATATGATGTGTACGATTTCATTGTAAAATGTTTTGGATTAAGGTAAAAACAAGTTTTCAAGGGGTCTTGAAACCCTTTACATAAAAGATTCTAAAAGGATTAGAATCAAAGCATTAGAAGATCCAAAACAAGACAGGCTATAAAAGATAGGACAATACATAGAGCAGCCAAGAAACCAACAAACATCCAAATGGGCAGACAAAAAACTAGCAAAGAACTAGAACACAAAACACAAAAACACATAAAAGACAACACAATTACATGAGGCACTTAAGGGTCTCAGCGATCTCGACCTCCAGTAGGCTCATGTTATCAGCACCCATCCTCATCTCTTTGTAATCCACACTCTGAGTCACGACTTTTTTCTTCTTGTTACCCTGGGTCTACTTACAAGGGCCTTGATCAACCCAAGTCTTGATCTCATTATCATCAGCAATATTGATCAGAACTTTCTCCTATTCCACTTTGTCAAAATTATTCACCATGGCATTCATGGAATCCTCCGTTTGTTTGACAATATTGTGACTGTTGGTCATAATTGTCATGAGAGTGGCTTGAATTTTCTTATAGTTTTCTTCCACAAGGGTAAGTCTGTCCTCAAATCTTTTTTGCATCTGATCAATTCCCTCAACTGCTCTGTTGATGCAGTCCACCACTGATTTCTTTTCATCTTTCATCTATTGCACGTTACCTTTCTGATTATCCCGAGCAATGACCATAGGAATAGCTTCCATCTTGCTACCCAAGGCCCTTTGGTTGAGTCTAACCTCTTTAAGCTCATGAAAGAGCCACTTCAACATGCTGAAAGTATAAATGGTGTGGTCCCTAGCCATTCCCAGAACATTGTCATAGTCATCCCTCTTATCACTCTGCTCTGCACTCTTTGCATGAAGGTCCTTGGTGGTATTCTACGGAGGTGGTGAAGGGGGCCTCTCAATGTTCTGGCTGTCAGGGTTCATGCAAGCCCAATTACCACCCGTAGAGCCCTCAAAATTAGCCTTATTACCACTAGATATAGGGGAATCCTTGCAAGTCGAGGTGGACAGAGAAGAAACAACCAATTACTTCCGCACATTCTTACCCTTACCCAAAGAAAAAGAAAAAGAAAACTGGTATTTCTTAGTCAACGGTTAGTAAAATCATACCTGCATATTCTTGTTTATAAACAAGGAGACAATGGATGAAGATAAAATAGTCTTGAAATACTCTTCGTCCAGATAAAATTACATGCATTGGATGAATTGAAATCATTAAAGTTGTATGAAAAAATAAAGTGTAGAAAGCTTGATGTGTCAACAATGAACTAAATATGGCAAATAGCTTGAAAGAATGGTAATATTAGCATATTATAAATAGTATCCAAATTAGTCCAAAATAGCCATTTTATTGGTGAAGAATATGATCGATATCTGAGTATTATGCAATCCTTGATTTTATCCTAGTAAGGTATAAATGTGGATTTGATTGGGGCTTCAAAAGGCTTGATTATTTTATGAAATTATTTTTGAATACACATATTTGTTATAGAAGCTTTCTTTAGTTGGTTGGACTATGAGTTTAAATTTCTTCAACAAGATGTTGTAGAATATTGTGTCACTATTTACACTACCAAAAGCTTATTTTGAAAAAACACTCCTTGGATAAACTATCACAATTTCTTTTGTCTTAGATTAGGAAGGTGTATGTTTAGTAGTTATTTTAATGCTACTATAGGTCTAAGATATAAGGGGTGGCAGCAATAAGCCATCAAACTTTGAGCTTGATTTTAAGTTTTTCACAATGGAATTTAATCTCTTAAATATTATTCTTAAATTAGGACATTTTGCATGGAAAAACCATAAAAAATATGTAATATAATGGTATGGGTAGATAGGTTTCTTGTGTCCCCTAAATGGATATTTAATCAATGGTCAATGGCATTTGTTGTTGTAAATGTATCTAGGTTTGATCACTTTCCCATTTCTTTGGATATTTTGTTGGACTGTTCTCAACTCTAATGTCCATTTGAATTTTAATACATGTAAATGATTCATCCTTTTTCCATGACTCAATGGTTTTGTTGTGGTATGGAGGAATAAGTCTTAACAGTTCAAAGATGCTTATCCTTACCTAGACATTTAAATCTTTGAAAAAGAAAATTAAGTAATGGAACCATTAAGGTTTGGAAACTTTTTTTGTTGAAAATAGTAAGATTGAATTTAGATTAGAAATGATTAGTGTTTATATCAAATTTAATGGTCTAATAAATGGGCTTATTACATTGAAAAAGAAAAAGTTGTTTCTACTCAAAAAAAACAATTATGAAAGAAGAAGAGTTTTAAAGATAAAAATCTAGACAAAAAGTGGATCAAAGGAAGGGATGAGAATACCAAGTAGTTTCATCAATTTAATGTGGTTCCTTGAAAAATAATAAGATACACTCTCTAATATTTTTAACAAGGAATTTAATTTATGATCTCTCTAGATTCCAACGAAAGGTGATTCTTTCCTTTACTAATTTGCTCAAAGCTTAAAATAGTACAAATTTGATTGAAGCTTCTTATTTCTTATATGGTATCCCTTAAAAAACACATATCTTTTAGTTGCCTTTAGTATGGAGGAATATCCTAGTATGGTGGTCAACTCAAGAAAAAATATAGAGTTCTTAGTCTAGATGGGTTACAAGCATGTTTTTTGAAACCTTATAGGATCAAGTATTAATAGGGAGTTATTGCATATAGTGAAGGAATATTGAAATATAAAAAATAATTCTAAATGAGTCTAAGTGCACATTCCTTTGTCCTTTTCCCAAAAAGAAATGTTTGGCCTATGGGTCTTGGGTTGATTATTGTATGCAACAATATTCATAAAGCTATCTCCAAATTGATCATTGAACAAGGCTTAAATATTATATTTTATATCTAATATATCACTAGTATTTAGTAGGTTAATTCATGGTTCTTAGGGTTTAGGTAGATTGGAACAATAAATAATATTAAATATATTGTGAAACAATAGAGGCAAAAAATAATAATTCACAATAACACATAGATCTCATGTGGTTCACCTAATGTGGTCTACATCCACAAAGAAACAATCGTCAACTTTTTCTCATCATCTAGCTAAGAGAAAATTATAATTTAATGATCTTTCACAAAATTTGTTATATAAAAGAAGAAGAGTTTTGAAGATAAAAATCTAGAGTGAAAGTCGATCAAAGAAAGGGACGGGAATACCAAGTACATTCATCAATTTAGTGTGGTTTGTTGAGCAATAACAAAATACACTCTCTAATATTTTTAAGGACTTTAATTTATGATCTCTCTAGATTCCACCAAAAAGCGATTCTTTTCCTTACTAATTTTCTCAAAGCTTAAAATAGTACAAATTTGAGAGAAGCTTATTATTTCTTATATGGTATCCCTTCCCTTGTCTGAAAGGAAAAAAACACATAAGTTTCCTTTAGTATAGAGAAATTTCCTAGTATGGTGGTTAACTCAAGATCAAATATAGAGCTCTTAGTCTAGATAGGTTACAAGAACATGTTATTTTAAACCTTCTAGGATGAAGTATCACTAGGAAATTGGTTCACACAGTGAATAAATATTGAAATAAAAAAATATTCTAAATGGGTCTAAGTGCACATTCCTTTGTCTTTTTCTCAAAAGCAGTGTTTAGCCTATGGATGTTTGGTTGATTATTGTATGTAACAATATTTAGAAATTTATCTCCAAAGTGATCATTGAACAAGCCTTAAATATTATGTTTTATTTCTAATATATCACTAGTATTTAGTAGGTTAATTCATGGTTATTAGGGTTTAGGTAGACTAGAACAATAAACAATATTAAATATATTACAAAATAATAGAAGCAAAAATAACAGTTCACAATAACACACATATATATAACGTAGTTCACCCAATATGGTGTACATACACAGAGAAACAACTGAACACTTTTTTTTTATCATCTAATGAAGAGCAAATTACAATTTGATGATCTTTCACACTACACGACAACTTATTTATTAAGCTTTTTAGTGGTCTGCAAATGTCAGTTTACATGCCAAAATAACATCCAAATCCCTTATTAAATAATGGGCAATTTTTTGCTTTGGGGACTGTGCTACCCCCATACCCCTATTGTGGGTATTGCTCCTAGGACCTCACCAGGCTAGGGGGATAGTCCCCTCGAGACCCAAAGGAGGGCTTTGAGACCCTTGCACTCCCCTGTTAATTGATTTGGGGGGGAAACATGCCTGACAAAGTCACCAAAATTTATTTATATGATTAGTTGCCATATACCAACAATCTCCCACTTGGAGACTAATCCTAAACGAACATTTTTTGCACCTATAACTCCCACTAGATTGGTGCACCTATACTTGGCTTGTTTCTCATTTGCGTTATTATCATTCTTCAATGCCAACAAAAATTGAACAAGAAATTAGTTTCTTTTGAGTTACAGCCTTAGTCAACGTATTTGTAGGATTCTAGTTAGTGCGTATTTTTTCCAACTTCAACTATCCATCTTCTAAAATTGATTGTATAAAATGGTATTGGAGTTGTATCTAATTTGTCTTAGAGTGAAGGCTTGAGTTCTTTACAAGATGAATGACACTCTGACTATCATTACAAAATCTTATATTGTCCTATCACTTGCCCCATTGCTCCATAAACCTTTATAACCAAATTGTCTCATTACTAGCCTCTATAGAAGCAACATACTCTGCTTTTGTTGTGGAAAGTGTAACAACCTTTTGCAATGATAAAATTAAACTAAATATTCTTTCACCTACAATAAACACAAACCCTATTGTGCTCCTCCTACTATCAATATCTCTCACTAGATCTGAATCAACATATCCCTATATAGTGGTGTTAGAACCTCCAAAACATAATGGTTGAGTAGCAATACCTCTCAAATACCTAATAATTGCAATATCTAGCCTTGTACACACCATGGAATACATCAAGTTGTCAACTGTTGAAGAGTATGATGATGAATAATGATGAATAGTAAATAACCAACAGATACTGAGAGGGGGGGTGACTTAGTATACACAAAAACTTCTTTAACAACTTAAACTGCAAAGACATCACTAACTGGTAAACAACATCACTGATCTAAATCAGGGCACTATCGGTAAAACACAGTGAGACTGTGAAAGACATAAACCGGTAACACTTAGATCTTCACAAAACCTAATATCTCATTTCCACTTCACCCATATGCATAAACAAGTAATGCATCATCAAAAATATAATGACCACTAGATCAACATGCCTTACCGCTTAACAGAAAACACTAATCATCACATGAAAAAGCATCACACATGACAAACATATTTTTCACATGGAAACCAAGCTGGGAAAAACCACTATGGGGATGAATACCCATAAGTTGTTCTTGAACTCTTCTGAAGTTCGATTTGTTAGGAGCCTAGTCTAGTTAAGGACTTTACAATAGGTTATGCTAGGAACCGATCCTGCAAGGGATCACCCGGTTAAGGGATGGCTAAATACTTGGTTAAAGGTTAGAACCCTGTTAAAGGTTACCTCGCAAGAGGATTTGAAGAACTCAATGATTTTGAGTCACCCTGTTAAAGGATTTACGAAAATCCTGTTAAAGCTACCCGATAAAGGGATTTTCCAACTACTGAAATGGTTAGAAGTCAACACGTAATACACTGATTTGATAACAACACTCAATGCCAAGACAAATCCATTTCAGTTCCTTTACTTTTGCAATCACACTTTGCAAATCTCTACTCACTGCACCGGTCTAGCAAGAATCAAGTATCTCTTCACTTGGATACACACACAACATTTGCCAACAACCTCAAATGAGAATCATCATCGACCTTATAGGAAACAGATAGGTCGGTGGCATAAACCCTAAACCCTAAACATTTAGGTTATCAATACAGTCGGTCCAATCCTGACCGTTCAATCACATTGCATAGGGTAAAATAATCTTGAACAAATCTCAAGACATTCTCCATCGTTCGTTCTTCACTGCTTTTGGAAGCTGATAACCCATCATGCGCTCTCCACCGTTTACTAAGACTTCGCACATTCCCGAGGTAGATAGGATCAATATTCTTCATGCAAGATCCTCAAGGAAATCCTTCACATGCACAAGGATGACATGGCAACACGATCTGATCTCTATTTCAATGCTAACTCATCATAGAATGTCGTCAGTCGAATCACATAGACTTGAAATGCATCAACCAGAAACCCTGAAGCTGAGACTACCAACTAATAGTCATATCAAATGAAACCCTGATACACTTTGCATATATCGGTTCACATTCGAACATACTGGTTCACCTTTTCACATATACCGATTCACATCATCATACCGGTTCACTTCATACCATCATACCGGTTCGCTTGCCAATTCGCTTACTTCAATATACCGGTTCATACTTCAACATATTGACATCAATGACAATGTACAATATCATCATGTCATCCAACTCTGCACATATGCCAACATATGAAACCTTGGACATGTTGTCCATATCCTCTTGTGTCATGCCTGATACATATCCTTATTCAAATCACCCTCGCTCTTAGGTAGAGTTGAAGTAAACTTTGCCCTTGCTCCAATTGATATCTCTCTCAAATTATTGATTAACTATTTGGACTAGAATGTGAAATCTTCAATGTCAAAATTGGTAAAATAAGAGTAAAGCTAAAGGATATGTGGTAGAAAAATGGTAGCATGAACTTACTAGAAAATGTGTTATTGATAATGCAAGGTAAAATTTTTGATTTATAGGCTCTTGGTTTGACAAATGGAGGGTTAAGATGCAACTCGAGGATCAAGGGCTCACAATAGATAAGAGCTCTTAATAAAGAGGGTCTGAATAAGTATCAAGAGTAGGTTTATTATAAATGGTTGAAAATGATAGGGATTGGACAAAGAAAAGGGATATTTTGGTTTAAGATTTCTAAAAGAGGCAAGATTTGACTTTTTTCCTACTCTTGAAGAGCTGAGGAATTCAAAATTGGGATTTAATGGAAAAGGGGATATTTCCTCACACTTGGTCAAACCTTAAAGTACCATTTGTCACAAGTGGATTTAGGAGGAATGAGGCAGAGGATAATTGGAGGATTATGCATGCTTGCACATGTAAAGGGAGAAGAAACTTGTCACATAATAGGAAGTTTGATGATTGGAGGAATATTAAATTAAGCAAAATGCTAATGAAGACTTAAGGAAGATCAATTATTTAATCAAGATTAAAGTAATTTTAAGTGGAGCATATGGTTGGATTAGTTAAATTAATCAACCTCAGAAGTAAGGGGAAGACAATTAATTTAGATAAATTTAATTAATTGTGGGGATGGAAAATAATTGATTATTTAAATGATTAGAGGACTATAAGAAGGTGAATTATAGGAAATAATTAATTAAATTTTTTATTTAATTAATTATATAATGGGTAGTTAATTTTTGTGTGTCTATATTTTTTCCCTCTTTTATATGATGTTATGACTAGCAAAAGTAGCATCATGTAAAAGAAGAATAAAATTATGCCCTAGTTGGTTAGAAAGCAATGATGGAAGGAGGTTTAGGAATGATAACCCTTAATATTTCACATGAAAAATATTTTTGGGTGATCTCTCAAAAGAAGAATGGATGTTATAGTGAAGGAATTCAAATTTGAGATTTATTAGGATAGAAGGTAGAAAAAACAGATTTCTATTAATGGTGAAAGAAGTAGAGGAAGCAATAAAAAGTTAGGGCCTAGGCATCTAAGTGGGGATTGGAGACCTATAAAAGGCCTAAGGAGGCCCATATGAGGTCATTTAAATTTGCACCTTCTCAGAGATATGATAACACCTTGTATGATAATTATATGTGATTGGTTGCATTCACACCTTCGAGGAGATTAGAGAAAACTAGTTTGTACCCCTTAGGTCCTATTCATAGTAGTTTACTTAAATTTACTTAGGGTTTACATATGATACTTATCACTTTATGTCTTAAGTCATAAGATTAAGATTTAAGTTAATTTGGAATTTGTGTCATTTTTTTACTCTACAAGTCATCATATGATGCAAGAGAGAAGTATACTTATTTTTTCAAGTACAACTAAGACCTAGAGAATCCTAGATTTCTTGATATGACTAACATGAAGTAATCCCACAAGATCTAATACCATATAAGATTTGATATAGAGTTCTCACTACCATGCAAGATTTGGCTATGAATTTAGCCACCAAATATCTAAAAACTTAAATAAAAGCACATCAGAGATCAAGTATGAAAGTATAATATTATTCTATCAAAAGAAGCAAATATACAATAATGAATTATGATAGATTGGAATGAGAACCCGTTAGATATATAGCCCAAGATGAGACATAGCACTATATAATATTATGAAATGTGTCCTAATATTATGAATTGACATAAAGTGACGAGTATTCTATATGAACCCTCTGTAAGCTTAAGTGAACCAATGGGAATATGACCTGAGGGGTAAACCAATTAGGTAAAATACCTCATTCACAACCAATCCCCTAAGTGCAATTGAGGGAGAATGTAAAAGATGCAAAGATGAAATGATGGGTCCTTTCTATTGATGTGATTTTTCATGCATTTTAGAATCGATCACAATATCACAACAATAGTATTATTATTTTTTGTTCAATTTTTTTATGTATTTTTTTTTATCAAGGTTATTCAAGTTATCTCAATAAAAAATTATGTCACAAAAAAAATACTTTTTTCTCCTCTAAGAATAACAAAAACTAATTGTTAGGTGACATGAGATCTTTTCAATATACAAAACATATATGTGATTTTGTGACTCTAATCAAAGAGATTAATCTACTATAATTTTAATTAACTAGTGGATAGGCTATAGGGGAAAGGACCCAGTAGTTGAGTGCATTCCAATTCTTGTGATAGAAGTTGTTGATTTAATATCCCCATACTTGCTGATTTAATGTCCAACTTTTGTACACATTGTACCAATAGTTGTATGATAAGTACCAATAATTGAATGAAATATACTATTTATTGTGAAAAGTAACCAATCATGTGATGCCACATCAACTGCACAAGTATTGGGGCCCTTTTGCACACCTATTGGTCTCACTTTTTTTGGGGGTTGTTTTGGACACCTTGGCAAAAGGCATGTTGATGTGGCATCATATTTGATGATGTGGCCCTAAAACCTTAGTTATAAGTAGGGGACTTGCCAAGTAAGCTGCTGTAAAAAAATCAAAGTGATTTGAAATTTCCATGTAGTATTTTGAGAAGCGCAAAGTTAGGGTGCACAACTACTGGGTCCTTTCCCCTATATTGTGGGAATTTTCATGGGATTAAGGCATTCTCATGCCCAAAAATTTTAACAGGTGATTGAAATATTCCTCACCTCACACCAAAAACTTTTGTCATATGGTTGAAACATTTCTTACCTCATGCTTGAAACCAAGTCTTTCTCACATCGAAAAAGTGTCTAACGTTGAGAAAAATAGCTTTCAATCAGTAGAAAATCCTCACCCCACACATTAATACAAATTTTAACTTGCAACTAATATTCATATATTTTTTCAGATATTATTTTTTCTTTTTAATGTGATTAGATTAAAACAATAGTTGTAGGGAGATTGGTTTTGATTCGTCTAATTTTATGGCATGATGTAGTTTCATAAAATTTTCTTTCAATATTTTGGGTAGATGGGATTGGATACATGTGATACTTCTGAGTATATGCAAAGACATGAGTTTCATACAAGATAAGAATGATGGATATGTCGGGGTCAATGAATAGTTCCTCAGCTAGTTGGATTCTTCGAACGTTCTTGGTCAATCTCTTACATTCTACTCTCCTACGATTTCCCAAAATACTAAACTTCACTCTACGAGACATTATTTTTTTGGTTTATTTTCAAGGATGCAAGACAAAATCCTATTTTAAATATGCTAGACACTTTCTAAGATAAGGATGCAAGACACTCTCTATCAGGGTTCAGAGGAGGTGGAGCTTGGATTATTGATGCAGGGACTTCGCAGGGTCATAACTTTTGACTCGATTGTCCAATTGGGATGAAATTTGACATGAAGGTATATCATGAGGAGTTGTTTTAATTGTTATTAGAACCTAGTTTGATAGGGCCTCAAATAAATCAAATTTTGGAGGTTTGATTCCTTCATCTGAGGCCTCAAAATTGGCTTTTACTGTTTTTTATTTTTGTTTTTAGAAAGTTGGTTTTTTAGTTAATTTTGAACTCATAATATTTATGGGGTTAGAAAGTTGACAATTTGTGCCATAGGATTTTTTTTTATATTTCCAAAAGATTTCATGATTTTTGGGATAGATTTGAAATTTTCCATAAAAGGCAAATTTTTAATTTTGTAAAAATATGCCCAAAAAGGAATTTTTCACTTTGTTGTTAAAATAGGCTCATTTTCATTGTAATCGCAGAATGGTTGGAGTTTGCAGAAGAAGAATAATTAAGAGAATTTGATCCATACTTGTGTCAATCTTTATAATTTCATTTATTGTATTGATTATGTTTTAATTGACTACATCAATAATTTCTTCTTCCCTTTGTTTTTGTTGTTCTCTCTCTTGTTCAATTTTTTTCTTCAAGGATTTTTCAATGCATTTGGCTATGGATTCCTCTTCTTCTATGACAAAGGTTGTTCTCATGTACTAAGTGTAGCTAGTTTTGGTCTCCCAAGCTAGGTTGCCTAACCTTATCATGATGCTCTCTTGGTGATTATCATATGCTAGGTTGGGTTGAAGCAAGGGGGTAACATTAGTACTAGGAAGAATCATCTTGAATCATGACTCCAACTTAAACCCTCTAAGCTATGGATGATTATAGTAAAAAGAAGAGACAATAAATTAACTTCCTAATTAAGCTAAATGAGATTGTCGCATTAATTGAAAGGTTCATTTACCACCTAATTAGGATCTAAGTGCAATTTGTAACATGAATTGAAAAGATTAATCCAATGCCTGATTAAGGTCTAGGTTAAATTTGTTGCATGAATTGAAAAGATTAATCCAATGTCTAATTAGGTCCTAGATGAAATTTGTTGCATGAATTGAAAGGATTAATCCAATGTCTAATTAGGTCTGAGATGAAATTTATTGCATGAATTGAAAGGATTAATCCAATGTCTAATTAGGTCCTAGATGAAATTTATTGCATGAATTGAAAGGATTAACCCAATGTCTAATTAGGTCCTAGTTGAAATTTGTCTGCATGAATTGAAAGGATTAATCCAATGTCTAATTAGGTCCTAGATGAAATTTTTTTGTTCTATTTTAAACCTCTAATTGATTAAACCCTGCAATATGCATGTCAAACCTTCAAAAATCTGCAAATCAACTTATTAGATCAATCCACACCCTGCAAATGACAAACACAGTTAGCATAACCCTGCATGTGAGAAGAAATTAGTTGATGAACAACCTTGATTACAAACTATGCAACACATTAACCAATTATGCAACACATTGACCAACTACACAACTTCTTAACCAACTACTCAACTTCTTAACCAACTGCGCAGGACTGGGTGTCACCTACACAGGATTAGTGTCAGGCACAAAAACCAAAAAAAATTTAACCTTTTGGAACTTGCAATTGATCAAAAATTTGACAAAAAGTGTTAAATGGAAGTGTAATTCATGTTAGATTCACCAAATGTAGACATAGGAAAATGGGTTAATTAGTTCAAAAACATAAATGCATGCATTTGAATCTAAGCTACCAAAAAACTTGAATTACATGCTAACTTTCCTAATCTTACCAAGGAAATAACTGGAGCAAAGCCTGAAAATAAATGCAAATGATCTACTTGGGCTTCTCTAGTTAAACTTCACTACCCTTCCTTTCATCTCTAATGATGATATGTCTGATGGTATGATGAAAGAATAAGTATCTGCTAGATTAATGAGAGGGGGGGGTGAATCAGTATACTGAAAAACTGATACAAACTTCCAAACTCAAAATAAACTTATCAACAAATAACTCTGTCAAGATAATATCTCAAAGATTACCAACATCAACTAGCATCAACCAGTTTGATTGTTATGACAACTTAACAATAAACAAATTCAATCTTGTAAACATCAAATGCTTATCATTCAACATATTCAATCTCTCAATGTTTCCAGTTATCATGCCTTATCAGAATAGTTAAGTAGTTAATAAAATCAACAAATAAGATCATAACCACAAAATCATTCACCACTTGACACAAATATTTATACGTGGAAAACCCAAATAGGTAAAAACCACGGTGAGATGAGACTCACAAGGATAGTTATTTGAACTCTTCTGAAGTTTTCCCTATTAGGAGCCAAGCATGTTAAAGCTTTTACAATAAGTCATGTTAAGAACTGATTGTGTTAGGAATCACCCGGTTAAGGGATTTACAAATATACCTTGATGAAAAGCACAATACCCTGTTAGGAGTAACCTCGGTAGAGGATTTGAGAATCTAAACTAATGGACCACCTTTTGAGAGGATTTAGAAAGTAACCAAGCTTGTTAGAGCTTACCCAGTTAGGGGATATCAATTTCTCTTGTAATTGTTAGAAAACAATAGGTTTTCTTGATCTGTCTGAATAGCACTACATCTGCTTGATCAGATCCTTCTTAAGCTTCAATCTACTTTTACTCAAACTGCAGATCCATCCATTGGTTAGGCAACCACACACTCAATTGGTTTCTACCAATTTTGCCAACTTTGCCAACACTTAACAAAACAATATCATCGACCTTAAATACAAATCAACTAGGTCAGTAACACAACAAAAACCTAATTCTCATCATCAAGATTACAAACAAGTCGGTACAATCTTGACTATTAGAAATCATAACAATCTCTTCACATTCTTTAAGAAATTTCCAACCGCTCCATGATTACCGTTTCATCAGACTTGTAACTCATCACACGCTATGAATTAGATGCAATCCACTTTGCTCCTTTCCAAGACAACAAATGCACCAAAACAATCTAAACATATCCTCATACAATGGTCACATGTGTCTCCATCGTTACCGCTCAACATTAGATTTTAAACCAAAAAACTTGATCGGTTAGGGTTTATCAAAAACAACTGGTAGGGTTTACCAGCTACATAACATAGAAAGGTTTAACCCTTTACACCAGTTCAACTTACAAACTACCATATACCGGTTTACAACATCTTCCTCAAAGTTTATCATACTGGTTACAAGACAATAGCAATAAAAATAATAACATCAGCAATATCATGAATACCATTCACTAGTTCAATTGACATCAATGACAACGTATCATTAATGCAATCTATATGCAAATGCCAACAATAAAATATCATTAATGCAATCTATATGCAAATGCCAACAATGTCGCTCTCATTATGCCAGGTGCATGAAACAAATTAAAGAAAAGGGATGATATTCAAGATTTACTAGGAATGTGTGGTTAAACTAATTACTAATTACTAAATGCTAGTGATTAAATTTGACAAAATGAAATTACCTAAGCTAGATGATTTATTGGACAAATAGATATCAATGGTAAAAAATTAGACTGAATAACAATGCATAAAAGTTAGATGATCTGGACAAACAGACATAATAAGATTAGTTAAGAATTAGATGATTTGATTGAAGGAGAGGCCGCAATTTATAGAAAATCAGAGACTCAATGGACAAACAGTATTGAAAAGATTTTTCATCGAGTTCACAAACCAAATTGAACACACGAGAGAGTCGTCATTCGAGGAAGGGTGAAGGAGATGGAGGAAAAAGAAGAGAAAAAGAAAAAAGCAGATTTTCGAGGATGCATACCTCATTTTCAAATTAAAATTTTGAAAAATAATGAGATATTTCCAAAAATCAGGACTTTTGAAAATCAAAGATAAACCCCAAGATATAATTTGCTATTTTCAAAAATTAGGAGGATATTTTCAATTAAATTTTTTTTAAAGCAAATATTATCCTCATATGAGAAGATAATTTGGAAAATTAAATAACTAAAGATATTTATCTAATTTTGAAGACATAATTAGATAATTGAATAATTTAAATAAATTATTGAACTATAGGTTATGAGAAATGAACCTTTAATTAATTAATTAAAATTATTTAATCAAAGGGAATAAATTGAAATTTATTAAATAATGAGATATTATTTAATTAATATTAAAGGAAAGGGGTTTAATGAAAGATTAAAGAGATTAGAAGCAAAAAAGTTATAAAAATGGGCTTAATTAATTAAAGAATGAATTAAACCTAAAAGGGCTAGTTCGTGAAACTGATGTGTGAAGACCTTAGTTAGGTCAAATTAAGTCAATTTGGGTCAAAATAGGTGAATTAGGAAATAATTGGGAAGGTTCAAATAGAAAATCGGAAGATTCATATGAAAATAAAAAAATTAGGCCAAACCAGGTAAAACCAAGCAACTGTGAGTAAACCTAGTCAAAGTGGGTCAACGAGTAGAGAAGGGATGAATGTGACATTATGGGGCCGAGGGAGAGGTAAAAATACAACCTCGACATAGGATCAAGAAGGAAAGGGAAGGAAATTAAACCGTAAATGGAAAGCGGGAAGCGACGGGATCCTAAAAGGAGGCCAAAAGTCCTAAAATCAAGACAGGGATCTTGGATAAAAATGGAATCATCGGAATGACAGGGGAACAATTCAATGCAAGGGGGTCGAAGGAGACGTAAAAATGCAACCTCAAAACCTAAAGTGATAATATGAGGGAAAGATCTGGACATGGAATGGAAAAGGCAAAACGAGAGGACCGAATTAAGAGCAAAAAACCCTAATAGGGATGCAATTAGGAAAAACATCACTGTAAGAGTGACAAGGGAAAGGTTTGACACAAGAGGGATTAATTTAAGGGTAAAATATAACATTAAACCTAAAATGGGAAGAAAATGGAAATGTTTGGACCAAAAATGGAAAAGGGGAAATGGGGCAGGATCACATCTAGGGTTACATCATATCACATACATGTATGAGAAAAGGGCAAATAGGGGACTAATTACAACATTAGCAACATGATGGAATTTTGAGACAAATTCATTTCATCTACCGATGAGGGGGGCTATAGTTACATTAGAGGGTGTGTAGTGCATTTTGAGGATTCATATTCATGGAGAGTTAGCAGTGTATGAGCTAGCTTGTAGTGTCCCTCCTCGACTTGTCTTTGTTTCATGCATGATAGACTTCTCTAAACTCATTTATGATATTTTGGATTAGGACTATGACTCTATTTTATATTTCAGATGTTTATGATGATACTAGACACTATATAGACATATACTACTTGATGATCTATGTGGTTGATTATATTTGGTATTTATGATCATGCGATATGATGGACATATATTGATGGATCCTATATGTTTTGCTATGTTGGATGGATTATATTGTTTATGAATTTTATGGCATTTTGGTTATACTAACACTATTTCATGATTATATGTGATGATTGGCATTATGATGTGTATGTGCGTTCTATGACTGTCTTCATGATAGGGATGTTGTCACGTCACTCATTGTGAGAATGATGTGGTGTTGTGATTCTCTATCACTTGCTTGTCTATGATATATTTGTATATGTTGTATCATGTCTTTGTGGATGCAGGAATTGTAGGTACCAGAGATCGACTCCACCTGCCTTCAAAGGTCTGAGCATTTCTTTAAATCCCAATGACAAGTTGTTGAAGATGGTACAAGCTCCCTTCATATACTCTAGGCTTAAGATGTCTACCTTGGGTTGTCAGTTGTCTTGTCATGATTCGCCATGTCACTTAGTGAGGTGTGGTTCTTGTTGGTTGCAAGTATGTAGTTGTTATTAATCTATTTAATTAATTATGTGTGGTTTATATAGTTTATGAATGATTAATTTAATTGATGGATTATTATAGTTTAATTTTATTATTTATTTATTTGAGATTTAGTGTTTATTTATTTATTATTGACTTATTGTTTATTTAGAATTTATTGTTTAAGTATTTATTTATTGTTGATTAATGGTTTATTTAGTATTTATTGTTTAATCAATATTTATTGTTTATTAATGTCTTGGGCTTTAGTGTTGAATAATGTTCATTAGAGGTTATTTATTTATTTTATGAGCCTTTGGACTAATTAATTAATTAATTATTAGCCATGGTTTATTTATAAAGTTTGATTATTAATTATTCTTGGGTGAATAAATACTTTATGTTATAATGCTCTCATATTTTATTTTAAAATAAGTTTTAATAATATCCCCCACCGTTTATTCTCATTGACCAAATTTGAAATGAGAAAATAAAATATGTTGTTAGTGGGGTAGGTAAAATATATTGCCTTTTAGAATATTCTCATTGGTTGAGTTTGAGGCTAGGATTTTGGCTTGGAGGCTAGGGTTAGGCTTGGTATTCCTTTTTATTCGGCAACCTGAGCTTGTTGTCAGGTTACACTCTTTTGAATCTTCTCTGCAATTTTTTTTGAGCTTAGATTTTGGCTTTGGGAGCTTGCTAGATGTTGTTGGGTGCTCTACACCTTTTTTTCCATCACTTCTAATCTAGCTTGGAGGTCTTTCCTTTGAAATTTTATTTTCAGATTTTGTGTCTTCTCTGTGTCTGCAGTTGTATGCAGGTGTTCTGGGAAAATAATCTTTATTAAATAATTTTTATTAAGTTAGGAAGTAAATATTTCATGGGGAAATCTATGTTATATAGTTTACTTTAGCTTTTGGGAAAAAAATATTATTATTGTTGCTCTGAGTTTTGGGTTTTGTCGTGAACGCACAACTCTGCACATTGTCTTTTGTGATGAAATCTTACTTCCTTACTATGTGAGCAAATTGATTTATTTAAGAGAGCATTTGATTTCCTTATGGCTTGTGATTGTCTTTTGAATGTTATTTAGGTTTTATTAAACTCTTTGTGAGTTTTCCAGAGTGCATTCTAAGTCTATAGTTGTGGGATTGTGCTTCAATATGTGTTTCATTATAGTGTACAATTTCATATTGTGTTTATTTCATTCATTTTGTAATGTTTGGGCGTTCCTTTTAAGCCCTTATTTGTAAGTTTTGCTGATGCCTTTGATTTTATATCCTTGTCAAAAATTTCATCTTTCTGTGCTAAGTCTAAAGGAAATGCGTTATAACAACATATGCATTGTTTATGTTTGTAAATGCGAGTTTTCCTTATGTATATGTGTTGCGTAGACTTTTATATGCACTTCCTGAATCTGAAAATGTATTGTTTTACCACAAATACATTTTAATTTTAGGTAAATGTGCTTTAGGAATTGATGTATGTACCGGTTTAGTAAATGTGTTTCCCTACATAGCATATGCGTTGAACTGCCAAGATTTGGTATTTTGATTAATTTGCTTAGTTTGTTTTTGTTTTATGGATTTGGTGGTGTACAAGAAACATTTATGGAGGTCTATTGATGTTTTCCAATATTGCATTTTATTAGATTTGATGATCTTTATGTGGTTTTGATTTTATATGTTGATGTGCTTCATTATTGTGGTTTTGTGCTCTCTTTCATGTCGAGAAGCCATGGTAGAGAGGGTTGTTTTATTTCTATGAACCAACAAGTTGATGTTGTTTGTTGCTAGTATTCATTTCACATGTTGGGCAGATATTGATTTCCTTAGTATGGCTTTGATGCATTATTATGATATGAGGCTCATTATTGGTTTACTTGGAATTGTGGTCATTGGATGTTCATGTAGGTGTTATGGTTGCATGATGATTCTTATGGTTTTCAATTTTACATTTTGTATTGGAGCCTCTTGTTGTGATTTTTCCTTGGGAACATGTTAGGGGGAGTGGGCTTCCTTGTGATGAACAAGGTCACGAGAGATAGGCTTGCATGAGGTTCCTTGTAAGGATGCATAAATTCTAGACCACCAGGGCACATTGGAAGTTTGCCATGAAGTAAAAAAGTGATAATGTAATAATGAATTGATGGGTGGGTAGTTAGGTTCACCTAATCAAGATAATTAATAGTTGAGCCCCATGACTTTATCCTAGGGAGGATGTTTTAGGATATGTTTGGGAAGACCATTATGATGGCAAGTCAATCTCCTTTGATCTCTCATAGGTTGAGATGGCTCCACATGTCCATCAGGATTTTGCCTTGTGTTATAGTATTTGTTATGTTAGAGGATGACATGTGATGACACTCCACTCCTAGATGTGTCCCCTTGTTGATTTTCATTTATGACTTGAAGATTGTAAGCCTCTAGGAGTTTCTTCTTGTGATTTCTTGTGGTTGGTCCTTGCTTGGAGAGTCCTTGTATTGCTTAGTTAATTAGGTTGTTAGGTGTTAGCTTAGTCCTTGAGTGTGAGTTGGGACCTTGTGTCATCTCCTAGCACAAGGGGTGGTTCCTTTGGTTTCACATGGTCAGGAAATTGGTGCTTTTCAACCATTGGGATATTCTTTTGGATTCTTCATGTGTGAATGAAGATACTCTTCTTCATAGTAGCTTATGGATGTTTCTTGTAGCAGATTTATGTAATGGATATTTTGGATTCATGTAATATATGATTATGTAAAAGATGTAGATGAAATCATATATTAGGAATGAGCTATGCTCATGATGTATCATTCACGTAATTGTAATTGTAGCTATATTGTAGTTGGTGCCTTAGGTCATGGTATAAATTGTAATAATGAGACTATGAGATGTATAGTTATGTACATGTATATCGAAAGGAAATGATTTCATGTACTTAGATGTTTGTAATGGATTAAACCTAGGATAGAATTGATTTATGTTGTTGATTAATTGTAATAAGTTTAGAAAGAAAATTCATGATTATTAGCTAGGATGTAGATTACTATGTGGAAGATCATTGAGGTAATGGAATGAATATTATGTAGGAATTGTGGTTGATTAATGATATCATGTTTAGTTGATGATGTCAGTCATGTGATTGCATTGGAAGTTAGGAAAGTATGCATAGCATATAGGATGGTTTATTAAGGATGGAATTAGGATTATTGCATTATGCATTTGGAACTCATGTTTAAGGAAAATATGATGCTAGGAATATGGATACATGTGTAGCATGGATAAGGTAGTTAATTTAGAATGACGATGCTTATGCATTAAGTATTGCATTACCATTATAGATGAATAATGATCATGTAGGTAGGAAATGGTTAAGTGTTTAAGCACATTTGGAATTGGTACATAAAATGAATGTAGGAAAAGGGATTAATCTTGCATTGAAATGAGTACCATATCATGTTAGTTAGATGATAGAGTAGATTGCATTTCATATTAGTTAAATAATCGAGTAGGTTGCTTATCAAATGGAAGGTAATAAATGAGATGCATTTGAACATGATCAAGGAATAAAAAATAATGTGTAGAAATTAAGTGAGTAGAATGTTATTGCTTATGGTAGTTGGATAAGTAATGATGTTAAGGTGCCCTAGAGAGATAATTACAATGATTGTGATGTTTATATCGCTTGCGTTAAAGGTTAATGAACTTATGAGAAATGGTTTATGTTCTTTATTCTTATTTGTTAATTCACATGGCTTAGATGATATATTGTGTAGCATTAGATGTTAAAATAAAAAAATTTATCCCCATTTAGTATGATAGATGTTTAGTTTCTCTAGGGTATTTTGGTGGGCAGTACACAACCACATGGAGAGAGGCTTTGAGTCAACTTTTTGAGGTGGACAAGGATGAGCTATGCATTGTGGATTATGAGATCAGATGGGAGACTATGGCATCTTGACATCTTAGGTTTGTGACAGTGGTTAGCATGGTCATAGTAGGTTTGGTTGCACTAGTCAGGAGAGGGCATGGATATCCTATTGGATGGGGACGAGTGTTAGGGTGGATGGTGTTGGAGGGGATGATATCTTCTTGGGGACCATGCAGTTTTGGCATGTTATACATCCATCTACATTAGATAATATACAAAGATACTTTGACACTTAGTTGTGGGATGACACTGCTACAAGTGTGAGCATTTGAGCACAATGTGATATGTCACCCTATACCATAGAGATAGGTACAACCAAGATTACCATATGTATACTACTATGATGGGCCTTTTTGTGAAGTTCAATGGGATTCACTCTATAATAGAGACATTAGTTAGACTGCTTGAGGGATTTTACTTGGAGAAAATTTAGGGGTTGCAAGTATTGGCCAAATGATGATGAGCATCTTCCTTATTGTAGATAGGAGAGGTACTTGATAGGGTGAGTGATGATGATATAGAGGTTCTTTTAGATGCAGCTATCAGTTAGAGTGCAAAGGTAGTTCAAGGAGATACAGGATATCCCTACAGGTATGGCTTACTATGCACTTTCCAGGAGAGAGATAGGAGATTGGGCTCCAATTATCATGTCACAAGTAGCCTACTTAGAGTTTGAGCCATTGTAGCCTAGGCAGTGGGGTGTAGGTTTTGATGTGATAGATGGATGTACCACAAAGGTATATGATACACGGTTTGCAGAGCACAAACTACTCCTTTGTGTAATGGTGAAAATATTAGGGTTTTTCCACCATAAAAGGATGAAAACCACTAACATTTTGCTTAAGGACCAATTACATTAGGATACTATAGGAATTTGATAGATCTAAACCTAATGGATCTAGATGTACTTCAGATTCCAAGGGGTTTTGAATGAACCTCTTCTTTCCCTTGAGTTGAATTGAACTATTGAAGATGCCAAAATTAGGGCAAATGGGCTGAAATTGAAGTAATTATGTGTGAGCAGTGAGCTACAATCATTTGATTAAGTCATGAATCTAGATCTAAGGAATATAAATGTATTTTGATCAATTCCTAGAAGGATCCCCTGATTTGTTGGGACCGTGGTGATGGTTGCTCTGGTCCTCTACACTTTTCACACACAAATCGGGGGTCTATTCATCACTATAAATAAACCCAATTTTGAAGATCACAAATTTGTAACTGCTCTTGTGCACTGTAGGGAAGGGAAATAGGTTGGGACTAGGGGTTTTCCTAAGTCAAACCTTGATTTAGGAATTAAACTTGAATGAAATATTGCATATACTGAAATAAACAATGGAAAGACATACCTCAGATCTGCAATGTCTGATAATGATGCTTTTCTTCTTAAATATAATCACATATGTTGTATGAAATTGCATGAACATGACAAAACCCTAATCACACACATAATTGCATATGAATGATGTAGCTTGTTACATAATGGTTGAATGAAGAAAATGTAGCCTTGAAGATCTCTGCAAATGCTTGATGATGAACACTTCAATTCTTGAATGCTTGATTGCTTGAATATGGAGACTTAGATTGAAATGGATTGATCAAATTTATTTATATGTGAGATCCTAGGTCAATTTATTGATTAGGCCAACCTCCAATGGTCAAATAGAGCCACCAATTTCATTTCCCATCGGAGTGATAGGTCACACCCTCCTAATAAAAAATGGGCCCCATTGACAGGGACCAAGGGACTAGGTGCCTTGGTCCTCCTTAATCAAGGACCTCAACTTAGCCCCAAGGAGAAGGACATAGCTCCAGAGGATCAATTGGTAGGTGTATATGGCATACAAATTGGAGTTAAGCCACTAAATGGACCCAAATAAGAGATGAGGGGGAGACGTGCTAAAGTAGGGGCACAAACATCAAGTGTAAACTGGCTTAGTGACAATTTACAATGCTACATTTAGCCCCCACTTTAATAGGAGTATGAGCCTACACAAATACTCATGGTAAAGTAGATGAAAGAAATGAAATAGAGGAGGAAGAAAGGAGCACACTCACAAGGAGCATACGACATCACTAATTTTGAGGAACTAAGCCCCCAATAGTAGGATCTTAACTCACACAAACGTATGCAAGGGCACACAAAACAAGAGAAAAAGGAAAAAAAAGACAAAAGGCAATATACACACACAAAGAATAAAAACCAAAACAAGACCTCAATTCAACTAGCCGAAGATACCTCAATATCAAAATGTCTCAACCACTAATATCATTCTTGAAAAATGTCATCAGAAGAACACAAGTGATCACATAAAAGAGAAAGAGCATGCATCATCCATGAACTACTAATAGCAAAGCTATGAGATCATCAGAAGAAAGAGAGAGCATACATTCTAGATGTGTTTTTCTATGTGATCCATGAGAAGAATGATGAGGAAGGACATGGATATACACTCTAGATGTGCTTTTCTAGGTGGTCCATGTTGGAGAGTAGAGTAGAAATAGTCTAGATGTGTTTTGCTAGTTCCACTCATCCTCATGTGTGTGTGCAAGTGATGTCTAGTTTCAATTATATAGCACCTCATATAAGAGTTTTTTTCCTCTAATTTCAATTATTGATCAACCTATTTAAGACATAATGCAAATGCAAATGCCAAGGGGAGAATGTCTAGTTTTGGGAACATATCGTATAAGAGTTTGTTTTCTTTGGTTTCAAGATTGTGTAACCTATCTAAGACATATATCAAATATTGTGTCTAGTTTCTAGTGTGAACCATCTCATATAAGAGTTTGTTTTCTCTATTTTCGAGTCTGAACACCCCATTTAAGACATACAAATATATAGTACAATATGGTACAAAGAGGGTGATATGCATGCCCCCTAAAGATGTCAATATAGCCCTATGTTGATGTCTTAAGGAAGCTAGAATCAAGGATACCCACATTCAACACCAAGGAGCCGTCCTTTAGGCAAAAACACTCATAACTCAAAGCTAAAGAGGAAGTACTCTTATAAGAAAGGATAAGATAGCTGAAAAAGAGATATCTTGCAATAAGTGTAAAGAGGATCCTAGGAGAAGAAGAGAAATTTGCTCAAAATACATCTACCCCCAAGAGGATTTTCTCAAACAAACATAGTATCTTCTACCAAATGAAGGGAAGGAGAACAACAATGCCCACCTTCCCCCTATTTCTAGGTAAAAGGGATTCTTGATAAGGATGACACACTTTTGATCCAATGTGAGTGGTAAGTTTATAATAGATATACATTTCCAAGTGAAGAAGAGGTTGTAGCCAAGGATTTATCCCTCTTACATAGGAGAGAATCCTTGAGAAAATAACAACTTCACACAAGGAATCGGACATCAAATTATAAGTAGACACCACTCAATAAAGGAAAAGGGGATCCTTAGAAATAACAAGAGATAAATCATTGCCCCCATAAGAGGAAGAACAAAGCAAAGAATTACACAACCTCTAAGGAGAGATTATGCATAATCAAATGCACAATATAATTGCATGAATAAATATCCAATGCTAGGAAAAGAAATTTATGTTTGTTGAGAACATCAATGATCTCTCTAATAGTACCCAGTTCCAATAGTGCATGTTGAGAGGTGCACTATAAATGAAAGCTTTGAGATATAACTGATTAAAAGGAAGCAATTTTGAGATTGTAAAAATGCAATATGCCAAAGTGCTATGAATGAAAAGAAGCAATGTGAAGTGAAAGGTGCACATTATTATGGTAAATGTAAATGAAAAGGAAATTAATCATATGTGAAATAAAAAATAAATCAAATCTATTAAGTTTCATTATTAATTTTTTAAACCAAATATGAAAATTAAAGTGATGAATTATGCAACCCACAAATCTGCTTAACCAAAATAAATTAGGGTTTTTATTAATAAAACCTTTAAATTTATATTTTTTGATTAAAATGAGATCTATGAATGTTAATTTAAAATTTAAAATGTTTCCAAATCAGATCTAAAATAAATAATCCAAATTAGATAACCCACGAGCTCAATTTTAGAATTTAAAAATTAGGGTTTTTTGTGAATTTAATTTGTAAATTTTTAAAATTCAATAAAAAATAAAGTTGTATGTAAATTTGAATTTGAAATGCATAAAACTCAGATCTAAGAACATAAATCAGAATTACGGGTGTAAGGAGTTGGGTTCCAAAATGTAATGGTCAAAATATTAAGGTTTCCACCATAGAAGGATGAAAAATTGCTAATATTTTTCTTAGGGACCAATTGCATTAGGGATAGATAGGAATTTGATAGATCTAAACCTAATGGATCTATATGTTGATCAGATTCCAAGGGGTTTTGAATGAGCTTCTTGTTTCCCTTGAGTTGAATTAAACTATTGAAGATGGTGAAATTAGGGCAAATGGGCTGAAATTAAAGTAATTATGTGTCAACAATAAGCTACAGTCGTCAGATCGAGCCAAAAACCTAGATCTTATAAATGTAAGTGTATTTGGATCTATTCCTAGAAGGAGCCCCTGATTTGTTGAACCGTAGTGAAGGAGGCTCTTGTCCTCCGCACTTTTCATACTCCAATGGGGGATCTATTTGTCACTGTAAATAAAGCCAATTCTAAATATTGCAGCTCCGTACCTAGTCTTGCACACAGTAGGGAATGGAAATAGGTTGGGAATAGAGGTTTTCCTAAGTCAAACCCCGATTTAAGAATTAACCTTGAATGAAATATTGCAGGTACTGAAATCAACAATGGAAAGATATAACTCAGATCTACAATGACTGATAATGATGCTTCACTTCTTGAATGCAAACACATATGTTGTATGAAATGGCATGAATATGATAAAACCATAATCACACACACATGCTTTATAATGAATGATGTAACTTGCTCCATAATGGTTGAATGAAGAAAATGCAACCTTGAAGATCTCTGGAAAAGCTTGATGATGAACACTTCAATGATTGAATGCTTGATTGATTGAATATAGAGACTTAGAATGAAATGGATTGATCAAATGTATTTATATATGAGATCCTAGGTCAATTTACTGATTAGGCCAACCTCCAACAGTCATATAGAGCCACCAATTTCATTTCTTGTCAGAGTGATAGGTCACACCCTCCTCATAAAAAATGGGCCCCATAGAGGGGGACTAGGGCACTGGGCACTCTAGTCCTGAGACCAAAATGCTAGCCCTGGTCATCACTCAGAGTCCTCAACTTAGCCCCAAGGAGGACATAGCTCTAGAGAATCAAATGGTAGGTTTATATGGCATAAAAACTAGATTTAAGGCACTAAACGGACCCAAATAAGAGATAAGGGGGAAATGTGCTAAAGTAGGGGCACAAGCATGAGGTGTAAATTTTCTCAGTGAAAAGTTATGATACTACACTTTGATAGATCCACAGAGTCCTATATTGAGGGTTCTAGTTTGAGGTCTTTTGAGGAGGAGAAGGGGTTGCAAAGCCAACACAAAGGGGGGAGATGAGGCATGAGATGATGATGATGACGAGGATGATGAAGATGAGGAGGCAAATGAGGATGAGCTAGATGAGTAGGGAGATGAGTAGTATGATGACCTGTTAGAAGTACATGATGATCATATGCATGATGTAGTAGTAGGGGATGATGTCAAGCATATCCTGGATGATGGAGCTATGAGAGGAGAAGTTAGGTATCACAGGGAGCACATTGAAGGATTAGAGAGAGGCAAATCATTTGTTCAACAATATAGGGTACATTGGGATGTCGAGAGGGCATCTATGACAATAGACATAGAGTGAGTGATAGTGGAGAGGATCAATTGAGTGTTGAGAGAGAAACACTATTGGTAGAGTGATACATGCATAGGGTAGAGAGGGATCAATGGAAAGTAGAGAGAGATTCATTGATAACTATTTATGGTGGTGGTGGATAACAACAATATTGAAAGACTAAATGAATTCAACCATGAAACCCTAGCCTAATAACAACAAAGATCCAGCTTAATATATGAATATTACCTAAGACAATGTAAATCAAATGAAATCACAAAGATTATACCATCACATGTCCAATAGGGTTTGGATCTCCATTGATCTTGCTTGATATATTTGCTCTCAGATTTTATGTGTGCACAAGAGCTCAACAAAGAACAAAAATGTGGTTGCAAGTAGGCTTGATTGCATATGAAAGTTCAAAAGCATATTTGGCTTCAAAGATCGATTAGGTTGATTTGAATGATTACGATTGATAATGAAGGAAGCATCTCCTTATATAGAAGACATTATAAGAAATAGAGGGATAAGATTGAGAGGTGTAAAAGATAAATGGTCAGCTAGGATTAGAGGGTAGGTAGAAGAAATAAGAAAATAATGAAAGGGTAGGTAGTGTAGGAATTAAGAGATGAATGACATGTGTCATAGGTGGAAAAGGCTAATGAGTTAATTAAATAAATAAAGATTTATTTAATTAATAGAAGAAGTGGGATCAATTAAATAAATAAGATATTTATTTAATTTAGGAAAAGGATAATTTAAATAAATAAATGTATTTATTTAAATGAGAAATAAGGATTGAAGATGATAAATGAATTAATTAATTAAATAAATATTTATTTAATTAATAGAAGAATCAGGCTTAAATAATTAAATAAATAAAAATATTTATTTAATTAGACAGGACAATTTTAGGTGTCTACATTTTGCCCCTCTTTGAGACAATGCAGCTTGTCACGTTGTTTCAAAGAAGATAAGATGAACTGATACAAAGTTGCCCCAAGATGGGAATGATATGCCCCCTCAAGAGATTAGATGAAAATATTTGAAAAGATTGCAAACAATCTCTCGATAAGAAAGAAAGGCTAGAAAGGACTGACCAGATAGGATAGAGTGACAAAGTCACGGAATAAAGAAGACTGACTTGGGAGATGCGGGCTAGGGTAGTCTATAAGATAGACTACGAGGAAAAACATCCTCATTGTCATCCACACACCTAAGAGATCGAAGTGCAAAGAGAGAGCAGTCAGCAGCGATGGCATTGGTGCATAGATTCAATCACATTCCCCAATATCAGAGGCCAGCAGATGCAAGAGAGCCACTAAGTATCGCAAAACCTCCTTGTACTTTTGTTGCATTAATTGTTGTCATAAATGCATGCTAGGTATTGCAATAAATGTGCATTAGGTATGTCTAGAAAAATGTCAAGCGGGGGGAAAAACATTAAGGCACGTCTGGGTAGGCTAGGCACGTCTGTGTTTGTGTCAGGCGCATCTACGATTGCAATAGCATCTATGTCAAATGTGAGCGCGTTTATGTATTTCAGGAGTGTTTGTGTAGGACAAGCGTCTTTATGTCTTCAAGGTTGAATTGACAGTTCTGTGATAAACATTTGCTGTTGATTAGATAAGCTGCTGAGAGGATACACTCAAACAGGTCCTCTAGGGAAGACTAGGATAACAGATAAGGCTAGGATCGACAATTCTATGATAGAACATATGTTTCCAATCAGGAAACTACTCAAGGGGATACACTCAAGTAGAGGCCCTAGGATAGGATAGATCGAGGCACTTTGTGATGAACAGGGAGTACCATAGAAATTGACAATTCTGTGATAGAACATACGTTGTCAATTGGATTAGGCTGAAATTGACAATTATGTGATAGAACATACGTTGTCAATTGGATAAGCTACTCAAAAGGATACACTCAAGTAGGTGCCCTAAAAGATAGGATCAAAGAAGCACTTTGTGATGAACATGGAATGCTACTAGGATAGAAAGTAACACTTTGTGATGAACAGGGAGTGCCACTAGAATAGGAAGGAGTACTTTGTGATGAACAAGGAGTACTAAAAAGAGCAACACTTTGTGATGAATAGGGAATGCCACTAGGATTGACATAGTTGATTTGCTTGACTGCAAGAGGACCTACTAATGCTGGAGTCATGGGAGAGATTCCCTTCGACTCAGAGTTTGCGAGAAGAGATGACATTCAAGGATAGAGTAGCAGTTCAGGCTATGGGACTGCGATACATTCTATATGTGCTTGAGTTTCAGGCGAACATGGGATTACTAACTGCATTAGCTAAGAGATGGCACTCAAAGACATGCAATTTTTATTTGTCGATGAGTGAGATGACAGTCACCTTAGAGGATGTATACAGGATACTGAGGATACCGGTCGATGGGGAGGTGGTTCCTTACGATCAAGATAGAGAAAGGTACAAGGATGGGGACAGGGACAGGATGAGGGGAGAGAGGAGGAGGATGAGATACTATCCTTGAGGGAGATCTGCTAGGGATAGGCAGATGAGATCCAAGACCTGGAGAGGGATATAGCTAGACTCAAGAAATAACTGAGGGATACTGAGTGAGAGAGGGATCAAGCTATTCAGTGCTATACAAAGGCTGAGACAACACTGAGGGCAGGGAGGCAGGTAGCAGAGGACATAGGGGCCAGATACGCCTATGTTCTGCAGGCAGGGGAGGAGATAGCCTACTAGAGAGACTTGTACTATGGAGTGGTGCCACCAGATCAGTGGGCTAGGAGCTTTCGGAGACCATCACGAACTACGACGACTATTGGAGGGAGAGACAGGAGACAAGCGTCTAGTGGTGGGATCATGGGTCCTCCACCACCACCAGATAGAGGGGATAGGAGAGATGATCCTGGGGTGGGTCCTTCCAAGGCTTAGACTCCATCGAGGCCAGCCAGCTGTGAGGGAGGGAGTTTAGCATAGCCTTAGAGGGCTCGCTATGTATCATTTTGTATGATGATGTAGACACCTTCGGGTGATTTTGTAGCCATATGTATATATATATATATATATATATGAGATGATTCATCCTTGCGGCAGCTATATGCATGTGTACCTATGTGATGTATGTTTCTATGTGATGCTTATGATATGGATGCAAATATGTACATGAGGAAATGCAATATTTTTGTTCTTTTATGTTTTTAATATGTTATGCATGATGCAAATGTGAATGTATGAAATATAGATGAATATGATAATGCAAATAACTATTTACATGATCAGAATGTAAAATGTGTTAACATGTGTTGTGTGTAGGATGTGATGCAATTATGATATCTATATGTATGTATGAAATGCTAACATGTGATAATACAAGTGCAAACTACATGAAATGCAAACATTTTTGGTGTGTCATTATACTCAATCATGTGCTACAAGGCTACACAGACTCAGGAAGGATGATGGAGGTCAATCAAGAAAGGGGGATGAAAGATAGAAGATATGGAAGTGAAAGAGCTTCTTGTGTGTTATCATCACTGAGCTTTATTATGGAAAAATAGGTTATGACAATCAAGGCATATGTTCGACCCAGAAAGTCATTGTACCTGTTTGCATGGAGATCAGATAATTACAAACAAGGAATTCCCCAATTCATACTAGACTCATAGTGTCTTCATATTCTTGGACAAGTCATAGCATTACTAAGAGACAATCTATAAACAACAAAGAAAAATAGGTAACGATACCCCATCCTCGCCTTTCTAGTCAAAGACATCCTGGAGATAAAATCTCTAGTCAGAGACATCCTAGAAAAGCTAAAAGACATGTCACCAAAAGATAAAATCAAAAGAAAACCAAGACTCGACACCAACATCCACTGTATTCCTCAAGTTTATTGTCTCTTATCACTTGTATAAGTCTATTTGATTGTGGTCATGATGTTTACTTTCACAAAAAGATAGATAGCACTGAACCATAATGTTGTTTGAGTCTGTTGGAAGATTTGATTTGTTGAAGCCCATTGCTGCTATTATGTCTCATCTAAAATTGACTGAATCCATGCAACTGATCTTTTATTGTGGAGAAGATGAAACTTTATTGCGGATTGGCGATGTAAATATTGCTTTATTGTGGATTATGTGCGGATAGACTGAAGAAAACTAGAAGAAATTGTACTCCTTGGAATGTGTGATTCTCTTAGTTTCACACCCATCACTAGACATAGGATTTGCCTTAGCCACAAATATGAGCTGATTTATTATGGATGGAAAGGGGTGAAAAGGAGGGATTATTATGAATGGCTAACCAATCTTGGGTAGATCAATAACAAGCCATGATGAGAATGGGTGTTTATTATGGATGGAAAGGTTGTGAGTGTGTGCAAAGTGAAAGGATGAAAGAGAATCCTGAAGGAGGGAGGAGCAATGTCTCTACACATGGTGTCAGTAACCTCATTTTCACCATGGTACTTGCCCAGGGCACCACCGAAGTGGTTTTCACCATTGGACGAATTTATTTCTCTTTACTTTTTTCGATTTTTATTTTATTTTTTTTGTGTCACAAGGCACTTGTTTTCCAGGTTTTCAACAAGTAACGATTTTTAATTTTATGAATTTTTTGTATTTTTAAATTAGGATATTTTGAAGAGCTATGTGTAAAACCTGTGAAGGTGCATGTTGTTGATAGGATCTTCCAAAGGTTCTCCCTTTGTGGTTGAGAGCTGATATGCACTGGATCCATAGGCTGTTACTACTTATCAAGTTGCCATTAGTTTTATGTTCAAAGTTATTCTATATACTCTAGTCGGTTACTACTACCGAGATATTCAGTCGGTATGCACAGTCTAGTTGGTTACATAAGAAAGTAGTCTCAGAACATAGTATACACCAAGCTATCTACCGAGCAGCAAAGATGACACACCGAGTGAAACGTGTTACTAGATTCATTGAACCTGGACATACATAGGAAAATGTGTTACAAGATCGAGGAACATCTAACCGTTCTCACATTGGAAATTGCACTTAATGATTGTGTATGATTTTGAGGTCACCTAACCAATGAAATAATTTGCATGGTTATTCATTCGATAAAACATGTTTGTAAGATCGAAGCAATGAATGGATCACCGACATAAGAGATCTATTTATACAGCATGAGTTAAGAATTAACAAGGCGTGTGTGCATGAGTGTAAGAAGACTGTTACAGAGACATAGAGGTCACCGAGAGGGTTTTTAGAGAATAGTCGAAGAACAGAGTAAATAGAAGGGTTTACCGAGTTACTATATGGGTTACCGAGGTATGCTATAAGCAAGGTAATCATATTCCGAACACATAGAATCTGCTATAACATTCTAGATGTAAAGTTGCAGATATTTGTAATGATCTTATTGTAATATTTTGAAGTTGTAAGAGAAACCTTTAATAGGGTAAAAGACTCTAATAAAGTCTATAAATTGTAAAGCCTCTATTCAAGTGCAGCATTTAGATTAAGTGTTGTAAAATCCTTTAGCAAGGTAGATCTAACAGATCTTGTTACTCTTAACAGGGTAAGCTATCAGAAATAGCTAAACATGTAGCTGTAACCGAGCGCTCTTTATTATTGCAGTAGTGAAGTTGTGGGTGCCATCCCCACCACAGTTTTTCTCTCTAACCAAGAGTTTCTGCGTAACCAAAATATATGTGTTATGGAGTGAATCATGTATGATTGTTATCTATTTGTTTTAGCTTTATATTATGTTACTGCACTATTCGGTTTATGCATAACAGTAAAGTTATTGTTGAAGAAAAGTTTTGAAGTACTGATTCACCCCTCCCCTCTCAGTACATTAGCTTTCCATATTGGGCCTAACAATTGGTATCAGAGCTTCAATCTTGAAAAGGGTTTAACTACCTAAAGAGAAAGATCTTATCAATGGAAGGCTATAAACAATCTCGAAGGATTGTGTATTTGCCAGAAGAGCCGGATCATGCTAACCAAGTGATTGCAGACATGCAAAGACAAATGCAAAAATCTCTGAAAGTAAGAAGAAGATTATCTGATGATTTGCAAGACTCTCAAGAGTTAGTGAAACAAATTGAGACATCATCTGAGAACAGTATATTTGAAGAGACTGAAGAAATGATTAGAGTATTGAAAGAAAAGAACAAAGCACTGGCTGATCAACTGAAAGCAATGAAAAGAGAACATGAACATTTCAGCACATAGATGACTGAAAATCTTGATGCATTGAGGACAACCAAGGATAAAGTAAGAGATCTAGAAAGAGAGAAACAACAACTTGAAGTCTTAGTATTTGATAAGAATGATGAAATCACAAGGTTGACTGGAATTCAACAAAATTTGTCAGATCAAATAGGTTATGCACATCATGAAGCAATTCTAAAAAATGATGAGAATCAAGTATTGAAACTTGAAGTATCAAGGTTGACCAATGAACTTAAAATAGAGAAGAAATCTAAAGAAACACTGAAGAAGAGTTATGAAGCATCAAAGATGTTGGATGAGCAACTGAATACAAGAAGACCCAACAAAGATGTAGGACTCGGTTACAAAGGAAAAGACTCTACCGAGAAGGGAATTCATACTATCAAGAGAGGAGAATCATCAAAGCAAGCTGGAAACAAGAATAACATCAAAAGAAAGAAGCCTATTTGCAACTACTTTGGAAATCAAGGTCACACTGCCAACATGTGCCAAATCAGAAAAGGTAACCAACCGAATGTCACTAAGTCCAATGGTTATTGTTACAATTGCAATAAATATGGTCACACATCTAATCAATGTAGGACAAAGTCTATGAACAATTATCAGAAGGCAAAATTCAAAGGGTTTTGTAAAAACTGCAGTAGATATGGACATAGTACCGAGAAGTGTTGGTTTAAGAAAAAGAACTATATGTGGTATGCACACCGAGCAAATGCTAGAGGTTACCAAACTCACGCAGATCCTTACCAATAGTATTCTGCAGTACCATGGGATTACAATACAAGGATATGGTGTGAATGTTGTGGAAAATATGGACATATAAGTGCCAACTACTTTATAAGGTTTGGAATGAACAACCGAAGATCATGGAGAAATCATAGTATGGCATGTTTTCATTGTCACAAAGTTGGACATTTAGCTGGAGATTGCAGAGATCAACCTAGAAAAGACACCGAGGAAATAAAAGAAAAATTAAAGATGATTTGGAAAAAGAAGGAAATTGTGTCAAATGTAGAAAGCACCTTACCTACTGAGTTAGGTGCACCTATTCCAAATTAATCGGTAAAGGTATGAAGGGACTACATTCTCACAAGGCTAAATCTTAACAGTTCCTATTTTATTATGTACTTAATTCAAAATCTACACAATTAAGATGTAATTGTAAAGTTTTATCAAAGTCTTTTAAAGCACTATAGGAAAACTGTCAAGTCAGTGAATACAGGAAACCTATCTAGTCGGTGAATGAAGGAAGTTTGGTTACTCGGTTAAAGCGGAAAAAAGGAAAGAAAGTTAAAGTGAACCAAGAGCATTTAATGTTTTTGACCTAACCTGCACGGAGCCTGATAAGGCATATTGTGTACTTAAAAGCATTTTCGTGGTCATTTTCACTTACCAAGTTTTTGAGAGAGCAGAGCAAAGTGAATCTAAGGCAATCAAAACCTCCTACAAAGAAAATTCAAGGTATTTACATCAATCTCAATGCATTGTTAAGCTAGTTTACTGATCTTATCTAGTTGCCATTATCTGCTAAGTATAAAGCATTTGTTGTTTGAAAATCCTGAAACCCTAAGGATTCTTTGTTAGCTTTTATTTGAAATCTACAATGGCACCCAAGATCCAAGATCCCATAGTTGTCAAGATTGTAGAGAAGCCCTCACTAAAATACTCTTTGACTCCCAAAGTTGCATCTAAACTGGATGATAAAACCGCTTTTTCACTCATCCCGAACAGAGTGTTGTTAGTCGAGGATGTGAGATTCTTCACCAAATGTCATGTTGAAGAACTCAGTCATGTTGAAATTAAAGACACATATGATGAGCTGTGTACCAATGGTAAATTAAACAACAAGTATGAGCACATCAAGATCAAGGGATTGACTGAAGCCCTAACCTATCCCCGTGTGTTCAAACCCCAATGGGTTAAGTTTATTCTAAGCAGAGTTCACGATGATTTCATGTGGCTAGAAGAACAACCATTTAAAATTACCAAGGAAATTATTCATTTGATTACCGGTTACCCCATTTATGATCATGCCTGAGCCCAAAAGATGATATCACAGAAGGAATTGATTAGTTTAACCGGAGTGGAATCAGATTGCAGAGGATTGAAACTGAATAATGTCATTGATGAAGAACTAAAATTTGCCATAAGAGTAATGGGTTACTGTTTCTTCCAATCAGCAAGGAAAAACAATGTACCCTGTGCAGCAGTAGACCTGGCATACAAAATTACGAAAAAGGGAATGAAAATTGATCTATGTGAGGTGTTGCTAAAGAACCTGTTTGAGAATCTGAACACCATTAGGAAGCCGAAGAAAAACAACTCGGCTAATACACTAAAGTTTGGATCATTACTTGTATGCATGTTTTTCTATTTTGAAAAATTCTTTCCATCAGTTGGTAAAGTTGTTTGGAAACTACACCGACCAATCACCCATCAGATTAATGACTTCATCAAGAAGTTAGGTGATAATTTAAATGATATTATGGATGATTACATCAATAAGTTCCAAGAGAAAATGCATAACAGATACTGGATTCCACCACAGCTAGTAGAGAAATACAAAAATGATATATGTTTTGAAGTTGACACTGATTACTATTATGTGAATGCTGTGGAACCAAGAACTCAATCTTTGTCACCTATGGGTTATGAGATTGATCTTGACATCACACAATAGAAAATTGATGCATTTCTTACATTACCAAGGCATGCTACCGAGCTGAGGTATGGAACCTATGAGGAAGTGAAGGAAAAGGTAAAGATGACCATTGTAGTACCCAAAGCTACAAGAAAGAAAACAAAAATGATAAAGGCATTGTCAGAGAAATTCAGAGAAGACTCTTCCTCTACACCTGTCAAAGGCACCATTGCCATTACCGAAGAGGAATCTAAAGCCCAAGAGGCAGCAATAACACTAAGCACTGAATTGCCTAAGGGTAAAGTGTTGAAGAGAAAGAAATAGGACACATCAAAGGCCTCACCAACTCCACCTCCAAAGTGACCTAACACAAGAGCATCTGCAGCCTCATCAAGTAAGAAAACAAAAAGTGTTATTGCTCCCAAGGTAACAAAGACCTACAAGAAATCTACTCGAAGATTCATTTTGGCAAAAGAGTCTAGTGATACCGAATCAGAGGATGCAAGCAAATTTCAGATTGTCAAAAGCAAGAAGGTAAATATACATAGTGTTGAAAACTTCTGTGCTAATCTGAAAGAATATGGAGGATTTGGTTCATTCAGATATGTAAAGTATGAAACCAAAAATAATGATGAGAAGAGACATATTGAAGAAGCTGTCATCTACACACTTCTAAAATTCCGGTTAGCTCCATTAGAACTAGCAAAGTCACTTCCAAATGAACTTTACTTGCATATTGATAATAGGTGGAAGTATGCAATGGGCTCAAAGAAATAGATCAGAGAAAGAAGTCTGGTCCATCTCTTTCTTGACATGTCAGTAGCTGAAATAAAAGAACATCTGACAACCTACAACTCAAAGTTTCTTGTCAAAGAGAGAGCATTAAAACTGATGAATGGGCTGTACATTGAAGTTGAAAATGAGACAAAAGCAAAGTGGCAGGAAATCTTTAAAATCAAGGATGCTAGTGAGCAAGCTGAAATTGAAATTGTTGATGTCACTGAGCAAGATCCTGATGTTACCGAGAAAGACCCTGCTGACACCATTCAAATAGATGAATATGTAATGGATACAGAGGCATCAGAATAGGAAATGATAGAAGGCAATGCATATGCAAAACTTGTATCTAGTGAATCAATCTTGGAACAAGTTTAGCCTTATCCACCAGTCAAGCAACTTGTCTCAACTAAAATCCCTTAGGATACGGAGCAAGGCACCGAAGGTCACAAGTCTACAACAGGAGAAGGTACTACTGAAGAATAGACATCTCAAGCACCTTCTAGCATTGAAAATGTTGCAACTGAGACACCAAGTATCGAGACACCAAAGGACTCTACAGAGGCTAAAGAAACCGACCGAAGTGTTGCCTCTACCAAGCAACCTACTAAGGGTCATCAAGCCTCACAAGCCATTGTCTTAGTTCCATCGGTGAAAGGTAAAGAAAAGAAGATGAAAAAGCATAGTTTTAAAGTTGATTTGTCAAATCCAATAGTGTTGCCCAATGTAGACATATCAAAATTAAAGGGGAAAGCACTCATTGATTTCGGTGAACTATGCAAAGCAAAGGTTGAACAAGAGAAGCAAACGGCCATTCAAAAGAAAAATAAGGTACTTCAAAAGGTGAAAGCACTCTTAATAGATATGATACCTGAAGCTACAGTGTCAATAGATGTAGCCATCCACATTCAACTGGATGAACTCTTAACAAAAATAGAGACATCTAGAGTAGATGCATCAGAGTATTTGAGCAAACTAAAAGACAAAGAGCTCACTGCAAAAATGATAGAAGAGGTACAGAAAGCTATAGCTATTGGCAAAATTAAACTTGTCAAATTTATTGCTGAGTTGACTCCTCAACTCAAGCATATTCTTTATTTATTTTAGAAACTCTTCACATTTTCTTTATTCATTAAAGACATTAAAAATAAAATAGAGGCAATCGAGAAAGAGATCACCGATCTCTCAAATAAGTTGACCACAGAGCCAAATTTAGTTTAGAATTTTTATACCAAGCTACAACAGCTCATGGCTCAACAATTGGACTTAAGAAATGAAGAACACAAGATCAGGATGGATATAATGACACTACAGACATTATTCCTTCCTCATCTTTCATCCATCCAAGAACAAATCAACCGAGCCACCTTCTTATCTACTACACAAGAGGTAAGCACTCTAGATGGCTTAATATCATTATCGGTTGATATTCAAGCACATAATTCTTTAATGGACAGTGTAAAGAATGCACTCTCTATTGCTCTCATCGAAGCCCGAACCAAGTTCAAATCCATTTTTGACTAGTTACCACCCCCGAATGCTAATTAAGTTTTGATGTTTGTCAAAAAGGGGGTGTAATACAGTATTGGGGGAGTGATATAGTATTCAAAGTATCAAACAAAAGGAGTATAGTATACAGGGGGAGTATACCAAGCAGAGTAAGCAGTGAACCAAGCAGTAAACAGAATAGTAAGAAAAGAACAAGAACAAATCACCAAGCATGCAAAATCAGAGTTTTGTACAGTATATCGATAAGGGGAGTATATCTGGATATATTATTTTATTGACTATTGTACATACTGTCAGTGTAGTTAAATTTTGCAAGTATATAGATTATTTAGTTATAACTTTGAAAGTAGTTTTTGTCAAACATCTCAACTAATGTCAAAAGGGGAGATTGTTACTACTTATCAAGATGCCATTAGTTTTATGTTCAAAGTTGTTCTATATATTCTAGTCAATTACTACTACCGAGATATTCAGTTGGTATGCATAGTCTAGTTGGTTATAGAAGAAAGTAGTCTCAAAACGTAGTATACACCGAGCTATCTACCGAGTATCATTCCATGTCTACCGAGCAACAAAGATGACACACCGAGTGAAATGTGTTACCAGATTCATTGAACCTGGACATACATATGAAAACGTGTTACAAGATCGAGGAACATCTAATCATTCTCACATTGGAAATTGCACTTAATGATTGTGTATGATTTTGAGGTCACCTAACCAATGAAATAATTTGCATGGTTATTCATTCGATAAAACATGTTTGTAAGATCGAAGCAATGAATGGATCACCGACATAAGAGATCTATTTATACAGCATGAGTTAAGAATTAACAAGGCGTGTGTGCATGAGTGTAAGAAGACTGTTACAGAGACATAGAGGTCACCGAGAGGGTTTTCAGAGAATAGTCGAAGAATAGAGTAAACAGAAGGGTTTACCGAGTTACTATATGGGTTACCGAGGTATGCTATAAGCAAGGTAATCATATTCTGAACACATAGAATCTGCTATAACATTCCAAATGTAAAGTTGCAGATATTTGTAATGATTTTATTGTAATATTTTGAAGTTGTAAGAGAAACCTTTAATAGGGTAAAAGACTCTAATAAAGTCTATAAATTGTAAAGCCTCTATTCAGGTGCAGCATTTAGATTAAGTATTGTAAAATCCTTTAGCAAGGTAGATCTAACAGATCTTGTTACTCCTAACAGGGTAAGCTATCAGAAATAGCTAAACATGTAGCTGTAACTGAGCACTCTTTATTATTGCAGTAGTGAAGTTGTGGGTGCCATCCCCACCGCAGTTTTTCTCTCTAACCAAGAGTTTCTGCGTAACCAAAATATATGTGTTATGGAGTGAATCATGTATGATTGTTATCTATTTATTTTAGCTTTATATTATGTTACTGCACTATTCGGTTTATGCATAACAATAAAGTTATTGTTGAAGAAAAGTTTTGAAGTACTGATTCACCCCTCCCCTCTCAGTACATTAGCTTTCCATATTGGGCCTAACATAGGCTACTGTAATGATGTAAGGACCAAGCAAATTCGGTTCAAGCTTGCCCTTCTTCTCTTTGTCTTTCTGATTTTTGGGATTTTCTTTGAGAACTAAGTCACCCACCTCAAATGTGTGAGGCTTTACCTTATGATTGTAGTTGTGTCATTCCTTGACTAAATGATGTGTAGCTCGAGTGACTGTCTTCCTTGATAAAGGAACTGAGATAGAATTACTAGTGTGTGGACTACACAGGCCCATATGCATGTCACCTAAAGAAGTTTGGGAATCCTTGATAACAAAGTCCCTCGAGGAAGCTCTCTTAAAGGTCCATAATGTATCGCCAGAAGGGAAAGGATGTGCGGAATAAGTGGATAAGTAATGAAGGCTTGTGATTGCAAAAAGAAGTGAAAGTAGGATAGCATGATGGAGACTTAGGATCAACAAGTATTCTTTTTTACTTGAAATTTTAGAACTTTTTCCCCCAGTTATTTTGATATTAGGGGAGATCATCTCTTTCTCTTTTTTCTTCGTAGGATTTTTATCCTTTACTTTAATTTTTGCAGAGTCTAGTAGCTTTTGATTTTGATTTGGACTAAAGGACTTCTCTTTATTTTTGACTTGTGGATTTTTCTTTTCATAGCTTGATTTTTTATCCCCAATTAGTAAGGGCTTTTCTAATTCTTGTTGATCCAAGCCCGGGAGAGGAATGGAAATGGAATGAGTGGATGAAATGGTAAAGCTATGTGAGCTCTCAAGAGGGCTGGCGATACACTCAATAGATTCTTCATTGGAACCACTCTTCGGACTATTGATATCAAGAGTTGCTTGCACCACTAGAGGAGATTTGCATTCAGACTTAATAGCCACAACACTAGGTGGTTCACACCCATTTCCTTGCAAATTATTTATAGATTGTTCCTGTTGACTGAATACCTTAGGAGATAGTGGGAGTTGGTCAACATGAAAGATATACTCACCACATCCCATGTCTTTAACCCTGAATTTTCTTTTATCTCTCCTTGCTTTGATGTAAAAGCTTTCAAGGATTTTGGATCAACATATGCTGATGAAGGAACAACCTCTTGATTGATTGGGATTGTTATCTCTGATCTAGGTCACAGATTGTTGCAATATATGAATGGGTTTGGGTTAGCTTTGATGGTCACTTCAACTCCATTGTGTGAAAACGTGATACATCGATGATATGTAAATGGTATTTCTCTCATCTCATGAATCCATGGATGTCCTAGCAATATGTTGTATGTGAGATCTAGATCAAGGACTTGACAAACCACATCCTTTGTAACTAGCCCAACTCTGAGAGGTAAAGCGACTATGCCCTTGGATGAGTGTTCTTCGTCATCATATGCCTTAATGGTGATTGCATGTGTAGAATTCACAACCTTTTCAGAATATCCCAATTGTTTAAGAGTGTTCAATGTACAAATGTTCATACCTGCTCCTCCATCTATTAGGACTCATTTTATTTGGTGTTTGTGTAGGAAGGCTTCAATGTGTAAAGGTGTATTATGTGGTTGGATTATGGATGCATCGTCGACTTCTATAAATGTAAGGGACTATGGAACAGAAAGATATCCCACCATGGCTTAAAACTGGTCCACATTCAAATTAGTGGGGATGGAAGTGTCTCTCAAAGTTTTGTCAAGAATATCTTTATGTGCAGGGGATATGCGTAAAAGCTCAAGGATTGAGATAAGTGCATGTGTCTTCCCTAACTATTCTACAAGGTCATACTCAGGTTTAGTTGATGAGAAAGTGGTGGTTTTAGTTGGAGCACCTTGTAAAGTGACCTTACCTCGATGAGTTGTAATATTACATTCAGAGGTAGGTTCAGAAGAAGATCCAATTCCTTTCAGAACAACCTTGGGTCTTTAGGTAGAATTTTTAGGTGCTTTGTCCTTTATGATAATGGTAGAGATGTAATTGTTCATCAAAATGTGATTGAAAGTTGAATCATAGTTATAGGATGCTCTGGTATAGCTGGTTTGCTCATTTGTGGCTTTAGGTTTTCCCTTGTCATGCTTTGAGAATGGTTCCTTAAACATCTCATGTTCTAGATTGGATGAATGCCCTTCAATCTCAATGTCACCTATATCAATAAGGTCTTGTATGATGTTCTTCAGGCGATGATAGTTTCCTATTTTATGTCCCTTGCTCTTGTGATATTCATAGTATTCATCATTATTCCACCAATTTGGTTTGACCTTTGGCTCATATGGAGGCAAATCTGGAATTGTTATTATTTTGTTTGCCACTAGCTTCTTGAAAGCTGAGTCAAGTGGTTCTCCCAATGGTGTACACTTCCTTCGTGATTTGGAAGTTGTTTTAGTATTCACTTGATTGTTTGTAGAGCTTGATCCCAAGAAAACAATTTTGGGTCATACTGTATTGGCATCAACAACACCATCATTGACTGTGTTCTTGTTTTTGTTCCAAAATCTTGGCTTGTCTTTTCCTTTAAAGTCCTCTTTGTTTTCTTTGAATATTTTGACGATGTCTTTCTCAATTAGGACCTTCTCTGTTGCTAATCCTTTTTCAATGATGTCTTTGAAGGTGAACAAACAAGATTTTCTCAAGTCATAACCAATGTCTTTGTTAACATTCTGTGTGAACATCTCTACCATTTGTTTTTGTGGAATTTCACAAGAGCATCTACTAGCTAGATTTCTCCATCTTTGTAAAAATGGTGAAAAATATTCTCCATCCTTTTGTTTGGTGTTGCACAAAGTAGTGACTGATATGTTTTTCTCTATGTTGTATGAGAAATGTTGGATAAATGCCTCTGCTAAGTCACCCCATGACTTAATTCTAGGTGGGAGTTGGGAAAACCATTCCATAGCTTGATCACTTAAGCTTTGTGGGAATAATCTCATCAAAAATGTCTCTTCTGCTGCTACCTCAATGCAAGCTATAAAAAATTGTCTTATATGTGCCTTAGGATCTCCTTTGCCTCTGTACCCATCGAACTTAGGTGTCACGAAATGTGTAGGAAAAGGAGGCATTGGAATGCTTTTGTCAAATGGATACGGACATATGTCTCTCATTGTATAAGTTGGCTTCGGTGTATTTATGTCCTCTATTTTCTTTTGTAAGTCCTTAATTTGCTGTTCCAAATTGTTCTTAGGTGGAGACCAACTTCTTGGACCATACCCCATGCTTGAGGCACTAGGTGGAGGAGGAGCATGTTGCATATATGGATGGTATTGAGCATACACATGTTCATATAGAGGAGTTCTATAGTGATGTTGTGTATAGGGACCACTTGGCATAGAGTCATGATGAGGAATGGAATATCTGTTTTGTCTATGTATACCATACTCTACAAGCATGTCATGAGTTTGTTCTAATGTTTTGCCCCCAAATTTGATGTGGAGTTTCCTTGTGTCCAAATTTTGAACATGCCTTTGTATATCCAATTTCTTTGGTGGTTGGTCCTTAGAATTGGAATGTGATTCAGTATATTTTTCTGCATAAGACATCCATAATGGTTTGAGAAGGTGACTATCATATGCTTGACCATGTGTATGTGGGACCTCAGGTTTTTGAAACAAGGATGATGGTGATTTAGGCACCATATATGGTCCAATATTGCCACCATTATTAGGCATCCTTTGATCCATGTTGGGATGAGGTTGTTGCAAAGGTCAATTTTCCAATATTTGAGACATGTCAAAATCATGAGGGATCTTGGCTCCACTTTGTACAGAAAAGTTGTCATATTGTCATTGTGTGTATCATTGTTGTTTGTATTATCCATGTTCTCAACATTTTGAATGTTTCTATAAGCATCCATGTCAGGTAATGTGGTATGATCAAAATTGAAAAAGACGTCATTATCATACTCATAGGTACTTATGTTTGCGGACTCTTGAGCCTCTTTAGCTTCTCTCCTAGATTTTTGGGAACAGGTTTCATCCATGAACTAGGTCTTTGACCAAGATGTGTGAGACTAGATGAAAATAGAAAGAGTATGGAAGACCAAGATTTGGATGGAATGTAAATGAATTTGAGGTGTACTTGCAATGTCCAAAGTGTAAGACCAAGTATGTATGTAGTAGAGTAGGTGTGGCTTCCAAAGAGATGATAGTTTCTCTTGATGAGGTAAGTTGACCTTGACTCTAGGTAAGACCAAATGAGACCCAAAGTTGATAAACCTTGATGAGGGACCACTTAGAAAAATGTTGTTGTATGTAGTGTGTTGACAAAGCAAGATGAGGACAAGCAAGCGACCTTTTGACTCAAGTTTAGACAAATGTGAATGTAATGCAAGGTGTAAAGTAATGATGAACTTTGTGATACCCAAAGATAGGTTGAATGCTAGATGCAAATCTGGAGAAGTAACTTAGGAAGCTCAATAAGTCTAAAACTGACTGCTCTTGTTTTGCTAGACTGTAACTTTTTCCAATTCTAAACACAAATGTGCCCGTATACTTCACAGACGTGGTTTCTAAAATATGAGTGCAATTTTTCCAATTTGTGAAGTTATTGTTGTGACCAAATCTGAATTTGTTTGACTATTTTTTCATGACAAGAGGACACAATGTTGACAAGTGTTTAGACTCAAAATGACTCAAAAGAAAGCGTGTTGTTTAATGTAAAAATATTTTGCATACACTTGAAGATACAAAAGACACAATTCTATGATGTTTGGTCTTGAATGTTTGAATGTTCAAAAGAAGACAAGCACAATTCTTATGGTTGGCCAGAACAATAGTTGTTGATCCCACATGGGGTTTCCCCCAAGACTACGCTATTCAGAGTAGATACTTAGATGCTTGACCCCAATGGCTCCACCCTCGGCACTCACTTCTCTAGGGCATCCAAGCATCATTCCCCACAAAAAATCCCCTTGGCAAACTTTGTATCTCTACTAAGAATCATATGTGTGTGGGCCGCTCCAGAGGTCCGACTTTCTACCCCAACAACTAGAAGGATTTTGGCTTTCTAAAACAAAAAAGGTGCTACTAAGGGCATCCGCTCATGTGGCCATACATGTGACACTTTCAACTCTGTAAATATAGAAGGCTCCCAGCCGATAAGGGTTACGCCCTACAACTGATCAAATAAATTTGATCAAACGGGTTTATGGGGAGACATAGTGTCGGTATGAACTAATAAACACACGTTACCCATGGCTTTCACCATGGATACAGTTATTTATAGTGGTTTGGAAGAGGATGGATTTTCCTCTCTACCACTTGGGTCGTTCTCTCCTCACTAGTAGTCCTAATGACCACACAGGGAGATAGGCCCTCTAGAGATTAAACAAAAAAAGCCTATTGCTTAAGACACAAAAGACACTGGTTCAATTTTAGTGCACCAATTGAAGTGTTTGGTAATTTATGAAAATAAGGCACACAATAAAGATAAAAAACCCTTGCCAAAATCTGCAACAAATATTTTTTAGTAGTTTTGTAATAATACCCCTCCTGCAAGCACACAAGTTAGGTAAATTTTAGATCCAAAAGACTTTGTGAAATAGGGGACTTCGACAAGACATTTTTTTGATAGATTCAAAGATCTGATTTTCCATGAGTTATTTTGCATCATAAAAAACAGAGCACTTGTAAAATTTCAAGACATTTCCAGAAATGTAAGAAAAACCAAAAAAGTTTCTAATTTGCTCCAAAAATATTTTTTTATGAAAAATCATAACAAATTAATATAAATACAAAATGGATCAAAAAAATTTGAAATTTTTACTGGACACTCCTAATAGCTTTCCAAACCTACATAAAAAAAATTCCTGCAAAAATTCCAAGCCGTTTGTGCGATATGATCAAAATAATGCAAAACCCTAACTTTTAAAGATCCAATTTTTTAGGAAATATTTTGCATCAAAATTAAAATCACAAAGAAAAGATACTGTGTATAATTTTGAGAAATTTCCAAACGTGCAAGAAAATCCAAAAAATTCGCTCATTTTCTCTCAAAATTATTTTTTTATGAAAATGATAAATAATTCATAGAAAATTCCAACATGCTCCAAAAACTCAGTTTTTTTTACTGAGCATCTTTGATAATGTTCTTGATCTGCAAAAAACAATTTGATGCCAAAATGAAAATCCGTTGGTGAGATATGATCAAAATAATGAAAAACCCTAATTTTTAAAGATCCAATTTTTAAGGAAATATTTTGCACCAAAATCAAAATCACAAAGAACTAATCTTGTGTATAATTATGAGAGATTTCCAAAAATGTAAGAAAATCTGAAAAATTCTCTCATTTTCTCTTAAAATTAATTTTTTATGAAAATTCATAAAATATTCATAGAAAATGCAAATGTGCTCCAAAAATTCTGAATTTTGGATTGAGAGCTCTTGATACTGTCTTCAACCTGTCAACAACATTTGGTGAAAAAATTATAAGCCATTTGTGAGATCAGATCAAATCTCTCCAAGATCTTGATTTTGTGTCCAAAACCCTAGCTGCACAAGGTTATTCTCCAAATTGTTTTACAAAACCGCAATATAGGGTTAGAAAAATCTGCAAAAAAAACATAGATCTAACAAAAATCCATGTCCCACGGGACATGCCAAATTTTTTATGGTGAAAGTGGATAACAACAATATTGAAAGACTAAATGAATTCAACCACGAAACCCTAGCCTAACAGCAACAAAGATCCACCATAACACATGAAGATTACCTAAGACAATGTAAATCAAATGGAATGACAAAGATTATACCATCACATGTCCAATAGGGTTTGGATCTCCATTCTTCCTATCTCCATCGATCTTGCTTGATATATTTTCTCTCAGATTTTATGTGTGCACAAGAGCTCAACAAAGAACAGAAATGTGGTTGCAAGTAGGCTTGATCGCATATGAAAGTTCAAAAGTGTAGTTGGCTTCAAAGATTGATTAGGTTGATTAGAATGATTAGGATTTATAATGAAGGAAGCATCTCCTTATATAGAAGACACTATAAGAAATGGAGGGATAAGATTGAGAGATGTAAAAGATAAATGGTTGGCTAGGATTAGAGGGTAGGTAGAAGAAATAAAAAATAACGAAAGGGTAGGTAGTGTAGGAATTAAGAGATGAATGACAAGTGTCATAGGTAGAAAAGGATAATGAATTAATTAAATAAATAAAGATTTATTTAATTAATAGAAGAATTAGGCTTAAATAATTAAATAAATAAAAATATTTATTTAATTAGATAAGACAATTTAAGGTGTCTACAATAACTTCTCAAGACACAACAATGGTTAAGTCACATGCATCAGATGATCAAGTATAAGAGTTTATTAATGGATAGGATATGACTATGCACGAGGCCTTTGATTGGATGAGGGATTATTATGAGGAGATCTGTTATTGGAGGTTCCTATATCAGGGGGTGGTACCATCAGATCAAAGAGCACCGTCCTTTGTAGTGGTTCAGAGCCATAGTAGATCACGAAGTAGGACTCATTCTCAAAACACACAGAGCAGTGTAGGAGTGTTAGGACCAACTAGATAGACAAGACAGGGAACATGAGGAGCTTCATCCTTAAGACAGGGATAAGACCGAGGGAGCACACTGTGATACTTCTAGTTTGAAACGAGATGTTCTTCTTGTAGACACTTTTGATATTATATCGAGCTTGCAAGCTCCATTTTGAGACAGACACTGGGACTATGTACTCTGATACATTTTGATGATATATATAATAAATGTAGATTCTATTTATAGTGTGATTGTTATAATGGTTGGATGCATGTTTATTTCTATTGAGAATATTACTTAACATAAAATGAAATGGAGTGATTTATGATATGCATGTATACTAATGTGTTGTGGATGCATGATGCATATGTATGTGCATATTTTGGGTACTAGAGTACATGATTTAGAGATTGAATGGACCAACATACGAAAAGGTTAGTGAAAAAAAAATGCTATGAAAAATAATAAAGGAAACCTTTTCTTTCTTTCATTCACCTTCAGCAATAGAGAGCTTTATTTTAATATGACAAAAATGGACATTGCATCGTGACATATATGTGGTCAGAGCAATAATGATATCCTTTTTTAAATGGGATAGATATTCATTGCAGACAAGAAATGTGTTCATGATGTGCTGAAAAATTGGTTTGTATGTCAAGGGTCGAGGTATGTGCAATAGTCACAAAGTGATAGAACTAGCAAAAAACACTCAAGAGATACATATTTTAGAAGATCATGAACAACATCCCACAAACAAAAGACAATAACAAAAAAGGTCATGAACCATGCCAACCACTCTCATCACTCATTGATATCCTCGAGTAGCATAGGAACATGACCAGAGATAAATCAAGAAAAGATAAGACTCAGTAGACCAAGCAAGCCAATAGCCATTCTGATCTTGTTGAACAAGTTGATAGTTTGTGTTTGTGTTTATGTTTTATAGGATGATCATGATGTCTCATTTTAGGAATGAAATACCTCGTATAAGATGGATACAGTCTAATTTTGAGTATACTACACTCTGTTCAAGATAGATGATATTTAGACAAAGGACAAGTTGATAGGTTGATTGATTGATAGATGCGATGAGTTGATATGTATGACATGTTGATTTGATTGAAAATTTATTTGTTGATATGTGATTTGATAAGCGCAGTGTTACAAGATTTCAATCTATGACTACTCAAATATATGTCTGTTGCAAAGGACAAGTTTCTTGATGAAAGAAAATGATGATTGTTTTTTTATTTTTTGGTTGTTTTCTAATTTTTAGGGTTTTGTGGTTATTCAATGTTTTTGGAGATTTTTCTTCAGGTCCAAATTTCTAAATGTTTTTAGATTGCTTTTCAAGACAACCTTGCAATTTTTAGGGTTTTTTCAGAATATTTTTCAATTTTTAGGATTTTTTCAAGATATTTTTTAATTTTCAAGATACTTTCAGGAATTTTCTCAATTTTTAGGATTTTTTTGAGACATTTTTCAATTTTTTATTTCAGGACATTTTTCAATATTTTAGGAATTTTTCAAGACATTTTATCTCTGTACATGTGTCATTCTCTATTTCAAACAGCAAGAAAGACTCCATTTGTTGATCATGATAAAGAAGATGCCCCCAATTTTCCATAAACTATATACAATGGCCAAAAGGGGTTATATACATGACTAGTTTATGCATCGGGAAAGACAATGAATATCGACCGGTTCTAGGCCATGATGGTGGGATTCGAGGGGGAGTCAATGTCAAGATGGATGGGAAATCTATCACAAACATGAATAAGATTCAGATAGACTATTGATAGATGATGGAGCAATGACTTGCTACATATGGTGTGTGTTTGTGAAGTTTTCACCACAATACTTACCCAAAGCACCTATTTGTCAGGTTTTCACAAGTGGGCGAATGATTTTTCTTTACTTTTTTCATTTTATCAAGATCCATATATCAATTCTTTTGGTTCTTTTTTTTAGGATCATATATCAATTTTTGTTCTCTTTTTTCAGGATCATATATCATTTGTTTGTTCTTTTTTCAAGATCATATTGACTTAAGCATAGTACTTGTGGAGGTACATGTTATTGATTGGTTCTGATAATGATTCCCCTTCTAATGTAGTTATATGATAAGCAACAAACCCATAACCTGCAATGACCACATAGGGACCAAGCCAATTAGGCTCAAATTTTCTTGGCTTCTCCCTTGCTAATTCTTAGGATTCATCTTGAGGACCAAGTCTCAGATTTGAAAATGCCTACCCTTTAATCTCTTGTTATAATTTTTGTGGAGATGATTCTGATATGCTTGTAGATAAACTAGAGCCATTTGGCATCGCTCACCTAACACTTCTATGTCATGCAATTTTGATACCGTGTATTCTTTATCATCAATGACATTGCACAAGTAGACTCTCATGGAAGGGATATTGACCTCAAGGGGAAGAACAACTTCAGTATTGTAAACTAATGAATAAGGAGTAGTGCATGCTGGTGTGTGGATACTAGTTTGGTATTCCCATAGCGTAGGATTCAGTTGTACATGCTAGTCACGACCAACATCATTAACAATTTTATTAACGATTTTGACGATGGTTTTGTTTGATTCCTCAACTTGACTATTACTTTGAAGATAACATGAAGAGGAAAAGTGATGCTGGGTATGAAACTTTGTGCAAAGTTCTTTTACATCTTGGTTTTTGAAAGGGCGACCATTGTTTGTAATAATAGCCAAAGGGATTCCATATCGACATATGATGTAATTGAGTATAAACTTGGAAATTTGGATGTTGGCTATGTAAGTCATAGGAATAGCTTCAATCCATTTGGTAAAGTACTCACTGGTTGTGATAATGAACTTGTGTCCGTTGGCAGAAGTAGAGTGAATCTTACCTATTAGGTCAAGTCCTCACTGAGAAAAGGGCCATGGAGATATAATAGACTAGAGTTATTATGCTGGTGCATGAATCAGGTCTCCATGAATCTGACATTTCCAACATTTCTTTGCAAAGGTGTGAGCTTCCTATTCCATAGAAGGCCAATAATATTCTTCTCTTTTCAAGTTCTTACAATTACTTAAACCATTGAATTGACCCCCACAAATATCATCATGGACCTCTTGTAAAGAAGTTTGTGCTTCATCAAAATTAAGACACCTGAGAAGGGTTTGGTCAAAAGAGCGATGGTATAGGGTGTCACCGATGATAACATATCTAATGGTTTGATGGATGGAGGAACGACATTGATTTTTGGACAAGTCAAGACGTAATGTTTGGGTTTTTAAATAGGTGTTTATGTCTTGGTACCAAAGGGAATTGGGACCAACAATTTTACACATGAGTTTAGACTATGGAATTTCATAAGCCAAGATCAATAGTTGTTTGACCAAGAACTCTCATTTAGCAACATTTTAAGGAATGTCACGCATAGAGGCAATAATAGCTATGGCATTTGCAAGTTTGTTTTGTAGTTGTGGTACTTGACTAAAATTAATTGTAACAAAATTAGTTTTATAGAAATCAACCAACTTTTTATAAGGAATTAGCTTATCATCATTTGTTTGTTGAATGACTAACTAAGAATCACCATATACTTTAAGATGTTCGATGTCCCATTGTGAAATTTGTAATCCTATGACTAGGGCTTCATAATCTACAATGTTGTTTGTGTTGGAAAGAGACACTATGAAGCACATCAGGAGTTGTCATTGATGGCAGCCCAAGTCATTTATCCCATCTACATTATGTGATTTGATCCTACCGGAAGTCAGATTGGAGATTAGTTCAAGTCTGGCAAGCTTGAATAGAGTATCCAACAGAACTCAGTATTTTGATTGGTACATCTTTTCGGGTTATCATTTTATATTGCGGATTTAAGGGATGGTAGATGGATGTCTCGATTTCTTTATTATAGATTTGTATCCTTCAGTGGTGATTGATTCGTGAGTTATAGAAGCCTTTGTGTATCGGTTTTCAGTTTGGCAGTGCAGAATGGCAGTCTTGTGTTGATAATCCTTATGCGGATTATGTGGATCGATTTTGGTGATGGTTTTTTTGATCTAGGTATTTTGTTTGAGGGTTGAGGTAGTGTGTGGACAAATATTTTCATCCACATTGGTATTTCAGCTTGGATTGAGCCAACTATGTGGACATGTTTCAATAATGTTCAAAGTGTTCTTGAGTCGTTTAGCGATGGATGTGATTTCTTATTGCGTATATATAAGATCGAATGTTATGATCATTTTGGATAGAAGTGGGTATGTGAAAGGTGTTGGTGATTGTTTGTGCATAGTTTCACATGCGCAAGTTAAAGATTTGTGCTCCAGATTATTGCAAAATAGTGAATCAGAGCAGTATAAGGAAAAATATGAAATGTTTGTAAATTATGCTTAACCAAAACTATACTCAAGAATTTGTAGATGTTATTATTTATTTCATGTACTTAAGTGATCTAGTGCAATTCATTTGTAGGTAGTGAGCCTCTCTTTCTTGAGCAGTGAGCTCTAGGTAGTGTGCCTGAATGCATGTGCATTCTCATTGTAAAACTCTATATTTGAGTATACTCATTTGTGGGTCTCATCCCTGTTATGCCCTGCATACCTAGCCCCATTAATTTCCTTGTCTTTAAAATATGGGTTCCCTCTCTTTTGTTTTAGTTTTATGTTTTTCTACCTTTTGCACTTCAAAACCTCAGAACCCCGGAGTCCCGGAGTCTCGGGATGTTGTTTGCTTGGTTTTTGAATTTCACCCCAAAGTTCTGAGATTGAATTTTGTTTCTGTTTTGCAGAATTTCAAAACCTCGAAACCTCGGAGTCCCGAGGTCTTTCCTTGTTCTTTTTGTGGAAGCCTTGGAATCCTGGAGTCCTAAAATTTTGAGTTATTCATGTTATGTTTTCTCTTGTTTAACCTCAGAACCCTAGAAAACCTTGAAGTCCTGATGTGTTGTACCATTTTTACCTCAGAATCCTGTGGTGAGTTCTTTTATTTTTTGTGTGTTTTACCTTAGAACCCCGGAACCCTGGAGTTTCGAGGTGTGCTTTCAGTTTTCATGTTTTCCATCTTGAAAGTCTAGAACCCCGGACTCCTAAGGTCGTGTTTAAGGTGACCGTACAAACGAAGTATCGAGGGGGTATCAATAGGAGAAATGAACTTTTTTGAGCTCATTTGTGCATTCAAGTTTTCTAGCCTCCCAGTTGTGATCTCCTAACTTCACACTTCTATGTTGCTGCGTTCTTTGTAGATTTTCTTCTGCCAGGTTAGTGGATTTTCTCCCTCTTTGTGTTTTCTTGTTTAGATTTTCTAGTTCTTTTACCATAGATTTTTCTTTTTTGGTTTTCCTCATTTTGCATGTTTTTTTATCTTCCCGTGTGCCCTAGGTTTTGTCTACCCCAGAACCCCAAAACTTAGCTCTGTATTTCTCTTCACCTCGGAACCTCAACGTCCCGAGGTTGATCTTTTTTGGGTCACATCTTCATCCGAGAACTTTGGATACCTGGAGTTTCGAACCACCCTCTGCGATGAATTACTACCCAACTTCGAAACCCCGAAGTTTCAAATTTTCTTGATCCTTTGTGGCCATATTGTTTCCAACTCGGAACCTCAAAGTTCCAAATCATCTTTTGGATCATCATTTAAACTACCTCGAAACTTCAGAACATTGAAGTCCCGAATGAGCTATGTTAACTAGTCAACCATGGATCTGTCCTTTATTGTTCTAAACTTGTTTCCACCCCGAAACCCCAAAGTTCCAGACTCCAATGTTTTGCCTACCCTAGAACCCTAAAACCCTGGAGTTCCGAGCCATAATATTTTATCCTATACTGATCTTGGAACCTCGGACCCCCGGAGTACTGAAGTCAGTTGTTCTAGAAGGAGTTATTCACCCTAGAACTCTGGAGTCCTGAAGTGGGTGATATTATTGATATTTTTTTTTATGCAATAGGCTAATTTATCGTTCTTTCTTGTAGATCAGAGAAATCAGATGGACCCAACCTCCAGTAAGAAAGGCAAGGAATTGGATAGACTCCCCGCAACCATGAAATACCACTATCACCCTGGATGATCAGATTAAATGGGTGACAGATATTGAAGTCAGACACATTGAAATAGAGGACATTTAGACACAATTGGATAGGCCGAGGTTGGAGGCCCCTTTAAGGAGAATTAAGAGATCAGAGCTAGTAGAGGCTACCATTTTTTCACAATCTGTTCAAGCCCCAGAAATCATCATGATTGTTCCATATTTCTATAACACAGACACTAGGAAGTACACAGATGATCAAAGTAGAATTATAATAGATTTATTAGCAGATATGTTAGGGTTTGTATTTGGCATTACTTCAAGGGAGGAAGAGATGTTTTTGACAACTGAGGAGGAAGCTGGAGAGATGTGGAATAATGATACCTCCTCTTTTAAAAGACACTTGAATGAAAATTGGATTGAAGAGGAGAGAAAGATAGGATTGAAGGCTAATGACATTATTAGGGTTGATTTTAAGGAGCCATAATGAGACCTAATCATTACGCTGAGCAAGGCCTTCGGCAAGATAGATTGCTGACATTTCCATCCTTGGATGTTCCAATTCATGATAACTATTCTGATCAAGAAACTATACTTTGATTGGGCTTAAATATTATCGGAAAACATACATAAGAAACTGGTTGATGTCCATAGAACGAAGAAATTATTCTTCACCTCTGATGTCATCTGGGTAGCTGCCCAAGCAGGCAAATTTCCAGGGTTGCAAATAGAAGGCCAGCTCAAATATGAGATGGAGAGAAGAAGGTGTGGGAGTATTATAGTCAACTCTCACTAAGCAATGCAAAGACATATTTCAAGAGGATAAATGATGCCTTCCTCTTCCCCATTATAATAAAACTCATAGGTGATACAAAGTACAAAATAAGCGCATAGGCCATGGAAATAATTAGGGAATGGGCATGTTGGTTCATTCAGAACCAATGTTCCACATACATCAAGGTTAGTGGATTCACGGGGAACCCCATGCTGCTCTTTAGATACTGTAATGACATAATCATACTCTTAGAGTATGTCAAGCAGATGCTTGGACTACAATCTTTGTTATCTTCAAAACACAAGACAAGTGTTGATTTTTCTATTTTGATTGGTTATTTTTGTTGTTCCAAAATTCAAGTAGCAAAATCAACAGAGCAAGAGCTGCAAGATCTACATCTAAGGGATTTTAATTATGCTCGGGAATGTTATGACCCATATGGTAAACTAAAGAAAATAATGCCAAAAGCATATGATGGGCATAAGCCAAGGTTGGAGGATTTTTGGGCTAACCTCCAAGACAATTTTGAAGTCAGAGAAAAACTATTCTTCTACTCTTAGTGTCATAGATAAGAAATTTTGAAATAGAAACTAATCTCCCTAAAGAATTGGGGGATGATGGCAAATTATTAGACCCAACATATAAAGAGAAGGAAATTGATAAGAAGCCTCTCTCTCCAATAGGATGGTTGGGACAGGAGGAGGTAGACATAGATTCAATAACCCAAAATTTTATAGAGAGGACTAGACAGTGGTTGAATTTGAGGATTAGACCAAGCACCTCAAAAGGGAAGCAAAAGGAATCAACCTTCAGTGTTCCTTATTCAAGGGCATCACATTTTTTAGAATTTTGCATGACACCAAATTTGGGACTTCAACTATTGCTTCAGCATATACATGGATAATGGAACAGCTTTTGCATGATTACAACATTTTGGCTCATGTGGCTTCATCTTCGTAATGATCCTCTAGTCCTAGTTTCATAATAGTTAACTGGAGTTCAAGGCAGAGACTTGCATGTCAACTGCAACTCCTTCCTTTTTTAGGGCTTAATTTAGATAGGGTTATTTCTTAGAAAGTAGGACAAGAAACTCTATAAATTGGAGTTTTCAATTCATTTGTAAGGGTCCAAAAATTGATGATTTGAGGCCCACTTAGAGATTTTAGATTATTTTATGCAGATTGTTATGAATTAGAACATTTTTGTGATACATTCTTTGAAATTAATACAAGAAGCAGCTTATAGATTGCCTGATCTATGTGTATGTGCTATTAATTTGATCTTTGCAAACTGGTAATGTCTATTGTTTGAAATCAACAACTTGTTCTGGTTTTATATTTTATTACTTTATGAATCATATTGCACACGTAAGTGGTATATGAGAATTATTGTGATAGGACAATATTGTGGTGATATTCTTTCCATGAATTTGTGAGGTTTCTAACTTTGCAAGTTTATTGGAGGTCTGTTATTGAATGCTGGTTTAAATAATATTGATAATTTTTGGATTGCAAGGTACTAATTGAGTAGTTCATTAAGTTATGATTGCATTAGTTTAATTGTTATTTTCTTGTTTCCTTGATCTATCCTTTGCAGTTTATTTCAAAAGAGTTTTAAATCATAAAATACAAAAAAAAGTGAAGTTATTGGAGGTTATTGGGATTCGTTTAACCAGCAAGCCCCTTGATAGGTACAACCACATCAAACATTGAGTTTCCCATCACTGTCGAGACCCGACTATAGAGACCTTGGAGTAGTTAGTTTCTCGAAACTTATTGCTTTTCAGGAGAGTTGGTGAGTGGTCACATAAACTACCTGATTGTTGGTGAATTTGTCTAAACACTCGTCCATAGAAACTGGCACTAGAAGGAAGGCCAAGATACTAATCCCCTCAATTTTCAATCCCACTGTCACACTATGACTTGATATGGTACTCCTAGGAGACATCATTTTACCATTCACGCACCCACCTCTTCCACAACCGATAAATTGAAGTACTAAGTTGGATCGTATATAATATTTTTCTCCATAGAGGTTTTACAAGGTTCTTAGGAGTAACTCTTCTCCATCAGACTTAGCACAGTTAGGACCTGCAACTAGGAAGAAAAGGAATAAAGGTAAAGGACAACCTTCAACATCTTCACCAACGCAGTCATCCAAACCCAACATAGAGGACCAGTTAATCCCTAGCCCTCAACCCATCTTTGCACCTTTCATAGCTCAACGTCCAACATCACCACCTGTAATGGCCTACTTCAAATAAGATCATGTTGGCTTGATAATGATTGTAATGAATTCATCATATATTTGATGGAAATACACAAAGATATCTCTACATCTTCTTCCATATTATATGTCTTCAATACTACAGATATCTTCTTTGCTTCACATCTTCTCCCCCTTTGACAACAATGCCAAAGTGGAGGCACAAACATCCATGATCTACTATGCTGCTCCCCCTAAGGAGTAGCATCCTTCAACACATCAATCCTAAAAAGATTTGACAATGCAATACCTGACTGATGTGGAGAACATACCTTTCGTTCAACTCTTGAAGGGGCAACACCCCTAATTCACCTCTTAAATAGGTAAATGTAGCCTTCGATAGAGGCTTGGTGAATATATCTGCTAACTGCTCCTTACTAGAAACATGTTCTAATACAACCTCTTTGTTCTAAACTTTCTCCCTCAAGAAATGATACTTGAGCTCAAAGTGCTTGGTTCTAGCATGAAATACTAGATTCTTGGAACTATTAATTGCACTTGTGTTATCATAAAATATACTCACTGGTTCAGATACAAGGACTTTGAAACCACTTAATACATGCTTCATCCAAATTGTTTGAGTATAGTTCATAAATGCTGCTACATATTTTGCTTTTGCTGTAGACTGAGAGATACAACTCTGCTTCTTGCTCATCTATGAGACTAGTCTACCACCGAGAAAGAATGCACCATCGGTTGTACTCTTCTGGTCATCCACATTACCAGCCCAATTGGCATTTGTGAATACTTTGAGATTGAAATCATTACTGTATGGATACCACAATCCATAGTCTATAGTTCCCTTCAGATATCTAAGAATCCGCTTGACTGCTACCAAGTGGGATTATCTTGGACTTTTATGAAAACGTGTAACAATGCCCACTGCATGTGTAATGTTTGGTCTATTATGTACTACATAGTGCAACTTACCAATCATTGATTGGTATTCCTTCTCATTCACCAATGTTGAGTCATCTTCTTTTGACAATTTACAACCGGTCATCATTGGTGTACCAACCATTTTGTTGTCTTCCATGCCAAGGTGTTCAACACCTCTTTGACATACTTGGACTATAGATTCAACAAATGAAAGATGGTATCTTTATCACTCAGTCCAAGTATGTCAAAGAGGTGTTGAAGACCTTTGGCATGGAAGACAACAAACCAGTTGGTACACCAATGATGACCCATTGTAAATTGTCAAAAGAAGATGACTCAGCATTGGTGAATGAGAAGGAATACCGATCAACAATTGGTAAGTTGCACTATGTAGTATACAACAGACTGGACATTGCACATGCAGTGGGCATTTCTACATGTTTTCAAAAAATTCCAAGAGAATCCCACTTGGTAGCAGTCAAGTGGATTCTTAGATATCTGAAGAGAACTATAGATTATGGATTGTGGTATCCATACAGTAATGATTTCAATCTCACAGTATTCACAGATGCCGATTGGGTGGGTAATGTGGATGACCGGAAGAGAACAACTAGTGGTGCATTCTTTCTCGGTGGTAGACTAGTCTCATGGATGAGCAAGAAGTAGAGTTGTATCTCTCAGTCTACAATAGAAGTAGAATATGTAGCAACATTTATGAATTGTACTCAGACAATTTGGATGAAGCATGTATTAAGTGGTTTCAAAGTCCCTATATCTGAACTGGTGAGTATATTTTATGATAACGCAAGTGAAATTAATAGTTCCAAAAATCTAGTATTGCATGCTAGAACCAAGCACTTCGAGCTCAAGTATCATTTACTGAGGGAGAAAGTTCAGAACAAAGAGGTTGTATTGGAACATGTTTCCAGTAAGGAGCAGTTAGCAAATATATTCACCAAGCCTCTACCGAAGGATACATTTTCCTATTTAAGAGTTGAATTAGGGGTGTTGCCCCTTCAAGAGGTGAACTAAAGGTATGTGCTCCACATCAGTCAGGTATTGCATTGTCAAATCTTTCCAGGATTGATGTGTTGAAGGATGCTACTCTTGAGGGGGAGTAGCATAGTAGATCATGGATGTTTGTGCCTCCACTTTGGCATTTTTGTCAAAGGGGGAGAAGATGTAAAGCAAAGAAGATATATGCAGTATTGAAGACATATAATATGGAAGAAGATGTAGAGATATCTTTGTGTATTGCCATCAATGCTAAAGGGGGAGATTGTTGGCATATGTGCAGAGTTTCATGACATTGTATGTTGTCATTGATATCAATATGCTGAAGTATGAACCGATATATTGAAGTAAGCAAATTGGAAAGTGAACCGGTATGATGGTATGAACCAGTATATGCAAAAATTTAACTTGTATGTTGGAGTGTGAACCGGTATATGCAAAGTTTGTATTGGGGTTTCATTTGATATGACTACTGGTTGGTAGTCTCAACTTCAGGGTTTCCAGTTGATGCATTCCAAGTCTGTGTGATTCGACTGGCGACATCCTGTGATGAGTTAGCATTGAAATGAAGATTAGATCGCATTGCCATGTCAACCTTGTGTGCGTGAAGAATTTCCTTGAGGATCTTGCATGAAGAAGATTGATTATATCTACCTCGGGAATGTGCAAAATCTTAGTAAACGGTGGAGAGCGTGTGATGGGTTATCAGCTTCTAGAAGCAGTGAAGAACGAACGATGGAGAACATCTTGAGATTTGTTCAAGATTATTTTATCTTATGTAATGTGTTTAAACAGTCAGGATTGGATCGACTGTATTGTTAACCTAGATGCTTAGGGTTTTAGATTTTTGCCACCAACCTAATTGTTGTCTATAAGGTTGATGATGATTCTCATTTGAAGTTGTTGGCAAATGAATGTATGTAAAGTGATTCTTGCTAGACCGGAGAAGCGAGTAGAGATCTGTAGAGTGTGATTGTAGATGTAAAGGAACCAAAGTGGATCTGCCTTGGCATTAAGTGTTGTTATCAGATCAGTGTATTACCTGTTGACTTCTAACCATTTCAACAGTTGGAAAATCCCTTTACCGGGTAGCTTTAACAGGATTTTTGTAAATCCTTTAACAGTGTGACTCAAAATCATTAAGTTCTTGAAATCCTCTTACAAGGTAACCTTTAACAGGGTTTTAACCTCTAACCGGGTATATAGTCATCCATTAACTGGGTGATCCCTAGTAGGATCGGTTCCTAGAAAAACCTGTTGTAAAGTCTTTAACTGAACTAGGCTCCTAAAAGAGTGGACTTCAAAAGAGTTCAAGAATAACTTGTGGGTATTCATCCCCACCATGGTTTTTTGTTGTCAGGGTTTCCACATGAAAAAAATTAATGTGTTATGTGTGATGCTTTTTCATGTGATGTTTTAGTGTTTTCTATTAAGCGGTAATGCAAGTTGATCCAATGGTCATTGTATTTCTGATGTATTACTTGCTTAAGCATATGGGTGAAGTTGAGATGAGATATTAGGTTTTGAGATGATCTAGATGTTACCGGTTTATGTCTTTTACAGTCATACTGTGTTTTACGGTAGTGCCTTGATTTAGATCGGTGATATTGTTTACCAGTTAGTGCAGTCTTTGTAGTTTAAGTTGTTTAAGAAGTTTTTGTCTATACTGATTCACCCCCCCGTCTTAGTATCTATTGGGTATTTACTGTTCATCATTATTCATTAATGTTGTCATTGATCAAACACATACATACACATATGTTTATATTGTCTACCGGTATAACTCCAAGTTGTTTATACTACAACCCATATGCTAGAGGTTATACTAAGAGGTTTATCTCTAACTGGTACTTTGTGACAACTGATATATGCATAGAAGACAACTAGTGGATACACATTAGTTAGCATCAAGATGAAGATCAAGTGGAGATTATATCATGAGATTCAAGGATAACGGTTCATATATTTAATTCCAACTGGTATTGATTGTTCCAATCAGTATTTGTTGATTGTGTGATGAGTTATCACAAATCGTGATGAGTTATCCCACCGACAATTTTTGGCGGTATTTTTGTGATGAGTTATGATCACTTGACCAAATACACTACACTTAGGAAATTGTGTTATGATTTCTTTGGGCCAACATGAAACCTAAATGTCTATATATTGACATCATAATGAATTATTTCATATGAGTGAAAGTGATATATTGTGTGCGAAAGACAAAAGTGTTAAGTTGCAGAGTATGCAGAAGAGCGGTGTTGAATATGTTTAGAAGGATCTGATCAAGCAAGTATTGTGCTACTCAGACAAATCAAACCAATCCTATTGTTTTCTAATAATCAAAGCAGAATACAAATCCCCTAACTGGGTAAGCTCTAACAAGATTCTTTGTACAAATCCTCTAACAGGGTGATCCATTAGTTTGGATTCAGAAAATCCTCCACCAAGGTTACTCCTAACAGGGTACTACCATTCACGGGGTATAAGCTTCTAATCAAGCTTTGGGATCTCTAACAAGATTCGCTCCTAGCAGAGAACTTTGTAGACCCTAACCAATCAGTTATCTATTACTGCAGATAGTTAACTTGTGAGTTCCATCTCACTGTGGTTTTTACCTATTTGGGTTTTCCACATACAAACAATTGTGTTATGGTGGATGTTTTACTTATTATGGATGTTGTTATATCATTTTGGATTATATGCATTGTGTTTAAAAGTTTGGTTAAGTTCATCTACCGGTTAGTGTTTGAAGTAGTTTTATTTTTGGTGTCACTGATTCACCCCCCCCCCCCCCCTCTCAGTGATTTTCAAGTCCATCAAATCACACGCCATTGGGAAACATACCTGGAGGAATCCACGACTTGCCTAGGAACCTAGATAAGTTTTATAGTAAGTTCTACTTTATGGGACCTAAGACTGCAGATGAGCACATTGGAGCATTCAAGGATGCAGTAGTTCTCAATAACATAGAACATCAAGACATGGTGTGTAGACTCTTCCCATATTCACTTGGGGAAAATGAATATAACTAGTATTTAACCTTGCCTGCAAATTCTATCAATGGCTGGGATGTTTTGGAAAAGGCTTTTATTGATCAATTTTGAGTATATGTTGATCTCAAAATATTGTACCATCAGTTTGTCTCTCTTAAAAACTTACCTAATGAGCCTTTGACAAATTTTAATACCAACTTTCAAAGGGCATATAAGAGTTTACAAGCTCCTTATCAAGTGGCAATGAATGTAGCAATTGACTCATATTTGAGAGCCATCGACCCATGGAGTGCTATGTTTATCAAAAAGAGTGTTCCTGAAGATGAAAGGAATACCTTGGCGAAGGTTTATGCATTGGCCATCAACATGAACCAAGAGTTGAATCAAACACCTGGGGGGATTGGATACAACTTACCCTTAGGAGTGAATCAAGGAAATTACAACCAACTCTGTGGGGTGCCATCACCTCTACCAATAGGAGCCCCAACAACGAACCCGGTGCCAATTTATGCATCTCAACCTCATGCCAGTCAACATTTTACTGCTCAATCTTTAACTTGGCAAAACAATACTAACATTGCCCCTATCCAAACATGGTACACTGGTCAGGTACAAGGGACAAATCAAAAGTTTGGTAATACCTAGATAGCAAATCAAGCCCCAACTACAATGCCTAAGAGTCAAGGGTTGCATATATCCGTTGAAGTAGATGCATTAAAGAAAATGATTTCACAAGCTACTTTAGATTTGAGTTAATTGAAGATGAATCCTCCAAGAGGGTATAACCAGTCCCAAACATATAATAACCAGTGAGGCTACAATAACCAAAATCAAAACCAAAGATATAACTCTAGGCCATACAATAGACAATAGAACAAATGTCCAAACAATGGTGGGGTAAACAATGATCATCTGGATGCAAGAGACAACTATAATAATCCACAAAGTGTTAACCTAGCAGATATGAATTTACTAACTAATTGGTGTAAGTTTCACGATACAACATCGCATTTGGAAGTCAATTATGCCCAATATGAAATTTTTTAGTAGGATTGCTCAAGCTAATTCTCAATCAATAGGTGCCCTAATGAGGAAACAGAAAAGGTCAATACAACAATGTTGGTTGACACGTTCCTCTACAAAGAGTTCCAAGTGGAAGTGGAAGGTGAACCACGTGTCTATGATGCGCAATATTTTCAAGCCAAGAATAATTACAACCTTAGAAGTCAAGGCAAGGCACCTTTGATAGAACCACCTCCCCCAAGGGGCGGATTTGTACCTCCTGGTACAAATGCAAGTAACAATCCCCTCCCTCCTTAAGGAACACATCCTAGACAAGGTCAAGATAAAGAATATGTTATAAAAGGGTCTTTTGACATTACTAAGGAGATGGAGAGGACTACCACAACTATGTCCCTAATGGAAGTAATGAGATATTGCCCAGAACAAAAAAAGGCTCTTCTCAAGAGGTTGGAACAACTAGAACCTCAAAGTAATTAGGTTAAGATGGCTGATTTAAATGAATTCAATGCTAATATCAGTAATGATGCCATCAAAAACCCACCATTTCTACTCGGTTTGAAGATATGTGGAAAGAACTTATGCAATTGTTTGATAGATTCAAGTGCATCTGGAAACATAATGCCTTACTATATATGTCAGAAGCTTGGTCTCAACCCAGTGCATGCAAACAAAAAGGTGGTACAGTTGGATAAGACTGAGGTCAATGTGATTGGGGAATTGAAAGACGTATGCATCTAGTTGGGCGTTGATCCACACATATCCTGTTATATTGATATACAAGTGGTTGATATTCCTAAAGTATATGGGATGCTTCTCAGTAGAGATTGGTCAAAAAAATTGGGAGGTTAATTTTCAACCTATTTTACATAATTATGGCTTCCCTAGAAAGGAGTAAGTAACCAGATCCAAATTGAAGAAGTTGGTCATAGACTAAGGAGCTCCCAATGAGGTGGCATATACTAAAGTGAGTCTAGGAGTCTATAGAGTAAATGAAATTCTCATTTTTTCTGAACCTATAGTTACTCAGTCCTACCAATTTGATGCGGTAGAGCATATGGGGAGAGTTAAAGACTTTATTGCATGAATGAAACAAGGGATGTGCCTGTTGGGAGATGATATCAAAATCTAAGATTTGTTACTCTCGTAATGGTGTAGGATACATCATCAAGAACATTTAGAGATATCATGTATCCTGTCCCAAAACAAAGTTATGAAGTTGATGATCCTAGTCCCTTGTGAGGATGCTGATTATGTCATCAACATGGAAGAAATTAAAGTTCCAAACTATGAGAGTAATACCCCAAAGAATGGATGTTGTAGTAGAAACTTCCCAACCGGAGCAGTGTAGGAAGGAGATCCTTATAGTTGATATCGGTAAGTAAGGAAATGAGGAGACTCCACCTAAGTAGGAGAATGAAGAAACTCAATCTCTCAAGCAGCTCCAAGTAGAGAAGTCCAATTTGGATATGGTCGAAGTTCCCCTGGAGTATGTAAATGAACAACTTCAGATGTTAGAAGACATCGTATTTAATGAACAACAACCACTTGCGGTGACTAATCCTCCCTTGTTGATTGCTAAGCCTAAGCCAAAGGATATAAAGAAACTAAAGGATGAAATCTGGTTCATAAAGTTTGATGGGTCTCGATCCAAGCAAGGTAGTGGGCAGGAGTTGAGTTAATCAGTCCCAAAGGGAAGACCTTTATGGCCTCCTATCGACTCCAATTCCCTTGCACTAACAACATGACTAAATATGAGGCTTTAGTTAGTTGAGGACTCCTCTTCGCTCATAAAAAGGGAGCCAAATTCTTAAGGGTGCAAGGAGATTCTGAATTGGTAGTCAAGCAAATAAGAAGTTAGTATGCATGTCATGACAAAAGGTTAGCAGCCTTCAAGAACCGGGTATAGGGATTGATTGAAGACTTTGATGCTTTTAATATCCAGTTAGTGCCCAGAAAAGTTAATGGAATATCAGAAACATTGGCTGTAGAATTAAGTACTCTGGAACCAATAAGTCAGTCCCCCTTGAAAATATTTTCTATAGAATTGGTTTCCACCCCCGTTGTCCCAGACAATATTAAGAATTTCCAAGTCTTTGATGACATTCGACACATTCTATCCTTTCTTGCTAATTATGCTGCTTTTGAGGAGTAGATCATGGATGAAGAGGATAGATCAGAGGCTACCAATGAAGTTGGGGATAAAGAAATCATTAATTTTCCTACAAACATCATTCCCAAAGGTATGGTCACTCTAGAGACGCTTTTTGACTCTAATCCCAGGATAAAAGAAAGATAGTGTACATTGGGAAGATTTGTACTCCCACTGAGAGGGAGAAAATTATACAAATCTTAAAAGAGTGCATTGATGTTATAGCATGGGGATACAAAGATTTGAAAACATTTGATACATCTATCATCACTCATTTTATACCTTTGAAACCTAATATAAAACGGTTCAAACACAAGGAACAATCGGTCAATTCATTGATAAAGCCCTTGATTTTCAAGGAAGTTCAAAATATGCTCACTGCTAGGATTATTTCCTCAATCCATCACTCCACTTGGGTTGCCAACCTAGTGCCAGTAAGGAAAAAGAATGGGGAAATTCAACTTTCTATTGATTTTTGTAACCTCAATAAGGCATCTAAAAAGGACAATTACACACTCCCTTGGATGAGGTTTTGCAAATTTTTAATGGTTCACAAATGATGTCATTCCTTGATGGTTATTCTAGATATAACCAAGTTTTGTGAACCATGAAGACTGCATGAAAATAGCATTCAATACGAAATGGGGAACTTATGCATACTGCAGGATGCCATTTGGGTTAATTAATGTCGGAGCAACATTCTAGAGAGAAATGGATACAACTTTCAAATATTTGGTTGGCAAATGCATTATAATATATATGGATGACCTGACAATATTCTCCAAATTCAAGGGAGATCACCCCGACCACCTCCGCAGAGCCTTAGAAAGATGTGGAAAATATGGGATATCTCTTAATCCCAAAAAGTGTCTATTCAGGGTGGCAGAAGGGAAGCTCCTCAATCATGTGATCTCTGAAAGAGGGATATCCATAGACCCAGATCAAATAGAAGCACTACTGAAATTGCAGATGCTTGGGAGTAAAAAGGAGATTAGATCTTTCTTCTGGAAGATCAATTTTATTAGAAAATTTATCACTGGATTCACAAAGATAGTCAAGCCATTGAATGAAATGATGAAAAAGGTTGCTAAGATTGAATGGATTGCTGAAGCAAGAGAGGCCTTTTCCTAGATTAAGAAGTCCATTGTTAAAGCCCTTGTACTAACTAGGCTTGACTATACTTTGCTATTTTATATATATTATTTTGCCTCGTTGCATTCAGGTATCGTTGTTCTGACACAATGGCAAGCAGGGAATGAAAAACCCATCGCATTCATGAGATTCCCTTTTAAGAATGTTGAGGTGAGATATTCTTCTCTTGAGAAACAAGATTTTTCTTTGGTAAGAGCAGTCAAGAAATTTAGGCACTATATCTTGAGGAGCAAGATACACTCAATTGTGCCAAATCAAGCAGTTAAGTCACTACTTATACAATCAGAGTTGGGAGAACGCTGAGGGAAATGGATGGTTATTTTATAAGAGTTTGATCTAGAAATGCGTCCAATGAGGTTAGTTAGAGGCCAAGGTATATCTCAAGCTATGGCGACTGATATCCCTCAAATCCGGTGCCAACAATATACATTGTAGTCATTCACTCAAGACCCATGATACACTGATTTGGTTTTCATCTTACTAAATAACAAGTGTCCTAAGGGTTTGACAGCCACACAAAGACGAGCTTTAAGGCTCAAAAGTCCCAATTATATGATCAAGGATTTGGCACTTTATAGGAATAATTACGAAGGTATTTACCTTCGATGTCTTGATCATCAGGAAGCCCGTAAAATGATCGAGGAATTCCATGGGAAATATGGTACAAGCCATGGATCAGTAGATGCTACTACACATCAGATTTTGATGGCTGGATACTACTGGCCTAATATTTTTAAGGATACTCATGAACATGTTCTTCATTGCCATACATGACAAACTACAGCTTCCAAAGAAAAGAATCCCACCATGCCTCTCCAACCAATGTTTGAAGTAAGATCATTTTCCCAGTGGGCATTAGATTTCATAGGTGTCATTAATCCTAATTCATTTGCAAGACACAAGTTCATTCTCATAACAATGAATTATTGCACTCTATGTATGGAGTCCATAGCATGTAGGAATGTTACTGTAGAGGTTGTACTGAAATTAATTGATGAATACATTGTCACCAGGTACAGTATGCCATTCACAATGGTATGTGACAATGGCCCTGCTTTTACTTCAGCACAATAACTGCAATGGTTGTATGAGTACAAGGTAGTTATGAAATTTTTATCTAATTATTACCCACAAGGAAATGGAGTAGTTGAATCCATGAATAAAAATATTTTAGATGTTATTAAGAAGCTGCTTGAGAGAAACCCTAGGGATTGGCACAATCAATTGAGGTAAGCCTTATGGGCTAATTGCACCAGAGTTAAAGACGCCCTAGGGATTTCTCTGTACTACCTTTTCTATGGCCAAAACCCTATTTTTCCAGTCAATTTATAGATACCTGTCCTCCGGCTAATGAAAGATCTTGAAATTGAGGACCAGGTGGAAGTTCGTCTCCTGAATCTATTAAGACTTGATGAGAAAAGGATAAATAACCTGCAACACTTCACTAAGCATCAAGAAGTTATTAAGTGATGGTTTGATAAAATAGCCAAGGTGAAAGATTTTTGGATCTCTAACCTAGTTTTGTTATGGGACAAGGCCAAAGAAAAGAAGGGTGATCACCATAAGTTTGAGAAGTTGTGGTTAGGTCCTTATCAAATTGCTTAAATTTTAGGAGAGAACACTTTTAGGTTGATCTCTTTGACAGGAGAACTTGTACCGTTTCCTGTCAATGGTCAGTTCCTCAAGCATTATTTTGATTAACTCTCAGAGGAGCTTGAGCTTTTGTACTATAGTAGTTTAGTTGTTTTATTTTCTTTGTTGCTTGTTTCTGCTTTTTGCTACGTGTTTATTTTCTTCGGTTCATTGGTTTTCATCTGTTTGTTTCATTTTTCTTTGTTGGGATACATGTTTATTCTCAAGGACTCTAAAGGATAGGTGTTAATTACATAACAAGTTCCCAAATTTGAGAGACTTTGACTCTTTGCTCTTTACAGCTTCATTATTATTTGGTTAATTTTGAAATATTTGTCTACACTCGTCCAAGGTGGTATATAATAGTTTAAATATGATTTGAGTTCTCGACTCTCAATTGGAAAAGGTTAACCTAATTACTCAGCACTACCATCACACTAAGTTACATCACAAAATTTTGTAAGATATCAGATGAACTTGTTTTCAAGTGAAAAATCAAAAGTCAAGATGTTTCACGTTGTCCACCGTGGCTCCTAACCCAGTAATCGGACTTTAATGTTTAAAAGTTGCTTAAAGGTTACAAAGAAATAATCCTTCTATATTCTATGAGAAAAATGATCTACCAAGAGAAAGAGAAAATAAATGATTCACTTAAAGAAACTAAACTTGGGTTTTTCAAGTAATCTCCACCAGGGCTATGGACACCTGGCTGGCAGTGGAGCACTGCTTGACGGGGGCTAGAGGTATCTCTGTTAGTGCTATGGACACCTGGCTGGAAGCAAAGCTATGCCCAGGATGACCTTGTACAAAACACATTGACTGACTTCACCTATGTATCTTGGGCCCAATTTCCTTTGTTTATCTTCATTATTGAGAATGATGGAGTAATAAATCATGAGCACACACTCAAGTGTTAAATCTTGTTCAGTTCTAGAATCGATTGTTTGTTCATTAGTTTGTTCATATTTTCGTTCTTATACATCATTCTAAATGATAGTAGCCTTAGGCATCAGGTTATATCAAAGATTCTAAAGTTCTAAAATGCTTAGAGTCATTTTTCCCCAAATAGTCGCCATTTGTTATGCCCTGCATACCTAGCCCCATTAATTTCCTTGTCTTGAAAATATGGGCCCCCTCTCTTTTGTTTTGGTTTTATGTCTTTTTTGCCTTTTGCACTTTTGAACCCTTAAACCCCGGAGTCCCGAGATGCTCTTTGCTTGGTTTTTGAAGTTCACCACGGAACCCCAGAGTTCTGAGGTTGGCTTTTGTTTCTATTTTGCGGAACCTTGGAACCCAGGAGTCCCGAGGTCTTACCTTATTCTTTTTGTGGAAGCCTCTGGAGCTTCAAGTTCTTTATGTTCTATTTTGTCTTGTTTAACCTCTAAACCCCAAAGTCCCGATGTGTTGTTCTATTTTTACCTTAGAACCCCGAAATCCCAAGGTGAGTTCTTTTCTTTTTTGTGTGTTTTATCTCAAAACCCTGGAACCTCGGAGTTTCGAGGTGTCCTTTCAATTTTCATGTTTTCCATCTTGGAACCCTGAAATCCCAAGGTCATGTTTAAGGTGACTGTAAAAATGAAGTATCGAGGGGTATAAATAGGAGAAATGAACTTTTTTGAGATCATTTGTGCATTCAAGCTTTCTATCCTCCCAGTTGTGATCTCCTGACTTTGTGTGTCCATGTTGCTGAGTTCTTTGTGGGTTTTCTTCTGCTAGGTTGGTGGACTTTCTCCCTCTTTGTGTTTTCTTGTTTAAATTTTCTATTTTTTTTAGCATAAATTTTTCTTTTTTGTTTTCCTCATTTTTGCATTTTTTATCTTCCCACATGCCCTAGGTTTTGTCTACCCTTGAACCATGGAACCCCAAGATTTTGGGCTCTTTAGTTCTCTTCACCTCAGAACCCCAGATTCCTAAGGTTGATCTTTTTTGGGTCATGCTTTCATCCCTGAACTACAGATCCCCGAAGTTCTGAACCACCCTTTGCGATGAATTACTCCCCAGCTTTGGAATCCTAGAGTTTCAAATTTTCTTGATCCTTTGTGGCCATGTTGTTTCCAACCCAAAACCCCAGAGTTTCAGATCATCTTTTGGGTTGTCATTTAAACTACCCCGGGACTTCAAAACCCTAAAGTCCCGAATGAGCCATGTTAACTAGTCAACCCTAGATCTGTCATTTATTGTTCTAAACTTGTTTCCACCTCGAAACCTCGGAGTTCTAGACTCCAATGTTTTGTCGACCCTGGAACCCCAAAACCTCAGAGTTCTAAACCATATTATTTTAGCCTATACTAACCTCATAACCTCAGACCCCTAGAGTTCCAAAGTCAGTTGTTCTAGGAGTTACTCACCCCGGAACCCCGAAACTCTGGAGTCCCAAAGTGGGTGATATTGTTGATATTTTTTTTATGCGATAGGCTAATTTATAGTTCTTTCTTGCAAATCAAAGAAATCAGATGGAACCAACCTCTAGCAAGAAGGGCAAGGAATTGGATAGACTCCCTGCAACCATGAAATACCACTATCAAGGGAATGTTTATGCTTCAATGTTGGATGATCAGATTAAATGGGTGACGGATACCAAAGTTAGACACATTAAAATAGAGGACATTGGGACATAGTTGGATAGGCTGAGGTTGGAGGCCCCTTTAAGAAGAATTAAGAGATCATGGCTAGTAGAGGCTACCATTTTTCCACAATCTGTCCAAGCCCCAGAATTCATCATGATCATTGCACAATTCTATATTGTAGACACTAGGAAGTGCATAGATGATCAAGGAAAAATTATAATAGATTTATCAGAAAATATGTTAGGCTTTGTATTTTGCATTCCTTCAAGGGAGGAAGAGATTCTATTAACAACTGAGGAGGAAGCCGGAGAGGTCTAGAATAACGATACTGCTTCTTGTAAAAGACACATGAATGAAAATTTGCTCGAAGAGGAGAGAAAGATAGGATTGAAGGCCAATGACATTCTAAGGGCTCATTTCAAGGAGCCACAACAAGACCTAATCATTATGTTGAGAAAGGCCTTTGGCAAGATAGATTGCCAACATTTCCATCCTTGGATGTTCCAATTCATGATAACTATTATGATCGGGAAATAATACTTTGTTTGGGATCAAATATTGTCGAACAACATATATAAGCAATTGGTTGATTGTGCATAGAACAAAGAAATAATTCTTCAACTCATATGTCATATGGGTAGTTGCATGAGCAGGAAAATTTCCAGGGTTACAAACAGAAGGCCAGCTCGCAGATGAAGAGGGACAGAAGAAGGTGTGGGAGTATTACAGTCAACTCCCACTGAGAAATGAAAAGACACATTTCAAGAGAATAAATTATGCCATCCTCTTCCGCGTTATAATAAAACTCACAGGTGATATAGGGTACAAAATAAGCCCGTAGGCCATGGCAATAATCAAGGAATGGGCATGTTGGTTCATTCAAAACCAACGTTCCACATACATTAGGGTTAGTGGATTCATGGGGAACCCAATGCTGCTCCCCAGATATTGTAATGACAGATTCATACTCTTGGAGTATATTAGGCTGATGCTTGGCCTACAATCTTTGTTGTCTTCAAAACACAAGACAAGTGTTGATTTTTCTATTTCGATTGGTTATTTTTCTTCTTCCAAAATTCAAGTGGCAAAGTTGGCAAAGCAAGAGCTGCAATATCTACATCTAATGGATTTTAATTATGCTTAGGAATGTTATGACCTATATGGTAAACTAAAGCAAATAATGCCAAAAGCATATGATGGGCATAAGCCAAGGTTGGAAGATTTTTGGGCTAACCCCCAAGACAATTTTGAAGTCAAAGAGAAAAGTTATTCTAGATTCTCAATGCTACATATAAGAAATTTTGAAATAGAAACTAATCTCCCTAAAGAATTGAGGGATGATGGTGACTTACTAGACCCAACATATAAAGAGAAGGAAATTGATAAGAAGCCTCTCTCTCCAATAAGATGGTTAGGATAGGAGGAGGTAGACATAGATTCAGTAACCCAAAATTTTATAGAGAGGACTAGACAGTGGTTGAATTTGAGGATTAGACCAAGCACCTCAAAAGGGAAGCAAAAGGAATCAACCTCCGGTGTTCCTCAATCAAGGGCTCATAAAGAGTATGCCCGCGGGACAAGATCTAGCTCTAGAAAGAATACATCCATAGACCCAGAGGAAGCTACCAAACCTTAACAATGTACTGAGGAACTCTTGAAGCAAGTCAAGGAACAGATGAGAAAGACTGAAATTTTGAAGAAGGGTACTGATTTCGGGATAAGAGAAGGTTTAGGAGTTGTGCCACTAGCAGAAGTGCATCCTATCAAAGCAGCGATTGGGCAAACTCCAAGAGAAGGCACTTAGGAGGAAGATGAGAAAGGAAAAAATGATGAAAGTACACAAACACCTCCTCATACCACGATAAAATCTCCACCTACTTCAACAATACAACCCCGAATTTTGACAACCTCAACCACTACCATTCCTGATACATCACCTGTGTCTACCCCAACCTATACTTTTGCTACGATATTAGCAACATTTATTCCTACTACCGAAAAGGTCAGTATTCATAACATTGAGTCAAATTTTGACGAGAAGGATGAGCAACTTATGGCACAGTTGGTAAAAAGAAGGACTGAAAAGATGAAAGAAAAGAAGTTTTCTAGGCTCAAGAAACAGGCACTGGTTGACCCTATGGACACTCATAAAAAAGGTTTACTATCTAAGAAGCCACTTGGGGGAGAAAAGGAACAAAATGAGCCTGAGGATTCACAAGATGAGAGATTGGTCTTAACTCCGAAGGACCAAGATGATTTGTTGAAAGAGATAGCTATCGGAGGAGAAATAAAAGGAACAAACATAGGGGATAAAGAGTTTGAGGAAGAAATAAGTGATAGGTTAGGGGAGTTGCATAATCAACAGTAGTTAAATATTGATATTTCTCTGAACCAGCCAAGCTCGGTCGGGTACTTCAACCCAAGATGTTCAAATCCCTGAATAGGAAGAAGAGAAGAAAGATGAAGTAGAAGAACAGTCAAAGGTACATATGGTGACTGCAAACATAATACCGCATGAAGGTGAGAATTATAATGACACACTGTAGTGGTTAAGCTTCACCTTCGAGAAGAAAAAGAAAGTGGTAATACCTAAGGTGACACTACAACAAGAAATCACTAAAGAACTAAGGAAAATGAAGAAAGCCAAGACCATACATCATTTATCAAGAATTGGTTCTAGTGAGGTGGTTGTTGATGTTGCGGTTTCGATACAAGTTGAAGGCTAGAGATCCTCCAAATACCAAGTTTCATATATAAAATTGGGTACACAAACCAAATGGGGAGAATTGGATACATTGGAGCTTGCAACTAGTGTAGCGAGAAGCAGGATAGAAAAGGAACACATTTCTCACCCTAAGGTGAAGGCACAATTGGAGCAGTACAAGCAGTTGCTGGTAGAGATGAGAAAGCCCCTAGATGTACAGATGGACGATAACCTACCTTCAACCTCATCACTTCCAGAAGAAGATGTGAAATCACTTATGGAGGTAAGGAAGGTGGCAGCCACTACGAAAGCATGGGTGCAGGCAAATACCTCCAAAATTAAATTATTTGTCTAAAATACTATGGAGGTATATAAGAAAGCTACACAGGTTGTGGTAGCTTCAGCTTCATGTTCTCAACAATGAGAGTGGAAGCTTAACATTTTTGGTAAGCAGTGTCAAGTTTTGAATAGGGTTTTGAACCTCGGAGTGGATATCATATTAGGTGAGGACCTGTTACAAGGGGAAAGCATTGACAATTTGCAATCGTATATATACATTTTGGAGTTGAAGATTGAGATGCTTCAATGATATGGGAAAGATATAATAGATGCCCATTCTCCTCTCCTAGGTGTAGTGAATAAATATGAAAGGTTTGTAGGCCATTTGTTGGATATTTTTGGGATCGGTCTTAGTAGTGCAGGATACATGGAGGAAGGCAATGTACTTCATCAATGGGATGCATATGCGGCAAAATATCTTACAACTCCTATTGAATTTAACATTGAGTTAATGGATAGATATACATACTTAATAAATTAATGTCAACAAGATGCATAAATAATAGGAAAATTATAAGATAGGAGTAAGAATGTAGAGGAGATTTTGAAGAAGTACAAGTTCATGATCAAGCATGTTGTAGATCCTCCTACGGAAGTGGTTGCATGCATCATTAGCAATTATAAGAGCTATAAAAAAGGTAGTTACTAATGATAGCATCATATTTTTTAGAATTTTGCATGACACCAGAGATGGGACTTCAACTATTGCTCCAGCATATACATGGATTATGGAACGAATTTTGTATGATTACGAAATATTGGCTCATGCAACTTCATTTTCGTAATGATCCTCTAGTCCTAGTTTCGTACTAGTTAACTGGAGTTCAAGATAGAGACTTTCATGTCAATTTCTACTCCTTGCCTTTTTAGGGCTTAATTTAGATAGGGTTATTTCTTAGAAAGTAGGACAAGAAACTCTATAAATTGGAGTTTTTGATTCATTTGTAAGGGTCCACAAATTGATGATTTGAGGCCCACTTAGATATTTTAGATTATTTTATGCAGATTGTTATGAATTAGAATATTTTTGTGATACATTATTTGAAATTAATACAAGAAGCATCTTATAGATTTCCCGATCTATGTGTATGTGCTATTAATTTGTTCTTTGCAGTCTAGTAATGTCTATTGTTTGAAATCAGCAACTTGTTCTAGTTTTATGTTTTATTACTTTATGAATCATATTGCACATGTAAGTGGTATATGAGAATTACTCTGATAGGAGATATTGTAGTGATATTCTTTCCATGAATTTGTGTGGTTGTTGACTTTGTAGGTTTATTGGAGGTCCATTATTGAATGTTGGCTTAAATAATATTGATGATTTTTGGATTGCAGGGTACTAATTGAGTAGTTCATTAAGTTATGATATCATTAGTTTCATTGTTATTTTCTTGTTTCCTTGATCTATCCTTTGCATTTTATTTCAAAAGAATTTTAAATCATAAAATACAAAAAAAGTGAAGTTATTGAAAGTTATTGGGATTCGTTTAACTAGCAGGCCCCTTAATAGGTACAATTGCATCAACCATTGAGTTGCCCATCATCGTCAAGACTCGACTATAGAGACCCTGGAGTAGTTAGTTTCTCAAAACTTATTGCTTTTCAGGAGAGGTGGTGAGCGGTCACATAAACTACCTGACTGTTGGTGAAGTGTCAAAAATCTCGTCAACAATCCCCACTATGGTTTTTCCCTTGACCGGGTTTTCTACGTATAAAATATTTGTGTTATGGTGTTGTGGTTGATGTATTTGTGTTCTTGCATCTTTCTTTTGGTTCAATGTATTAAGTGGTTGAAAGAATAGATTATTAAAGTTAAAATTTGTAGAACATCGATTCACACCCCCTCTCAGTGTTCCTTAATTCCAATAATTGGTATCAGAGCCTAGTTCCTCGGAAGAAGTCTAACAACTTGAGGAGGATCCAGGAAGGTGATTCAATGAATTCTAGTGGTCTTCAACATCAGCTTGTTGCTGCACTATATGACCTTGATCAGTCCAAAGCTGAAGTCTGGGAATTGAAAGTGAATCTTAACGATACTAAGAATTTAATTGCCATTGGAAGAGCAACTGAACAAGTCTAGGGAGAAGAGAAAATAACTTTTTGATCAGCTAAAGTAGAAAGAAATTCAAAGCGTAGATGATGATCACTTGAGTCAAGCGTTCAAGGAGAAGACAAAAGAATGTGAGAAACTTGCAAAAGATAATGCTATCCTAAAGAATGAGATAGAATCTATAGTGATGAGGTTGACCAAGGAGATTAAAGGAAGGAAGAAGAGTGAAGAGAACCTTACTTGGTCCTTGAAAGATAGATCCAAAGAATGTTACAAACTTGATTGTGAGATTGATCAACTGAAGCTTGAACTGCAACAATCCAAAAATAATGAGGAAGAGCTTGAAAGATAGATTGTCATTCTTAGGGATGAACTTGCTACTGCAAACGAGTACAAGGAAAAGTTCAAGATTACCTTAGCTAAACTTGATGTTTAGCTACAAAGTCAGAAGCATGAGGATGCCAAGTGAGGTCTTGGATTTGAGAGAGGTGAAAGCTCTAAATATGGTCAAAGCAATCCTAAGTCAGAAAATCATAAGAACAAAACTAAGTCTTTAGTAAGACAACCTAATACTCAAAACTTCAATGGAAATTGTTTTGTTTGCAATAAATTTGGTCATAAAGCTAGTACTCAATGCAAAATTAGAATGAATCAAAATGGTCCATCTTTCTCTGGTTAGTGTTTCAAATGCAATAAGTATGGACATAAATCAATTGAATGCAGAAGTGTGACGAATAACTATTTCAATAAAATCAATGTTAGATGTTATGCATGTGGTAGGTTTGGTCACCTTGCTAATTAGTGTAGATAAAGAGGAAATTAAGGGAATTACAGACAGAGAAATGTTGTGTGCTATAATTGCAACAAATTCGGTCACATTGCCAGATTTTGTAGAAGCAGGAATGTAGACAGGAATGGTTTGGCAGACAAGAACAAGAATGTGCAGACATATGATAAAGGAAAACTAAAAGTGGATGAGATCAGGGATCAAATGAAGATGACATGGGTAAAGAAGAGTGATTCTGATGTAGGAAATGGATCCGCACCTAACTATGGTGTTGTAAATTCCTCTAGGAATTAGTTTAAGGCCTCTGGCCTAGGGGGAGTTTTCAAAAAAACCTTATTCTCCCTTGCCAGCAATTGGTGTCGGAAGATTGGAAGATTTTTAGTAGTTGTATTGTGGTATTACATATGTTTTGCAAGAACTTCTGGGAGATTTTGAGCATTATTGATCATCCACAAGAGAATTTTTGTGAGCAGTATGTGAAAGCAGGGTATCCAAAAGGTTTAGGGCATGTGCATTTATTACACCAAAAATTTAGATAGGAAAATGATAAAAAGAAACATGACCCTCTCATTTGTCACTTTTCATTCCAAGAGAAAGAGATTCAGAACGCTTTCCAAATAGATTTCCCAGTAATCAAAGTGTGAAGAATATTTTCGCATGAAACCCTAGTTCATCGAAGTAAGGTATTTTTTCTAAAGAGCTTGTGAATTTGAACTTTTTGGAAATGGATACTCCTTTGGTAGTTGTGAAAACCTTCTAGAAAATAAGCAGCGTTGTGAAAACCTTTCTCAAAAACCCTAGCATATTGTGTTTGAATCTTTCCATTCACATCACAGAGGGATTTTAGCTAAGTGTAAATGTATAGTGAACCTAGATCCTCTATCTTACAATCAATATAACTTGACAAATATCCTTTTACTAAAACTCCACTTGGAACTTGTGATAATGCATTATACAACACAATTTTTTCTGCCTCTACAACTTCCATTGGCTCAGATGTAATCATTAACCTTTCTGCAGTCTTTGAAGATGATGCCATTGTAGATGAACAAGATTCGAAGCAGGATTTTCAAAGAAATACCTTATTTCACACATGCTGCCCCATTTACCGGTTGAATGCCCAAGTGCACACCAGTTCAATCTTCTGCAACCTTCAAATCAGCTTGATTGCAAATCACAATGCAACTTTGACAATTATCAGCAAATAAACTCTTCTAGCTCTGCAAGCACTCCAAATTTCTTTCTTGAATGCGTTAGGGTAAAAATGATAAAGTAAAAACTCACTTAGATCCTTTTTACCTACTGCATTAAATGCTCACCAATTAGGGTTACAAACCCTAATTTCACCACTCAAGGAACATATCGGTTGATAACATATTGACAAAAAGTTATCAAATTTTCATGCTTCAAAATTCTCTTACCACCCATTCATCTCAAGGGTCCAAAGGTGGATTTACCGTTATGCTCCCCTTAGCCATATTTAAAAGGCTTAATTTACCAGTGTAGTGTTCTCTTCACTAGGTGAAGGAACAGTTTCTTCTCCAGGTGAGACATCACTTTTCTTTTTTCATATCCGATTCATTTCCTCTCTGATTTCTTCAACATTAACTTTCTACTTTCCTTTCTGATCCTTAGAAGAATAGACCGGTTTGCTATTTCTGGATCTACATAATTTTACTAAGTGCCCCAGTTTGTTGCAGTGATAGTAGGCCATACCAGATGATTTTTGAGGTCCTGGATTTCCTATCCCAGTTCTTCTTATGCAGTTCATAGCCACATGACCAAAGTTATTATAGATGGTACAAATGACATTTGTTACCTTTTCCATTTCAAATGGACTAAACTAGTTGTTGTAGGGTCTTTGCCAGTTCATGTTGACCCGGTTGTCAAAATTCCTCATCCATTTGTCATTTAGTCTTGGATGCATATGTGGTACAGGATTGTTTGCTCTATATCTGCACTCAATAGATTTATGTCCATACGTTTTGCATGTGAAGCAATGACCTTCAAATTTCTTGGACACATACCTAGAATTAGTATTGTAGCTTGCATTTCTATTAGGTTTGTCTTTACAAACATTTGTAGTATGGCTAGGTTTATGGAAAACAAAATAAACAGGTTTAAAGACCTTCTTATTGGTAGGTTTCTTGATCTTAGGAGCATATTTTCTATTAAGAGTGTTGCTCTTAGTACCTGAGGATTCACCTTTTTTAGTTGTATGAAAACCAAGTCCAGAGGTATCACCTTTCATTGTTTGTGATTGAATTTGTTCTTCAAGCAAGGTAGAACTCTTGTTGAACTTTTCTAGTTTCCCATTAGCTTCGGTAAGTTGTTTGGTGAGATATTCATTATACTTTGATAGGTTCTCTCTCAGAGATGATGCTAATTCAAGATCTAGTTGTAGGTTCTCCTTCTCTTCTCTTTCAGCATTCAAATACTCATGCATGGTAGCATTTTCTCGCTTGATCTTGGCAATCTCTTGATCTCTTTCCTTGATAAGATCTTCAATACCTCTTCTAGCTTCCAGTTCCTAACTCATGCGGATAGTAAGACCTTCCAACTCTCTCCTTAGGTTTATCTTTTCACCATTTAACTTTTCAACTTCCTTGGCCAAAGCATCAATATTGGCCTCATCTGAAGAACTATTATCAGATATCTCTAATAGTTGTTCAGTTAGCTCTCTCCTTCTGACTTGTGAAGCTTTCAGTTTGACCCTAAGGGTTTCAAGCTCATTTCTACTAGCTTCTAGCTCTCTAGCCATCTCAAAGTAGCTCATGTCCCCCATGGTGGTTTCAAGGTTCCCTTCTAAGAGATTAGGCTTCAAAGAAGTTAGGCTCTGATACCAATTGATGGACTTGAAAAGCACTAAGAGGGGGGGTGAATTAGTGACACAAAAATTAAAACTACTTCAAACACTAACCAGTAGATGAACTTAACAAAACTTTTAAACACAATGCATGTAATCCAAAATGATATAAAACATCCACAATAAGTAAAACATCCACCATAACACAAGTGTTTGTATGTGGAAAACCCAAATAGGTAAAAACCACGATGAGATGGAACTCACAAGTTAACTATCTGCAGTAATAGATAACTAACTGGTTAGGATCTACAAAGTGCTCTGCTAGGAGAGAATCTTGTTAGAGATCCCAAAGATTGATTAGAAGCTTATACCCTATTAAATGTAGTATCCTATTAGGAGTAGCCTTGGTGGAGGATTTATGAATCCAAATTAATGGATCACCCTGTTAGAGGATTTGCACAAAGAATCTTGTTAGAGCTTACCCAATTAGGGGATTTGAATTCTGTTGTGATTGTTAGAAAACAATATGATTGGTTTGATTTGTTTGAGTAGCACAATACTTGCTTGATTAGATCCTTCTAAACATATTCAACACTGCTCTTCTGCATACTCTGCAACTTAACTCTTTTGACTTTCGCACACAACATATCACTTCACTCATATGAAATAATTCATTATAATATCAATATATAGACATTAAGATTTTGTGTCAGCCCAAAGAAATCATAATACATTTTCCTAGGTGCAGTGTATCTGGTCAAGTGATCATAACTCATCACAAAAATACCGCCAAAATTTACGATTTGTGGTAACTCATCACAAAATCAACAAATATCAATTGGAACAATCAATACCGGTTAGAGTTAAATATATGAACCATTATCCTTGAATCTTCTGATATAATCTCCACGTGATCTCTATCTTGATGCCAACTAATGTGTATCCACTGGTTGTCTTCTATGCATATACCGGTTGTCACAAAGTACCAGTTAGAGATAAACCTCTTAGTATAACCTCTAGCATATCGGTTGTAGTATAAACAACTTGAAGTTATAACGGTAGACAATATAAACATATGTGTTTGTATGTGTTTCATCAATGACAACATATGATGAATATATTACAACCATCATCAAGCCAACAATCTCCCCCTTTGGCATTGATGGCAACACTTAAATTTTTTTATAGTAATACTGCTAAGTGTGCATACAAAAAAAAAAATTACACATATACACATGCTCTCCCTTAATGCATACATTATACAAAATTTTCAAAAACACACATACATATTTCTACTCCCCCTTTGACAACAATGCCAGATTGAAAAAGCAAAATATAAATATATAGAAAATTTGCATCAAAGTGTTCAACATATACAACAACTTAAAAACAATTCATGCATTAGCTAGTCTCATAAAAATATCATTAAAGTTATTCTTTAGTTGTGATATGGCATTTGTCCATGTCGCTAGCACGTTCTTAGTGTACTATTTTGTAGACATAAGTTGTGTATAGAATTCTTCCATCAAATCTAGTGTATAGGTTTCTGGAGTTGCTAAGATATCTTTTGCATTTGAGTAGGTTCTTTGTAGTATGTCCACTTGTGATGTGAGTAGACTCTTAAGTTCCTTGAGAGACTGGAGTCTCTTTGCCTTCTCATGATCATAAGTCTCCAATCTATTGTGCAAATTATCTACAGATTTGCTAAAAGCAAACATAGGGTCCTGAAGTGGGATATATACATTACATATCCTTTCTAGCTCTTGCTTTGTTTATTTTTGTCTTTTTGTTACATCAGAATAACAGAATGAAACATTAGAGGTAGAAGCAAGATACTTTCCTCCTGTTTCAACAGCGTTGCTCAACAAATCTTTATTATGTGATAGAGCCTTTTTGCCAATATCAATGTCCTTTGCAAGTTTCTCTCCATACTTCTTCTTGTGACTTTTCTCAGCATAGGTTAGTGTTACTTCTTCAAGTGACTTGATTTGATCAAATGTGTTAGTGACCAACTAACCAAATTTTCTAATAGGGGATGTCAGATGTGCTATAGAAGTTTATGGTAGTAGAATAGATAGAATATCTACTGCATTCTGAATTGTTTTAGCTTCAACCCTTTTCTCTTGAAGTCTCTTCTTATGCGCTCTAGATTGCATAACATTTGCAATCTTCATCATTTCATATGCGCTCATGTTCTGAACAATGATAGGCCCTGAAATGCCTAATGAATCATCATTATCATCATCAGTCTGCAGAGTGACTAATGGCTTTGTTGGTTCAAAGGATCTAACCTTAATGATTGCTTTCTCTAGATTTTTCTTTGCTTCCTATTCAGAAGTCTGTGTGACAACATTTTCCATAGACTCCTTCTGAATTTCTTGTAAGACCGGTGGGGATTGGGGTTTCTTCGATTGTTTTGTTTCTGGTGGATTATCCACTTTCAGTTGAGTTGTCAGTTGCTCAACTAAAGTAATATGTGTATCAGTGATTTCAAGAGGTTCCATATCTGGTGCAGTGTTGTCTCCAGATAGATCAATTGTGTCCTGAACATTATCATAAACATGAATAATGGTGTCATCCTTCTTCTTGTTAGGATAGACCTCATCAGCTTGAACAATCTCTTCTTCATCCATTTTCGGTTGATTAACAACATCTTCCTCATTCTTAGAGGAATTGGTGGGTATATGAAAGGTGTTGGTGATTGTTTGTATGTAGTTTCATGTGCGCAAGCCAGAGATTTGTGCTCTGGATTATTGCAGAACAGTGAATTAGAGAAGTATAAGGCAAAGTATGAAATTTTTATAAAATTTCCTTAAACGGAACTATAATCAGGCATTTGTAGATGTTATTATTTAGTTAATATACTTCAGTGATCTTTTGTAATTCATTTATAGGTAGTGAGCCTCTCTTTCTTGAGCAATGAGCTCTAGGTAGTGTGCCTAAATGCATGTGCATTCTCATTGTAAAACATTATATTTGAGTATACTCATTTGTGGATCTCATCCCCATCGTGGTTTTTCCCTTGATCAGGTTTTCCATGTATAAAATCTTTGTGTTATGGTGTTGTGGTTGATTGCTTTGTGTTCTTGCATATTTATTTTGGTTCAATGTATTAAATAGTTGAAAGAACAAATTAATAAAGTTAAAATTTGCATAACACTAATTCACCCCCCCCCCCCTCTTATTGTTCCTTGATTCCAATAGTTTGTACACTAAAAAATGATTCTGTATGAATCAGGAATTGCATCTCCCTGTAGATTTAGGAAAAGAACACCTGCACCCGATCCATTTTGTGTATGTCAACCATCAAAATAGAGTTTTAAATTAGGAGTGGAGGTGATATTGAATAGGGATTCATCTATAAAATTGAACAATAGGTTATCATATTAGATGAGAACTTTTGTGAGTTGATTTGCTATTGCTTGTCCTTTTATAGCATTGTAGTTTACATACTTGATATCGAACTCACTTAACATCATAATCGGCTTAGCAAGGTAGTCAATGAGTGTTACCCTATTGAGTAGATATTTCAAAGGATCTATCTTTGCAATGAGAAAAGTCTTATGACTCATCATGTACTGTCTCAACTTCTGAGTGACAAAGACAACTACTAGGAAAGCTTGTTCAATTTTTGTATAGTTCAATTCATAGCCAACCAAAGTTATAATAATATAATATATAGCTTGCTCTTTTCCTTGTTCATTATGTTGTGCTAGAAGAGCTCCTAATGTTGTTACAGTTGTTAATATATAAAATATGAAGGGTATTCTCAATCAGAGGCATGAAAACTTGTGGAGATAACAAATAATCTTTCAACCGTTGGAAGGCTTGTCGACACTATTCAATCCATTTGAATGTTACTCCTTTGTTAAGAAATTGTACGAAAGGATGACATTCATTGGCCAACTGAGCTATGAATCTTCTAATAGATTACAATTTTCCTTGTATACTTCTTAATTGTTTCAAATTTGATGAGGGAGGCATATCCATGATAGCCTTCACTTTCATTGGATCTACTTCAATATCATGATGAGAGATAATGTATACTAGTAATTTTCTTGATGTAACCCCAAAAAATACTTCTTGGGATTGAGCCTAATCTTATATTGTTCCATTATTTCAAATATTAAAGTCAAGACACCCAAATGATTGTTTCTGATGAGTGATTTACAAAGTAATTCATCCACATAATCTTTCATTAGTGTATACATGAAATCATGAAAGATAGTTGCCATAGCCCTCTGATAGGTCACTCCAGAATCTTTGAGGTCGAAGGGCATTACATTCCAATAGTAGGTTCCCCATGCACATGTAAAGGCTTCTTTAGGCTAATCTTCAAGAGCTATCTTGATTTGATTATATCTTAAAAATTCATCCATTAGGGACATCATTTCATAACCAACAATTAAGTCCTTAAATATATCAATGTTTAGCAAAGGGAAGTTGTCTTTTGGACAATCTTTTTTTAAATCTCATAAATCGGTGCAAATTCTGATGCCCCCAACAGGTTTTCTCATTGGAACCAAGTTAGATATCCATTCTACATAATCAATAGGCCTAATGAAACCAACATCTAGCAATTTCTTTAGCTCAGTTTTCATAAGTAATGCAATATGTGGATGCATTTTCCTCGATTTTTATTTGATTGGTTTTGCATCTGATTGCAATGATAAATGGTGAAGTACCAATTCTAAATCTAGCCCTGGCATATCTGCATAGGACCATACAGATTTGATTTGTCTTTGAAAAAAGAATGCTATAAAATTATTTTTTTCTTGCTCGAACAATGATGCTACAAAGTGAATGACCTTAGGATTATCTGATGTTCCTAGATTGGTTTATTTAGTCATGTCAACTAAGAGAGAAGATTTCACATGCTCTACCAGGGGTTTGTCCATTATTCTATCCTCAAGCACCTTAGAAATTTTTTTTCCCTCAGATACGTCATTTATTTTTACTTTTTTCATGTGTAGAGGTGCCTTACAGTTTTCAACAGAAGACTCATTTTTTTCATTTTCATTTTCTTGACTGGAAGGAGTTGATTCCCTAAACTGTGTTGATGTATCTTTATGAGATTCAAGGAATATTGTCATGGCCTTATCATTTTCAAATTAATCTAAACTCAGCAATCCTTTTTTGCTCCCAATTAATAAGTTCAGGGTACACTAAGGACATGTTATCATCGACATTGTACAAGTCTAGAGGGTACACTAAGGGAATGTTATCATCGGCATTATCATGTTATCATTTTCAAATTAATCTAAACTCATGATATGGATATCAGTAGTGTCACTATCAACATTGATTTCAATATGGTGTTCTTCAGAAGAGGAGCTAGGATCCCAAAAGTCTAAAATCTAGGCTCTATGACAAGGTTGTTCTAGAAGGGGACTGTTGACATGTTTTTCTTCAGTGGGTAGGTCATCTGGATCAATGAAAATATCATTTAGGGCATAAGGGTTAGAGGAAGAGGAATCAAGTTCTTCAAGGTATTCCTGAGGTGTCTTTTCATCATCAAGAGTACATTTTATTTAACATGAGGTTATTTGGGCATTGGAAGGACCAATACACAATGGTTTAAATCTGAGTCCTCTAGTGTGATGTTGTTATCTTGATTGGATAGGTTTTGTATTTTCTTACTTGTTTGTGCCAATACCACTGTGTTCATGATAACCTTTTTTCTGCATGATAGTGAATCCTTTACCATAATTTTCCATAGGAAATTGTACAAGTGGAACATCTTCCTCATCTTTGTAAATCCACTTGGATACATCTTCTTCAATTTTCTCTTCGTTATGGTCTCCCCATTTTATGAAAGTGGTGGGAAGTTGATTTTGAATGACAACTTTGGGCTCCTTATGCACGAGATGTGGATCTCCATAGGATTTAGGATAAGTAAGAAACTTTCCAATGTGGAATGTCTATGTCATAGTGTTTTCTCCACATCCTTGATGTTCAACTTTCAATTTACCTTTAGACAACTTAGCCGATGTTTGAGGATATGTGTTCTGAGAAGTGTCATTGGATGATAAAGCTTCTCTATTTACAGGCACTTATTGTTCAAAAGTTCCTTTAAAGTTAGCACAAAATTGAAAGGATCTAGATCTCCTGGAATAGTGATCTTTGTTCTATTGTATGGGAATTTTATGCACTAGGGGTATGTAGATGGGACTGCATTCATGGCATGTATCCAGGGATGACCTAGAATCATATTGTAAGGAAGATCAAGGTCCAAGACTTGCAATGTTATATTTTCAGTAGCAGTTCCAACTTTGATAGGTAGCACAATAACACCCTTTGAATGGCGTTATGCATCATCATGTGTTTTGATAGTTATCTTTTTGGAGGGATCAATGTCATTTTCAAAGAAGCCAAGAGCTATGAAACTTCTCAATGTACATAGGTTCATTCTTGTTCCACCATCTATCAAGACTCATCTTATCTTAGTATTGTGGACAAATATTTCAAGATGTAAAGGATCATTATGATTAGGCTTGTTGTACAGAACATCATTTTCACTAAATGTAACTAGGTGAGAGGGAGGACTATGTCCTTTCATAGCCTGAAATTGGTCGACATTTATGTTAGTAGGAACTATACACTCTTGCAATTCTTTATCAAGGACTTCTCTATGAGTGGGAGGTGTGCAACAAATCTAAGATATAAATTTGTGTAGGTGTTTTTCATAAATGATCAAGAATTTTATACTAACTTGTAGCTTTTGACACATGAGGAGCTCCTTGCAATACACCTTAGATCATTGAGTAGATATCACACACTGAAAACTTGGATTTTTAATTCGTAAAGTGGATAAATGATTATCTTTTTTTCAAGGAGAATTGATGGTGTACTAATGGGAAGCATTGGTGTAGTTGACATTGCCTTTGGAGTCAGAATTAGATATAGAGGTCTTTCCTTTATCATGATTTGGTAATGGAGTTTTGAAAATGGTATGATCTATGTTTGAAGAAGCTATCAGAGAATCTATTTCAATCAAACCTTGGTCAATTAAGTCCTATATCAGATGTTTTAATTGGAAGCATGAAGGAGTTTTATGTCCTTTTGTGTGATTGTATTCACAATATTAATTGTCATTCCACCAACCAAGTTTTACATTTCATTCATTTCTAATCTTGGGTAGTTGTACAAGGTTTGATTGGAGTAACTGTTTTAACACAAATTAAATGGGTTCTCTTAACAGTGTAAATTGGCAAGGAGGTGTGTCTCTGTTTCGAGGAGGTATTTGTTGCTAACTTTGTTGCATGGTATTGGCCACTTGATCTTGTTGTTGAGTTGATACATTATTTTGTTTAGGAGACTGATTATTTGTTTTATTAATTGATGGTGTAACTCCTTTGAGGATGAGTTTTGTATGTGTATTGTTTACCATTTTTGCATCCACAACCCCATCATTGGTAACGTTCTTGTTTCTAGACCATAATTTTCCTTTGTCATTGCTTGTGTTGTCTTTAGAGATTTTGATGACCCCTTTTTGTATAAGATATTTCTCAATGTTTGTACCTTTCTTAATAAGTTTTTTGATAGAACTAGGACTCTTTATCTTTAGTTCATACATTAGTTTTAGTACTACATTCTCAATAAACAGGTTGACTTGTTGTTCTACAGGGATGTTGAACAGATAACAATTGACTAAATTCCACCATCTTTGTAAGAATGTGACAAAGGATTCCCCCATTTTATGCTTGGTAGTGCAAAGGTTAGTCATATTTACTTTTTTGTTAATGTTGAAGGCAACGTGGCAAACAAATTTTTCAGCTAACGCGTTCCATGACTTAATGTTACCAAGTAATTGGGCATACAAATCCATTACTTATCCTAATAAACTTTGTAGGAATAGACACATGAGATATGTGTCGTCATAATGAATTTCCATACAAGAGGCATATAACTCTTTGATGTGATCTTTTGGGTCTCATTTTCCTTGGTGTTTATCAAATTTAGGGACACTAAAGTTTTTTGGGAAAGGAGGCATGCACATACTTTTGTTGAAAGGATTAGGACATAGGTCTTCTGATGTGTAACTTTTTTTCTCTATTGTTTGTAATTCTTTGACTTCCTTGGATAGTTTCTCAATTTATTGTGTAATGGAATCTATAGGTCCTTGTCTAGGGGGTTCATCATTCATTCTTGCATGACCTCATTGTTTATATATCATTCCTTTGAGTGGGTTTTGTTCTTGATACCTGGGGATAGTGGATCAAGGTGTACTTGGGATTGTTGTGTTTTGGTATGGGTCGCCATAGTACGTTGCAATGGTGTCTTGGTACTAATTTTCTATTGCAATGGTGGAAACTACATTGCATTTTGGACTTGAGGTTGAAATTATTGCATTTGTTGGATATGTTGTTGAGTTTGAATTGTAATCAATGGGCGACATTATTGTTCAATTTGTGTCATTGGTATTTGTTGTTGAGTTCCTGATTGTGTCATCTATTAGTGGAATCAAGGAACTTGAGGTATCTATTATTGATATTGAGGCCTGGATTGTTGTTGTTGGTCTAATTTATGTGGTTGAACAATCAATTTTTGTTGTGTCACTTGATGTGTTAATCTTGTATTTTGATATGGAGCACCAATTTACATAGTAGGTTGTACTTGTCATTGGTGATGTGTAGTAAAATTTTATTCTTGAGAAGTTGGTTGTGTATAGCCTAACCATCCAAGCAATTTGTCAAGCATGTCTATTTTCCATTTTTGATGTTTATAAGGCCTAGGTTGGGATAACGTGTTTACACCTTCCTAAAGTATAACATTCCTTGGTTGGTTTTGTTGCATATTGGTGTCGACTCATGTTGCAAGAATGGCAATTGATGTATTAGTTGTTGGTTCATGATACTTCTTTTGTGTTGGATTCATTTGGACTTGAACCGGTGTTATTTGTATAAGAGAAGTCATTTGTGTAGTCTCATTCAAGGGGATGTATATTGCATCCCTATTGTATACATAACTAATTCTTGGACCAGGGGTTGTTGAACATTTGATGTTGGAGGTTGGATAGTGTTTTCTAAGATTCCCATTGTTACTTGTGACACCAACACCTTATATGGATCCATTTGTCATGTTGATGATGCAGTACTAAATAAGGGATTATCAAACTTTTTCAAGGATGCCTTTGAGGAATTCTAGTCAATGCATGGTCTTTTTCCTAGGTCTTCCCTAGTGTGTTCTAAGGTTTCATCTGTTTGTCGAGGGAGATTAGTTTGAACTGTTTGTTGAGCTTGTTGTTCATGTTCTTGTATTTCGAGTTGGGATTCAAGTTCTCCTATCAAACTTTAATATTCAATTGTCGATGCTAGTCTTTCCTTGAGTCGATTGACAAATCGTAAGAGGTCTATGAAGATCAGTTTGTCTAAAGTTTCAATGATTTGTGGGTCACTTATAGCCTTGTCAATCTATTTTTGTGATGCTCTAATTAAAGAAAGGTGACTTTCTTATGAGTATTCTGAATCGGATGATGCTTATGATTACACATTTATGTTTAGGGAAGATTCAGGTTTGATGTGACTAAATTTTGGATACAAAATGGGTTCCATTCCTGAAAAATGGTCTTGGTTGCATATAGCCTTGGGTCGGTGGGTCCAAATCTAGAATCGGTGGTAAGTTGATCGGTGTTGTCAAGGGACTATTTCCTTCTCATTGTCTTATTGTTGGAAAATCAAGGCCTACTACTTGTGTTATGTCAAACTAAGGTTGCGAGTTTAGACCTATTTCTGGATGGAAGATGGGTTGCATGATGTTAACTAATTGCATTGAATATGATTGCGATTGTCTCAAGAGTGTCTCTTCCATTCTATTGCATTATCACCTAGAGATTTAGGATCATGTCTCAACCATATGCACTACATTTTATGCTTTTTTTTTGGATTTGGGATACAAATAGAGTGATATGGCCTATGTTTTTTTTGTTTTTTTTGAGATTTTGAGGAAGAGAATGATATATTGAAATAATGAACCTATCTTTTTGTTGTTTTCCTCCCTAGATTCCAAGGTTTTTGACTTTGTGATCTAAATGTAAAATGCAATTTGATACTAGGAGAATGAGGGGATCTATGATGAAATTGAAACGTAAACTTGTGAGTGTACAAAGATGATCTAAGGTAATGGTGCGGGACGGATGCTAAAATGAAGGAAAGATAAATCTATCTTAAGGAATGTTATGAAACCTAAGGATTTGCAACTATTACAAATGAAAACTATTTGGAATGACTTTTGGGGGAATGAAAATGAAAATAAAGGCTTTATGCATGGGAGATGAAGTTGAAGCTAAAGATCAAGGAAGACTTATGCAAGGTATCTATAGAGCGAGAAGAGTAAAATGGATCTAAAATTTCTGCAATCTATTATGAAGAGATAAATGAGATTGGTCCTAAGACTTAGGCTAATTTGTAATTTATGCAAGAAAATATGGCTTACGCAAAATCTATGTTTTAAAGAGAATGGATATGCTATTATGTAACTTTAAAATGAGATCTATATGTTGGTTGAAACAAGCTTTTCTGATGTTTGAGACTATTTTGAAAGGTTGCAATGTTCTAGTTTGATCAATTGGACAAGTTTATTTGTTTGAGTGATGATGTTTAAAGTATATTAGATGAATTTTGGACCTTTGAAAAGATTGAACTTTGTTTTTGGAGAGATCAACCATCATAGAATATAGAATGGTTGTTTGAATTTTGAACCAAATATAAGAGCACATTCGGATACAAATCTTGGGTTGGCAAAGACAATATTTGTTGAGTTCCCACTATGGATAATTCTGAGTTGCACTTATTCAAAGTGGATAACTTAGAAGCATGGTAGCACTGGCTCCCCCTTGCATGACACTCACTTCTTGGGCATACCAAGCTTCAAATTTCTAAAGACTCAGAGATCTTGAGAAATTTGTCCTCTACTTTGAACTACAAGAATGTGGGATGGCTTCAAAGGTCTGACCTCCTACGCCAATAAATAGAAGGATTTTTGGCTACTAAAATAATGGTTCATAGTGGGGGAACTTTAGTGGAACTTGGTGTATACCCATGCAGTGGTGACTCACTTAAGAGCCTATCTTGAAGGAATTGTTGGTGTAGATACACATCACCAAGTAGTCATAGTTTTCACCTGACTTTTTAATTTATATAGTGGGTTGAAGAAGTACTGCTTGGTTCGTTCCCTCTCATTGGCCCTAATGGATTCTTAGGAGGTAGGTCCTCTAATAAAAATGAAAATTTGACCATCGCTAACACTTTTCTCTTGCACCTAGAACCACAAAAGCTAGGGGAGAGGATAGTGTGCGTTAGTATTAGGTCCACTCGCATGCGCACAAGCATGTCAATCACATAAAAAAAAGGTTCATTCCCTTTAAAGATAGCAATTGTGAGCTAATCTAATCATAAGAAAATCTTTATCCATTCCATTAAGCAATTTGAAGTGTGAGTTATGCTATCAAAAGATCATCCACATATTTTGTTTGAATTTTATAATCGTTGACAATCATCCTGCATCAAATAGATTAGTAGTTTGATTGACTTCAATCTTTGTCCTACGGATGCCACAATGGTAACAAAAATTGATTAGTAATCCAAGAAATTGAAATGAAAACCTTATCAGACTGATTGAGAGAAACAAATTAGAAAAGGAAGTATACCTGCCCACTGCTCAAAAAGTATAACCAACAGCTTAACAAGTATACCAACTGTGCAACACATTGATTAATTGTGCAACACATTGACCAATTGTGCAACTTCTTAACTAATTGCACAACTTATTAACTAACTACACAACTTCTTAACCAATTGGACAACTTCTTAACCAATTGGACAACTTCTTAACCAACTACCCAGAAGATAAACAAAGCTTCAATTTCACAAATTGATAAGATAAGAAGCCTAAATTAAGCAGGAAAAGACAGAGAAAGACTAAAAGAAAGTTCAATTCTATTGCGGAGGTGCAATATTTTTCTGAGTATTGTTGTTCAAGTCTCCTTTGTTCTTGTTTGCATTCTCTTTATAAGGTTTCTTTGATGCATCTTTCTTTCTCTTCTTCTTCATTCAACGTGGTTGTACTTTGTCATATATTGTCCAAAGTAGTATGCGTTCTCCAAGCTAAAACTTGAAATTTGGAAATTATGTCTTCCTCCTTATCATGAAACCCTAAATCAGGCTATAGTATAGGTGCTTATGTGTCTTCTTCACTAGAGAGAACCATATCAATTAATTCAATTTGTACAAATATTTTGGGTAGATGGGATCAAATACATGTGATACTTTTGAGTATAGGCAAAGACACGGGTTTCATACAAGATGTAGAGGTGAAAACTGGATTTGGCAATTTGCAACATAGACTGTAGAAATCACCAAATCAGTTTTGTATAAAAACCTTTACATTCAAAAGAGGGAAAGGAATCCACTAGATTTAGTCACAAACTAGATAAGGACTGAATACTAAATGGATTGATTAATTTTATGGGGGTTTTTCCTCTCTTTTGTAAGTTAAAATGTTGATTTAAGGTAGAGTGTTGAAAAATGAAGGTAAAACTGAGAAAACAGTAAGCTACAGATGTGAGATTTTTGTGTGCGCTTTGATTTGAGAAATATAAGCCAAGTCAGATATGACCCTCGAAAAAGCCCCTAAAAAGTCAGGACCATGATGCAACACCAGGGTCCTCCAAACTTTTCGTGCTCCGCAAAGGGTTGATTCATCTCTATGAATGAAGCTTATTCTGAAGAGTACAAATCTATACATATTCCTACACATAGAAAGAAAGGGAAATAGGTTGAGAATAGGGGCTTGCCTTAGGTCAAACCACTATTTTGGAATTAACCATGAAATTGAAATAAAGATAATTGAAATGACTGTAAGGAAAAGTTAATACTTTTGAGGGAGATGATAAATTATGGTTGACAATTGACTAATGATACCTCCTTGTGAATTTTTTCTTTCCTCCACATGGAATTAGGGTTTCATGAAATAGGATGTAGATCTCCTCTTCAATGCTTGAATCTTGGCTTTATTGTTGCTCCAAGGCTTGAAGGAAGACTGGAAATGTTCAATTTCTCTTGAATGCTTGAATTCTTGATCTCATTTGTTCTCTTTCTAATTGATGGATGCTCATGTACCATGAATGTATATCAAAATGAGAGGGGAAATTCTCTTTATATACTTGCCTATTGAGAAAATTGGCTAATTTTCTGACATGAGCCGACACAAAGAGGGGAATCCAACTCATATTTGAAATGCTACATTGGGTTTTGAGGGGCCACAAATTAGGGTAGACCATGGCGTGGTGCCATGGTCCTACCCTATTTTGGGGTAGGATTAAGGTGCAAAATATGGTGTATTTTGATTTTTATGGCATTTGTGAAGTGTATGAGTATAATCAAGTCTTAAATCAAGCCAAGGGGCACAAACATGTAGGCGAAGACCCAAATGCAGTCAAAATTGCAAAGGGGTGCAATTTTAGGATGTTACATTTAGCCCCCACTTTAGCAGGAGTATGGAGCCAATCATACTCTCGGTAAATTACAAAGGGTTCATATTGAAAGACTTTAACCAAGTCATCAAGGAGGAAAGATACACGACGCCTCCATTAGACTTTAGGATCTTACAAATTCAATTATAAGTTAAAAGGGAAGATCATGAGAGAAAGAGAGAACCATGACTACTAACTAGTAAGGTTCTCTTACTATGAGTCATGAAAAGAAAAATACGAAAAAATTACAAAGGAAAAGACCAAGATCACTAAGTAACTTTAAGTATACAAGAGAGAAAATCATTGAGTGGAATGTATGCCCCAATATTAAAATGATTGTGCACACCTTATCGGAGAAATTACTTTAAGATAGGATACACCCAAAAAGACAAGCACATTATCACAATAATTTAGCCCCCAAGAGAGAACAAATCAAAGGATAATGATCATAAAACACAAAACATGGGGTGGTTTCACTTACTCTGCAGTCCGTATACCTTTTATAATAAATAATGTATATTTTGTGTATATATATGCATTGAATTATCCTCATCCCCCAAAGATAGTAAAAACACCATGGAAGAAGGGCACATGTGTCTTTTGAGTCAACATGGGAGAGACCAAAAGATATCTCAATGCTTTGCATCATCCTCAAGTAGACAACACTAGGGACAACAAATAGAAGAATTTGGGAGAGAAATAGAAGGTCACAAACAAGCAAGAGAGGAAAGAGAGAGAGACTACGATGCTAATGAAGATAATCAAGCACATCATCCACCCCCCTATCTTGCTCATCATTATTTCAGGAAGGTGGACAACACGCAAGAGAAGCAACATCGAGCATGGTAGATGAAGTTATCACAAGTTTATACTCACATTTTTTAGGAGGCAATAGGTCGATTTGTTGTGGTTTTTGCATTCATTGATTATATCTAAGATTAATCACAAGATGAGAAACCAATATTTTCAATCTAAGATTAATCAAACATCAAACAAGACCTCATTGCTAGGGGCATATCAGTTTCATCGCACCAAATCAAGTTGATATTGCCTTCATCTGAATCAGTCTCTTAACGGTAATCAGTTTCATCGCACCTCATCAAGATGGTTATTCATTTAAACCTAGTCAAGGGTTTAAAGTCTATTTGATAGTGATCACACACTCAATCCAAAGATATGTTAGGTTTCATCACATCAAATCAAGCTGGACATTCTTCTTTGCTAATCAGTTCTTGTTCAATCAAGTTTAGAATCGATATTATCTCTTCACTCAATCGATTCTAGTTCAATCAAGTTCTATATCAATACCTACTTCTTGATCCATCAAGTTCAAGATCGATATCTTTGCTCTTCATCGATTCTAGTTCAATCAAGTTCTATATCAATACCCACTTCTTGATCCATCAAGTTCAAGATCGATATCTTTGCTCTTCATCAATCCTGGTTCAATCAAGTTTAGGACCGATATCACTTTCATCAATCAGTTTAGTTTCATCACTTCAAATCAAGTTGAATATCTTTCTCTTCATTCATCTGTGATCCATCAAGTTTAGAACTGGTATATCTTCAACATCAATTGTTCTTTGAATCAATGCATTGCTCGCACATCAATTCAAAGAGGGGAAAATGTTATACCCTAAAAATAGTCATCTAAACCATGGGCGCCTAATCTCGACTACATCACCAAGGTCATAACCAAAGGCAATTAAATCAATCTTGAGCACCTAATTAATTAATTCCTAAATCATCAATGTTACATGGAAAAATAATCACTTCAATTAAATAAATCATCAAAATCTCTTTGATCAATTATCCTATTTATTTAATTAAATATCCTAGCATATTTAATTAATAAATCAATTTGTCATTAAATCATCAAAAAGGAATTAATTTTTAAAAAAAGGAATAATCATAAAAAAGGAATTATTTTGAAAAAGGAAATCAATTTGAGACAATTTAAAAAAAGAAAATTCAAAAAAAGGAGCAAAAGTGAATAAAAGAAAATAAATCAAAGAAAGCTTGCTTTAAGAAAAAAAAAATGGAATAAATCAGTTTTCTGATTTTATCTCAACTTTAGATCAATCTTATTTCCTTCAAAACTAAAGAAAGCAACCAATCACATCAAATCACCTGGATTGTGCTTCCTCTTGCAGAATCTTAACCGCTCATCATCAATCAATCTCGACCCTTGGTCTCTCTCTGGGTTTTCTATAAATTCAAGCTCTCATCTCTCAATCAAGGGTATTCTGGTGAATTATTATTATTATTTTGTTTTTGCTCTAGGGTCATTGAGAATATTGTGCATTGAGATTATTACATCTTATCTTTTTGCATATTAGTTTAATCATGTTAGCTTGATTAGAATCATATAGCATGGTAATCATTTGCTTGCATCCATCTAGCTTAATTTGCTCAATCTGGCATCCATTTAGCTTAATTTTGTGTTCATATAGATTAAATCCTTTGTCTCAGTGTAGTCTAGTCATTGGTATTGCTTAGATAAATCTAAGAGCAAGTCTATACTCACATCTTTTAGGAGGCAATAGGTCGATTTGTTATGGTTTTTGCATTCATTAATTATATATGTCTAACCATGCATGCAATGACTTATTGAAGTGTTTGTATCTTATAGATTATAGGATTACCACTTTTCACACACACACACACACACACAACAAGGACCATGCTCTAATGATGAGTTACTTTGTCTGTTACTAGGAGCTAGGATTAATACTTTTGAAAATTTCTGAGATAAATCATTATCAATATCAACATATTCATCCTCATCATCTGAAATATTAGGATCAATATTTTCACCATTAACAACATTCTCACCTATTTCTTCATCAAAATTAACAAAAATATGAGCTCTAATAGGAATATAACTTGAACCATCATTTGTATTAAGCATTTTGTATTTTGGAGAATTAGGTTGAACATCTTGGTTAGGAGAAGGTTGAGCAAATAGAATTGTATTAACAGTAGGTGTCTTGGGGGAATAAATGGTTTGGGAAGAAAGTTCATGAGCTCTATCATAATGTCTCTATTGGCATTCCCTTCCACAATAGTTTCATTTGGTTTTAGTTGAAGGTTGTGAAGGTTTAGGTTCATCAGGTATAGGCTTATTTTCTTCTTTGAAGGAAGGATGAATAGGAGGTCTTTTAGGTTGAATAATAGGAGAGGTCAGGTTCTTCCCTTTATAAGATGTAGGAGGAATAACCACATCATATAAAATAGGAATGGAAGGTGTAGGAAGGAGATCGGGTCCATCATGAGGAGGACGAATAGGTCTACCCTTAAGAGGAATAGATTGACTCTTAGGATGAAGAGCATTTCTATCCTTGGGAGGAAGAATGGACTAATCCTTAGGAGAAGGAATAGATTCCTCTTTAGGAAGAATACTATTTCTTTCATTAGAAGGAAGAATAATCTTTTCCTCAAGAAGAGGTATATGATCATCAAGAGGAAGGATAAGTGTTGAATTTCTAGGTTTACTCAAGGATAAAATCATCTCATTTTTCCATTTTTGATATGATGTAAAGAGAGCATCACTTATAGGTTGAAGAGGTTGGAATTGTTCAGACCAAAACTAATCAAGACAAAATCTCCATGCCTTAGTGTGGGTTGATATATGCTATGATTAATAGTTATGATTCTATCATCATGAGAAAATTTTAAACACTTATGAACAGTAGAAGTGATCACTTTCATGGAAGAGAGCCAAGGATGTCCCAACTTCACACAAAATTGATCACATGTACGAATGATAGCAAAGACAACATCTAAGCATTTAGTGACAACATCAATAAGAAGTGTGATAGAACCAATAACAGGACAAGAGAAGACATAAAAAACTCTAACTATCAAATTAGTTTCATCATATTTTACTTGATGCAATTACAAAGTGTAAAGAAATTCTTCAGTTATCACATTAACCATGCAAGTTGGATCAATAAGAACTCCTCGAGAAGGTATGCCTTTGATTTTTGTAGTGATGTAAAGTGGGCCATCAGGTGCTTCAATAGTCTCACTAGGATCAAATGTAATGCATGTCCTTAGGAGGTTTAACTTGATCTATAAGGTTCACCACATTATTAGAATCAAGGCCAACATCACCGGGAGAGAAGGATAGACAATCAGTCTCAATCACATTATTGGAATGTTAAGGTAAAGGATCAGTGAAAATTTGAAGGTTTTGATTAGGAGGAGCTACATATTTGTTTCCTTTATCATTCACACCAGACACAGATATGTTATTATTATCAATCAAGTCTTAAATCTTACTCCTTAAGGAATAAAACTTTTCAATTTCATGATCGGGTTGATGATGGTATTGGAAAAAGGCATTGGCATCATAAGAAGGTGGAAAAGGATTAGTTGCATCAATTGGTTTAATAGGGGGAAGTTTCAACACATTCCTTTGTAAAAATTGTGACATAATACTATGAAAAGATTCATTAAGAGAAGTTAATTTTTTTCTAAAGTATTTGGACAAAGGAGGCACACATGTTGCGGCTCCTACTTGAGTGTTGTTGTTTTCATTAAACTTAATGAATCCCTTATTCAATTTGAACTTCACAAAAGGTTTTTGAGTACTTTCACTTTTATCACTCAGAGCCATTGAAGATGATTGTTCCAATTGACTCACGATAAGCTGATAATTGTGAAGTACTAATCATAACTGCATAAAGGAAGTAAACTCAGAAAAGAGAATGTTATCCCTAATGTCTTTTTGAAAATTAGAAATGAAAATTCTTTGAATATCTTGATCAGGTATAGGAAAAGAAATTTGAGAATACAAATGCTTATATCTACCAATAAAATAAGTCACTTTTTCTGTTAGGATTCCCACAGATACTGAGAGGGGGGGTGAATCAGTATCTAACTAGTTAAGTAAATTTCTTAACTTAAAACATGTAAAGCAATTTAAAACTGTGTACCAGTAAACAAGAAGTAATGCAATAAATAGAGATAAAAGCAACCACATGAAATACACACCATAACACAAATATTTAATGAGGAAACCCGATGTGGGAAAAACCTCGGTGGGATTTGTGACCCACAATATTCACTTACTGACCAATAAGAGAATATTAGTACTATAAGAGGGGCCTGCACATGTAGGAAGGCCAAGTTCCTAGAGCTCACTGCTCAATACAAAATAGGAAGTCTCACTGACTTACAAAATGGATTATATAAATCCAGTGTCTTGTACTGCTTCAGAATAGCATCTATAATGCCAGATCCAATACCGGTTTCTTCTCTGCTTCTTACATAAACCCTTAACCTATAATTCACATAATAGGTATGCCTTATTTTGCCTAATTACATTCTACCACTCACCCCTAAATGTTCTACAATGATCTCTTATATATATGAGTCATTTTACAATGTTACCAAGTCAGCTTATAATGATTTTACAATAATAAACAAAATATATTATAACAAAAATCCTTTCGGCCTCTATGCCGGTATGCTTCCTTTCATTGCTGGTGTCGATGGTATGAGTGCTAGTGTAGAGTCTGATCCTGCTAGTGCCGGTGGAATGCCTTGCTAGTGTCATAGGATTGTAAGGTTGCCATCAATGACAAAACCTTCAATCACCTACAATGTCTCATTGGAGTGTGCATATGCCAACAATCTCCCCCTTTGGCATTGATGGCAACACTCATGAGAAAATTCAAAAAGTGTATCCAAAACTTGTAATCCAAAAATTGTGTACCAAAAATATATGAGCTCCCCCTGAGTAGATAAGTCTTTTGCTGATTTTTTTCTCATACTACTACTCCCTCTTTGGCATTAATGACAAAGGTTGTCAAAGTGTCAATAGAGTTATAGTTTTCTATCTCAACCTTGTAACTGGGTGGTTACAATTTGAAAAAGATCCGCCAAAACAAAATTTATGCTTTCCAAAAACTTCTTACTATCTTTTATTGCTACCTTTGTTCTTTGAACTGTACCGGTGAGGTGTTGCATATGCTCTATCGGTGTTTTCTGTCCTTGTACTAATGCCTCAGATATTTCCTTCCTCAAGGATGCTAGATAGTCCAGTCTTGGACTTATTGTTAATCTCATATTCTTAGCCTTATTTATTATTCTCTCCTTTTCTCTTTCTAGCTTAAGTAATTCTTCCTCAAAATCTATTATCTTTTGCTCAAAAACTGATAATGTATCAAGTGAATTAATAAAATTGTCAGCAAGTTTATTGATTTCTTCCTGTATCTTGTTCATTTTCTTGTCTATGTCAACTGTCAAGAAGTTTGTCTTGCACATGTCTCTGTACAAAGTCTTGAATTCCTTCAACGAGCTACATAGTTCTAGTAGAAGTGTGTCAAATTTCCTTGTATGCTTCTTTATTTGATCCTCAAAGAATTTTTGTTTTTCAATGTCCAACCTCTCTTTGAATGCTTCTTCCTTTATTTGCTCAACTATCACTGTGTTGTCAGTAATGTACTTGGGTAGAGTGTCAAGTTGGCTCAAAGAATCCTTATTATTTATATTGCATTTTGGAGCTATCATCTTCAAAATTGGAATTGTGTCATCTATAGCTTTATATGCCTGTGAACTGCAATCTATTATTCTCTTGATAGAGTCCAAAAGAACTTCAGTTACATTTGTTGATTTATATCCTACAGAGGAGGAACCAACATTCTAAATTCTACCGATGGGGGAAATAACCATGCTTGTAGTGACCTCTGGTAGGTCAGTCTATGTTTCCATTTCCTTAAGCAAAGGTTTTTGTTGCTCTCTTGTTGCTGGTGGCACTATTTTCACATGAACCCGTTGCTATTCTGGAGTCTGTTGCTCTACTTGTCTCTTTGTTTGTTGATCTATTTGAGTCTCTGTTTGAGTCTTTATCTATTGCCCTATGTTATCATTTGCCTCTTTCCCTTCCATGTTATCAGTGTTATCAGTTACCGGTGGCTCACTAGCCATATATGTGTTACTGGTTGTGTCCTGGTCTATCATAATGTTGACTTTTTGAGTATCAACATCAATTGTGTATAGTACCTCAGGATTAGGATTTGTATCCTCTTGTGATACATTCATACTCTTGTCTACTGGTTGATCTTCAGTTGTTTCTATCGGTGGAGTAATCAGAGGTGGTGGGGATAAGTTATCTCTTATTTTGATGCTAGGAGGTCCACCAACCTTTCCTTTTCCTTTATCCTTGTCTTTCTGATATACCTTGATTGGTTTAGGGTTTCTATACTCTTCCTATTTTTCCTTCTCAACAAGGAATAAATCCAATGCATTTTCAATTTCCTCTGTTACCTCATTTACCCTTCCAACCATTAGTGCAATATGTTGATGTGCAATACAGAATACTAACCGGTTAGCCTCTACAATTAGATCATCTATCTCCTTCGGTGAGTTAACTGGGTAAACAACAAGTAATTTTTCAACTTTTATTTTCTTGTCAAGCTCTACAACAGCTTGTCTTCTTGCTTCCAGACTCTTTAATAGTTCATCTAGCAGTTCATCTACAACTTGCATCAAGAACTTCTTGTAGATATCCAAGTGTAAAATAACACTATTTTCAACTTGCTCTTTTTCATCAGTAGATAATGTATCATATAATTTTTCTATGTTCTTAAGCTTTCCTTCCTCTGTTATTTCATTCAGTAGTTTGTCAATTGGGGCAGTGTTTTGTTGAGTCCTTTTCTTCTTTGGTGTTAGCTTTTTCTTCTTTGGAGTTGTCTTCTTGACCAGAGACCTCACTGCCTATTGTTTTTGTCTGGTTCTTCTAGGCAAGGGTGTGGATGCCGGTGAAGGATCCCTTTTTCTTACAACTCTTTTAAATGTTGCTAGCATATCATTCTCTGAAGAAGTTGCTACCGGTGGTAGGTGAGTTTTAGGCTATAATGTTACCAGCTCATCTTCAGTGATACCAGTTTGTTTGAGTACATCTTCTTTGATAGCCTTAGCTTGCCTTGAACCTCTCCTCATAGTTGCTTCTACTTTCTTTACTCTCTTCTTGGATTGAATTTGACTTTCAATGGTCTCTACACTACCAAGTACCTCTTCCTTAGGTGCTTTCAGAAGGGCTTTTGCATATGTTTCAATGATGTGATCATCGGTCTCATAACCCATTTCAGTAACCCAAATTGTTCTTGGGATAACTGCTTCCATCCAGATCTCATCCTTCTTAATCACAAAACATTTATCATCCTTATATTAGTTAACAATTTCCTGTGACAGTCTGACTCTAGAGTTCATTCTCGCCTTTAGTGCTTGAAAACACTCATCAGTATTCTTTTCTTTATTTTCACCCATGTTGTTGAACAAGTCTGATAACTATTTCCATACCGGTATATCAAATCCAAGGTTCTTGTTACCTATACCGGGTACCTGTTTGGTTATATGTAGCATTAAGAATACAAGTAAATTGCCAAATCTAAATGTTCCTTTCTTATCCTTCTTGATCTTCCCTAGATTATCAATCAATTCATCCTTTAACCACTCACATACATCAATTTTCACATTTTCATTTACCATATCATGTGCACTTTTTATGCATAAACTGGAAACTGAGTTAAGTCTGTTTGTATGAGTTACTTTGTAACCTAGAATCATGCTAATGAATCTCACATTTTTGTCGGTTGCATCATTAACCCTTAAAGACCTTTTGGTGGATGTTGCACCTGTTAGGTTTGTTACTAGGTCATTTGAGACCTTCTTTGTCTTGTCTAGTCTATTGCCGGTGGAAGGTAACCCTGTTATAGCTTTCACAGCTTCCTTGGTAATTTTGTGAACCGAATCTAGCCAAAGGAATGCACGATGTACCCTACTCAATACTATCCTAATAAATTCCCTAGGAAAGTCTGGAATGCTGAGGATTTCAGTGAATCCTAGGGTTTCAACAATTTTGTGTTTAGGTTTCACATTTCCGGAGTCATCACATATGACAGTTTTGTACATGTTTTTGATTTCTTCATCTCCTAATTCTTCTATATGGCAATGGATATACATTCTAGAATCTTCTGTAAAAACTACTCCTTTGGGGATTTGGGAAAATGCACCAACATTGTCATCCTTTTTAGCTATCTTGGGAACTAGCTGAAATACGGGCCTAGGGTGTTTGATTACCTTGACTACAATAGGGTTTTCTATGAATTCAGGTACAAAAGAAGATGCCATATTTATAAATACCTTTCTCTTCCTTAGGAAAGATTTATTGCTGAAAATGCTTTGCCTCTTGCTTGAAATGCCTTAGCTCTGGAAATTTTGTGCTCTTCGAATGTTTGAATTCTCGATGAAGTGAAATGGAGCCAAAAACACTAATTTATAATGTTAATTTTCCATCTACCACATTAAATGCATGCCGGTTAAGTAGTCACTTAACTTTGTCTACCGATATAGAAGTAATTTCAAATTCTCATCATCAACCGAGGGAATAATAGCATATGTCTCATTTGATTGCCAAACCCTCAAAGAAATTTTCTTCAATTAGATAAAGAGTCTCCTGCTGGTGAAGTACTACTCTGTTCTGTCGATGGAGTGTTTCTTGGTTCTACCGGTAGAGGAGTATTCCCAACACCATTTAGGTCTGACTTTCTAATCCAATGTTTTAAGAATTCTTGCTTAACTTCTTCAAGCTTTTCTTTTCCTTTCAAACTAGAATTTTTGTTGTCTATCGGTGATCCCTTACTTCTACAGAATTTTGCAATATGTCCAATCTTGTTACATGCATAGCAAGTCACATTATTTTTCTGAATAGCTTTCCCATAACCTATGCTGGTTTGTGTTCTACATTGATTAGATAAGTTTCCAAATCTTCCACAAACATAACATCTCACATTCATTCTACAATTTTTCAGAGTTATGACCAACTTTGTTGCATTTTGAACATTGACTAGTGGGTGTGTTGATACTTTGATAATTTCTAGATCTACATTGATTTTCTCTATGACCATACTTATTATAGTTATAGCATTTGCCATTAAATTTGTAAGTAGTAGTTTGTCTTACCGGTTTGTTATGATCTTGTGTGTTTGCAGTACCAGAGCTTTCTCCTGCCTCAAAGACAATTCCACAAGTGTCACCATTAGGTTTTTGAATCTTCAACAAGTCACCAAGTTCTTCTGAGCTTTTCCTAAATTTTTCTTTGTGCTGATTTGCAATATCTAGTTCTCTTTCCAAGATCTCTTTCTGCCTCATTAGTTCATTTGAGTCATTCTATGTATGCATAAGATCTATCTTCAACAAGTCATTTTCATAGCTAAGTCTTGTGTTCTCATTTGCTGAATCATTTAGTCTTATGGACAAATCTTCTTCACTCTTCTTCCTATCTTCAATTTCCTTACAGAATCTCATAGTCATATCCTGCATCTCATTCTTCATTGTTATGTTCTCTTGTTTCAACTTGCATATCTGATCATTAAGTGATTCCTTTTCATCATTTTCATTTTGCATCTTTTTACATAGTTCTCTTCTCTTATTTCTTGCAATGGTAAAATTTTCTTGAAGTGCTCGAATGATATCCTAAGCTGCTTTTAGATCATCTTCAAGTTTGATGTTTTTTAATTTTTCTGTATCATACTCTGAGAGAGCTGCTTCTAGTTGCTTCATCAGATTTTCCATCTTTACCGGTGTCAAGATCTTCCTCAAGTTGTTAGGCTTTTGAAAATAGAGGACCAAGCTCTGATACCAATTTTTAGGATTCCCACAGATACTGAGAGGGGGGATGAATCAGTATCTAACCGGTTAAGTAAATTTCTTAACTTAAAACATGTAAAGCAATTTAAAACTGTGTACTAGTAAACAAGAAGTAATGCAATAAACAAAGATAAAAGCAACCACATGAAAAACATACCATAACACAAATATTTAATGAGGAAACCCAGTGTGGGAAAAACCTCGGTGGGATTTGTGACCCACAATATTCACTTACTGACCAATAAGAGAATACTACTGCTACAAGAGGGGCCTGCACATGCAGGAAGGCCAAGTGCCTAGAGCTCATTGCTCAATACAAAATAGGAAGTCTCACTGACTTACAAAATGGATTATATAAATCCAGTGTCTTGTACTACTTCAGAATAGCATCTACAATGCCAGATCCAATACCGGTTTCTGCTTTGCTTCTTATATAAACCCTTAACCTATAATTAGCATAAGAGGTCTACCTTATTTCGCCTAATTACATTCTACTACTCACCCCTAAATGTTCTATAATGATCTCTTATATATATGATTCATTTTACAATGTTACCAAGTCAGCTTATAATGATTTTACAATAATAAACAAAATATATTATAACAAAAATCTTGTCGGCCTTTGTGTCGGTATGCTTCCTTTCACTGTCGGTGTCGGTGGTTTGAGTGCCAGTGTAGAGTCTAATCTTGTGAGTGCCGATGGAATGCCTTACCGGTGTCATAGGATTGTAAGGTTGCCATCAATGACAAAACCTTCAATCACCTACAATGCCTCATTGGAGTGTGCATATGCCAACATTTTCTTTAACACCTTATTTACAATGCATCAAATCAGTCAAAGTAATTTTAGGACCAATATTATTATAAAATTGATAAATAAAAGTATTAGCCAATTGTTGAAAATAAGTAATAGAATAAGGAGGCAAAGAACAATACCACTGCAAAGCTTTATCCCTTAATGTTCTAGTAAAATATTTAGCCAACAATCTTTAATCATGAACAAATTTGCTACACAAAGTTTAAAGTTTTTTAACATGAGTCAAGGGATCACCTTTTCCATTATAAAGTTCCAATTGAGGGATTTCCACATGTTTAGGAGGGACAACTCGGACAATGTCATTTGATAATGGGATCGCTACATCAAATGTGGTAACATTATACTTAGATTGATTCATAGAAGCAATTTGGTGTTGTAAGGAAGACACTGTTTGGGCTATACTATTGATGGTAGCTTCGATAGAAGGATTGTAATTGGACATGTTGGATTGAAATGGATGAGTAACATTGTTGAAGGAAAGAAGGGGTTGAAAATAAGGAGGGATATTGTTATAGGAAGTGGTGAAACACTATGATAGGTAGGTATTGGAGAAGATTGGGTAACAAATGGAAGACTCATAGTAGGAGGAATGAAGTGTTGAGAATGGTTGTCTCAAACTTACTCGTTGAAATCTTGAACAGATACCACTTGGTCTCTCGAAATGAGCAGTTCAATATGAATAACTTTTGTCTTATTGATTATCGTCTAAGGGAACTGAATAACCTTCATGTTATTGATATAGTAGTTGATAACCTTCATTTTATGCACTTGCCTAGAGAAGCGGTTATTTTGTATAGCATTTGGGTTCTGTAAGTCTCTACCAGGCAGTTTGGAGAAGTCACTCCTCTTACCAATGCAGGGGAGATAGTTGATGTGCCTTGTAAACATGAAGCAGTATATCAATATGACTGGTAGTTTTGGTATGTCTCCCATAGTAGTCAACCAAAGTTATGTTACTACACTGACAAGCTTGAGTTTAATATAGCTTTGGCAGAGTCTTGGCGAAGACAAAGATTTCAGTATAGCTTGGAGTTTCGTGTCACACAAAAGTGTTATCAAACGAACTTGACTTTTTGATAGCCAAAGTCACCTTTCTAACCAAGTGCGATCAGTCGATAAGAGACTTGAGAGGGGACCACTATCAGAGATTGGAGATCGAAGATCGGGTGTGTAGTGTCATAAATTGTGCACCCTTGCTAGGGTGGTACAATTTCACACTTAGGTTAGCACCTGCCTTAGTGTGTTTTGCATCTTGCATTTCTCATTCCCCTTTAAGCATTTAATTAAATCTAAGGTCATGTCTCATCACTTTACACATTACAAAGTTGGGCCCTTTACCCTAAGTGTGCCCCTTTTCATATTATTTCTCTAATGAATCATTTAATCATAAACCCTAATTATGTCTTATTTCAACTGTTTAGACCCAATTTCGCATATCAAAACATCTCAAAATTAGCTACAACTTTGGGATGTGCTCTAATATCATCATATCTAATGACCCTAAAAATTTGGTGAAAAGTTGGTTGGACCATGGCAGGAATGCACATGGTCTGCGACTTTTTTCTCGAAATTTTGGGAGCACAATCCTATGATATGATAATGCTTAACCCCAAAATATCAGTGGGAAATTCAAATCCTAGGTCGACCTAAACATGAAATTAAGATCTAGGGTTTCATACTTAAGAGCTCTCTTTCTTCATTTGAAGGGGTCCTCTTCTAAGAATCTAAGGGCAGGTTTTTAGAGTATTAGAGCCTTCTTTGCAGCGAAAGAGTAGATCTTTGAAGTCTTCAAAAACATTCAAAATTTATCCATCAAACATTCATCAAGCATAATTTTATCAATTGGGGGCTTTTGAAGATGTAAAAGAACAATAGGAGATCACTAACTGACGATTGGCTTGTACCTCTCCCTTGGGGTTTGGTATGGTTTCGTGTTGTTTTCAGATCTTTGCATAAGCTTAATTTTGATTCATATTCATGCTTTCGATCACTTTGCATTATGGATTTAAATAATTTACTTTGTCAATTATAAGCAATTAGGGTTTACTCTTTAGGGTTGCTCTAGGTTGTTTAATTTCATTCTTAGGATCTTGCATATACACAAGGATCTTGCATATACACAAGGTTCTTGCACACATAATTTTAGTACATTATCAACTATTCATGGAGGTGTAAATCACCAACATAGTGGTTTGACTATGGCAAAACCCTATATAGCCACCCCAAACCTTCCCTTTTCAGATTGCAGGTGCAGAAACAAGAATCTGGAAGCAGGTACAAGTCTGGAACAAGCATCTACATCACCCAAAAACTTTAGAAGTGTAGAAAAATATTAAGGATAGGGGAGTAGCACCCTGGTCCTACACAAGACAAGGGCATGGCACCCTGTTCCTGCCCTCTGTTAGTGGGACTTGGCAGAATAGCGACTCATGGATCTCAGAATCCTTCCTCTCAGTTGCAACTCCAGAATTGCAAAATCAAGACAGTGGCATGGTACCCTGGTCCCATACATTTCTTCTCAAATTTAATACATAGATGCACCTTTGATTTTGTCTTCTGATCTGTACTTTTTAGTAGTGTATCAGTTGTTCTTTGATTTGCATTCTCAGATTATGATTTGTTTGCTTACTTGTTTTCTAGGTTAGATTGCATTTTGCATCATTCATCTCTCTCATTTATAGAAAAGGAATAGAAAACCTACAAGTAAATCCACGGCTCTCTCTTTCGCATAAGAAGTAGCCAACGTACGTTACCTCCCTAGGCTCTTTTGTATTCCATGAGTGTGTATGAGAGCGGGATTGGGGTTTCCATACTTAGTCTCACCTTTTCCCCTACACATATTTGGTGAACCCGACGTGAATCTAATTTCATTTGCATTATATTTCATTGTTATATCTAGATCTAATTTATTTCATTTTCTTTTAAAACAAAACAACAAAAAAAAAAAGATAAAAAGAAAAAGGAAAAAAAAGGTACATAGGTTTCTTTCATTTTCCTTGCATTGTGTGTTTAAATTTCATGCAATTTTCATTTCAAAATGTCTGATTTTTATTTGCAAGAAGTTCATGCTTTTGATGATGTATGCAATTTTGTGGATTATGAGTTTAGTAAGGATGAATTAGATGAATCTCTAGATGAGTTTTTGAACCCTAAGCCTTCTAAACCTTCATTTTTTCAAAAGTTAATAAACCTTGTTACTATGCCATTTCGTGGTGATGACAAAGATAAGTTGAATGATCCCTCTCATGGGTATATTCCTATCAACTCCTCCACTAGATCTAGCAACATCGTTGATTCCCATGAGTCTCTCTATGATGTTATGTCTCCTTTTGAGTCCAAAGATAATCATTTCAATCACTATGACCATGCTTTATTGGATGATGCCCTTGATGACTTTTTGTCTCTACCTAAACTTTCAAACAAAAGTAATGCATCTAAGAAGTTAATCAACATGATCAATGTGAATGAACATAGAAAACCTCTTTTTTTTGTCCAAGGTGCTTGTCCTTCTCCAACTTCACCTCTTTTCATGGTTCAAGGTGGATATGGTCATGATTCCTTTAGCACTCCAAACAAACCCATCATTATAGTTCAAGGAAAGAATCCCACTAAGAGTCCTTATAGCTATGCTAGAAAACTTACTAAGGAGAGTTATAATCCAGTTACCCATGCCTATAACACAAGAAACAATAGGCAACCTAACCCTCCTCCATTTTTCTGACTCCTCTACCTGACCCTCAACTCATTCTTCCTCAAGTACCTCATATTTCACAAACTCTTGGTAAGGAATATGATCTTATTGAACAACTTAAAGCTACTCCTGCCAAGATATCCCTTTGGGATTTGCTTCAAACTTCCTCGACTCATCATGGAATGTTACAAGATGCCTTAAAAAAATTGAATGTCCCACCTGTAGTGACTTCCAATAATATGGCTTCTTTGAATCACTCTATTACATCACCTAAGGCTCAGATTGTGTTTACACAAGATGAGTTGCCTTCTAGTGAAATTCAACAACAATATGATCCCTTAATGATTGTGGTTATCATAAATGATAGCGCAATAAGATGAACATTAGTGGACAATGGTTTTGGCTTAATGTTTTTAGCGTTAACTTGTTTCATAAGATCAATGTCGATACATCTCATATCAAGCCTAATTCTCTCACTATCTGTGGCTTTGATAATGTTGCTAAATCTTCACTAGGTATCATCACCTTGCCTATTAAGGTAGGTTCTGTTAGTTTACCTACTCCTATCCATGTCATGTATGGAGACTTGACATACAACTTGTTGCTAGGAAGACCTTGGATTCATAGCATGCAAGTTTTTCCCTCTACATTGTTGGTCATTTGGTGCAATTGATTATGTGTTGCATTGATGTTTTGTCATTGATGTCAACACCAGTTGTTTGGATGCTTTACCGGCACCCTTCTGGTCCTGATAGGTTGAGTGGTTTCTAGTTAATCTGGATCTGGCATGATCTGGTAGGCTCTAATATAATTTTGGTGATGGAATTGACTTGTTCGTGATACTTATACTCATATTTGGTTAGTTGGTTTTGGTCTGGTGATTGGATGCTATCCTGCTGCTTAGAAGATTGGTTTCTAGTTCCGGCAAGGGTTTCATCGTGAAAGATTTTGATGGAGATCTTTGATGAATTGCATAAGTGGTGTTGGTGCAGCTTCTGATGGAGTTCTAGGATGTTGTTGGTGATCATGTTCGAGAATTGGGGTTTGGAGATCATTGTTGAAGTGTATGGACCTATACTTGGTCTTGGTTGATCTAGGTTATGGATCGACATTAATGTAATGTGTGGATAGGACCTATTGATGTATTTTCGGGATGTTTTATGTGTTGATATTTTTTTTTGGTCTAAGGCCAACATGGTTTGTAATAATGTAATTGGTTTATCGTCTGGTGGTCAACCTGATTGTTTATGGTCGAGGTTTTGTATAAATAAGATGTAAGATCTCATTGTAAATCATCATGGTTAATGTAAGAGGTCATGGTCAAGGAATGTAAAGTGCGAATAATGTAATATCATTCAGGAAGAGGAGTTGGTCGATCATTGGAGATCAAATTAGTTGTGTAAGAGGATTTAGTCCTCTTGTATTGAGCTTAATCAAAATTGTACTCAGGCATAGGAGATGCTATCTTTTGCAATTCAACACTTCTCTGTATTGTAGTCTGGATCTATATGTACTCAGTGAGGCTCCTTTTGTGATGAGAAGTATGCTCTAGGTTGTTGGCCTTCCTGCAAGTGCAAGCCCCTTCATTATAATTCACATACTTACTGCAAAAGTATTATCTAGCTATGGGTAGGCTTCCCACTGTTGTTTTTCCCTTTACTAGGTTTTCCACATACAAATCTTGGTGTCTTGTGGATGGTATTTATTCTGTGATTATTGTTTATGCTTAATTGATTTATCTTCTATTCTGGTATTAATGTTTTGGGTTCTGGTATTAAATTTTTAATTGCTAATGCTTCTGGTAATCTATCACAACTGATTCACCCCCCCCCCCCCCCTCTCAGTTGTCTTCTAGTTATCTGAACTATCTAACATACATTGCATAGGAAAATCAAATTCATTCACAAAAATACCACATATAACTTATTAGGAGACATGAGATTTTAGGCTTGTTTACAAACATCAAGTTCTAAATCCTCTTCAATGAATTCTTCCCCAACTATCTTAGACAATTCCTCTAAAGCATCTACTCCGATTAGTGTGACTAGCTCATTAAACCTATCTCCTACATCAGGATCGATCCTCATGGATCTAAGGTTCTTGAGGAAGAATATTATCAGCCTGACTCAACGATTGAGAACACTTTCTCTCCTAAACAAATTCTTATGGAAGGTGATTGGGGATCCCTTGATTTCAATCCTACTTTTGTAGGGGAATACAGAATCCCCCCTAGAGAACCTAAGATCGAAAAGAAGAAAGAAGAAGAAGAAGAACCTAAAAAGAAATCTACTTTATCTGGGCCATTAAGTAATAACCTTGTGGTGCCTTCCCGGATTTCATCTCCCTTAGTTTCTAGTTCAAAGGATTTTTATCCTTCACTTTTTGAAAATCCTCCTTCTTCTTCTAAAATGACTAACCTTTATGGTCCTAGTTTTCACATCCTAGCTAGGTGTGGATATAATGGAAATGGATATGGTGCTCAAGAACAAGGGATTAAAGTTCCCTTGGAATTCAACTTTCATGACATGACATTTGGGCTTGGTTATGATCCTTTCAAGCGTACTAAAGCCTCTAAGAGACCATCTATTAGTGTTAATGTCATTTCTACTTCTCTCTCTCTCTAAAATATCCAAAATATATTGACTGTGACCCTTCTTGTGTCTTTTCTTTAGATATTTTTTCTACCGATGATTCCTTAGCTGAATTCTTGGGAGCTTATGACAACCTTCCTCATTATCACCATTACCGCAGTTTTCCCTATTGTCTAAATGCGGAAGCTTACTTTGGGAAAGAAAGAGATAACGATGAGATAGTTAAAGAATTTCCTCAATTAAAAGATGCTCCTCAACAAAGCAATCTCCTAATAAATGACACCATTGATATCAATATGGATCCTTGTGTTGAAGATAAGATCATTAAGATAGGGAAATGTCTTGATGAAGAAAATCAAAAGAAATATGCTGAGTTGTTACATGAATTTCTTGAGATCTTTTCTTGGATATATTCTGGCATGCCTGGTGTAGATCCTAATATTGTCACTCATAACATTGTCCTAGTTCCTGATGCTAAACCTGTAAAAAAAAAGATTTGAAAGATTCACCCTAAAGTGGCATTACTTTTCAAAACTAAGAATGAAAAATTGTTGGATGTTAGATTCATTCATCCTATCAATTATTCCCCATGGATTTCAAACAGTGTGGTGGTGCCTAAGGCTGAAAACAAGATTAGGATGTGTACTAACTTTTCTAATTTGAACAAAGCCTGTTTAAAAGATGATTTCCCCATCCCAAATATTGATATAATATTGGATTCGGTAGCAGGACATGCTTTACTATCCTTTATGGATGGTTTCTCGAGATATAATCAAATTTTCATCAATCCCCAAGATCAATATAAAACTACTTTCACCACTCCTTGGGGTACATTTTATTGGATTGTGATGCCTTTTGGATTGAAAAACGTAGGCACAACCTATCAGCATGTTATGACTCTCATTTTCCATGATTATATGCATAAGACCTTCGAAGATTACATTGATGACATCTTAGCCAAATCCGTCCTTAGTATAGATCATGTTAAGATCCTTCTTTAAATCTTTGAGAGAATTCGTAAGTACAACATGTGCTTGAATCCCCAAAAATATGTTTTTGGAGTGGATAGTGGAAAACTTTTAGGATTCATAGTTTCACATCATGGCATTGAGGTGGATACAAAAAAGATATATGCCATTGTTAACATGCCACCTCCTAAGAATGTTTCTCAATTAAAAAGCCTACTAGGAAAGATCCAAGCTATTTGTTGGTTCGTTTCTCAACTTGTGGATCATACCTTTCCTTTCACACAATTTCTTAAGAAGAATATCACTTTCCAATAGAATGAGGATTGTCATCAAGCATTCAAAGACTTAAAAACCTATTTGGCCAATCCTCCCATTCTTCAACCTGTTTATCCTACTAAGCCTTTCCTTCTATACACCAATGCTTCTCCTCAAGTTCTTGCAACCTTATTGGCACAATGTGATAAGGATGGTAGACAATGCCCAATTTATTACATAAGCTACACTTTACTCGATTATGAAGTCTGATATTCTGCGATAGAAAGACAGTGCCTTGTTTTAGTTTTTGCAACTCAAAAGTTGAGGCATTATCTCTTGAATGTTAAAATTCATGTTATCATTAAATTTGATACTCTTAAATATCTTTTCTCCAAAACCAATCTTTTCGGACGCCTAGCTAAGTGGGTTATGATGTTGACCAAGTTTGACCTTAAGTTTGTGTCACAAAAGGCAATAAAGGGTCAAATGTTGACTGATCATTTAGTTGATGCTCCTTCGCCCTTCTCCCTACCTATTCCAGAGTCTTTTCTCAATGAATATTTTTTTTCCATTGAGGTTGATGAGACTTGGAAACTATACTTTGATGGCTCTAAGTGTTATATAGGATGGGGTCTAGGGGTGGTCTTAATTTCTCCTAAAAAGAAGCCTATTCCTTTATCATTTCCTCTCAATTTCTTATGTACCAACAAGATTACTGAATATGAAGCTCTTATAGCTGGAATTAAAGAAGCCTCGGCATTGATTGTGAAGAATCTATATATTTATGGAGATTCTCAACTAATCATAAGACAAGTGACAAGAGTTTATCAAGCTAAACAAGACAAATTATTGCAATATAAAGATCTAACTTTATTCTTGTTACAAAAATTTGATTCTTACACCATGGAGCCTATTCCTCGAAAAGATAATCAACATGTTGATGCGATGACATGTGTTTCCTCTTTTGTGTCTCTAGAGGACCCCAAGGTAGATCTTCAATTCACTATTCACAACCTTACTTCCGCGACTATTACTGATAATCCTAGTGATGTGGCATATTGTTGCATTATAGATTCTGATGAATGGTACTCTCATGTCATAATATATTTGAGTGATGGTACCTTTCTCAACTCTGCAAATAAGAATACTAGGGCTAGGGTTCACAAATTGGCCGCTAGATACATTATCCTTTCTAATGTTCACTATAGGAGGATTATAATGGTCCTACTTTGATGCTTAAACAAGGTTGACGTCCCTATCGCTCTTGAAGAAGTGCATTAAGGTGCTTGTGAGGGGCATTTTGGGGGTAGGTCTTTAGTTCAAGGATCGCTCTGAATGGGATATTATTGGCAAACCATGGAAAAAGATTCTTTTGCATTTGTTAAACGATGTCATCAGTGTCAGCAACATAGCAATTTGATCCATGCCCCTGCCCAAGAGCTTCGATCACAAGTAGCATCTTGGCCCTTTTCCACATGGGGTTTGGATCTCATTGGAAAAATATCTCCTCATTCATCTAAAGGGCATACTTTCATCATAACTGCTACTAATTACTTTACGAAGTGGGTTAAAGTCATTCCTCTTAGATCCACTACCACTGAAGTAAATTGTCAATTCATTTTGGAAAACATCATTTCTCAATCTGGGATACCTTCCACTTTAGTTTCAGATAATGGAACGTCGTTAAAAAATAAGGATGTGAAGAATTTTCTTGAGAAATATCATATTCAACATAAATTTTCTACACCTTATTATCCTAAATCAAATGGTCAAGCTGAGTCTTCTAATAGGATAATTGAACAAATTCTTTGAAAGACTGTAAACAAGCATGGTAAGGATTGGTATACTAGATTAACTTATGCTCTGTGGGCTTATTGCATGAGTGTGTTGGCATTTGCATGAAGATTGCATTAATGATATGTTATGTTGTCATTGATGTCAATTGAACCGGTAATGATATTGTTGATATTGTTGTAATATTGTTACTATAACCAGTAGGAAGAATTTGTGAGGTAACTGGTGTAAAGGTGTAAACCTTATCTATTCTTGTAACCGGTAAACCCTACCCATTGTTTTTTGATAAACCCTAACTAATTAAGTTTGGTGAATTGGTTATATAGGTTTATGATCTGATGATGAGCGGTAATGATGATGACACACATGATTATTATATGAAGACAGTTCCAAGAGATTTTGGCAAGTTGTTGTAATGGTTTTTATCTAGGGAATGAGAAAATACATTGCATCTAATGCAAAGCGTGTGATGAGTTACTAAGTTCAATGAAGCGGTGATCAAGGAGTGATCAAGGTTTTCTTGATTGATGTGTAGAGATTGCTATGTAATCCAATGGTCATAATTGAACCGAATTTGTTTGTAATCTCGATGAGAGATAGGTTTTTGTTGTGTTACTGACTTGATTGATTTGTATTTAAGGTCGATGAAGTTGTTTAGTTTTGAGAGAGTTGGCAAAGAGATAGACACAGTTCAGTTGAGTGTGTGGTTGTTGAACCGGATGATGTATCTACAATTTAAGTAAAGGAAGATAGGAGCATGAAATGGATCTAATCAAGAAAGTGTAGTGATATTCAGACAGATCAGCAAACTCCTATTGTTTTCTAACAATTACAGCATAATTGAAATCCCCTAACTGGGTAAGCTCTAACAAGCTTGGTTCTATTCAAATCCTCTAACAAGGTAATCCATTAGATTGGATTTTCAAATCCTCTACCGAGGTTACTCCTTACAGGGCATTGCTTCTAACAAGGCATTTGTAGTCAATCCCTTAACTAGGTGATTCCTAACAAGATCAGTTCTTAACAAGAATTTTTGTAAAGCTTTAACAAGCTAGGCTCCTAACAGGGCGAACTTCAGAAGAGTTCAGATATTATCTTGTGAGTCTCATCTCACCGTTTTTTTTACCTATTTGGGTTTCCACGTCAAAAATATTTGTGTCAAGTGGTGAATGTTTATGTGGTTATGTTTTCATGGTTGATTTACTTAACTACTTAACTATTTTTGATAAGTCGTGATAACCTAAAGTATTGAGATATGAAGAAGTTGTTTACCATTAAATTGTTGTAACAAACAACCGGTTTATCTTATGAGTTTTTATCTTGACAGATTTATTATTCTAAGTTTACTCTAAGAGATTGATTGGTGAACTTTATTATCAGTTTTTCTATCTATTGATTCACTCTCCCCTCTCAGTAGTTGACCAGATGCTTATTATTTCATCATACCATCAGAGTGTATGTATTGCTACAGGTTGTACCCCTTATAAACTTGTTTATGGTGTTGATGCCATTATGCCTTTGGAGTTAGAAATTCATTCTTTGAGAGTTTCTCTTAAGGGTATAGTGGATGTTGACTCCTATAGAGAGTAAAGACTTCAACAACTTGAGATGCTCGATCAATGGCATATCAATGCTCTCTAACTAATTCAAGCATATCATAAAACATTGCAACAGAGCTACAATGATAAGGTTATTCAACGTTCCTTCTTGGTAGGGGATTTAGTCTTTTATGAGAATCAACGCAATGTGAATGTCTTACCCAAGGAGAAAGGAAAGTTTAGTCCTAATTGGCTTGGACTGTACATTGTCATGGAGGTCTATGGATCAGGTGCTTACAGGATAGCAAATGTGGAAGGTACGCCTCTCAAGGAACCCATAAATGCTATGTACCTTCGTAGATACTATGCCTAGTTCTTTTCTCTCTCTCTCGTTCTTTCTTTCTAGTCTTCTTTCTGTTTTCTCTATATATATTTTTCTTCAAAATTGGGTAATATGTTAGCATGTCTTTATTAAAGTATGTAATTTTAAATAATTTTATATTATTTGGTCTACATTACTTCATTCTTGACAAGCATGTTTCATTACTGTATTGTTTTTCTTGGATTCTTTTTATGTAAATTGTAATGGATTTACATTTTCATATATACTAGCATGTTATACAATTTCTTACGTGTTAAGTAGAATTATATCATGTTGTTTTTAATTAGAGTTAGTTAAATCACCTTATTCATATAGTTCTCATTCTTAATACATTCTTCTGTTACATCATCACAATTAGCATTTGATTAAATACTTAGTTATTTAATTAAATCAGACATGTAACAATTTAATCATGAAGTATTGAGAAATCAATCACATGGAAATTAAATCAGATATATATGCTCATTACTCAATATGTTACTTCTAACCTTAGCAATGTGTACATTGTAAAAGCATTAAAAATAGCATAATCATGAGTATAATCATATGTACATCAATACATCAAAATCATATCCTATCCCTAGGACTAGTAGCAGGAGGATGGTGGCTAGATGCCCCCTCCTAATTTGGCCGTGCAAGTGGCCCCATGGGGGTGTATCATGATACGGACTGAGAGTGACTCCATGAGGAGCCTCCTACAATCTCTCTCCATCATGATCCCTCGGTATGTGGTTGCCTCTATCTGCATCGCCGCTAGGTCACGCTGTGTCTATCATAATCTATCTCATAGGCCCTCCACCTTTGTCCGAATAGGGGAGAAAAGGTCCTCATTTCATCTTGCACTCCTCTAGGGTCTATGCGGTATCTGTATGTGTGCAGTCACAATAAGGTCTGTCACTACATTCTGAATTTGAGAATGCCACTCCTGGATACTAGCTGTAGGATAAAGAGAAATTTTTCGTTTGTGTTATTCTATACCCTCAAATTTAAAGAAGGGAGAATGCATATGTTAATCAATAATAGGGTACATTACCTGGATATCCCTCTTGCTAATGAGGATCCTGGATAGTGACTTTTTGAGACTAGGACCCGTTGGGCTCTCCCCACTTGTACTATCTATGTATAGTCATTGTGGGCTGATGAGAATCAAGATCAAGACCCCTCATGGGACCCCTCTCTGCCCATCATGGGAGACTCGATGGATCTAGGGCTCTGGTATCCTCTCTAGAGTGATGAACTGTACCTGACTCTTCCTCCTCCTCCTCCTCCTCCTCCTCCTCATCCTCAACCTCATCCTTTTGCTTATCCTCATCATCATCCCCATCCTGATCTCCATCTCCGGTATCAGGATCACCTCCGTATCTGCCTACCTCTTGCTCCTCTGTGTCATTTGCATGGTCCGGGGTTCCATCTAGGGAAGTCTACTAGGAATATGGTTCCAAGGTATGTCCTCCTCCACCTTGTGATGTATCATTGGTGCACGCTTGAATCATCTTTATAATCTATCCCTATGTCCTAATCTGACCCACCTGAATTTGTGATGTTGATCTCATCACTCGTACGCCTAGGAATGGCTCCTAGCCTTGGCATCACTCATGAGTGTTGGATGTATACAGGCACATCAATAGGAGCACACTACATGAACCTAAACTACCGCTAAACTTGATTGAAGTAGAAAGGAATGATTATGTGGCTATATCGTCCCTCTCGTAGATGGTTCCTCTACATGTTGAACATATTTCTATGTAGCCCTGCCCACATGGACATCTTGAGGTAGGGTCTCCATATGATCCAACCTGCTTTCAATCTATTTATGATCAACCTCCAATACAAGAGATCGTTGAATTGCCACTCATGGGTAAGAGGATAAGCATATACCATAGGCTACTCTGTGACTAGCTCTCTGGGGGCTCCACCAAGTCTAGTGAATGTAATATGCTCAAACATCCACACCTGTAGTAGTGTGCATGTCATAAGGTTGCATCCCTGTCTAAACACATAATCTTCAAGGTCATGATAGAGATGTGCAAGCATGCTCCGATCTCAAGAGTACACTCTCATGTGTCTCTCCATAACTTGTATGGTGTAGATGAGTCCTTCGTGCATATGTGTGTCACTCCCATTGGGACACAAAGCTAATGCACGGGTCTCAATCATGATTCGTCTCACCAATGGAACCTCGTCTATAGAGTGTATGAGCTAGCTAACCATAATGCAACCCCTCATCTCACTGCGTATCACTCTCCCCATAGCATATACCTACTCTCTCCTATAATCCTCCTCTATGCAGTAGGATCGATATCTAACAGTCTCTCCTCTAATGGATAGGCACAGAATACAGTACACATCCTCTAGGGTGACTTTCATCTCCCCCACTGGTAGTGAGAATGTTGAGGTATCTACATCCCACTTGTCCATCAGCATAGCAGAATGGAATCAGATGGTCGGCATGGTCATCACATCCCACAAACCCATTGCATGTAACAAATCCCTCTCCCCTACCATCAGTCTTGGAATATGCTCCCGAAGGCTCCGAAAGGTGAGACTAGCAGTATGCTCTCAGATGCACTCTAGTGTGTGCAAAATGCAAAGAAATCTCTCATCAATAATTGATCAATCATCTATCATCATCTAATCAAAGTAATCATTTTATCATTCCTATCATTCATTGCCTGATCTAAGTGTTGACGTTGGTCACCCCAAACAAGGACCAGGGTGCCCTATAGGGACCATGGCACCAAGAGGGGACCATGGTGCCTAGAGGGGACCATGGCACTCCCTTGGGACCATGGTGGCCTAGGAGGACTAGGGCGCCTTAAGACCCCTAGGTGTCCAAAGGGTGGGCCCCCGCCTGGACTAGGTGATGACATCATTGTTGGCATATGTGTAGAGCTTGATGACATGATGATATTGTATGTTGTCATTGATGTCAATATGTTGAAGTGTGAATCGGTATATTGATATAAGCAAACTAGCAAGAGAACTGGTATGATTATGTGAACCGGTACATATATGGAAAGGTGAACTGGTATGTTGGAATGAGAACCAGTATATGGGAAGTTTTGTATCGGGGTTTCATTTGGCATGATTATTGGTCGGTAGTCTCAGCTTCAGGGTTCCCGGTTGATGCATTCCAAGCCTGTGTGATTCAACTGATGACATCTTGTGATGAGTTAGCATTATAATGAAGATCATATCGTATTGCCATGTCATCCTTGTGCATGTGAAGGATTTCCTTAAGGATCTTGCATGGAAATTGATCCTATCTACCTCAAGAATGTGTGAAGTCTCTGTAAATGGTGGAGACCACATGATGGGTTATTAGCTTTCTGAAGTGGCAAAGAATGAATGTTGGAGAATGTCTTGAGATCTATTCAAGACTATTGTATTCAATGCAGTGTGATTAACGGTCAGGATTGAACCGACTGAAATGATAAACCTAAATGTTCAGGGTTTAGGGTTTATGCTACCGACCTATCTGTTTCCTATAAGGTCGATGATGTTTTTCATTTTGAAGTTGTTGGAAAATGTTATGTGTGTATCCAAGTGAAGAGATACCTGATTCTTGCCAGACTGGAGAAATATGTGTATACCAGCAGAGTGTGATTGCAAAAGAAAAGGAACTAAAGAGGATATGCCTTGGCATTGTGTGTTGTTTTTCAGATCAGTGATTTACCTATTGACTTCTAACCATTTCAGCAGTTGGAAAATCCCTTAACCTGGTAGCTTTAACAAGCTTTTGTATAAATCCTTTAACAGGGTGACTCAATTCAATGAGTTCTTGAAATCCTCTTGCGAGGTAACCTTTAACCGGGTATTTAAGCCATCCCTTAACTGGGTGATCCCTAGCAGGATCAGTTCCTAGCAGAACCTATTGTAAAAGTCTTTAATTGGACTAGGCTCCTAACAGAGTGGACTTTAGAAGAGTTCAAAGAACAACTTGTTGGTAGTCATCCCCACCATGGATTTTCCCAATTGGGTTTCCACGTGAAAAATCAGTGTGTCATGTGTGATGCTTTTCTGTGATGCTTTAATATTTTCTGTTAAGTGGTAATGCATGTTGGTCCAGTGATTATTATATGTCTAATGATGTAGTACCTGCCTATGCATGTGAGTGAAGTGAATAGGAGATGTTAGGTGAGGTGAAAATCTAGGTATTAACTAGTTTATATCTTTCACAATCTCATTGTATTTTACCGGTAGTGCCCTGATTTAGATCAGTGATATTATTTACTAGTTAAAGTGCAGTCTGTGTAGTCAAATTAGTTTAGAGAAAGTTTTTGTCTATACTAATTCACCCCCCACTCTCAGTACTGGTTTGGTACTAACTAATTCATCATTATTCATCAATCATCAATTCTGAAAACTATGAAAACATGACAAAGAAAAATGCAATCAATGGAAAGTCAACTCACCTAGTCGAGCAAACGATCGTCAAGTAAAGACTGACGTAGGATCTCCATCCGTGTAGGATGCTCAAGTCGGGGTCCATGCATGATGGCTTTTATGTGGGCTCCTCTACAATGAATAGTGACAAAAAGTTAGAAAGTGACAAATGAAGGTGTCATTTTCATATTTGTGTTATGCACTTTTTGACTTTATGTTTTTAAGTTAAAACCCTAATTTCTGCACTTTTTATTCATTCTATCATATCTTGAGCTAGGAATCTCTGATTCTCACACCGTCGGTGGCATTGGAATCATGAGTTTTCTCTCTCACTCCGTATTTGTTCCATGGCATTGGAATGATGATTTTACCCTCTCGCTCCACATTAGTTCCATAATGAACTTGCATCATCATGATCTTTATCACAATTCATTGTGGAAAACATGATACCCTATTTCACCTCATAAATAATCAAGTCGAAACAAGGGGGCATATAACTACCCAAGAATTTCATCACCTTTCTTAGTAAGCATTAGGTGATTTTGTGATCTAACATGTGGTTTTGTAGGGTGTAGTTCCTAACTGTGTACTGCAGATACTGTTGGGGGCTTCATTCGACAACTTATGGATATATCCTTTTTGAAATGATGTTTACTTTTCAGTACTTTATCTTGCATATGCATGTAGTATCATATGACTGCTAAAGTGGGGGCTAAATGTAGTGTCGTTAATTGTACACCCTGGCTAGGGTGGTACAATTTCACACTTAGGTTAGCACCCACCTTAGTTTGTTTTGCATCTTGCATTTCTCATTCCCCTTTAAGAATTTAATTAAATCTAAGGTCATGTCTCATCACTTTACACATTACAAACTTGGGCCCTTTTCCCTAAGTGTCCCCCTTTTCATATTATTCCTCCAATGAATCATTTAATCATAAACCCTAATTATGTCTTATTTCAACCATTTAGGCCCAATTTCAGATATTGAAACATCTTGAAATTAGCTATAACTTTGGGATGCACTATAATATCATCACATCTAACGACCTTGAAAATTCGGCGAAAAGTTGGTTGGACCGTGGCAGGAATGCACATGGTCTGTGGCTTTTTTCCCAAAATTTTGGGAGCACAATCCTATGATATGATAATGCTTAACCCCAAAATATCAGTGGGAAATTCAAATCCTAGGTTGGCCTAAACATGAAATTAAGATCTAGGGTTTCATACATAATAGCTCTCTTTCTTCATTTGAAGGGTTCTTCTTCTAAGAATCTATGGGCAGGTTTTTGGAGTATTAGAGCCTTCTTTGTAGAAAAAGAGTAGATCTTTGAAGTCTTCAACAACATTTAACATTCATCCATCAAACATTTATCAAGCATCATTTTATCAATTGGGGGCTTTTGAAGATGTAGAAGAACAATAGGAGATCATCGATTAACGATTGGCTTGTACGTCTCCCTTGGGGTTGGGTATGGTTTCATGGTGTTTTCATATCTTTGCATAAGCTTCATTTTGATTCATATTCATGCTTTAGATTACTTTTCATTATGGATGTAGAGCATTTACTTTGTCAATTATAAGCAATTAGGGTTTACTCTTTAGGGTTGCTCTAGGTTGTTTAATTTCATTCTTAGGATCTTGCATATACACAAGGTTCTTGCACACACATTTTTTAGTACATTATCGGCTAATAATGTAGGTGGAAATCACCAACATAGGGATTTGACTAAGGAAAAACCCTATATAGCCACCCCAAACCTTCCATTTTTAGATTGCAGGTGCAGAAATAGAAATCTGGAAGCAGGTACAGGTCTGGAACAGGCATCTACATCACCCAGAAACTTCAAAAGTGTAGAAACATGTCAAGGATAGAGGTGTGGCACCTTGGTCCTTCCCTCTATTATTAGGACTTGGTAGAACAACTCACAGATCCTAGAATCCCTCCTCTTAGTTGTAGCTCCAGAAACAGTGGCGTGGCACCCTAGTCCCAGAAATTTGTGCTCAATTTTAGACACAAGTGTGCCTCTAAATTTACCTTATGATCTGTACTTTTCAAAAGTGTATCAATTGTTCTTTGATCTACATTCTCATATTAGGATTTTTTTGCTTACCTATTTTCTAGGTTAGCTTGTATTTTGCATCATTCCTCTCTCATTTACAGCAAAGGAATAGAAAACTTAAGAGGTAATCCACAACTCTCTCTTTCTCATAAGAAGTAGCTAATGTGCATTACCTCCCTAGGCTCTTTCGTATTCCATGAGTGTGTATGAGAGTGGAATTAGGGTTTTCATACTTAGTCTCACTTTTTCCCCTACACGAGGTGGAGCAAAGCATGGTGACAATGAGAACTAGCGAGTTACACTTCCATCAGGTGGTAATATGTCGATATGCTTTGAGATGGTCTTGGTGGGGACCACGACTGACTCATGGTGTTATTTTAAGTTGGAAGATAATTATTGGTCTAAATGGGAACATTAGCAGATAGTTGTAAGGATTCTATGGGGACCATGATGGACTCGTTTTGACCTATCGAGTTATTTGTTGACAATTGGTGGAAATTAGAATGACTCAGATGAAGTGATGGCAACAACATGTGTGTTATTGACATTCTAAGAAGTTTGATAGTTGGAAGATGGACTAACTAAAATGAACTATTTTTCAACAGAGATATTTAAACGTTTGGAAAACAATTGCAATTAGAAGGATTGTGTGGTAATGATTTCTACCATTGTGAAAAAGAGGATTGAAGTAATCGATTGATAATTCTGTAAAAGTTGAATTGAAAATCCAATTAAGATTGTAATCTTTTGTACTACTACCTGAACAGAGACCAAATCAAAGCTTAAAAATTTGTAAACTTGTATGTAAATAGTTTTACTGTAATGCAAGAAATTGCTTTGGTGTGTGGATCTTTTCACCCGTAAGGGTTTTCCCACGTGAATTCTAGTGTAATACTTTGTGTTTGTGTTTTTCATGTTGCCCTATTTATCTTGTATTATGTATCTTAAGTTATTGTAATTCAAATTGAAGCACTCATCTGCTTCACTTCTCTAAGAAATTAACATTAGGAAGGTGTTTTCTATACTCTACTTTCCTTACAAGTTGTATCAGATCTTCGCCAGTTATGTTATCCTTGTGGGTAGGGCAGGTTTTTGTGTTAATTATACAGTGGGAGATTTGTACAGGTTTGTTTGAAATTGTAGACTAAGATGGCAAGCACATTAGGAAGAGTGCACATTGAGAAATTCAATGGCAGTAGCTATGAGTTATGGAAACTCAAGATGGAAGACCTGTTGTTTGATAGAGACCTTTGGGTTGCACTATCTAGATCAAAACCATTAGGCATGAAACAAGAAGATTATGATCTTATAGATAGGAAGGCCAAAGGGTTGATTAGATTATTATGCCATACGGATTTTGTTCTCTTGAATGTTCATGAGGAGAAGACAACAGATTCCCTATGGAAGAAGCTTGGTAATATTTTTATCAGGGAAAGTTTCTAGTAAATAAGTTGTTCATAAGGAAGAAGTTATACTCCTTGAAGATGAGCAAAGGGACATCTATGACAAATCATTTAAATGCTTTCAACATGATCATTGCACAGTTAACTTATGTGGGAGATAATATTGAGGATGAGGAACAGTGTATGCTTTTGTTGTGTTCCTTGTCAGACACATGGGACCATCTGGTGATGGATATTGGGAGTACAACAACCACTTTCAAAATGGAGGATGTGATTTCTTCACTACTCTCAGAAGAGGCATGAAGAAATTCTTCTGAAATGGCCAAGGAGGCCCTTGCTATTTGAGGTAGATCAAAAGAGAAAGGCAAACAGAAGGACAAGAATTTCCAAATCCAAATCAAAGGAGAGATCAAAGTCTCCTGGGAAGAAGTCCAAGTTGAAATGTTGGAGGCAGACTGGCCATATCTGAAAGGATTGTAAAGAGGAGAAAAAGAAGAAGAACTCTTCTAATATCGAATATTTTCATAGCGATACAGATGCCTTCATTTCTACCTTGGCAACACAAACAACTCACAATATCTAGTTAATCGATTCGGGTGCATCTTTCCACATGACATCTTATAGATAATGGTTTTCCAAGTATTAAGAGAATGATGGTGGAAAGTTTTACTTGGCTAGTGATTCATCTCTTGAAATTGTAGGTCAGGAAAGAGTCATATTTATTTTCCTAATGGAAGAACGAAGGGAATTGATGGTGTAATGCACATACCATGTCTGGCTCGTAATGTTCTTTCTATTAGTAAGTTGAATGATGTTGGTGTACAAGTATTATTCTCAGGCGATGGTTGTAAAATAACTAGAGGATCTATACTATTGGCTAAGGGTGTAAGGATTGGTACTCTGTTCAAGTTGGATGCACAGTCTATTTAATGTAGCAATGTCTCTGGAAAGTCAGATAAGGCTACTTGGAAGAAGAATGTTGCAAGTTCAATGGAGGTTAAACTTCCTGCTGAGAAATCCATGCTTTGGTATCATAGACTCGATCACATAGGAGAGAAGGGCTTAAAAGATCTGAAAAAAAAAAACCTGGTAGAGGGACTTGATGATTATAACTTTTGAATTTGAATTTTGCGAACATTGTATATATGGAAAGCAACACCATGTTTTATTTTATTCTAGTCCTTATAAATCTTCTAGTTTGCTAGATTATATTCACTCTGATGTATTTGGTCTAGTTAATGTTCCTTCATTGTCGAATTCTAGATATTATGTTTCTTTTATAGATGATTATTTGAGAAGGGAATTTGTGTATTTTTTGAAAATAAATCAAAAGTGTTTAGTAAGTTTAAGGATTTTAAAACCTTTGTTGAAAATTAGACTAGTAGGAAAATTAAATGTCTAAGGACTGATAATGGTGGTGAGTTATGCTCTATGGAATTTGATCAATTTTGCAAAGACCATGGAATTAAAAGACATAAGACTACACCTTACACTCCACAGCAAAATGAAGTTGTTGAAAGATTGAATAGAATGTTGATGAAAAAGGTGAGAAGCATCTTGAGTAGTGCTGGTTTGGAGTAGAATGTCTAGGTTAAGGCTATGTCTACAGCATGTTATTTACAAAATAGATCTCCCACTTCAATGCTAGTGGATAAAATTGATGAAATTATAAGGCACTAAGAGGGGGGGGTGAATCAGTGATAGTAAAAATAATACAAAATTGAATATCAATTTCACCAACTTAAAACTCAATAGAAATGCAAGAAATAACACCCACTATACAATCACCACATAAAGCATAAACCACATGCATAAGAGTTTATATGTGGAAAACACAAATGGGAAAAACCACGGTGGGAGTTAGTACCCACAAGATCCACTATCTGCAGTATAGAGATTTGACTGGTTAAGGTCTACAACACCCGGTTAGGGGCACACCCTGTTAGAAGTGTCTAAGCCTAGTTAAGAGCTTTACAAAAAGGCCTGCGAGGACCAACCCTGTTAGGAGCTACCCAAGTTACTGGGATTTGAAAACACAAGCTAATATGTCACCTGGTTAGAGGGTTTAATTATGATAGCACCTTGTTAGGAGTGACCTTGTAAGAGGATTTTCTTGATGCAACTATTAGGAAGACAACAAGTACAAATGATCTTAGTTTAACACCTTCTGTGTCTGATAAGATCTTCTTCAGAACATTACATTATCACAAAGACTTCATCTCTCAAATCCTCTGATCTTTGCACTATCAAAAATAGAAAATTCACTCATCACATATCACATTATCAAGCTCATATATATATATCCTTTCATACCTCACCACACAATTAAAATTATCATAAGGTCAACTAGAACCTCACTACAATTCCCTAGGTTCAATGCATCTAGACAATCTTGCATTGTATACTTTAGTTATGTTGGCCACCGACATAACAAATCCAATTCTATGTCGTTTTACTGATCTGAGTGATTTTCATCACTACCGGTTAACTGTGTTTCTTGGTCTCTGCCTTGTTGATCAAATTTCATTCATCTAATCAAATCTTCTCATGCAGTCATGAAGTTATCTTCATCTGATAGTCATCAACATTGCTGCAAAACCACATTCCTTCATCCTTCATGGATTTCATCTACCGGTTGTCGGTGTGAGACTATGTCAGTCATTTTATTGGTGGAAGTCCTAATTACCGGTTCTGATAAAATTGTCTCTTCTTTACCAGTTAAGTCTAGTCGGCTGACCTATAGGACTTAGATGACTTAAAGAAATATAGTTTCCATCAATGACAACATACAAAATAGTCATCCTACATAAATCTAATCTCTATGCACAATAGACATATACAGGTTGCATCAAGCAAATACACATTGCTGGTTTAGTACAAATGATCAAATGCCAACAAGCTCCCCCTTTGGCATTGATGGTAACACTTAGAAAAAAATTTCTCAACTAAGTGTGCAAAACAAAAATTGCCTTCATGACATACACTCCCCCTTATAAATTGCATGCCATTACAAAAATAAAATCATTACTCCCACTGAACAGTACATACAATATTTTGACTCACTTAAACTAATTTTACTCCCCCTTTGACAACAATGCCAAATAAAGAAGTAAGATACATACATTACATCAAAATTTGTCATCAAAAACTGTATATATATAGAGAGATAAAAGTTTTAAGGTCTTTACAATGAAATTCTTAAGAAAATATCACTTAAATGACAGTTTAACTACTTAAGGTCATTGCCCCATGTTTCTAACAATGTCTCGGTGATTTCAACATGTGTCAAAATATGTGCAAAAAATTCTTCCATAGCATCAACAGTGGTCATCTCCAGGGCAGTCAAAATTTCTTCAGACTCCATGTATGCTCTCAATAAAATTTCAACTTTTAGAATTAATTGATTCTTCATCTCCTTCAAGGATCTCATCCGCTTCACCTGTTCAAAATCATAAATTTCTAATATGTATTGTAAGGCATCAACTGATTTACCAAAAGCTAAGGTGAAGTCTTGTACTGGTATGTCTGCTTCACTTATCCTTTCGAGTTCCTTCTATTTATCTTCTCTCTTTTTCTTTAAGTTGGAATAGAGTCATGATACTTTAGATATAGTGGCCATAATTTTACCTTCAGTTTATATTTTGTTTTTCAAAAGATCTTTGTTCACTGTTAAAGCAACCTTACCTTTGGCAATATGGGTAGCCAAATGTTCTGTATCAGTCTCTAGTAGGAGACTTGACAAAATATCAACAGCAGTCCTTATAGTCTTTGCTTCTCTTTGTTTCTCCTTCAATCTTTTCTTTTGTGTCTGGGATTGCATAGCAATAGGAATCTCCATTAATTTAGAATAACTCAGAATGTCCATATCTATAGGACCTTTAATGTTGATTGAGTCATCATCATCATCCTCAACTATTATTTTCTTCTTCTTCTACTGATCCTTATTATCTGGCTTCTCCTTTTTCTCTGTCATTTCTTCCTCTATTTTCTTCTCTTCCTCCTTTTTCTCTTCTGACTTCTTCTCTGGTTTCTCTTTACCAATCTCTCTTAGTTCCTTATGTGCTGTTGTAGTGATCGGTGGAAGTTAACTTTCAAAATGATGTTCCTTTATTAGTTGTGGTTGCATTTCCACACTTTGTTTAGTAGTCGGTGCCTCCCCTACCTTATCAACTGAATCCTTATTATCCTTAATGACAATATTTACATTTGTAGCTGCACTCACATTGACTAGTGCAATCTAAGCCTTTGTTGACTGTGCATTCACCAGGTACTCAGTTGAGATTTTGTCTGCTTCTTTCTCTTCTCTTTTGTTCTCAACTCATTTCTACTAAGTATCAAACATTTGTACATCAACTTCAAAAACATCTACATTATCAGCAGTGTTAGTAACATTATCTGCATCACTGATATCATCATTTGTTATATCTACAGGCTCAGTATCAACAGGGTCATCTTATAAGTACTTACTATTTGGCTCAAAATCTATAGGCTCAACACCCTTAGGAAAATCTTCTCCCTTTAATTTAACAGGTGTATCATCCTCATCTTCTTTATCTTTTTCTTCTTCTTCGGGGATGAGACCTAAAGATTTCTTTATCAAAATTTCAGTCTCCTTTTGGACTGATTCAGTATCACCTATCAACATTCTAGTCAGTCTTTTCTTGTATCTAAGAAGAGATTTTGGATTTACTCGTACCTTCTATTACTTCCTCACTGGCTTACGATTTTGGGTGCTTAAGATTGTAATCAATAAATTATTTATCCTGTATGATGGTGGCTTGCCATCTTGCATCAATAATATTATACAAAGGGTCTGGAATTTGCCCTTGTAATTCAATGAGGGATCTACTAAACTTGTTCATACTGAAGATGAGTGCATCTTCAATCTCCCTTCGTTGACTTTCAGACAAATGAGTAAACAGTATATGTAAACCTTTGTAAATACCATACTCAATAATTCTAATCATTCTAGGGAAATAATCTTCAAGTGTCAATATATTTGAAGTTGCTTTACCTTTTCGAGTAGTCTTCTTCTTCTTAGCACTTTCCCTTAGTGCTCTCTTATTTTCTTCTGATTCTATTTCCTCAATATCTATCACTGATTTGTGAGCTTTCTCCTTCTTTCTTTTTCTAGTTTGGGCAGTCATAACAGGAGGTTCAATAGTTTTACCTTTCCTTCAGAATTGTATCTTAGAGGATTTCCCTCTTTGAGATTCAGCAAGCTTCACCTTATTTTCTTCTGCTTTCTTCTTCTCAACAGCTTTAGCTGCTCTGGTCTTACCGATGGGGGTACCAATTGGTACACTAGAAGTTCCACCTCGTTGAGCCTCATATTTGGCTCTTGTGGTAGCTATCTGTTCTTTTGTGAATCCGTCCTGCTCAACGAAGGTTTGTACCTCTTTTCTTACTTTCTTTGCAATCATCGAAAGCTGTAATTCAGAATGCACTTTCAATAGTTTCTCTTTGTAGGTTTCACACCTCTCAGCAGTAGCATCTACCAGTTGGCCTAATAAATGGTCAACATAGGCAATGAGTAAATCTTTATCTACTTCATATCCCATAGGCATTACCCATGTGGTTCTTGGAATCACAACTTCCATCAAGCATGTATCTATGTCAACCATAAAATAGATAGAAGCCTCATACCGATTGACTACCTCTGTCGATATGTGTTCCCTAGCATGCATATCCTTCTGAAATTTCTTAAAATATCCCCATGAAATATCATCAAACTTGTTTTTCAACATCCTAATGTTGTTATTCATCTTCAATAGGGCAGGTGTCCCGGTTATCCATTGTACATCACCAATACAAGGGAAATTTTTTTGGGAATAGAAGAATAAGCCCATGATAAGTTGTCCAAACTTGAATCTAATATTTTTTTCCTTCTTGACTACTTGCAAATTTATCATTAATTGGCTTCTCATTGCTTCACAGAGATCATTATTAACATCCTCCTTAATAGGCATTGTGAATAGCTATTGTCGGTATGTTGTTCATTCTTCTTGAATAGAAAATTCTATAGCCAATCACCATAGATGCAAATTTAACAGCAAGATCATTAATTTCATTCATGGTCATGGCTCTTTTATCCCATCTAGATCCAGTTAACTCCACAACATCATTCTTAGGTATAGACCTAAGTAATGGCACTTCACCAATTGAGAAGAAGTCGGTTACAAAATGGATTTCTTCCTTAGTTATTTTGTGAGGTCTATCCAACCACATAAATTGATCATGAATACAACTCAAAACAAATCTCACCAACTCGTCATCAAAATTATCAATGAAATTGATCACATGATGAAAACCTTTATCGGCTACGCTTCTGAACTATTCTTTCAATCTTCCCTGTTCATTACACAAAGATCTGTATTTCTCATAAATAACTACAACTACCAAGTCTTCAAGTTTGTATTGATAAAAGGATCTTACATCTTCTACATGCAAAACACCATTTGGTACACCAAATAGGGCACTGATAGGGTCAGTTTCCTCTAATTTGTATGGATGTCGTTTGTATTCAGGCCTTACCCTCTTAGTTACATCAAGATGAGGTGAATCCATACTACAATATGCAAAACTTCAAAGCAATGAGTAAGATTCACTGATAAATACCTCTTCTACTTCGGTGCTAGGGTTTCCAACCATCAAAAACTTTCAATACTCAATCACCGAATCAAACTTCACTTTGATTGCCTCAAATGTTGGTAAATGATCTGAATGCTGCTTGCACAAACTTATCTCTACTCTCCTCACTTCGCCAAGAGTTCTCAAGATGCAAAGTGACAAATGAAATTCAAAAAGTTATATTTATTTGCACTTTAGTTATTGCAATAAATGCATTTACTGACAAAACCCTAAAATGCCTTAACCTACTCTAAAGAATATTATCGGTAGCAAAAACTCAATGATATTTATCGGTTATGATCCAAAAACACATCAAAATGCATCACAATATGTATATTTAACTTTACAGTACATCAACCAGGGGTTCAACTCAAGATTTGACAACAAGCTCACCCCAAGTTGTAAAATCAACTTAGTTTGTCGGAGATGGATTCTCCACATTAGGAGAAGAATCTAATTCCTTAGATGGTTTGTCATCACTCTTCTTCTTCCAGATTCAATTCATATTAGCTTTAGTTTCTTCAATGTCAACCTTTTTCTTTCCTTTCCAGACGGCAAGATGATTCACCACTTGGTTCTTCTATGTTCTACAAAACTTGGCAATGTGTCCTGGTTTGCTGCAATGATAGCATGTCATTCTAGATTCTCTCCAAGGTCCTACATTGCCTCTCCCTATTTTTCTTTTGCATTTCATAGCCACATGTCCATAGTTGTTGCAGATTGAACAAGTCACATTGACTCTCTTTTCCATCTTATAAGGACTAGACCATTTAACATAGGGTCTTAGTTAATTTGTGTTCCTCCAGTCAGTGAAATTCCTTCTTCAGACACCAATAGGTTTTGGGTTCATGTGAGATTCTGGATTGTTTGCTCCATATCTGCATTCAGCTAATCTATGCCATACATGTTGCATGTATAACAATAACCTTCAAATCTCCTAGGTACATATCTAGTATTAGGTATATAACCTATGTTAGCATCAGATTTGCTTCTACAAACATCACTAGTATGTCCTGGTTTATGAAAGTTAAAGAAAATAGGTTTGTAAGCTTTCTTACCGATGGTCTTCTAAGCCTTAGGATCAGTTTTACCTTCATGCATGTTTCTCTTGGTACCGAAAGGTTCACCTTTCTCAGATGTATTGTATCCTAACCCAAATGTATCACCTTTCATCCTCTAAGATTGGATCTGTTCATCCAGCATAGAGGAGCTCTTGTTGAATTTATCAAGCTTCTCATTGCCCTCAGCAAGTTCCTTTGTAAGATCTTCATTTCTTTTCATGAGGGTCTCTCTAAGAGACATTGCCATTTCAAGATCTGACTATAATGCTTCTTTTTCTTTTTTCTCCTCATGCCAATGTTCATACAAATTTGCATTCTACTTCTTGATCTTAAAGATGTCATGCTCTTTATCTTGGATCTAATCCTCAGCCTTTCTTCTAGCTTCAAGTTCCTCACTTATTCAGATTGTAAGTGCTTTCAACTCTCTTCTCAAGTTAGTCTTCTCACCATTCAGCTTCTCCACTTCTTCAACTAGTGCATCAATGTTCATCTCATCTGAAGAGCTACTGTCAAAGATCTCCAACAATTGTTCGGTCAGTTTCTTCCTTTTAGCTAGTAATGTCTTATACTTGTCTCTTAGGGTTTCTAGCTCATCCTTAATTTCAGCAAGTTCTCTAGTCATCTCTCTATAGCTCATTACTTCACCCATATTTTCCTTAGGATTATAGATCCCTTCCAAGTGTTTAAGCCTTAAGGAAGTTAGGCTTTGATACCAATTGATGAACTTATAAGGCACTAAGAGGGGTGGGTGTGAATTAGTGATAGTAAAAACAATATAAAACTGAATATCAATTTCACCAACTTAAAACTCAATAGACATGCAAGAAATAACATCGAGTATGAAATCACCACATAAAGCATAAACCACATGACATAAGAGATTATACGTGGAAAACACAAATGGGAAAAACCATGGTGGGAGTTAGTACCCACAATATCCACTATTTGTTATATAGAGATCTGACCGGTTAAGGTCTACAACGCTCAGTTAGGGGCACACCTTATCAGAAGTGTCTAAGCTTAGTTAAGAGCTTTACAAAAAGACCTGTGACGACCAGCCCTATTAGGAGCTACCCAAGTTACTAGGATTTTAAAACACAAGCTAATATGTCACCTAGTTAGAGGATTTAATGATCAGAACTGTTAGGATCTGACTGCACCCTGTTAGGAGTGACCTTGTAAGAGGATTTTCTTACTGCAACTGTTAGGAAGACAACAAGTACAAATGATCTCAGTATAACACCTTCTATGTCTGATAAGATCAGCTTCAAAACATTACAACATCATAAAGACTTCATCTCTCAACTCCTCTGATCTTCACACTATCTAAAATATAAAATTTGCTCATCACATATCACATTATCAAGCTTATATATATATATATATATATATATATATATATATATATATATATATATATATATATATATATATATATATATATATATATATATATATATATATATATATATATATATATATCCTTTCATACCTCATCACACAATTAAAATTATCATAAGTTCAGCTTGAACCTTATTACAATTCCCTAGGATCAATGCATCTAGACAATCTTGCATTGTACGCTTTAGTTATGTCAACCACCAACATAACAAATCGAATTGTGTCATTTTACTGATCTGAGTGATTATCATCACTACCGATTAACTGTGTTTCTTGGTCTCTGCCTTGTTGATCATATCTCATTCATCTGATCAAATATGCTCATGTGGCCATGAAGTTATCTTCATCTGATAGTCATCAACATTGCTACAAAACCGCAGTCCTTCATCCTTCATGGATTTCATGTACCAGTTGTCGGTGTGAGACTCTATCAGTCATTTTATCGGTTGAAGTCCTAATTACTGGTTCTGATAAAACTATCTCTGGTTTACCGGTTAAGTCTAGCAGATTGAACTGTAGGACTTAGATGACTTAAAGAAACATAGTTGCCATCAATAACAACATACAAAATAGTCATCATACATAAATCCAATCTCTATGCACAATAGACATATACCAGTTGCATCAAGAAAATACACATTATCGATTTAGTACAAATGATCAAATTCCAACAAAAATACACATGGAAGAATGGTTTTGTAAGAAGTCCTCTATGAGACAAATTTGTGTCTTTGGTTGTGAGGCATATGTGTATGTGCCTGATGTAAATAGATATAAGTTGGATAACAAGGCTGTTAAGTGTATCTTTATTGGCTATGGTCTGGGATGTTAGGTGCCAGAGGCAACTGAGAGGGGGAGGGTGAACCAGTTGTCTATTAATTTCAACCCAAATATAACTTAACCAAACTTAGTGCATAATACTGGTAAACCAATCTTTAATGTCGATAGACAGTTTAGTAGTTAATAATAGTAGCGGTAAAGTTTAATGCATGAAATAGAAAGACAAATAACATACACAACACATAACAAAATTATTTGTACGTGGAAACCCTGTAAGGGGAAAAACCACGATGGGAAACCTTACCCATAATCAAATGATACTATTGCAGATAGTATGTGTGTACAAATGGGGTCTGCACATGCAGAAAGCCCAACTTCCTAGAGCTCATAGCTCAATCACAAAATGGGAGTCACACTGACTACAATTGGAAGGTTAAATCTAATGATAATGTACTACTCAAAATAGCATCTTCATATGTTGGATTTAGTATCAGTTAAGCTTTGATTGTCTTCCTCATACCTTCCTTGAATCTTCAAATGATGTCTATGTGTATAGCTCTACTTATATTCGCATATACCTTATTACAATCCTTTTTCACACTCCTCTACTACATAATCTCACAAATGAGATCTTACATATATACCAAAACCTAAGACCAAATGTGTAGTTCAGCTCACTAAGATATTAAAATTACAAATGAATTAATATGTGATGCATGATGTCATCTCAATGTACTTACAATAATAACAAATCATCTCCATAACGTTCCATGTTGATCTGGAATAGATAATGCTCGCCAGTCCATAACCTAGACCTATTTGCTAGTAACAACAAATATGCAAACTCGATTGTACCAATAATCAAATCACCAAAACCAAGTGTCCAAACAATATCTTTGACATAACCAAGTAATCTCCAAATGATAACAGATCATCCTTAGTGTTGGTGAACAATATAACTTGTTGGTGAACCAGATACCGGTGATTGTGCATAAGTCATTGAACATGCCAGTGAACATAACCAAAGATCTCCAACTGTTGACAAGTGTTCTCAAGTGTTGACATCAATGACAAAATCAATGCAACACATCCATAATACCAACAATCTCCCCCTTTGGCATTGATGGCAACACAAGATGGAAAAACCATCTATGTGCCAAAGTAGAAATGCCAAAAACCAAAAACCAACAATCTCCCAAAGAGATCATCAAAATACAGATACATAGAGTAACAATCTCTCCCCCAATGAATAATCTTTCCCAAAAAGATGATGTGTTTTTCCATAGATATCTCTCCCCCTTTGACATCAAATGTCAAAGCAATACAAATGTCAAAGCAATACAAAACTAGATACAATCAGTTCATAGAACTTGTTACAAATACCAATTGTTATAACCACATTTATTCAATCTACTCCCCCTGAGAAGTATCTCTCCTTCATCAAAGAGGGAAAAAGATTTCTCTGTTAATTATGTCGGTTTGATGTCATGCTCCAACTGTCTAAGTTTTTATTGATGAGGGTATAACTCCAAGATATTCTCTTAGATATTCAAATGTTTCTTTAGGCAAAGGCTTAGTAAAGATATCTGTAATATGCTCTTTAGTATTCACATAAACCAATTTCACTTCTTTTGCTTCAACATTCTCTTTCAGAAAATTGAATTTGATAGAAACATGTTTAGTTTTGGAGTGAAATACTAGATTCTTAGATATATAATTGCTGCCATATTATCACAGTAAATGATTATAGGCTCTTTGCATTTTACCTTTATGTCCTTCAACATCTTCTTAATCCATAATACTTGTCTACAATTAGTTGCTGCTGCAACATATTCTGATTCTGCTATTGATAGTGATGTACAACTTTGTTTCTTGCTCAACCATGAAATTAGTCTGCTGCCAAGAAAAAATGCTTAGTCGGCGGTGCTTTTTTTATCATCTACATCTCCTGCCCAATTTGCATCTGTGTATGCACATAAATCAAAATTTTCATCTTTAGGATACCATAAGCCAAGATTTGTTGTGCCTTGTAGATACCAAAAAATCCTTTTCACTGTTGATTCATGATTTTCTTTAGGATTACTCTGAAATCTTGAAACAATACATACAACATTCATAATATCAAGTCTTGTTTGTGTCAAATACAATAAACCTCCCATCATAGATTTGTATATTGTCGGATTAATAGGTGTTGATTCATCCTGCAATGATCGTTTATTAGTTGTAGTCATAGGTGTACTTACCAGTTTAGAGTTTTCCATGCCAAATTTCATAAGTAATTTCTTCAAGTACTTTGATTGATTTATGAATGTACCTTTAAGAGTCTGTTAAATCTGCAATCCTAAAAAGAATTTTATCTCTCCAATCATAGACATTTCAAATTCTTCCTGCATCTTATTAGAAAATTCTTTACACAATCCATCTTCTCCTCCAAAAATGATATCATCAACAAAAACTTCAATAACCAAGATGTCATCATTAGTCACTTTGTAATATAAGTTGTTGTTAGCATTACCTTTAGTGTAACCAAGCTTCAAAAGATATTTGTCCAATCTAGCATACCAAGCTCTAGGAGCTTGCTTCAATCCATATAAAGCTTTCCTTAACCTGCAAACCATATCTTTGTCATCTGTCAAAAAAAATATATCAGGTTGTTCAATGTAAACTTCCTCTTTAAGATCACCATTCAGAAATGCACATTTAACATCCATTTGATATACTTTATAGTTCTTGTGTGCTGTAAAAGCTAAGAATAATCTGACTGCCTCAATTCTAGCTACCGATGCAAAGGTTTTATTGTAATGAATTCTTTCTTTCTGTGAATATCCCTTACACACTAATCTTGCTTTATTTCTTATTACCTTACCATCTTCATTAAGTTTATTTCTGAATACCCATTTTGTTCCAATTACATTTTTGTTTTTAGGCCGGGGAACCAATGTCCATGTCTTATTCTTTTCATTTTGTTCTAATTCATCTTCCATAGCCTTAATCCAATGTTTATCTTCACATGCCTCATTAATAGTTGCTAGTTCAATTTGAGAAATTAGACATACCTCTTCATTTGTCAGTCTTCCTCTAGTCATAACACCTTGATACTTATTCCCATTATCTGACTTTTAGAGTGATTCAATCTTACATACCTAGGTGTATTTACTTGTTGTTGTTCTTCAATCACTGTGGAATTCTTAGATGATACTGGTGTGACTGGATCAACATTATGTACCAGTGTACTCATAGTAGGTTCATTTGTGATTATCTCAATTGCCGGTTCAGAGTCTATAGACCTTCTAAACTGTTCATCAATCTTCACATTTGCACTTTCAATAATTTTTTGCAATCTCTTATTAAAACATCTATATGCCTTGCTCTTAGATTAATAACCAATAAATATTCTTTCATCACTTCTAGGATCAAATTTGCCAATATAATCATATCTCCTAATATAACATTTGCTTCCAAATATTCTGAAATATTTAAGAGTGGGAGTATTACCAAACCATAGTTCATGAGAGGTCTTACTGGCTTCACCTTTGATGTGAACTTTGTTGAATGTATAAACAGTTGTATTGACTGCTTCTCTCCAATACACATGAGGTAGGTTTGCTTCTGATATCATGCTTCTAGCTACATCCAAAATAGTTATGTTCTTCATTTCCACAAATCCATTTTGCTGGGGTGTCTGAGGTGCTGATAATTGTCTTTTGATTCCATTCACTTCATAGAATGTATTAAATTCCTTAGATGTGAATTCACCTCCTTGATCTGATCTCAAACATTTGATTTTCTTACTGGTTTCATTCTCTACCATGACCTTGAATAGTTTGAATTTCCCAAAAGCTTCTGATTTCTCCCTGAGAAAAGTAACCCAACACATTCTAGAATAATCATCAATGATTAGCATAAAATATCTATCTCCTTATAAACTTCTAGTTCTTGCTGGACCACATAACTCAGTATGAATTAAGTCAAGAGCATTATTGGATTTTTCTTGAATACTCTTAAAATTTGTTCTAACTTGCTTTCCAAATTGACATTCCTTACATATCGGTTTGTGAGGTTTAACAATATTAGGTAAATCCCTTACTACCTTAGTTGTACTGATTTTCACAATGCAATCAAAATTTACATGACACAGTCTCTTATGCCATAACCAACTTTCATAAATATTTGCAATCAAGCATGTTTTCTCATTGTTATTCAAATGAAAGATATTACCTCTAATCTGATTACCTGTTGCAATTTCCAAACTAGTTATGTTCATGATTTTGCATTTACCATTCTTGAATTGTAATTGAAATACTTTTTCAACTAATTGACCAACACTCAAAAGATTATGCTTCAAACCTTCAACATAGTAAACATTATCAGTATTGTGTCCCTTTTCCTCTGATCAAACAAGCTTTGTCATCTCCAAATCTTACTAGACCTCCATTGTATTCCTGAAAGGTTAAGAATTTACTCTTATCACTAGTTATATGATGTGAACATCTGAAATCAATGATCCATTCATCCTTTTCTTCAATTTTAGCTTCCAGGGCTTGCTCTACCGGTTGAACAGTAGGTGTTGGTTTATCTTCTGTTATTGCAACAAAAGCCCATCCATTTTTTGTCGGTTCCTCATCAGAATCATCATTAACTCCTTTGTCAACATAGTAACATGATTTGTCTCTATTCTTCTTAAATCTGTACCTCTGATATTCAGGGTTAGGCTTATATGTTCTTTTAGCTTCTTTCAATCTTGCATGTCTATCAGGACACCTAGATGCCATATGACCAATTTTATTGCAGTTAAAACATTTAAATGGTTCTTTATCTTCATACTTACTTCCAACTGGACCTTTAGGCATTTTCCTTGCAAATAGTGCTTCAAGCTCTTCAAGTTCTTCATTCTCTCTTCTGATTTCTTCAAGTTCTCTAGCATAGAGTGCTTTCCAATCATATTTTTCAAATGATGATGATGATATTGCAGATGATGAAGCTTTGAAAGCCAAATTTGTCTTGATTGTAGTAATAGGACCAAATTCCTCAAGTTCAAAAGCTGAAAGTTTTCCAACTAAAGTATCTCTAGATACTGATGCATTAGGCATTGTTCTCAATTCATTAATAGGAGTTAATTTCATTTTGTATTCCGGTGGCAAAGCTCTTAAAACTTTAGAAACAATTTCATCTTCACTTAAGGATCCTCCACAATATTGTATGCCCAAAATAATTTCATTAACTCTTTCCATAAAAGCATAAATCCTTTCATCTTTTTCCATTTTCAGATTTTCATACCTGACTCGGAAGCATTCTAGTTTTGCAATTTTGACAGTGATATCACCTTCATTCAATGTCTCTAATTTATCCCAAATAGCTTTAGTAGTAGATCAGTCTAATAATCCCATGATTTGTTAATCTGACAATACACTCAAAAGTGCTTCTCTTGTTTTGCAATCATTTTCTTCATCTTTAGCCAAGGTTGGTGGATTAGGTTGACCTTGAGTAGGAGAAACATAGCCATTCTTTGTAACATCCCATATGTCCTTTCCAATGCAATTTATATGTGTCTCCATTCTAATCTTCCATATACCATAGTTAGTTCCATCAAGCTTCCGGCTATCCTTCCTAAAATAGTTAGTAGACATCAGATCTCCTCAAGTTGTTAAACTTTTGCAAAAAGAGGACTTGGCTCTGATACCAATTGTTAGGTCCTAGAGGCAACTGAGAGGGGGAGTGAATCAGTTGTCTATTAATTTCAACCCAACTATAACTTAACCAAACTTAGTGCATAATATCAATAAACTAAACTTTAATGCTGGTAGACAGTTTAGCAGTTAATAACATTACCAGTAAAGTTTAATGCATGAAACAGAAAGATAAATAACATACACAACACAACACAATTATTTGTACATGGAAACCCTGTAAGGGGAAAACCACAGTGGGAAACCTTACCCACAATCAGATGATACTACTACAGATAGTATGTGTGTACAAATGGGGTCTGCACATGCAGAAAGGCCAACTTCCTAGAGCTCACTGCTCAATCACAAAATGGGAGTCACACTGACTACAATTGGATGGTTAAATCCAATGATAATGTACTGCTTAAAATAGCATCTTCATATGCCGGATTCAGTACCGGTTAAGCTTTGATTGTCTTCCTCATAACTTCCTTTAATCTTCAAATGATGTCTGCATGTATAGCTCTACGTATATTCACATATACCTTATTACAATCCTTTTTCACACTCCTCTACTACATAATCTCACAAATGAGATCTTACATATATACCAAAACCTAAGACCAAATGTGTAGGTCGGCTCACTAAGATATTAAAATTAAAATCAATTACAAATGAATCAATATGTGATGCATGATGTCGGCTCAATGCATTTAAAACAATAACAAATCATCTCCATAATGTGTCATGCTGATCTGGAATAGATAATGCTTGTCGGTCCATAGCCTAGACCTATTTGCCGGTAACAGCAAATATGCAAACTCGATTGTACCAATAATCAAATCACCAAAACTAAGTGTCCAAACAATGTCTTTGACATAACCAAGTAATCTCCAGATGATAGCAAATCATCCTTAGTGTCAATGAACAATATAACCTGTCGCTGAACTAGATACCGGTGACTGTGCATAAGTCACTGAACATGTCGGTGAACATAACCAAAGATCTCCAATTGTTGACAAGTGTTCTCAAGCGTTGGCATCAATGACAAAACCAATGCAACACATCCATAATACCAACATGGGAGTGAAAGGATACAAGCTTTGGAATCTTGTAACTGAGAAGGTATTGTACAACAGATGTGTTATCTTCTGTAAGTTGAAGACCACCTCAATTAATTTGTCATCTAAAAAGATGGAGAAAGAGGAAGAAAAAGTTAAAATTCCTCTAACTTCAAAAAAGGAGGAACTTCAAACTTCATGTGTACCTATAAGTGAGGAGAGATCAAGCAGCTCCGATAACTCTGGTCAAAAAGAAGGATAAGAACCTCCACCTCATCCATTGAGGATGTCTACATGGGTGAGAAGACAACCTGATAGGTATGGTTTCTTATTGTTGGATACAAATTGTGTCTATGCTTTGGTTACTAACACTGATGAGCCTAGGACTGTGAAAGAGGCAATACAAATGCTAGATTCAGATTCCTAGTTGGAGCCCATGAACAAAGAAATGGCTTCACTAAAGAAGAATGAAACCTAGGATCTGGTGCCCTTGCCTGAAGGTAGAAGAAAATTGGTCTGGATGGCAGTGTGGAAAAGTATAAAGCTAGATTGGTTACAAAGGGTTATTCCCAAGTTGAGGGAATTGATTATGGAGAAATCTTTTCTCCTGTAGCAAAGTTGGCATCTATCAGATTTCTTTTGTCACTTGTAGTAACATATGACTTTGAGATCAAGCAGATGGATGTGAAGACAACGTTCCTTCATGGTAATTTGGAGGAAGAAATTTATATGTCCCAACCTAATCATTTTGTGGTAAAAGGTAAAGAACCTTTGGTTTGTAAGTTGAAAAAGTCTCACTATGGTTTGAAACAATCACCTAGAATGTGGTGCTAGAAGTTTGACACCTTTGTATTGTCTCTGGAATTTGTAAGATAAAAGTCTTATCATTCTATGTATTACAATACTAAGAAAGATCATTTACTTATCATTTCTATGTATGTGGATGATATGTTGTTCATTGGGAATGATAAGGGTATGATTTTTGTCTTAAAATCTCAATTATCAGCATGGTTTGAAATGAAAGATTTAGGTGTAGCTAGGTATATTTTAGGGATGGAAATCAATAAGGATAGAAAGAATAGAAATATCTAGCTTAGTCAAAGCAATTACATGAGTATTGTCCTAGAGATATTTAACATGTCAAATTGCAAGTAGTTAGTTGTTCCAGTGTTGCAAGGAATGAAGCTTTCTATTGAAGATTGTCCAAAATCTTCTACTGAGAAGGAGGACATGGCCAAGATGCCTTATGTAAGTGCAGTTGGCAACCTAATGTATGCAATAGTCTATACAAGGCTAGACATTGCCCAAGCAGTGGGAGTATTAAGTCAATTTATGGCAAATCCAGGAAGATTGCATTGGGATGCTGTGAAGAGAGTATTTAGATACCTGAAAGGTACCTCTTAGTATGCTCTATGTTATCATGGAAATTTGGCTGGATTGTAGAGGACTGTAAGCATTCAAGGATATGTGGATTTTGTTTGGGTAGGGAACATTGAAAGCAAAAGATCCACCAGTGGATATGTATTCACGTTCGATGGTTGTGCAATCAGTTGGATGAGCAAGTGGCAAGTTGTAGTCGCTTTGTCCACTACAGAGGTTGTTTATCTTAAGCATTTGTGTTATGATGTTGGGTTTAATGTAGGACAAATTTCTATTTGTTGCAACAGCCAAAGTGTCATTTGTTTGGTGAAAAATTCCACTTTTCATGCCAGGATGAAACATGTTGATGTTTAGTATAATTTTGTTTGTGACATGGTGGAAGATGGAAAGGTTAATCTGTAAAACATGGATACTCTGACTAATGTTGCAGATGCATTGACGAAACCTATGAACATGACAAAGTACAAAGGGTGTGCCAATTCGATGGTCCTTGGAGCCCATGAATATCATTAATTTCTAAGTGTTTTGGAGATACCAATAAGTTCTTTGTCAAGTGGGAGAATGTTGAGAAAGGGTGTCTCAAAATTACTAGTTGAAATATTGAACAGATGCCACTTGGTCTCTAAAATGATTAGTCCATTTTGAATAACTTACATGTTATTGATTATCTTCAAAGGAAATTGAATAACCTTCATGTTATTAATACAGTAGTTGGTAACTTTTGTGTTCTACACTCGCTCGGTGAAGCAGTGATTTCAGTATAGAATCTAGGTTTGGTAAGACTCTACTAGGCAATTTGGAGAAGTCACTCCTCTTACTAATGTTGGGGAGGCAGTTGATGTGTCTTTCCAACATGAAGCATTATATTAGTATAATTGGTAGTTTTGGTATGTCTCCCACAACAGCCAACCGAAGTTATGTTGCTACATCGACATGCACACATTCAATATAGCTTTGGCGGAGTCTTGGCGAAGACAAAGATTTCGGTGTAGCTTGGGGTTTTTTATTGCACAAAAGTGTTATCAGTCGAACTTGAGTTTTTAGTAGCCAAAGTCACATTTTTGACAAAGTGTGATCGAGCAATAAGAGACTTGAGAGGGGCTCACTGTCAGAGATCAGAGATTGGGTGCAACAAAGCATGGTGACAATGAGAACTAGTGAGTTACACTTCCATCAGGTGGCGATATGTTGATATACTTTGAGATGGTCTTGGTGGGGGCTAGGACTAACTCATTGTGTCATGCTAAGTTGGAAGCCAATGATTGGTCTGAATGGGAACATTAGCAAATAGTCTTAAGGATTTTGTGGGGACCATGATAGACTCATTTTTACTTTCTGAGTTATCTACTAACGATTGGTGGAAACTAGAACGAGTCAAAGGAAGTGTTGGTGACAACATGTAAGATGGAGTAACTAAAATGAACTATTTTTCAACGAAGACATTTAAACGTCTGGAAAACAGTTGCAGTTCGAAGGATCATGTGGTAATAATTTCTATCACTGTGCAAAAGAGAATTGAAGTAATCGATTGGTAATTCTGTAAAAGCTAAATTGAAAAATCGATTAAGATTGTAATCTTTTGTACTATTGCTCAAACATAGACCAGATCAAATCTTTAAAATCTGTAAACTTGTACGTAAATAGTTTTACTATAATACAAGAGATTGATTTGGTGTGTGGCTTTTGTTGAGCTTTTTAATTACAATTGAGGTTGGAATACTAATTCACAACTCAGGGATTTTTATCAACACTAAGCAACCCTTCATAAACTAGAAACTACATTTAATTATCAACCCAAGGACGTGAACTTGAAATGAGACAACACTGTATATCCACTATGGAATCTTTATAAGTTGTTATTTCAATTGTGTATAGCAAATAAACTTAGAATAATATGCTGAATTTAAAATGCGACAATGTTGGAAATAAAACTAACTACACAGCAGTGGCTGCAAGAAGACTGGTTATTTGCAATAATAGTGGCTGCATGCCAACTGTTCTAAAACTAGTGAAATTAAATATGCTAAAAACAAAACCTATCATAATCAACTCACTAATAAAATTAAATCATAATGAAAAAAATTCTAAACTATGATGAAATCATAGTTCCTCAAGTGGCCCTTGCTTGAGTTGCTTTAATCTGTCATTAGCATTCCATCTTCAATAGACAAGCTTCAATGCTCAAATAATATTCTTATTGCAAATCAAATATTACATGGACATATATCAAACTTGTTTATTGAATATGAACACCACTAAAAAGACTCAACACTAACTGGATATTCTCTACACTATTCTCAATGCTACTTACTCACAACTCAACAAAATCTCAGATTTATGCTTGAGGATTGAGAGTTGGAGTAATTACAAACTCAACAACTTATTAAAAATGTCATCTCCTATGAAATCAAGGAGATGACTTATTATATTCATGACTAGTAATAAAGATTAAACTAGCAAGAGTTGAGAGAGTTCTAATCAACTTCAAACTCTACAACTATAAAATGCAGTCATGGTTGAACATGTGTACAAAACATGTTAAATTATTTATGAATCATCAAATATTTTTTTCCATAGTCTTCTCCAATGTTATTTTAATTCAATAACACCAAATGCACGAACTCATGAAGAGGTAGAAGAGTACAAGTTGAATTAGAACTAAATCCTTAACTACTGCCTTGAAATATGCTAGTTTGTCTCAGTAAACTTATGGTGATTACAGCTCATTAACTATTTTGAATCAGCTCAAACGGTTTAAACCCTTTTTAGATCTCCTTTTAATCTTTTCAGATCATTTTGAAAATCTAAATTTTGTTAAGAAATGAGTGAGATATTCCCATTAAACTGAAACTGGTATTTTGTTTTTTTCTGCAAATCATTTTGAAAATCTGAATTTTGTTAAGAAATGAGTGAGATATTCCCGTTAAACTGAAACAGGTATTTTTTTTTTTTTTTTACACTTTCAGTCAATTGCTACATTTGTCAATTGCCAACTCGCTCCTCCTTTCTTCTAGCTATATGAACAACTCAAAACACTCAAAAACAATATTTTAATCATTCTAAAGTAATTTACATTCAACAATAACCATTTATAATAATATTTTATCATCATTTAGCATCAACTAGCTAGACACATATGCATATCAAACATCATTAATCCTAGTTAATGTTTCACAAAACCAAGGTAATGTTTGGAAATGACTTGGAAGGACATTATAAACATGAGGTAAAGTATCATAAAACATGAAATAATATGTTCAATTTATAGGCTCATCAGGTTTTTCACCCGTAAGGGTTTTCCCATGTGAATTTTGGTGCATACTACTTTGTGTTTGTGTTTTTCATGTTACTTTGTTTATCTTGTATTATGTATCTTAACTTGTTGTAATTCAAATTGAAACACTCATCTGATTTACTTCTCTAATAAACTAACATTAGGAAGGTGTTTTTTGGCCTCTGCTTTCCTTACATGAAGGAGTTATGATTAGAGGAGTTGCCCCCTTGACTAACATTTGTAGGTATGACATTTTGAGTAGAGGTAGCCATGATGTTGGGTGTAACGTAGGAACACTAGCCCTAGGGGTGGTCAAAGGAATGGAATGATTAAATTTACTAGGAGGTTGTGCGTAACCAAGGACTTCTCATAACTCTTCAAAGGCATAATATTAGTGTCAACAATATGAGCAATGCCATGCAAGATATCAACACCAAGTTTATCACTTTGAACCATTATTTTCAATCCTTCAATCAATGGTAGAGCTTCACTTTCTAGGTATTGTTAACTCATCCATTATTGAATATTTTCAATTTGATTAATAATCTTCTCCGACTGGTCAATGGAAACCCTAGTTAGTGATTCATCCACATCATGAGAATTATAAAAAGAACGAGGATAAATGGGGATATTTGTAGGATTGCTAGAACCGCCAACATCCTCATGAAATAAGTTATCCAAATTAGGCTCCACCTCCTCGGTAATTAAACCTTGGGAAGCCTTAATTCTACAACTTCTCACGGGGAAATTATAGGCTGGACTAATAGTAGTAGAACTCATGCACTAATGGAGGGAAATTGGAAATTTGAAATTTGAATTTTGAATGTTGAAATTTGAACTTTGAAATCTAACTTGCAAGACAATTGAATGATGCAAAATTCTAGAAAAATATGATTATTCAATTAAACAAACAAATTGATTGAAGGAATAAAGAACAATAATGTAACCCTCTAGGAAATTTAAATTTAAAATTAAGGGTTTGTGAAAATAACCTCTTAATTTTAGAATTTAAATTTGAAATTGTCCACAAGAAAATTAAATCCAAAATTAGGGCCTTGTAAAAAAAACCTCTTAATTTTAAAATTTAAATTTAAATTGTCCACAAGCTCAATTTTTAAAAAAAATTAAATTAGGATTTTTTAAATTAACAACATATTTTTTTTAAATTTGAAATTTAAACTTGCAAGTGAAAATTTGAATTTTGAAATTGAAACAAGATACTCAACTCTGAAATTATTAATTCAAAATTTAGACAATCCACAAGTTCAATTTTAAAATTAAAAATTAGGGTTTTTGAAATTAACCACTTATTTTTTAAAATTTGATTCGAATTTAAACATGTAGATGAAAATTTGAATTGTAAAATTGGATACCACTCAGATCTGAAATAATTTATCCAAATTAGACAAATCACAAGCTCAATTTTGAATTTAAAAATTAGGGTATTAATGAAATTAACCTCTAAATTTTTAAAATTTGAAAGGAAATCAAACTTGTAAATATAAATTTGAATTTTAAATTGCATAAATGCTCAGATCTGAAAACAAAAATCAGAATTAAGGGTGTAAAAGGAGTTGGGTTCACCAAAATGTAGAGGTGAAAATTGGATTTGGCAATTTGCAACATAGAAGGGAGAAATCACCAAATCAATTTTGCATAAAAACCTTTACATTCAAAAGAGGGAAGGGAATCCACTAGATTCAGTCACAAATCAAATAAGGATTGAATACTAAATGGATTGATTAATTTTATGGGGGTTTTTCCTCTTTTTTGTAAGTTGAAATGTTGATTTAATGTAAAGTGCTGAAAAATGAAGGCAAAACTAAGAAAACAGTGAGCTAGAGATGCGGGTTTTTCATGTGCACTTGAATATGAGTAGTATAAGCTGACTCAGATCTGGCCCTTGAAAAAGCTCCTAAAAAGTCAGGACCATGACGTAGCACCACAGTCCTCTAAAATTTTTGCACACCAAAAAGGGTTGATTCGTCTTAGTGAATGAGTGTTATTATGAAGAGTACAACTTTGTACATGTTTCTTAACCAAAAGAAGGGGAAATAGGTGGGGAATAGGGGCTTCCCTTAGGTCAAACCACTATTTTGGAATTAACCATGAAATTGAAATAAATATAATTGAAATGACTGTAAGGAAAAGTTCTTCTTTTGAGCGAGATGTTGAATTATGACCGAAAATTGAGTAATGATACCTCCTTGTGAAGTTTTATTTGCCTCCACATGGAATTAGGGTTTCATAAAATAGGATGTAGATCTCCACTTCAATGCTTGAATATTGACTTTATTGTTGCTCGAAGGCTTGAAGGAAGACTGAAAATGCTCAATTGCTCTTGAATGCTTGAATGCTTGAATGCTTGATCTCATGTGTGCTCTTTATAATTGATGGATGCTCGTGTATCATGAATCCATATCAAAATGAGAGGGGAAATCCTTTTTATATACTTTCCCATTGGGAAAATTGGCTAATTTTCCAACTTGAGCTGACGTGAAGAGGGGAATCCTGCTCATATTTGAAATGTTGCATTGGGTTTTGAGGGGCCCCAAATTAGAGTTGACCATGGTGTGGAATCATGCTCCCGATGAGGACCATGGCATAGTGCAATGGTCATACCCTATTTTGGGGTGGGATTAAGGTGCAAAATATGATGCATTTTGAGTTTTATGATATTTATGATGTGTATGAGCATAATTAGGTCTTCAATCAGACCAAGGGGTGCAAACAGTAAGGTGAAGACCCAAATGTGGTCAAAATTGCAAAGGGGTGTAATTTTAGGATGCTACACAAGATGAGAGCAATGGATATGTCAGGGTCAGTGAATAGTTCCTCAGCGAGTTGGATTCTTTGAAAGTTCTTGGCTAATCTCTTACGTTCTACTCTCCTAATGTTTCCTGAAATCCTAAACTTCACTCTATGTGACATTAATTTTTTGGTTCATTTTAAAGGATGCGAGACAAAATCCTATGTTACAGATGCGAGACACTTTCTAAGATAAGGATGCAAGACACTTAGAATTGTAATGGGTGTAAAATTAGGGTTTTAACCATAAAAGGATAAAAACCACTAATTTTACCGTTACATTCAAAAGAGGGGTGAAACCCAACAAATTCAATCACAAACCAAAGAGATAAGGATTGGATATTAATTAGATTTCAAGGTGGTAAGATTTTTTTACCCTTTGTTGTGAGTTGAATTGTTGAAATTAGGGAAAAGTGCTGAAATAAAGGTAGAAATGCAGAAACAGTGAGCTACAGATGTGGGATTGAGACACACCCCTAGATCTGAGTAATATATGAAAATACATATCTGACCCTCAAAAAAATCTCCAAAAATGTTGGGACTGGAATGCCCATTTCTTTGGTCCTCCCAAATTTTCGGACACCAAGAGAGGTTGATTCATCTCTATAAATAATGCTTATTCTAAAGATTGCAACTCCGTACATGTTTCACACACATAGAAAGAAAGGGAAATAGGTTGGGAATAGAGGCTTTCCTAAGTCAAACCCTAGTATAGGAATTAACCTTGATTGAAATATTGCAAATACTTAAATAAATAATGGAGAAATATACCTCAGATCTGCAATGATTGATAATGATGCTTTTCTTCTTGAATGTAATCACATATATTTTATGAAATGGCATGAACATGATGAAAACCTAATCACACACACATGATTGCAAATTAAAGATGTAATGTTGCTCCACAATTGATGAATGAAGAATATGCAACCTTGAAGACCTCTAGAGATGCTTGATGAATGCTTCAACGTTGGAATGCTTGATGATGATAATTTCATCCTTCTCCTATAATGTGATATTATCCTTGTCTCTCAAAATGAGAATGAAAAGCCTCCTTATATACTTTCACATCAAAAAATATATTAATTTCCTGACATAGGCCGACATGGGGAGGGATTTCCCACCCAAATTTGAAAATGCAAGAGGGGGCCAAGATAGGGCCCAATGAAGGAGGACCAGAGCATGGTGCCCTCATCCAGTGAGGACAAAAGAACCATGCCCTTGTCCTACCCTATTTTAGGGCCAAACCAAGGGTTCATGCAATTTGTAAGATTAAAATAAAGCCATATCTGCATGATTATATTTTGTTGAAACTATGTATAAGGATTGTCGCATGACATTCAGCTTTCCCTCGTTTCCTGAGCTTATCTTGTCAAGTTGAGCTTCTTCTTGACTTGCACATCACCCAAGAACCCATCCACATGGTCCTAATAAAATCTCAACAATCAATTCCATATCCACATCCACTTGCACCTCTATTTTCTCTATTGCCTAAATCAATCCCATCAATTACATTTGCCCATCAGGATGTATCCTTCCCATGTCTAGCACATTATCACAATCCTATTCTTGCTCTTGGCAAGAGATGTCAGTTGACCATGTGTATGTCATTTGCATGATTTCATCTTTTTCTTTGATTTGCATCTTTGTGCCCTATGACTACTTCTATCTTGGGTTGCCTTGATAATCATATATCTTGGTATATCCTAGGTTGGTGTATATTGGGGCAATTTGTGTGGTATGGCATGTTTGAGGGTTTCTCTTGCATGATCCTGCAATCTCACATTTTAATAATCATGATATTTGCGAGAATGTATGCATTGAGATACCTATTAGCTAAGAGTCTATTCCATGCCTTGGATCTTCACAAAATCTTGATTCCTATAATCAGTGGTGTAGATCATCCTTGGCAATATCAAACTAGGTTTTCTCTCCACATCTACACATCAACAAATCAACTCCCATCCATTCATTCCATTTTCATCATTCTCCATCTTGGAGACTTCAATTTATTCATTTTCCCCCTTCTTCTTTTATTTTCCTATATCATTGTATTATGGTTGGATCATTACAAAAATTATGCATTCCCATCTCATTGTATCTGCATACACATTGTCATTGGATTCATCTCTTGTATTATAGCTGCATTAGGTTTCTCATTTAACTACATTTTCATTTATCATTATCATTTAGTTGCATTATCATTTAGCTACATTTTTCGTTTATCATTATCATTTAGTTGCATTATCATTTAGTTATATTTTTTATTTATCATTATCATTTAGTTGCATTATTACTTAGTTGCATTATCATTTAGTTGCATTTTTCCTTATCATTTAGTAAAAATTTTCATTACCATTTAATTATCACTTGGTTGCATTTTTTATTATCATTTAATTGCATTTTTATTTTTTGTTATCATTTAGTCACATTTGTCATTTTCCTTATCATTTAGTTCATCATCGTTGCATTCATTTCATATCATCACTATCATTAACCATTTATTTACATTACAATCATGCATATTACATTTGCACTAGGAATCATATGCACATTAGGTACATTCATTACATTGCATTTTACATCATATAATTATCTCATTTTTACATATCCTTATAAATATTTCATATTGTTTCATTACACATCATAATAGGAATAACCATCTCATTTTTTATCATTTCATATCATATAGTATCATCCATAAATGCCATAAATTCATACATGTACACCATTCATCATCATTTAGATCCCATCCTGCATACATTATAGGTTAGGCATAATCATGGCATATCACAAAATCACACACATCACATCATGTGTCCATCATGCATCCACAACATGTTAGAAACATGCCATATAAATATTAACATACATATCGTATAAGCACCCATCATGCATTAAAAACATGTCAGGTCATCATCATCATCATAATTGTATACGATGAAAAATGATGATGATAAACTATTCTAAAACCACAAAGATCTAATCACAACAAACCATACTTTTACAATAAAATATCCACCATACACCAATGAAGATACCTACTTGAACATGCAACTCAACAAATTGAACAACAATACCATTCACATGCCAAGTAGGGTTTCAATCTCTGTTGTCTCCTATCTCCATTGATCTTGTTTTATATATTTGATCTCAGATTTTGTATGTGCACAAGAGCTCAACAAAGAACAAATTGTGGTTGTGAAGTCACTTGATCGCAAGAAGGCTTGATAGTCACATTAGGTAGATGTATTAGGTCTTAGAAAGAGAGAAAGAATCCTCTTATATAGAAGATACTTTAGAAAATGGAGGCATAAGATTAAGAGGTGAAAGAAATAAATGGTCGGCTAGGATTAAAGGGTAGGTATAAGAAATAATAAAATAATGAAGGGGGTAGGTAGAGGAAAATTAGAAGATCAATGACATGTGTCATGAAGAGAAAAAGCTAATCAATTAATTAAATAAATAAAGATTTATTTAATTAATAGAGGCAGTGGGACCAATTAAATAAATAAAATATTTATTTAATTTAGGAGAAAGATAATTTAAATAATAAAAATATGTATTTAATAGAGGCAGTGGGACCAATTAAATAAATAAAATATTTATTTAATTTAGGAGAAAGATAATTTAAATAATAAAAATATGTATTTAAATGAGGAAAGGGCTAGAAAAGGTTACATGAAAATTAAATAAATAAAAATTTATTTAATTAATAAAAAAGTTAGTATACATTTTACCCCTCTTTGAGACAATGCAACATGTCGCATTGTTTCAAAGAAGATAAGATAAACTAATACCAAGTTACTCCAAGACGGGAATGATATGCCCCCTCAAGACATTGGATGGAAAAAGTGCAGACAATCTCTCGATAAGAAAGAAAGGCTAGAAAGGATTGATAAGATAGGGTGACAAAATTATGCAGGAAAAAGACAGACTCAAGAAGGAAGAATTGAAATGGCAAACTAGGGTTGAGCAACCTATATATGCAGGCTGGAATGAAAAAAACATCCTCATTGGCATCCATAGCACTCACCAGATTAGAGCAGAGTAGAGCACCTAGAGAGAAATCAATAGTACAGGAGTGATGGAAGATAGGCTTCATAGATTTGATCATGTCTGATGGTTCTAGCGACCAGATGACATGGGTGAATCAGTATGTACCTTGACCTTGCTTTGTAAGTTTTGCATTTATGACATATTTAATGCATTGTAGGAGTAATTTAGCAAAATCATGAAAGCGATCTTTAGGTCAAAATCGCGTCTATATTATATTTGATCGCGTCTATGATGAACAGGCACATTTAGGTTGAGTATGCATGCATCTGTGTATGTCATCATGTTTGCATGCATGTATGTTTGCATATGTGATAAACAAACACATCTACATAGAAAAATAATGTTTAGGTAGAACAGTGTCACACCTGTGTTGATAAAGCATGTCTATGGTGCCAAACCATGCATAGGTTAGGTAAAATCGCGTCTTTGTTGCAAAAAAAGTGTCTATACTTAGAAAAGGACAAAATTGATAGTTTTGTGATCGACATACACTGTCAGTTCGATAAACTACTAAGAGGACTCAGTCAACAGGTGCCCTAGGGTAGACAAACTAGAAACAAGGCTAGAATTGATAATTTTGTTATAAACATATGTTGCCAGTTCGATAAACTGCTCAGAAGACTCACTCAATAGGTGCCCTAAAACAAATAGGTTTGCTAATCTGAATATAAGATAAGTTGTTGAACTGATAAAATCTGATGAGTGCTCTACCAAGATAGGTTAAAGTGCAATGTGACAAACATAAGCACTAGGATGGATAGGGTAAGATATGTATCACTATATGATGAACACAAGTACCACTAGAATTGACACGATTGGTTTGATTGAATGTAGGAGGACTTGCCCCAGCTAGAGTCATGAGAGAGAATCCCATTGACTCGGCGATTACGACCAGACTTGACCGGCGATGATCATGTCACTATTGATGCTATGGGACCAAGGCATGCGATGTTTATGCTAGAGCTTCGAATGGATAGTGGACTGTGACTACTCTTGGAGAGAGGTGGTACTTAGAGACATGCACCTTTTATTTGTCAACTGGTGAGATGTCAGTCACATTAAAGGATGCATACAGGATACTACGAATACTGATTCATGGAGATCTAGTAGTATATGACCGGGAAGGAGATAGGGATGCACTCTAATGAGTCTTAAGAGATCTAGATCTAGAGCTCAGACTAGGACATTTAAGCTGGGATGTCATATATTCCAGCGGATAGACATTGGCAGAAATGTTAGGAGCGATGATCAGTGGGTATCTATGTCCTGATAGAGTGACACGTGGATTGGCCAGTGGATGGGAGAGGACATTGGAGATCATACTCACTTAGAGGAGGAGATTTTCATGGGGGCCTTGTGTACTAGCACACCTATACCATGAGCCTCATTAGTGTGTTTACCTCGGTGGTTGCGGGATAGGGAGTGGGGTGACTCTTCTACAGGTATGGGCCTATGAGCATATAGTAGTGACGAGGCTTATCCACTTCAGATTCAGAGGGTATGGGCATGCATATGTACACCTATATAGCTTGATTACTTCCTAGCCATGGATTGGGAAGGTAGATTACTAGTGGCAGATCATCAATGATATAGAAAATGTTATATGGCAGTCGTATATTGATTGTGAGGCCCGGGAGGAGGACACCACAGAGCTACCATTTTGTTTCTACAATAGGTATCTCATTGGTAGAAATCCTTACATTTTGGATAGGCATTTGATAGACAAGGTCACTAGATAGTTTGGTAGGAGAGAGTGGATGCCACAAGGTTCGAGAGAGTTTGCAAGGATAGTTAGAGAGCAAACTCACTGGGGGTCGATTTTGTCCTATGATGTGGCAATTACCCAATTTCAGGAGATGATGCTCATGCCATGGGACATTTTCCTGGATATCATTGATGCAGGGATGGATGATGAGTACAGAGCATACTTTAAGGTGTTATACATAATGCACCACTAAGAGGGGGGTGAATCAGTGGTTCTCAAACTTTTCCCTTTAACTATCCCTATGAAAGTATACCAATTAAACGATCTAGTTGAATGCAAACTTACCGGTTAGTGAGGAGAAAAAACACAAATGCATTCACACAAAGGGACATCAAATAACACCAGTATGTACAAGGAAAACCCAAGATGGGAAAAACCTTGGTGATCAATGTTGTTGGAGTCTACTGCCCCAATCTAGCCTCACAATGAAACTCGGTTACAATGTTTAGGGCACCAACCCCTTATTTAGGGCACCAACCTAAGGATCACAAACCTGTAACTGATTTATGAGCTACAAACCAAAGGAGCTACAACCCTTGCTAGTTTATGGGCACCAACCCAAAGGAGCTACAACCCCTCACTCTGTCGGTAAGACACCTTCTCTACTACACCAGTTCACTCTTCTACTGCTCTCATATGTTGTTGCATTGCTGGTAAACTCTATCGGTTCACCTGTACTCTCCTTCTGCTCTATTGGATCTCCTTCTCACTACTCTTCTCTTTAGTCCTCTCAACTATCTTCCTATCGATACAAGCTCCTACCGGTTATCTCCTCAGATGCACTCTAGCTGCTATACCGGTTAACCCTCTATTAAACCCTATCACCAGTTTAACCTTCACTCCCTCAGTCACTGCTAACCTTGGCTATTTTCTCTCTAATTGATCAAGCTCTCTCATGTAGCACTCAAACACTTCGCAACAGCTCTATCTTCTTCTATTCAGCAACAACCTTCAATGATTTTGGCTTCCTTATTTATAACCTGGTTTTCCTGCCAAAATCCAATTCAAAAACATGGGCGGTTAGGGTTTCCTCATCAACCTTGAGGCAAACCAAATCCAATCAAATCTTATCCAAACTAATCTCCTAGACAGTTGTTTGCTCATCACTACCATTAACTCGCCTTTCAATACACATTTTCCAAATATAGAAAACACGGCCCTGTATCTTGACCTGCATCTGTCAAAATGCCATTAATACCTCTATTGTTTCCTTCTTGAGGTCTTCTCACAAATTGATTTTCTTGCTTCGGTCTAGGCACCAACAACTCCTTGATTTTTCTTTGTTGTTCACTCTTCCTCGGGCCACACTCCTCTTATCTAATCCACAAATCATGAGATCCATATTAAATGCACTCATGTAGAAACACCTATCTCTACACGACACTCTACCAACCTCTGCATGCTTGCCACATCATCTCTTTGTTGCATCCACCTCGGCATCCATCTCAACAAGGTCATATGTGTCAGTATGAATTGGATCACTGACTAACTCCACTACCGGGTTCATCCATCGGTATACTAACCTTGTCAATTAAGCCTCAAACCAGTTTGTCATCAACCTTGCACTCAGCTTCTCTTCTGGTGGAACACTCAACCGTTCAGCACTCTTGCTAACCTACCTTATGCACATCTTCATCAAATGGTAAGTCTTCTAAATCTACACCTTGTTCATATTACTGGTGGACATACATACCGGTAAACATTCTTAATGATACTATATCATCAACCTTTACTAGACTCCATCTTCAATCCAACCATTTTCATCAAACTACATCTGCTCAGCCTTGCCTTCTCCCTAATCATCTCGGATAATATCTCAACTAGTTTGTCAAAGAGACAAACCCAACATACTTCAGCTACACTGATATCCCAACGCGCCTTCTCCTTCGGTCCAATGTATAGCCTTGATTTCATGTACTTGAGGCATCCCTCTTGTTTCACAGGTAGATCCAGTGTGAGCTTTCAAACACTTGTCTTTACCTCTTCTTCCTTATCTCGTAGAACTATAATGCACATTATGCATAATAGGAGATAAGCTCCACTTACCTGTGGAGTGACACCTTGTCATCTGCATCCTGCAATGCACTCATGTGACTTCCCTATTTTTGCAACACATCTTCAAACAAGAACATGTGATCTGGTGTGGGCACAATCACTATCAGTCATCTCTTCACATGGTGATTTCATCTTCATCCGGTGGGAGTCCTGTTGTTCTTCAACCTCACAGCATATCGGTGACCTGTTCATTCTTCTCTTCCGGTGTTGATGTGATTTAGGTAACATTTTTCCTCTTCATCACAAACAACAGCTCAAGCACCTTGCTCATCCTGCTTGTTCACTAGTCATAATCTTTGTCGATTGACAACCACTTGGTTGTTTGTCTTCTCCATGTAAACACACCACTTACTAGTTGACATCCTTTCCTTACCAGTGATACACTATATCGGTAACCTATCCATCTCATCCACACAAGTCAGGCACTAACTTGTGTACCGGTGACTCCAGTGATCATTCCTCTGAATGGCATTCTCTTCCTTATCTTACTGGTGTTCTACAACACAAGGTGATATCAAGGATATCTCATTTTGTACTCTTTCATGACAATTTTGCACATACATCTCTCATACCAATAGTCATCCCATACTAGTTGACATCAATGAAAACACAATGCCAACATAAGGCACATCCATTTCCACAACTAACAAATCCTAGAGAGCCCATACCTAAAGAGGAGGATGATCATGATGAGGATGGAGGTGGATGATAGAGGAGGCAAAGGAGAGGAGGGGTGAGGAGGATTGTCTAGGCAAGAGGAGGATAGAGAGATGAGGGGAGAGTAGAGGGAGCATAGTGAGGTGGAGAGGGAGGTATACCATCAAGGCCATCTAGAAGGAGAGGAGGACAACCATTACATGTTCCAGCTCAGGCATAGGGATAGGTACAGGTTGGACCGAGATAGGCACAGGGACAGGGTTTACCAGAGCAAGGTGTACAAGCAGAGGTAGCCTAGGGAGGAGATGAGAAGGAAAATGACCTTCTATGTTGTCAGAGCTCACTCATGGATAGGTCAATGAGATCGATGATCGAGAGAGAGATGTGACTTAATTGAGGTGATAGTTGGCCAAGATGTAGAGGGAGAGAAATGAGGCCATATAGTGATATACAACCATAGAGGAGGCATTGAGGGCAGGACAAGTTGCAACATCTGGTGACTCTGGAGCAAGATATAATTTTTATCTCCAAGCAGGAGAGGAAATAGAATATTGGAGGGACTTATACTATGTAGCAGTTCATCCACACCTGAGGGCAAGGAGCTACAGTAGAGTTTCCCACTCTTCTACTACAGGCAGGGATAGATGGGGAGCATCTAGTGGAGGAGTTGTTGTGACCTAATCACACATCACCCCATCCCAGATAGGGGCCCCCCTTTGCTTTTTGGCCCTTTTGATCATTTGGCTTTCATTTTTGTGTGTGTTAGTGGCAGTCTCTTCAATCTCTTTGCGTTACAGGTGTGTGGGAGTTAGTTGGGGTTAATTTGCTTCTCTGTCAAGCAAATTCTGTAAGATCTAGGGCCTGTTTTGTCCTTTTATTTAGGGTTTTGCCTTCTGTCCTAGATTTTAGGGGTTCCTATTAGGGTTTTGGAAAAACTAAGCATATTACTAGAGTTAGGACCCTTCAGGGGACCTCCTAGCAAAATTTGAGCCCAAACGGAGTAACTTTCTATTTTTAGAAAGTCCCTATTTTTTAGGGATTTTTTCGAGTCCCAGAATGTCACCATTTTGCTAAAAATCAAACTTACTATTTTTAGTAATTTCTATTTTTAGTAAGTCATCATGCGCCCTATCTTGGGCTCTAACTCTGACATTTTGGAAAGTTTCTATTTCGGGAAAGTTTATTTGTGGCAGGATCAGGCTAGCAGGCAATAGAGAGTCAACATGCACAATCACTTCTAAATATGGAAAGTTGAAAGCAAACAAGCAGGGGTCTAAAATGGCTAAATCTGAAGAATCGTCCCTGAAGTGGAAGGTCAAAATATTCTAAGTCTGGAAGTCATTGACAAGCAAAAAATTATGCTTCTCCATGGACAGAGCAAAAATGCGCCCAGGTCAGGCCTGGGGCGCTAAAACCAAGAAAGCATTCATAGGCACAATTTTCTGCCTCTCCATGGACAGAGTGAAAATGCGCCCAGGTCAAGCCTGGGGCTCTGAAACCAAGGAGGCATTCACAAGTGCAATTTTCCACCTCTCCATGGACAGAGTGAAAATGTACCCAGGTCAGGGCTGGTGTTCTGAAATGAAGAAGTCATTCACAACTGCAAAATTCCACCTCTCCATGGATAGGGTGAAAATGCACCCAGGTCAAGCCTGGGGCGTTGAAATCAAGAATGCATTCACAACTACAAAATTCCACCTCTCCATGGACAGAGTGAAAATGCACCCAGGTCAGGCCTGGGGCGCTGAAATCATGAAGGTATTCACAAGTGGAAAATTCATGAATCCTTGGCACGGTAAAATTTTACCCAAATAGAAAATTTGAAATTTTGCCTAAGGCATGGATTCCAAGGAGTCAAGGAAGAATAAGAAACAGAAATTCCCCTCAGGCAAATTTTCAATTATGTTATTTTTAGACATCAAATCCTAGCCAAATATAGAAATTTTTATAGATTCCAAATCAGGATGAAATTCCCCATCCAATGAACCTGACTCCTTAAATTTAGGAAGATCCCTAAAAAATAGGGATATGAAGAAAAGCCGGGAAAGTTCCTTCAATGACACAAGATGACAAGCCAGAGTGGAATTGAGCAAATCTTGAGAAAGATCCTACAATCTCCCTCCAAAATTGGAAAGTATGGAATCAACGAGTTGGCAGGAGGAATCTTCCAAAGCATGACGCATGACTGGGAGCATTTAAGGAAGGTTCTAAATTTGAACTCACATGCATGGGAAACTGCCTTGCATGTCATAGTAATTAAGGAAAATATGACATACCATAAATACAATTACTAATTTGATGCCTCTTGGGAATTCTATATAAGTTGGATAAAACATTTCATTTTTCACATGTGAGATTCAGGAAAGGAAGAGTAAAGAAGTGAAAAAAAAATTATACTTAGTCTCTATTTCATCATTTTGAAATATTCCCAGGATGGCGGAACCTAGCGGGATAGCTACTATCTCCAGGCAAGCAATGATCAAAGCATAGACGAAGGGTTTTCTCCCCCATTCTTAGTTAAATTCAAGATGGGAAGAGATTAGTGATACCAACTTCGGCATGTTCAACTGGGCTACATTCAAGATAAGAATGTTCGGAACTGCAGGACACAATCCATCTCCGACAGCTATCAAGATTGTGAGAAGTGGAATAGTTGCAGCAGCTGGCTTTCCTCCCACCATTCAATGCCCAGATCTAGTCTTGGAATGTGTAGCACATTACAATATGGAGCGAAAGATGATCTCAATGCCAGACAGCAAGTTACTAGCAACATTGACTCCAAAGGTGATTGGTGAAGCCTTCGGAATCCCTTCACATTACTACATGACATACAGAACCAGCAGCAGAGCCCAAGTAGTCTATGAAGCAGGCCCCACCAGGTGTGCTGATTTGATCAACAAGCAGTGGTTGCTGAAACCTATAGTACACGCTTCCAAGATGCCCAAAACTCTCACAATCTTCGAGTTCAAGTAGGAATATGTGGACATGATAAAAATGCTTAGCAGAGTAATGGGATGCTCACACATGGTGAACTTTGAGCCTTGGATGTTCTTCTACATTGGCGAGATCATGAATTCTAATACATTGATTGACTGGGCTAGATTGATCAGCCACTACTTGCACGAACAATTAAAGAACCTGTAGGAGAAAAGATCTCAGTCCTTCTTCATGAGTTCCTACCTATTCTATATGCTGGCACAAAGGGGTGGATTCAATGGGCTACCAGCAAGAGGAATCATGGGCTGCGGGCCAACTCAGCTAAAGGTGCATGAATGTTATCCTCAACTACATCTCCACAACGTGAATTCCTACAAGTTGGCAAATGACACCTTCACCATGTACCTAACATGACTTATGCAAAATAAGTTGCACATGAGGTTGTCTCCGCAAGCAAGTGCTTTGGTCCAGAGGTATGGCACCACATTCCTATAGTTCCCCAAGTTCACCTACATCAGGACACAGTGTTTTTCCTTCCAATCTTACAAATCGCCTAGATATCCATCAGATAAGCTTATATTGCTCGAGCTCATGAGGCAATTGATTGCCTATGATTAGCTGCAGAAGAAGAAGAAGAAGCAATCTATTGAATTTCTAGTTGTCTTGGGGGATTTCATGAAGATATGCCTAGGATTAGAAGCCACTGAAACTGCAGCAAGTGAGTTGGCATTCTATCGACTACCATTTTACACTTCTAGGGCCCAATATGATCCTTACAACCAGATCAGGAAAGTTGTCGGTGTCAAATTCATACATAGATTTCACTTGGAGGATTATTGGGCTGGTGTCGAGGATGACTTTGAGGTCTGGAGAAGAATGCATTCTAGGCTGCCCCTCGACACCATCAGAATAAGTGAGATCCATCAAGTGCCAGACCAGGTGAAGGAAGACTCAGATCTGATGCAACCCGAATTCGAGAGGATAAAACATCAACCTATCCTATTGCTAGATTGGTCAGAGCCTGAGGTAGATGATTTGAACACTATGGCTAGGCCAGTGCTAAAATTCACTAAGCACTGGATTGATAGGAAGACAAGAAAGTTGGTTGAAAACCATGTCCCTCTAACATACTAGCTGATGGGAAATCTGGATTCTCACAGTGAGGCAACTGAAGACTCTTTGCAAGGTCAGGCAGGAAGAGAGGATCGGATAGACAAAGGAAAAAGTGCCCCAAAGAGGCCAAGGATAACAAAGATGAAAGATGCCCAACAAGAAATCACATGCGAGGTTCAGCAAGAAGCCCAGTAGGAGGAGCCTCCAAAAAAGAGAACGAGGATGGGAAGGGAACATTCACCAGTCAGCTCCGTGAGCATACAAAAAGTAGAAATGTTCCCACATCCCATAGGCCCACTTCCAGGAAACATTCCAGCACTTGATATACTCAGCATCAATGCTTCACAGGGCCGTCATCAACCAAGAAGTCAGAGGCAAGAGGTTTCCCTGTGCCTGGAAGAAGTTCACCAAGATAATTTCATAGACACTATCCCTGGCAAAATGGAAGAGCAATCTCAAGAGCGGGAGCATGTAGGGGAGTACAGCCATTCCATCCCCATGCTAGATTGGTTAGTAGGAAGATTGGGAAATGAAACAAGAGGGGAGCCCAACCCTGCTTGGGAATTAGAAAAATTATTGAAGAGGATGGATCAGCCACCAGAAAGGAAGGCCCCCCAGAAGTTTTCCAAGGTAGTCAGGGAAGAATCCAGAGCCCAAACCTTGCACATTGTTGAACCTATTGTGGATAGGGATAGGAGTGAGATCAGGCAAGAAGATTACGTCATCAGATAGGTAGATCTTGGCCATGCTTCCACCGGTCAAGTAATGGGAGATTTCGATGATTCTTCCTTTGCCATGAAGGAGAAACTGCTGAAAACAAAAGCAAAGTGTAAATGGCTGAAGGAGGAAAATGAACTTCTATGCAAGTATGTCAGGAGTTTCAAGAAACCCCTCAGGGAAGCAGGTCCTTCAGCCACTCCCCCTCCCTTCCTTCCTAAGGAAGTAATTGACGATGAGGAACTTACAAAGGCAATGGCACAAAATTCTCGAGAATGGATAGAGGATGTTTATGCTGAGGCAGGGAAATTTGTAGAAGATCTAGCTCAACTCCATTCAAGGTTCGTGGCCCTCCTAAGTAGATTGGAAATGGTAGAAGGACTATGGGAAGAATTTGATGTCTACCAAGACTTAACCATTTCCCAACTCAGGGCTCTGATGAGGACTCCAAGGCAAACACTGGTAGACGGGAAAGTAATCCAAGAGAATGAAGCCTACGACTTTCCCCGATGGTTCTACACCATCTGTTAAGGGAAGAACACCCTTGATAAATTCAGCATTGATTCCATCACCTTGAAGGAATCCATCAGAGGGATACAGGAAGAAATCCTCACCACCATGGAAGCTTTATTTTTGAGGAAACTCGACGACAAGGGAATAACAGTGAATTCTTTGAAATCCCAGTTGCATGATTTCTTCTTCGTTGGTTCATTTCCCAAAGAACATTTTGCAAATGTTTCTTCATTCTCCGATATGATGAAGAAAACACAGGAAGCTATGGTGGATTGGGAAATTTTCTTTTCCAGAAGTGAAGAGGAGATTGCCTTGATGTAATTCAACATCGAGAATGTGCCAAGTGTCTCCGTCGGAGAATTGGAAGCGAGATAATGGTCATCCATTTTTGGATGAAAGTCTTTTGACTGAACCATGATGGCATATTTATGATTGAAGGGAACATTGACTAGGCACAGGACCGGTCAACGCATGCCACCACAGGATAAGGGAATCTTCTTGCATGTCATCCCCTCATAATGGTTTTATGATGGATTCTTTTTGCATGTTGTCGTTGCTTAAAGAGTGATGGGTATTTATGATGACGTCAATTATATTTTGGGCATGATCATCATCATGGGCGCTATTTTAGGCCCTTTTAAATTTATTGTAAGTGGGCATAATGGGTTATTTAATGCAGATACCCACCTTGTTGCATCATGTGTGGAGAATCTTTTGGGCAAACCCTAATTAGGGTTTTGCATGTAATCTGGGTTTGAGGCCTATATAAGGGGTTGACCCCCTCATTTGTAATTAGGAGAGATGATAGTCAAAGATTGTTGCTAGGAGTTTTTTGAAGCAAACACTTAATACATTGTTCAATTGTTGGTGTGTTCTTGTGTTGTTTCGGAACCTGCATGGTCTCATTCTCTTCATAGATTAGATTTGTTTTCATGCAATTAGATGAATTGGATTTGATAGGATCATTTGTTGCCAAATTCCTACTCATACTTTTGGTGTGCAACTGATTGTTGCATGTCGTGCAAAGTTAGTTTGAGCCTCGTTATAAGTGTATGTTCAACTTCGATTGTTAGAAGAGATTGTTCTATCTGATGGTTTCTTTTGATGATTTGAAAATCTTTAGCACTCCCCCTGAAGATTGCACCGCCTTCATGTAAGTTGTGCTTTGTTGGCGAAGTGAAGCGCGGTTGGATTTTGCACAAGTTTATCCCATCTCCTTGTTCCTAGGATTAGATTACCTTTAGTTTAGTTTCCCTCTACCCTATTCCTTTTTACTTTCTGCATATTTCATAATCCTAAAATCTAAAACTTAGAGCTTCATTGCAAATCATCTGTGTCAATAAATTCTTGAGCTTGCATAGATTTCTTCAACATACGTAAGGCCCCTTGGATTACCAGCAATCACATCGGCCAACTGAGTCACATCTACAGCATAAAAGGAACCTTGGAGTCAGTTGTCTATTTCTCCTACTATATCAGCATGCAATTGTACTTTGATCAAGAGAGAGTGAAGTGACCATCGGGCAACTTTATTCTATGTTGGACGTCGTCATAAAAAAACACGTCAATAGGAGTGATGGGTCCACCTGTACCAGCAATAGGAGGGGGGACAAGCAAAATGATCCTAGGGTTGTGACTTTAAGAGCTCAGATTCCTTCGAGGCCTACCAACTCCGAGGGAGGGAGTTCATCATAGCTCTCTTGGATCCTATTTTGTATCAGTTTTGTTGTATGATGATATAGACACCTTCGAGTGATTTTGTAGCTATATGATATTTTGACATCATTGTATCATGACACTAATATTTTATATATATATATATGAGATTACCTATCCTTGCGGCGATTATATGCATTTATTCCTATGTGATGCTTATATATGCTTTATGATTATGAGATGTGATGATTCTATATAATTATTTAGTCTATATATGATGCATTTTTATTATGATTCTATGATGCCTATGATGATGCAATGAGATATAATGCAATGTTTTAGTTTTTTGTGCATTTATATTTTTATGTATGCATGATGTTCTATGATTACTTATATGATGCATTGTATACATGATTGGATGCATTATTTTTATGTTATTATATGATGATGCAAATGCTTATATGAGATACTAATAAGTGGTGTCTACAAGATGTGATACTATTATGATTTGTATATGCATATGGTGAAATTTACTAATATCTCATGATGCAGATGAACACTACATGTGATGCAGATATTTTTGGTGTGTCATTATACTTATTCATGTGATAGCAAGCTACATGGACTCAGGAAGGGATAATGGAGGAAAAACAAAAGAAAGGAGGATGGAAGATAGAAGATATGGAGGTGAAAAGAGCTTCTTGTTTAATTATCATCATTTAGCTTTATTATGGAAAATAGGTTATGACCATCCAAGTATAGGTTTGACCTAGAAATTCATTGTACCCATTTGCATGGAGATCAAACAATCACAAACAAGGAATGCACCAATTCACACTAGACTCACAATATCCTTATATCCTTGGACGAGCCATAGTATCACTAAGAGACAATCCAAAGATATCAAAATAGGTTAACATATCCCATCCTCATGTTTCTAGTCAAAGACATCATGGAGATAGAATCTCTAGTCAAAGACATCCTAGAAAAGCTAAAAGACATGTCACCAAAAGATAAAATCAAAATAAAACCAAGACTTGACACCAACATTCAATGAAATCCTCAAGGTATTTGTGTTTCTTGCCACATGTGTTAACATGTTTGATTTGGTCACAATTTTGTTTTCCTGATAAAGGACAGATAATGCTGAAAAACCCTATTGTTACCAAATTCTACTGAAAGATTTGATTTGTTGAAATCCCACTACTAATTGTGTCTCATCTAAAACTGACTAAACCCATGAAACTGATACCTTTATTGTGGAGAAGAATAAAACTTTATTGCAGATCGGCATTGCAAATGACCTTTTATTGTGGATTGTGCATTAAAAGGAGGAATGAAAAGACGGTGCTCCTCAAAACATGTGATGCTCAGGGTACCACTTCAATTACTAGATTTAGGATTTTGCCACAATTACAGATTGAACTTGATTTATCATGGAATGAATGGTTAACCAATCTTAGGTAGATCAACAACAAGCCATGATGGGAATGGGTAAATTTATTATGGGATGGTAGGTTGTATGTGTATTCATAGTGAAAAGATGATATTGAATCTTGAAGGAGGGAAGAGAAAAGTCTCTACACATGGCATCGGTAACCCAGTTTTCACCATGGTACTTGCCTAGGGCACCACCGAAGTGGTTTTCACTATTGGACGAATTTTTATTTATTTTTTAAATAATGTCGGGTAAACTTTTTAATGTGACTAGTGATGCTGGCATGACACACCCTCCAGCTCCACATGAAATGCTTTTGACTCAGAGCTATGAACTGGTGAGGCCATAATCAGGGGACCTCATCCCCACACTTCACTTGTTCAAACCCGTGAGCACAACGACCCAGCGAAGACACAAGGCCTGCGAGCACAATGGCCCAGCAGGGGTTTGAACCTTGGTGATTGCTTCACCAACGAAGTGTTTTAATCACAACACTACATGTCCAAAGACACTATTGGACGAATTTATTTCTCTTTACTTTTTTTTATTTTTTCAATTTTTTTGTGTGTCACAAGGCGCCTGTTTGCCAGGTTTTCACCATAGTGACGATGTTTTTTTTTTAGTATTTTTGACTTTTTTTTTTAAATATTTTTTGTACTCATTCTTTGTTGATATTCTTTGATATGATTGAAAGAAGTTTGTCTACGCTCATCCAATAATTCAAAATCTTGTAAGTGGGAGACCCTATAATCTTCATCATTGATTAGATTATGCAAAGAGACTCGTATGGATGGTAGCTCAACCTCAATAGGCAAGATAGCTTTGGCACCATAAAAAAGTGAATAAGGTGTATCTCCAGTAGGTGTGAAAACACTTGTGTGGTAGGCCCAAAGTGTAGGGTTGAGTAGAATATGCCAGTTATGGCCAGTGTCATCGACTGTCTTTTTGAGGATTTTGAGGATAGTTTTGTTAGATGCCTCAGCTTGACCATTACCTTAGGGGTAATATGGGGTGTAAAAGTGATGATGGATATAAAAATGATCACAAAGCTCACAAACATCTAGATTCATGAATGGACACCTGTTTGTGACAATAGAAAGGGGAACACTGTATCGACAAATGATATAATTAAGGATAAAGGTTGCAATCTTCTTTCCAATGACTTGGGTGAGAGGAATGACTTCAATCCATTTTGTAAAATATTATGTCACTGTAATAATGAATTTGTGGCTATTGGAAGAAGGAAGGTGAATCTTACCTGTGAGGTCGAGTCCCCACTAACAAAAGGGCCATGGAGTGACAATCAGTTGAAGTTCTTATGCTGGTGCATGAATGAGGTCTCCATGAATCTGACACTGCTCACACTTTCTGACAAACTGTTATGAGTCTAGTTCCATAGTAGGCCAGTAGTATCCAATCCTCATCAACTTCTTGGCTAAGGTTGGACCACTAGAGTGAGAACCACATATACCTTCATGAATGATGTAGGAGCATCCCCGATTGATAGCAATCTTGCATCAACCAAAAACACATTTTCCTTTTTGTTTTGCTTTCTGTTTGCAGTTTCAGTTTTTCCTTTTTGTGTGTCGTGGTTTTGGCTCACTGGATCCTGTGGAGTTGAATTCTACTTGAAGACTTGATCATCTTTCTTGCTTCCAAACGGCATCGTATTTGGATCATTTTCTGGTAAGATATCACTACCGGTTTCCATGATAGTTTCTTGTTACTAGTTGACAGTCCTTTGTTACCAATTGGCTGGACCTATTCTGGTGATCTATCGAAACCCTTTCCGAAGCTTGTAGAGATTTGGGCATTGATTCTGATGTTCCTTGGTGTGTGGCTGACCTTTTCCTGCGATCTACATTTTATCCTTTGTATTTTTTGGAGGAATCTCTTGGTGAAGGCCAACCTTGTTAATTAGGTACGTTAGGTCTTGTTCTTCGGGTTTTGATCCCTTTTGGGCCGACTAGATCCTTTGGATCGATATATAATTGTAATTGTGCATTAGAATGCAATTAGTGAGAGAATCAAGTAGCCAGACTATGCATAGAAGATATATTTCACGATTTAAGGTCTCGGTTGTGACCTACTCTATATGTTCTACTAGGCTTGTGAGCTGATATGTTATAACCCTATTGTTACCGGTTAGATGTAATCAATTTTCATGCAATAAAATAATTTGTTCTACATTTCCTCCATCACATATTTGTGTTTCTGTTGTGTTTACTCTTGCTGACCACTCTAGATTGATCTCTTTGAGGTCCCTCCTCATTAATGACTACTTCAAGTGGTATCAGACCGAAGTTTTCTTTCAAAGAAGGCATGTCCTGAAATTTTGTTGTAGGGTGGTGGATTATGGATCTGACCTACAGTTGCAGAGGACTAGTGTGAACGATGGCGCGAAGAGGAGCTAGGAATAGTGGAGCATGTGGGAATGCAAACGCTATTGTGATGGAGATGTTGTGAGGTATAGAAGCCTGGTTAGAAGCCATGGAGATAGTCCAAAGAAGAGGTCGACATATTGAAGATGAAGGAGAAGAAGCCTCAGCACAACAAGCAAACCTACCGATGGTTGATCTGTATGAGGAAAGGTTTTTAAGGGTTTTGGATAGAGTGAAAACTAAACCTCATTTGACCCCACCGAAAAATGATGGGAAGTTAGATTTTGATGAATTAATAGATTGGATCTTGGAGATGGAGAAGTATTTTGATTTTGAAAACACTGCAAAAGAAAGGAAGGTGAAATATGCATGTACCCAGTTGAAAGGTCATGCATCTCTTTGGTGGGAGAATTTACAAGTTGACAGATAGAGAAGAGGTAAAGAGAAGATTAAGACATGGGATCAGATGATTGCTACATTGAAGTCAAAGTTTATGTTGATGAATTATCAATTGGATCTGTTTTAAAAGTTACAGAATTTGAGACAGAAGGAATCTAGTGTGAAGGATTACACCAAAGCATTTTACAAGTTGAATATCCGATCTGGTATGTTGATGATGAAGTTGAACAAGTTGCAAGATATTTGAATGGATTGTGGATGTCTATACAAGATGAACTCAGTATTATCAAATTAGAGAGTGTTGAAGAGGCTTACCAGTATGCCCTAAAGGTAGAAGAGAAGTTAAACAAAAGATGAGCAGAGACAGAGAGGTAGAGGTAGAAGGTTTACAAAAGGAAGTTTTCAAGGAGGAAGAGGATATACCAGAGGAAGAGGAACTAGTATAGATCAAAGCAAGGATAAGGAAGTGAGCAAAGAAGGTAATTTATAATGGAAGGATGATAAAAATTTCTACTGGAGGAGAGAACCGGATGGTTACCGAAATGAGAATTTTGGAAGACAAGACAAGAGGACATTCAGAGGAACCTGCTTTAAATATGGAGGAGAAGGACACCATGAATTCAAGTGTAAGATGACAAAAACTACTGGAAAAGCAATAGTGGTGGAAGAAAACCCCATCAGATCAGACAATAAACTAGAAGATGGAGAACTATTGGTGATGAGGAGAGCTTTGTGTCATACTAGAGGAGATGAAGAGCCCTTGCAAAGAAAGAATCTGTTCAAGACTAGATGTAAGGTATATGGTAAGTGTTGTAAAGTTATTGATAGTGGTAGTTTGGATAATCTTATTTCGGAAGAAATGGTGAATAAGTTGAAATTGGAGAGATTGAACCACCCTAAGACTTGTCAGATAGCATGGATTCAAGATGAACATAAGTTGTTAGTAAGTGAACAATGTTTGGTGAAATTGAAAATTGGTAATTATCATGATGAAGTCTTGTGTGATATTATGCCTATGGATATTTGTCAACTTTTGTTGGGTAGAGCTTGGCAGTTTGATAAATAGGCAATACATGATGGGAGGATAAATACATACACTATTGTGGCCAATTGGATGAAGCAAACCTTCTTGCCTTTGGAGGAACCTTTGAAGAATGAAGTTTGTACAAATGCTATAATCTATTTGGTAGATGGAAGTAAATTCCTAGATGGATTGAGATATGAGAATGTGTACTTTTCCTTAATTCCTAAGAAGACTGAGAAATCAGAACCGGAAGGAGAACACTCAAAAGAGATAAAATATTTGTTGATAGAATATGAGGACATCATTTCAGATAATGTACCTAATGGATTGCCACCTGTAAGAAGTATTAGTTATTGCATGGACTTGGTTCCTAGATCTAGTTTGCCTAACAAATTTGTACACCATTTGACACCGACAGAGAATGAAGAACTGAATAGACAAGTACAGGAGTTGTTGAAGAAAGGCTTGATTAGGGAGAGTTTGAGCCCTTGTGTAGTACCAAGATTATTAGCACCTAAGAAGAATGGAGAATGGAGAAGGTGTATGGATTCTAGAGAAATAAACAAGATCACAGTGAAATATGTTGGGAAAAATAGTGTCTCAACCTTGCATTTATGTGAGGTTACTATTTATAGTAAGTTTTTATTTGAGCATGAAATGGTGCGAAACTCTCCCTGAAGCTTCTGGTTGGCTAGATAAGCATTCCGGTAAAGTTTCGTTGCAAGGTCACGGCTAGTTTTGAAGATATTAAAGTTTTCGTCTTGGAGGGGTGCAATAAAATGTTTAAACTTAATTTTGGGGACTTTAGAGGCTACGAAACGCCTTGAAAAGTGGGTGTAACCGGCGAAGCGGGTTACGAGGTGATAGAGCACTTTGCGAGCTTTCCGGCGCTTCAAACGGTTCGTCAATCGGACACCCGGTTCTCAAGTTATGGCCTCCGGAAGTTTGTACTCCTGAAATAGGAAAAATAATTTGTATCGAATACATAAATGAGCTGTAAAAGGGAGCGACACGTGTTGATGTGTGCTTTAACATGTCATAGAAGGGAGATATGGTTGGCTACACCTTATTGGGTGGTTTTAGCCCATGGTTTTGTAATACCGTTTGACGGTTTCTTGTATTGTATCTCCTATTTATGAGGTGTGTGAGATAGAGGTTGTGTGTAAGAGTCCTATGGCTATTGAGTTGCCTCTGAATCTCTGTTTAGTGCTACTCCTGCGAAGAGCTTGCTCTGCAAGTATGTTGTAATCTGTTTTTGATTGCTGAATAAAATATTGAGCTGCTTTTGGAGGGTGGGGTTTTTCTCCCGAAAGGGTTTTCCCCACGTAAATCACTGTGTTGTGGTATGAGTGCTATCATATCTATTTCTGTTTTCTGTAACTATTGTAACGATCTGAAAAAGTTTTGCATTACCCTCCTCTCAAGGTTAGTGTAGGAAGTTGTTTCCGCTACTTAACTTCCTTACAAGTGGTATCAGAGCCTGATCACCTTTGGTTTCAATTGTGGGCAGTTGGGTTTTTTGAACTAATCCAGATTTGAGTGGGAGCTTGTGCAGAAGACACTTTTTGATCTTGTTGCAGGAATATTCAGATGGCGAGTTCGTCAGGGAGAATAGAGGTGGAGAAATTTAATGGAAGTAATTTTGAGATGTGGAAGCTAAAGATGGAAGATCTGCTAATAGATCGAGATCTTTGGGATGCTGTTGACGCGAATGTCCAAAGGCCCTCAGATCCTACTGCGGCAGCTCAGTATGATGTTATGGACCGAAAAGCCAAGGGTCTAATCAGACTGTGCCTGGCAGACTCTGTTCTAATCAATGTCCATGAAGAGAACTCTGCAAAGAAGCTATGGACTAAGCTTGGTGAGATGTATCAAGTGAAATCTTTATTAAATCAAATTTTCTTAAGAAAGAAATTGTATTCCTTGAAGATGGAAGAGGGTGGACGAATTGCAGACCACCTATAAGCATTCAATATGATTGTGGCTCAATTAGTATCCGTCGGTGTTAAGATGGACGAGGAGGAGAAATGTCAGATCTTGCTTTGTTCTTTGCCTGATTCGTGGGATTCTCTTGTTATGGCTATCGGTAGTACTTCTGTTGTTTTGAAATCTGAAGACGTGGTGGGTGCCCTACTCGGTGAAGAGATGCGAAGGAAGGTATCCATCAGTTCAAAGGAAGCCCTAACCGTTCGTGGAAGACCTAAGGATAAAGGCAAGAAGAATGAGAAGCGCGGCAAGTCCAAATCCAAAGGGAGATTGAAATCTCCTGGAAAGTCCAAAGTCATTTGCTGGAATTGTGGTAAACCGGGTCACATCCGTAAGGACTGCAAAGAAGAAAAGAAGAAGAAAAAGAAAAAGTTCGATTCTGATTCTGAGTCCGACAAGGAAGATGGCGATGCATTTATTGCAGCTTTGGCGACTCATGCAGGTAATGATGCCTGGCTAATTGACTCAGGTGCATCTTTTCATATGACTTCCAATAGAGATTGGTTTTCTGAATATGAAGGATTTAATGGAGGTAAGGTGTACTTGGGTGATGATTCACATTTAGACATTGTTGGTCGAGGTAAAGTTAGAATCAGGTTTTCTGATGGTAGAATAAAAAGGATTAATGGTGTGTTGCATATCCCTGGATTAAAACGAAACCTGTTATCTGTGAGCAAACTAATAGATGCAGGTGTGCAGGTAGTCTTTTCTGAAACAGGATGTAAGATGATTAAGGGTGCTATGGTAGTTGCTAGAGGTGTCAGGTTTGGCACTTTGTATAAGCTTGAAGCATACACTGTTGAGTGTAATAGCACTTCTGTAAAAAGTAAATCTGTGGATACCTCACTAGAAGATTTGAAGGTTTCACCTTCAGCAGATGGAAATGGTTTTTGGGTACCTAAGGGTGCACTTTCATCTGAAGCAAAGTTACCTGCAGAGAAGACTATGTTATGGCACCAGAGACTTGGCCACATTGGAGAAAAGGGTCTAAGGACCTTGAAAAATAAAAACCTTGTTGAAGGTTTGAATGATTGTAATCTTGACTTTGATTTCTGTGAGCATTGCATTTATGGAAAACAAAACCGCGTTCAGTTTTACTCGAGTTCTCATAAAACTTGTGGTGTTTTGAACCTTATCCATTCTGATGTGTTTGGTCCAGTAGATGTCTCTTCGATTGGAAAATCCACATATTATGTTTCATTTATTGATGATTTTAGTAGAAGGACATGGGTATATTTTCTAAAGAGTAAATCTGAAGTTTTTAGTCGTTTTAAAGAATTTAAAGCAATGGTTGAGTTGCAGACTGGAAAGAAAATAAAATGTTTGAGAACTGATAATGGCGGTGAGTTTTGCTCTAATGATTTTGATAGATTCTGTAAAGATTGTGGAATTAACAGGCAGAAGACAACTCCGTATTCTCCACAGCAGAATGGAGTTGCAGAAAGAATGAACAGGACACTGATGGAGAAGGCTAGGAGTATGTTGAGTGGTGCTGGTCTCGAACAAAAGTTTTGGGCTGAAGCTGTTGCCACTGCTTGCTACCTGATTAACAGGTCTCCTACATCAGCTCTTGTTGATAAAACGCCTATGGAAGCATGGTCAGGTCACAAGCCTTCATTGAGACATCTTAGAGTTTTTGGTTGCGAGGCATATGCACATGTGCCAAAGGAGAAGCGAACAAAGTTGGAGAACAAGGCTGTGAAATGTATCTTCATCGGGTATAGTTATGGTGTGAAAGGATACAAGCTTTGGGACCCTGTTGCACAAAAGGTAATTCATAGTAGAAGTGTTATTTTTAGAGAAATTAAGTCTCCTTCTGTTACATTGCAGCCAGAACAGACTAAAAAAGAAGATGTGATTCAACTTCCTTCTACACCTGAAAGAGTTGAATCAAGACCCCTAGATAGGCAAGAATTTGAGGAGAGCTCGTCTAGCTCTGAATCTTCAGAAGAGGAGGAAGAACCTCCAACTCAGCTTGTTCGAAGGTCTACAAGACATAGACAACCACCTGAAAGGTATTCACCTGATGATTGGAGATGTATTTTTGCTCTGAATACTAGTGTGGATGAACCAAAATCTGTAGAAGAGGCATTAGGTATGAATGATGCAGAATCCTGGAAGATTGCTATGGAGGAAGAAATGGCAGCTTTGAAAAAGAATGATACATGGGATCTTGTACCATTGCCTGAAGGACGAAAACCTGTTGGTTGTAAATGGGTGTTCAAGAAAAAGATTGGTTCAGATGGAAGCATTGAGAAGTATAAAGCAAGGTTGGTTGCAAAAGGCTACTCTCAGGTTGAGGGTGTTGATTACGGTGAGATATTTTCTCCTGTTGCAAAAATGACGTCCATTAGATTTTTGCTTTCTATTGCTACTGCTTATGATTTAGAGGTTGAGCAAATGGATGTGAAAACTACTTTCCTTCATGGTGATTTGGAGGAAGATATTTATATGACACAGCCGGAGCACTATGTGGTGAAAGGCAAAAGTAATTTGGTCTGTAAATTGAAGAAATCTTTGTATGGCCTCAAACAAAGTCCTAGGATGTGGTACCAGAAATTTGATACATATGTGTTGAGTTTGGGATTTGAACGTTCTAAATCAGATCACTGTGTTTATTATAAATCTGATGGTGATCATTTCTTATTCATTGCATTGTATGTTGATGATATGTTATTCATTGGTAAAGGGAAAGGTATGATTTCAGAACTGAAGTCTCAGCTCGCTGCTAAATTTGAAATGAAAGATCTTGGTGCAGCAAAGCACATTCTTGGGATGGAAATTAGAAGAGATAGGGTAAACAGAAAGTTATGGCTAGGCCAGAGTAAGTATGTGAATTCAGTGTTACAGAGGTTCAACATGCAGAATTGTAGACCATTGAGTGTTCCTTTTACAGTTGGAATGAAACTATCTATTTCAGATTGTCCTACATCCCCATTGGAGATGGAAGACATGAGCAGAGTGCCTTACCAGAGTGCAGTTGGAAGCTTGATGTATGCTATGGTCTGTACTAGACCAGACATTGCCCAAGCAGTGGGAGTACTTTCTAGATATATGTCTAATCCTGGTAGAGTTCATTGGGATGCAGTCAAAAGAGTCTTCAGATATTTGAAGGGTACTTCAGAGTATTCTTTGTGTTATCATGGTAATTCAGTTGGAGACATGACTTCCCTTGATATCCATGGTTATGTGGATTCAGATTGGGCAGGTGATATTGATAGCAGAAGATCCACCAGTGCTTATGTGTTTACTTTGTTTGGTGGTGCAATTAGTTGGATGAGTAAGCGACAGGCTGTGGTTGCTTTATCCACTACTGAAGCGGAGTATATGGCAGCTACTCATGCTTGTAAAGAGGCCATTTGGCTTAAGAGACTGTGTTCGGATATTGGAATAAAACAAGGTACAGTGACAGTTTACTGTGACAGTCAGAGTGCAATTAGCCTAGCTAAGAACCCGACATTTCATGCCCGGACCAAACATATTGATGTTCAGTATCATTTTGTTAGAGATATGGTCGAAGATGGTAGGGTGAAGCTGGTTAAGGTGGAAACTTTGATGAATGTTGTAGATGCTTTAACTAAGGCAGTGAGCACAGATAAGTTCAGATGGTGTTCAGAGTCTATGGGCCTTATGGCCCCTAGCAATTGATTCATTGTGTTGACATTCCCTTCCGCTCATGCAAGGTGTTCGACAAGTGGGAGATTTGTTGGGAAAAATAGTGTCTCAACCTTGCATTTATGTGAGGTTACTATTTATAGTAAGTTTTTATTTGAGCACGAAATGGTGCGAAACTCTCCCTGAAGCTTCTGGTTGGCTAGATAAGCATTCCGGTAAAGTTTCGTTGCAAGGTCACAGCTAGTTTTGAAGATATTAAAGTTTTCGTCTTGGAGGGGTGCAATAAAATGTTTAAACTTAATTTTGGGGACTTTAGAGGCTCCGAAACGCCCTGAAAAGTGGCCGTAATTGGTGAAGTGGGTTACGAGGTGATAGAGCACTTTGTGAGCTTTCCAGCGCTTCAAACGGTTCGTCAATCGGACACCCGGTTCTCAAGTTATGGCCTCCGGAAGTTTGTACTCCTGAAATAGGAAAAATAATTTGTATCGAATACATAAATGAGCTGTAAAAGGGAGCGACACGTGTTGATGTGTGCTTTAACATGTCATAGAAGGGAGATAAGGTCGGCTACACCTTATTGGGTGGTTTTAGCCCATGGTTTTGTAATACCGTTTGACGGTTTCTTGTATTGTATCTCCTATTTATGAGGTGTGTGAGATAGAGGTTGTGTGTAAGAGTCCTATGGCTATTGAGTTGCCTCTGAATCTCTGTTTAGTGCTACTCCTGCGAAGAGCTTGCTCTGCAAGTATGTTGTAATCTGTTTTTGATTGTTGAATAAAATATTGAGCTGCTTTTGGAGGGTGGGGTTTTTCTCCCGAAAGGGTTTTCCCCACGTAAATCACTGTGTTGTGGTATGAGTGCTATCATATCTATTTCTGTTTTCTGTAACTATTGTAACGATCTGAAAAATTTTTGCATTACCCTCCTCTCAAGGTTAGTGTAGGAAGTTGTTTCCGCTACTTAACTTCCTTACAAGTGGTATCAGAGCCTGATCACCTTTGGTTTCAATTGTGGGCAGTTGGGTTTTTTGAACTAATCCAGATTTGAGTGGGAGCTTGTGCAGAAGACACTTTTTGATCTTGTTGCAGGAATATTCAGATGGCGAGTTCGTCAGGGAGAATAGAGGTGGAGAAAAGAGGAGCATTTGTTGCAGTTAAGATAAGTTTTGCAGAGGTTGAGAGAAGAGAAGTTGTTGATCAATATATAGAACTGTACTTTCATGAAGGATGAATTAATATATTTAGGATTTGTGATATCTAAGGATGGTTTGAAGATGGACCCTGAGAAAGTGAAAGCAATTGTTGAATGGCCTACAACAGAAAGCATTCGATAGGTAAGATCATTTCATGGATTGGCTAGTTTTTACTGAAAGTTTATCAGAAATTTCAGTTCAATGTATAACCCTTTGATTGAGACCATGAGAGGAGATCGGAAGGAATTCAAGTGGACCACTAGAGCAAACAAAAGTTTTAAATTGTTGAAGAAGAAAGTGACTGAGCAGCCCGTGTTGGATTTACCAGATTTCAATTAAGTATTTTAAGTGGATTGTGATGCAAGTGGGACAGCAAAAGGAGCACTCTTGAGTTAGGAAGTGAGAGAAGTATCTTATTTCAGTGAGAAGTTGAATGATGCTCGGAGGAGATATTCAGTGTATGATCAAGATTTCAATGCCATAGTTCAAGCCTTGAAGAAGTGGAGACATTACTTGTTGCCTAAGGAGTTTGTGTTGTATATAGATCATCAAGCTTTGCAGTATTTGAATAGTTAGAGTAAGTTGAATCAAAGACATATGAGATGGGTAGAATTCTTGCAGAGTTACACCTTTGTGTTGAAGCATAGAAGTGGGAAATCTAACAAAGTTGTTGATGAATTGAGTCGGAGAAGGAATTTGCTGATAGAGATGAGAGTGACAGTATTAGGATTTAAAAAATTTGAAGACCTTGTATGATGATGACAGATATTTTGCAGAACCTTGGAAAGCATGTAGAGAATCGGTTATGGTAGATAGAAGCAAATGGTTGGATTAATTCATTCACAATGGGATGTTATTCAAAGGAGTTCAGTTGTGCACACCTAAGAATTCTATGAGGGAGAATCTAATAAAGGAGAAACACAGTGGAGGACTAGCTGGACATTTTGGCATTGACAAGATAGTAGCATTGGTGAGTGAGAAGTACTTTTGGCCCCAGATTCATAAGGATGTTAAGAGATATGTGTAGAGTTGTAGAGTTTGTCAAGTTGCAAAGGGTAGTAGTCAGAATGTGGGATTGTATAAACCTTTGACAGTACCGGTAAGACCTTGGGAATATATAAGCATGATTTTATGCTTGGATTACCTAAGACATCGAGAGGGAATGATTCTATATTTATGGTAATAGATAGATTCTCAAAGATGGCTCATTTCATACCTTATAAGAAGACATTAGATGCATTACATGTAGGAGACCTGTTTTTCAAGGAAGTGGTGAGATTGCATGGATTACCTAAGAGCATAATTTCACACAAATATACTAAGTTTGTTGGTTATTTTTTGAAAGCACTTTGGAAGAAGATGAAGATAGATTTGAAGTTCACTTCTACTTTTCATCCACAAACTGATGGACAGACAGAATTTTTTTACCAGAGTTTGGGAAACTTCTTGAGATGTTTAGTGCGAGATAAAACCAGAAGTTGAGATTTGATCCTTGCACAAGCAAAGTTTGTCTACAACAATTCAGTGAATAGAAGTACCGAAAGAAAACCTTTTGAGATTGTTACCGGAATGCATCCTAGATTTATATCAAAATTGAGAGACATTAGTAGTGAAGACCAAAAAAGTTTAGAAGTAGAAGACTTTGCAGATCAAATGGTAGCATTGTAATGCCCACCAAAAATACCCCAGAGAAATATAGCTAAAAAAATGCTAATTTAATTTTTTTTTAAACAATACAACACATAACATCACTTAAGAAATGCAGTGAGCACACAACAACAATTAAGTGTTATGAACATAGAATAATTCACTCAAGTTATTCAAACAATTATGCAAGCGGAATACAATAAATCATTTCTACTACTCCCTAGGGTATCTCAATGCCATTACTTAATCTACCTACATAAGAAATAAGCATTTACTTTCTTCTAGTTCAATACCTTATAATCTTAATCATTATACACACATAGGTGCAACATAGCAATACCTAATACTCATGATATGCAACCTTCTTAATCTTTCATTTGATATGAGATTCTATCTTTCAATGCACATCTATTTCCCTTTTCACTTAGATTCATTTTATACACCAAGTCCAAATGTTCCTATTACTTTTAACCAACCTTCGACTATGGACATAACCATTCATATATCAAGATTAACCCTTACATTGCATTAACATAATTTCCATTTATGATTAACTTCCACATAATCATTTATGATTCTATGCTTCTAGCATACTTATTACTTCATCATGATTCCTAAAGTACATAAGGCAATACTCACAAACCATTTAATCCATAGCCCATTCAATCTTCATAAAATCTCTTACACTACATCAATTAACCAACAATCATCTTATTACAAATTAAGAACTACATGAATTCATCTCAACACAAATTAAGGTACAATATCCTAATTCCATAACCACTAATAGTGTCCACCAAATGGAGATATAATCTTAAACCATAACACATGATACATTATAATCCTTTCCTAAAGACAAGCATTCATTTTACCATCTACCCATACACTTACTAGTAATTTCTATTTATAAAATTAGCAATTCATTCACTAAGGACATCCATACAATATTTTCATAAGGAACATTCAACTGCATCCCAAACATTATAAGATTTTCAATCCTACCATTAGATCACTAACTACGAAGTATGATACTATAATTTCAAATTCTTTAATCACAACTCATAAACATGTCCTAAGATATCTTCCAACATTACTCAAACTCACACATCCTATCAATACATAACATTTCTTCTACTTAAATCATTAGTTAAAGACATCATTTCAAATCTAATACCATTATCATAACATTTACCCGATTTACTTTTAACAGGGCTCATCAAGAATACAAAATACATCATTTCGTTTTAAACAACAATACTTATCCACATCTCATGCATCCATTTCATTTAATATAAATATGTTACAATACAACTCAAGTTCATCATTACAATCACATACCATAACCAAAAGCTATCACCATAACTAGAACAACATAATCATTTCTCATAAGCATGATTTCTCTTACAACCATTACATAAGAATTTCATTACATAAATCACACCATCATTTACATTCTTGCTGCAATTATTATCCATGAACTATTTAAAGAAGCATCCTCATCCACGCAAGAAGAATCCAAAGACAGGAACATCCCAATGTTTTAAAAGCACCAACCACTCAACCATGTGGAACCAAAGGAACCACCCCCATGCTAGGAGATGACACAAGGTCCCAACACACACTCTACATCTAGGCTGACACTCAAAACCAAAGAGACTAACCAACAAGGACTCTCAAGGAAGAACTCACACAAAGCCACAAGAATAAAATCCCAGAGGCTAAAACTCATTAGGACATAAATGCATCCAATAAGCATAATCATAAATCATAAAAGGGGAACACATGTAGGAGTGGAGTGTCATCACATGCCATCATCATAATATAATAACACAAGGCAATAGCCCGATGGACATGTGGAGCCATCTCAACCTATGAGAGACCAAAGGAGATTAGCTTATTGTCTTCACGACCTTCTCATGCTTATCCTAAAACATCCTCCCTAGGACATAAGTCATGAGGCTCAAAACTATTCATTATCTTGTTTAAGTGAGTTATAATTTTCCCATCCCAATTAATTTATTATCAATGTTATCACTTGTTTACAAATCATGGAAAACTCCAATGTGCCATGGTGGTCTAGACTTCACATATCCTTACAAGGAACCTCATGTCAGTCTATCTCTCATGACCCCGATCATCACAAGGAAGCCCACTCCTCCTAACATGGCCCAACAACATATCACAAGAGGCTCTACTAACATAAATACATAAAAATAATACGCAATGCAACCAATAACTTCAACACATACTCTCACAACATATGCAAGGCTACAACAACATCAATATAACAAAATGAGCCTCTTGGCTAGCAATAGACAAAGGCATATCAAGCCATTAAATTTGCTTCCATTAATGAAAGTAAAAACACAACAAGGCCAACTCATTTGTTGCCCCAAAACAACAACACTTCCAACTCACCAACCATAGCACATCAATATGGATGAAAGCACAATTCTTTCCCCAATAACATAGGAAGGTAAATATGCTTGAAAACAATAAAATACATCAAATAAAATTAGATATAAAACTATAAATTATCAACACCCTCAACAATGCCTCTGGTACAAGAATTAATCCGGAAAGTACCACACAATCAAGCAACTAGCAAATGAAGGCCTATTTATCAAAAATAAAAATAAAACAAAACAAAACCAAGCAAAACCATGCTCCAATCAAAATATTTCATACCTAGCTTCCCAAAGTTCAAGAAAATAAAATATATTTTCTACCTACCATAAACTTCTAGCCAATCAAATCCAAGGGTAGGTAAAATAAATTAAACCATTGGCCTGGGGTGAAAATAACTTTTAAATAAAAGAATACAAATTACCCCATTTTAATTCCTTAATGGGTAAAATAATATTACCCAATAAATAAAATTCACTTCAACATTAAATAAATAATAAACACTTGAAAGCTAATATTAAATTAAAACTCCATGCATGACAGAGACTCACAAAAAAGACACATAAGGCTTTCAGCAAACCCAGAAATACAAATATTTCCCACAAACTATAGAATAAAACCTTACAACAAATTTATGCCTTCATATATTTCCTTCCTCACTATACAAATTTTAGATTCATTTCCCCAAGCTCACACATTCAATCTGCAGACACAGAGCATACAGGAAAACTATAAAATAAAATATAAAAAGGTAGAATACATCTCCAATCTACAACCCGTGTTATGGAAGAAGCTGAAAAAGAGATTCCACCAACCAAACCAAATCCAACCCAAGCTCCAGCCAAAATCCAAGAGAGAAGAAACCCAAATCCAAGAGGAACCAACCCACGAAAAATTCACGGAAAATAAAATAAAAAGACAAACATTAACCAAAAACCCTAGCCTCAATCTCAACCAATCAAAATATTCCAATCTATAATATAGTTTACCAACCCCACCATATAATATAATTTTACCTCCCTTTTTAAATTCAACCAATAAGAGAAAATGGTAGGTAAGGTAAATATAAATCATGCTTTTTACAATTTGGTGGGAATGTTTTATCATTTTATTATTTATACAACCCACTTAATATAAAAGTCAAACTAATAAATAAAACATGAGCCACAATTAAATAAATTAAATGGGAAAATTAAATTAAATAAACCAAAGACTCATAAATGAATTAATGAACTAGATAAACATGAAAAGCCAAATAAATATTAAACCATGGGCGATTAAATAAATAAATAAATACCAATAAATGTCAAATCACAAATAAATATAAAACACATCATAAGCTAAACAATAAAAATTAAATAAATATTAAATCATCATTAAAATAAATAAACATTTAAATATCAAATAATCAAATAACCAAAAAGGCAAGAGTCCGATAAATTAAATTAAACATTAGATAACCAAATAATCAAATCACTATTAATCAAAATAATTAAAATAAAAATCATTAACTATTTAATCTCGCATCAATAATCAAATAATCAATTTCAACATAAAAGGAATAATCAGCCAATACTAACATACTCACAACACAGAAGAAACCCAGCTTACTAACTATCATGACAACTTGCGCCAAGACACTGATGACTCACAGTGAACAACTTAGATCTAGAGTATGTGAGGGGAAATTGTGCCAACTCTGAACCACATACCATTGGGATTTAAAGACACGCTCAGACCTATGGAGCCAGGTGGAGTCGATGTCTAGTACCTGCAAATCCTGCATCCACAAAGAACGATACAACATATGCATATATATATTATAACAGACAAGGGTTAGAGAGTCGCAATGACACATTCCACTCGCAATGAGTGATGTGGCATTGTCTCTATCCCAAAGACAGACAGACAACAATCAAACACAACATATGATCAACTCATCATAGATAATCATTAAATATGGTCAGTACATAAAAACATCATCAAGTGCATGATTAGTATAGTTCATGATTATAGTAAGGCATGTAAAATTCATCAACACTTATGCTCATCAAAACACATGATCAATATAATCTTTCGATAATTAATCACATAATAAGTATATAGTGACTAATAAATCACACGATCAATAATGATGGTATCAACATCATATAAATCTTTTGAAATAGCCGATGCCCAATAATGCCTATCATGCATGAATTAAAAGTCAACTCTAGTCAAAACAAGTCAAGTTGAGGGTGGACACTACAAGCATTTCATATTTAGGTTAAGCAGCATTTGGAAGACATGAACAGCAAGTATAAGAAGAATGCAGATGAGAAGAGGAGACATAAGGAATTTGAAGTTGACGATGAATTGATAGTATATCTGAGAAGAGAGAGATTCATGGTTGGAACTTATAACAAGTTGTAGATGAAGAAGTTTGGACCTTGCAGGATTTTGAGTAAGTTCAGTTCTGGAAATGCATATGAAGTGAAGTTACTGGATAGTCTAAGTATTTCACCTGTGTTTAACATTGTAGATCTTCATGAGTACCATGAACTAGAATTTAGTGACAACAGTGTTGCAGACTTAGAGAAATAATTGCCCCAAAAAGAACCAGATCAGATTGAAGATATTTTAGACAGTAGGATTGGGCGTAGTACCTAGATCAGTCAATATAAAGAATATCTTGTGAAGTGGAAGGACAGACCAGTTGAATATTCATCTTAGATTTCTCAGGTAGAGGTAGACCACCTTGGTTTCCCTCTTACCCTAAAAAAGTGAGAGGCTCAATTTTTAAATAACCCCAGATGTCTGATGCAGGAGCATCCCCGGTTCATAGCAATCTTGCATCAACCAAAAAATATTTGCCTTTCTATTTTGCTTTTTATTTGCAGTTTCAGTTTTTCCTTTTTGTGTGTCCTAGTTTTGGCTCACCGGATCCTTCGGAGTTGGATTCTACTTGAAGACTTGATCATATTTTTTGCTTCCAGACTGCATCGCATTTGGATCATTTTTCGGCAAGATATCGCTACTGGTTTTCATGATAGTTTCTTGTTACTGGTTGATAGTCCTTTGTTACTGGTTGACTGGACCTATTATGGTGATCTATCAGAACCCTTTCCAAAGCTTGCGGAGCCTTGGGCCTTGATTCTAATGTTACTTGGCATGTGGCTGACCTTTTCTCATGATCTACATTCCATCCTTTGTATTTTCTGAAGGAATCTCTTGGCGGAGGCTGACCTTGTTTATTTGGCAGATTAGGTCTTGTTCTTCGGGTTTTGATCCCTTTTCGACCGACTGGATCCTTTGGATAGATATATATAATTGTAATTGCACATTAGAATGCAATTAGTGAGAGAATCAAGTAGCTAGACTGTGCATAGAAGATAGATTTCACGATTCAAGGTTTCGGTTGTGACCTATTTTGTATGTTCTACTAGGCCTATGGGTCGATATGTTGTAACTCGGTTATTATAGGTTGGATATAATAAATTTCCATGCAATAAAATAATCTATTATGCATTTCCTCTATCATATCTTTGTGTTTCTAATGTGTTTAATCTTTCTGATCGGTCTGGATTGATCTCTTTGAGGTCCCTCCTCACCGGTGACTACTTCAGTGAACCTCACGTAATGCAATTTGAGCTTTGTTACTTTATAAACATCTAAGAAGAGTACCATCTAGACCCCAACGATAAAGGGTATTGGTTAAAATGACATGGTGGGAGAATTGATGAATGAAGTTACGACGTTGATTATTAGAAAGGTCGAGCAGAAGGATATTGTCGCGGAGGTGAGTGAAAATGGTACCATACCAAGGTGAATCAAGACCAATAACACATATCATTTTTGCAAGAGTGATCTCATATGAGGAAACAAAAAGATTATCCACCACAAACTCATAGCGGGTCTCAATCTGAGGAATATCAATCAAAGAAGCAATTCTAGCCATGGCATCTGCAGCTCAATTATTATCCCTTGGAATATGTTCAAAGATTATCTATGTGAAATATTGCTTAAAATCATCCACCATTTTCTTGTAAGGCATTAACTTTTTAACTTTAGTCTAATAATCATCATTTTCTTGACAAATCATGAGTTGAGAGTCCCCAAAAAGATGAAGATCTTGGATCTTCCACTAAACTGCAATTTGTATTCTTATTGTTAATGCTTCATATTCTTCTATGTTATTCATACAAGGGAACAAAAATCGATATGACTTAGTAATGGAGTCCCCTTGAGGTGTGATGAAGAGAATACAAGATCCTACACCATGTTGTGTGTATCAACCATCAAAATATAGTTGCCAAGGCCTTAAATTTGTTAATGTAAGAATGGATTCATCTAGGAATTTCGAGACAATAAGAGTGTCATCAATCATAGGTGCATTTGTCAACTGATCTACAATAGCTTGTCCTTTAATTGCTTTTTGTCCACATATTCAATGTTGAACTTGCTCAGGATCATAACCCATTTGGTTGTTCATTCCTACCGCTAGGATATGTTGTTGTCATTGATGTCAACATACTCTTGTGAGTTATTCCAGTGAGTTTGGGAAGAATTTTTTATGCGGTTTTGTAGTTTTTTTTTGTTGATCACTATTTTGCAGAATCTGGTATTTCCTCTGGTATATTCCGATGTGATCAGATCTTGTGCTAAGACTTTGGATTATTGTTGGGATTTGCATGAAGATTGCATTCATGAAATGTTATGTTATCATTGATATCAATTAATCAGTAATGGTGTTGTTATAATGTTGTTCTCTAACCAGTAGGAAGAGCTAATGAAGGAAATTGCAATCGATAGGTGAATTTGTGGAGGAAACCGGTATTGCTATGAAATGGAGAAATGAACTGGTAAACCCTACCTATTGATGTGCTAAACCCTAATCGATGAAGTTTGGTGAATCAGTTGTATTAGTTTATGATCAAATGATGAGCAGTAATGATTATGACACATATGTATGTTGTATGAGAAGAGTTTCAAATGGTTTTTAGCGCATAGAGATCACGATTTTTGTCTTGGGAATGAGCAAGTTCATTGCATGTAATGTAAACCGTGTGATGAGTTATAGAGTTTGATGAAGCAATGATCAAGGTGCGGTCGAGGTTATCTTGAATGATGTGTAGTGATTGTTATGTAATCCAGCGGTCATACTTGAACCAATTTGTTTGTAATAAATATGAGAGAATTAAGTTTGTGAGGTGTTACCGACCTATTGTTTTGTTGAAGTGTTGGCAATTTGTAGTTGAGAGTAAGAGAGTGTGGTTGTCAAACCAGATGAAGTATCTGTAGTATGTGTAAAGGAAGATGGGAGCATGAAAAGGATCTGAACAAGCAAGTGTAGTGCTATTCAAACATATCAGCAAACCCCTATTGTTTTCTAACAATTACAGCAGTCAAATCCCTTAACCGGGTAAGCTCTAACAAACTTAGTGTTATTCAAATCCTCTAACCAGGTGATCCATTAGCTTGGATTTCAAATCCTCTACTGAGGTTACTCATAACAGAGTATTGCTTCTAATAGGGTATTATAGTCAATCCCTTAACCGGGTGCTCCCTAACAAAATTTGTTCTTAACTGGACTTATTGTAAAGCTTTAATAGGCTTGGCTCCTAACAGGGCAAACTTCAAAAGAGTTCAAAATACTTGTGGTTATTCATCCCCACCATGGTTTTTCCCATTTGGGTTTCCACATCAAAAATATTATGTCAAGTGGTGAATGTTTTTGTGGTTATGTTTACTATGGTTAAATTGCTTAACTACTAAATCCACTTTGATATGTCATGTTAACCGACAACAATCTGAAATATGTTTTTACTATTGTCAGTAAAGTATTTGAATGATTCAGTTAAAAGGTTTTGAGAGTTTCAGAGATGTTTTACTGTTAGTATGTTATAACAGTCAACCAGTTTAACTTGTCAGTAATATTGCATTTGAAGTTCAGTGTTTAAACCAGTCAGTTTAGAGTTTTCTATGAGAGGTTGATTTTTGAGATTGGTTAAAGTCTATACAATTTTCTATCTACTGATTCACCCCCCCCCCCCAATCTCAGTAGTTGACCAAATCCTTATTCTTTCATCATACCATCATATTGTTTGCAATGATCTTGTCTATCTTCATTTTAGATGGTTCATGATTTGGTCCTCTGCAAGTTATCTTTCCTCGTGACAGATGCTTATTGGTTGTGTTCTTGAGCTTTGAGACGTTGACCAATGAAGATTTGAAAAGAGGAGGTTGTTCAACTGTTCCAGATGATTCTAACATGCTTGCTGGTGTTTCCTAGTCGTTTTCTATTTGCTTTGGTGATCTGCATTGATTATTGTGCAATTTTTTGGTGATTTCTATGAATCGATGATGATTTGCGTATTATGTAGTATTTCTGGTGGTGTAGTGTGTTGCAGTTGATCTTGGCAAAATTTTTAGTGGATATAATTATTTGGGAAATTGAATTAGGTCCGTGATATGTAATGTAAATCATAATATTGGTCTGGTGGTTGATCTTTATATCATGTAATATAATTTATGTAATTGTGAGTTGGGGGTTGAGGGTTTAGCTGACCTTGTTATCAAGGTTGATGATTTGTATATATAGGTGAGATGTTTATGTAATTTAGGTGTTGATATTGTGTCTGCATTATCAGAGAGAGGTGATTGTGTGAAAAGGGATATATCATTAAGTGAAGTGTTGTGGTGTGATTGGTGTTGTAGAGAAGACAACCGTGCTTAACCAGAACTGCCATCAAGAATTTGTAGATGCTATTATTGCAATTCATTCCTTCCGGATTGTAGTTTGAATCATATTATAAGTTAGTGAGACTTCCCTAAAGGTTGTAGCCTTCTGGGCATATATGTTTTAAGCAGTGAGCTTTAGGCCCGGTGTGCCTGAATGCATGTGCATTCCCCATTGTAATATTTTCACATACTACTACATAGTATCATCTTACTGTGGGTAGGTTCCCACCATGGTTTTTCCCTTAACCGGGTTTTCCACGTAAAAATATTGGTGTTATGTGTTGTGTTGTTAATTTGCTTATCTATCTATTGTTGCAGTCTATCAGTTTATGTTTTGGTGTTTAATTATTTATTTTCGGTGAAGACTAATTCAACCACCCCCTCTCAGTCTTCCTTCTTGATTGCTGCTAACAATTGGTATCAAAGATAGATCCTCCGCTGGAAGCTTAATTGCTTGAATAGATCCGAGATGGCAGCTCAAGATATTCTTTTCAAGAAGGACAGTCTGAGGTTTGATGGAAGCAACTATACTGTGTGGAAGACACAGATGGAGGTGCATTCGAAATGTGTTGGAGAAGATTATTGGAATATTACCAAGAATGCGTATGTTGTTCCTCAAAATAGACCATCCACTCCTGATGAAGTTAAGGAAGCTTAATATAATATTAGAGCGAAGGAAGCATTACTCAGTGCCCTAAATGATTATGAAATGACAAATGTAATGGAACTTCAGACCACACATGAGATCTAGGTGAAGCTTGAGATCCTATATGAAGGTGATAGTCAAGTGAAAGTTGCTAAGTTGCAGAGTTTAAAAGGAAAGTATGAGACATTGAAGATGGGAGATGATGAGAATATACATTCATACATGGCTAAGGTGAATGAGTGTTTCCTTAGTACCAGATCTGTTGATGGAAAGGTTGAAGAAGATGAGATTGTTGCTAAGGTGTTGATATCTTTGCCTCCTGCTTATATACATAAGGTTGTCACTATTGATGAGATCCGAAGTGTAACTATAGTGACAAGAGATGTGTTGGTAGGAAAACTTGCTACATTTGAGCTGAGAAAATTTGGAGAATCACATGGAAAGTCTCAGACAACATTCAAAGCATTTACATCTGTGTCCAGTAAGCAGAAATATGATACTGATGAGTGTAGGATATCTAGCTATGAAAGAGAAACAAGAGAGATAGCAGACCAAGAAAGAGAGCTTGATGAGCTTGAAGCATTGATTTCATGGAGATTTCCTAAAGGTGTTGGTAAGTATGATGGATAGTTGCCTCTGAAATTTTTTTCTCGTAATAAGATAGGACATTTTGCTTCTAGATGTACGGAGAGAATGGCTAAGTATGACAGACATGATAATTTTGATAAGTTTGATAGGAATGATAGATATGAGAAGCACGAGAAGTATGATAAACCTTATAAGTCTAACTAGAAGTTTAGGAACCAGAAAAACTATTATTATGCTGTAGATGAAGGTGTTACAGATGAAGAATCAAAAGGAGATCAAGTTGTATTTATTGCCATTAAAGAAGATAGATATGTGCTTATTGATTCTACTATTTGTTCTATTGAGGAGAAAGCTTTGGCTGCAAAGGTAGAAGAAAAAGGTGAATGGGTGATTGACAGCGGTTGTTCACATCATATGACCGATGAAAAAAGAAACTTTGTAAGTATGGAAAAGAATGATGGTGGAATAGTCAAATTTGGAGATGACAAAGCCCATGTAATCCATGGGAGCGGTTATATTTCTTTTGATGGTAAGCATAACACTGATCATGTCTTGTATGTTGAAGGTTTGAGGCATAATCTTTTTAGTGTTGGATAGATGGTTGATAAGAATTATGATCTACAATTCAAAGATGGTAAATGCCAGATTTTGAATGCCTGTGGTATAAAAATTGCAGTTGGAACTGTAGTCACATAAATCTATCAAGTTTAATTAAATGAATATTTGATATTTATTTGATTAAAAACCCACTAGCCAACAGTTAATTAAATTATCATTTAATTAATTTCATCTTCAAACATTTTCCTATTAATTAAATAAATTATTCAATTTATTTATATTAATTCATTTAAACCAAAATCACAATCAATTAAATGAATAAATCTTATTTATTTCATTTAATCCCCTTTCCTTTTTTAAATAAATAAATAAAACATTTATTTAAATCATTAAAATCCCCCCACTTGCATTCTCCTAAAAATGCAAGTTGCACCTATTTGTTGAAATAAATGAATTTTATTTTAATAAAAATCTTATTTTTCCTCACCCACCAAATCCCCTTCTAGACTCTTCTAACCACTTTCTAACCCTTCCTAATTAGCCTAATCCATCCCCTAATTATTGTCACATTCCTAAGCAACTTGGAGTCACTTCTCAAAGCTTTCAAAGTCTTTGAAAAGCATTTAATGCTTTATGTGCCCAACAAGCTAACCCCTAAAGTCTTCCAAACCACTAATGGATCTTACATGACCATTAATGACTCTTACATAACCATTTATAGTTAGACCCACTTGCACCCATGGTTAGAGACTTTGACCCCTAACTCAACCCTCATGTGACCCATGTGTCTCCTCAAGCATTTATTGCTTTGACAATCATTATCCTCACTAACTCTTGCACAAGAGTTTATCCATTGGATAAAATCATTATTCTTTGAATAATGAATTTATTCACTCAACTCAACCTTAACCTTACCTCCCAAGTTAACCCTCAGATCATGTCAAGCATTTAATGCTTATTCCCTCTCCCCTCAACCCCTCTCATGTTGACACTTGTCATCCTGGGATTGGGTTGAAATTCCTCACATGGATCTTAAACCATTCAATCCTGACCCTTGTTGAGATTACTCAATCTCAACCATCCATTACTCCATTTTACCTATAAATAGAGCTCACGTTCCTCATTTTCAAATCCTGAAACCTTAAGCATTCTCAAGCACATCCATAATCCTGAAAACTTGTATGCATTCAAATTATAGTCATTTTAGAGAGAGCATTTTAGTATAACTATTTACATTCACTCTTTTGGTCTAAAATTAACATTTGCATAGCATAGATTAATCATATTCAATCTTGAACCTCCATAAGGCATCCATAGTGCAAAAATTTGCTGAGAGCTACACTCATTTGGAACTTGGAGAGGAGAGAAACAAGGGAGGAGGAGCTACAAGCATGGTGGAAGGCATTTGGAAATGCCTTGTTGTATTTGCTTTTATTGTCAAATGCTCTATTATGTTTTTAGTGTCTCTCTTGATATGCCTGCTTAGAATAGTCTTTCATTGATTAACACTAACTCTCTTTGTTTCTTGTGTTTTTCATCTGTATAGCAATCAAACATGTTTTTCTAACAATCCTTCCATTTTGTAGAGCATCATTTGGTGAACCCGACATGAATCCAACACCAAAATTTTTAAAACTACTAACATCTTTTCGTGATTTTAATTGCCACACGGGTTGCGCTTTGGCACTTTTGAACATGCTTTAGCACTTATGAAAGTTTGTGCTTTAGCACTTTTGTTCACCAGAATAGTGCCATTGTTCTGGAAATAGCACTATTGATCTTAGTTTATCGCTTTTGCATTTAGAGTAGCGCTTTTGTCAATAGTTTAGCGCATTTGTACTCCCTGTTTGATAGAATTTATTTATGTCTGACAGAATCTTTTAGTGCTACTGCCCATAGTTTAGCGCATTTGTAAGGATTTTAGCACATCTAGTAGTTATTTAGTGCTTTCATGTTAAATAGTGCTTCTGTGTTTCACAAAGTGGCGCTATTGTAACAGAGAGTTGTATTTTTTTTTTAACTTTGTAACCGAAAATCAGAACTTAGGCTTGTGGAAGCCCACCTATATTTCATTTCATTTTTTCTAACTGTTTGGTTGTTTGTGTAGGGTGAAGGAGTTTAGAATAGAAAGAATTTAAGTTTATTTCTTTAACTTTGTTTTTTCAAAGTTGAATAAAATAAATTCCCTTTCTTTTTGGCATAAAAACTAAACTTCACACTTTATTTTGGGCTCTAAAATAAATCACACTTTTTTCAGCTTGGGCTTAAAAAGAGCTCCACTTGCAAGCTAAAAAGAACCACAAAATTCATATCAAAGCTTTCTTTGCAAGTTAGGAACAATCTTTTTGGTGCTTAAAATCAAACAAATTTTATTTTCTTGCATCAAACTTAAGGAAATTCACAATCAACACTTCATTTGGTGCAAAAGTAAAAAGAACAATCAACTTGTCCAAATTTTTCTTTTTTTTTAAAAGCGATTTACTTCAGGCAAACATTTTTTTCATTCAGTTGATGAGGATTTCAAATTCCTAGTTTACTGACCATTTTGTCTTTGAAGTTAAAAAGAACACCATGATTGTTGGAGCAACATCTCCAAATAGTTAGATCACATTGCGATGAAAAATGGTTAAAAAGAACCAGTGTTTTTTGTGATTGGCACACTTGTGCAAAGTTCATCAAGTGGTCCTACTTCTAACACATACTATCCTCTCCCTTGGCTTTCCTGGTCCTAGGCGTAAGAGAAAAGTGTTAGTAACACTCAAATTTTATCTTTTTAAGAGAGACCTACCAAGAGACACATCACTCTTGGGAATGACCTCGCGTAGTAAATCCTTCGAGCCGCTATAGAAATTAGGTGTAAGTGAAAGTTGTAGCCTTGGGTATAGTTGTTCCTATAGTGTAACTTGCCGAAAGGACAAATGGGCCCCACCACAAGTTACACGGCTCTTAAGTCAGTCACTGCAGAATGAACTTATGTCCAAAAACATCTGTAGCGTCCTAAAATTGTGACACTTGCAATTTTGACTGCATTTCGGTCTTCACGATGGCGACGCAACACGCAACCTGAATGGAGACCTTGAAACTTGTCCACGACACCAAAAACTGCATTTTCTTGCACCCTGGCCTGAACCTCCTTTGCACCCTGCTGTCTCGGGAGGTGGGACCAGAGCGCCCAGCGCCCTGGTCCTTTAGGACCAAGGCGCCTAGTGCCCTAGTCCCCTAGGACCATGGTGCCCAGTGCCCTGGTCCCCTAGGACCATGGCGCCCAGTGCCCTAGTCCCTAGCCCTATTTTGGGCCCGGTCTCTTTTGGACTTCGGGTCTTTTTGTTTGCAAATTGGAAATAAACATTTCCTGGTCGGCCTAAGGTCGGGAAAATCAGTCTATCAGCCCTAATTGACAAGTATATAAACTACATTTTCCTCTCTCATTTGGACATATACAGATGATGGAAAAAGCGTGGAAACGATACTCAAACATTCAAGCATTCAAGCATTCAAGCATTCCTTCAAGCAATTGATCATTCTAAGTCTCCATTCAAGGCTAAGTGTTGCATTCAAGACAAGGATTCAACCATTGAAGAGGAGATCACATACTACTACTACAACATACAACATACTACAAACAACAACATCTATACCTTCGCACATAAGGATACAAACATCCTTACAACAAGGTATTAGTACTTGTTTTACATTACAGACATTTACATTTACAGCAATTTCTCATTTGTTGGTTAATTCCAAAACCGGGGTTTGACCTAAAGGCAAACCCCTAATCCCTAACCCCCCAATCGTCTTCGCTTTTCTGTGTGTAGGTTGTAGGTACGCGGCTGAAATTGAAGATTTGGAATCCTTGGGCAGAGATGAACAGATCCCCCTTCGTTTCGCGGATTTTTCGGAGGACCGTGGCGCTCGGGCGCCATCGTCCCGTCAACTTTTGCTCAAATTTGCAGGATAGCATCGTATCGACATTTTACTGCTAATTCCAGGTCCGCAGCTTCATCCTATATCCCTATCTCAGCTTATAAGCGAATCTTTGTCACTTTCTATGCATTCCTAGCTTAATTCCTCTATCAACATTCTTTACAAAAGAGGGTAGCCTTGCTGTCTTAACCCTTGAAACTCATTTAGCATCCAATCTTGCATTGTGTGGGATTGGATCTTGTGGGTTTCAACCCCTCTTTTGAATGTAAAGTCTCCCCTAAGTGAAAACCATCAACCCTAGTAACCTCCCTTCTCTCTCCTTGGAGTTGGAAGAGGGGAGAGCAACTAGGGTTCGATTGCGGTTTTCCGCTTTACAACATCAAAAATTACTGAACGCCTTTTTATATAGAAACCCACCCATTCTATTGATTGAGGATATTTGTGATAAATTCAGTACAAGAGCATAGATGGTTTTTCTCCCAAGATACTCAGCATACATATTTCCTTGAGTAGAAACATAGATTTTTTAAAGGCTACTTGTGGCTTGATAAAAGTGGTGACTCCCCATCATAGGGATCATCTATTTTTTATGCTTGTGCAAGACTTAGTATATCACATCCTTACCTGCCACAATGGGATTCATAAGGTATGTAGTACCAAAGTTGAAGAAATATCAAGATGTGGGCTGAAATTATTGCAATTGGCCATTTGACCTTAGGGATAAAGTGTGTTTGAAGTGTCTTCATTTTGTGTCAAGACCAGTGATAAACTGAGCCGACTTCGGGCTTTTTGGGAAAACATACTTAAAAACATTTGGAAAAAGGATGATAAAAGTCCAAAAATTGGGTTGATTTAGACCCACATTTATTTGTGCCTTTTGAGGCAACATTCTTGTGTTTGTGTGCTTGGTTTGTTTTCTTGTCACAAGAAAAATCAAAAAAATAAATAAATAAATTCCAAACCAAGTATTCATCCAACACAAAATTTTCAAAACACCAACCTTTTGACAAAACAAACAAAAACCAAAGAGACAAATAAAGGTATCAAAACTATATGACCATCCTTAACATTTTTTAGTAGGAAGAATCTTCATCAACATATTAATTTGAAGAAAAGACCATTGAGCTCCAAGGCTTTCATCGAAAGAAGGAGATTTTTCTATCTCAATAGACAAATGTTTGTCTCACATAGAATCTTCTTACATCACATGCATCTATATCTTCAAGGAAAATCTAACGAATTTGATCAAGAGTCTTTAAACCGCAGAGCTTTTACTCAATATAGAGCTTTGAGCTATCATAAAAACAAAGGAGGCAAAATCAATCCTACTTTCTTTCCAGACATTTGCATCACATATAACTCAAGTAGGGAAGAACCTATTGGCAATATTACATTATAAGGATATTGAGAAGGTTGTTGATGATTATGGACATAACTGATTAAAGATGTTTTACTATCTTGATATTATTATTTTGTCATTGATGTCAAGAAATTGATTTTCTACTTCAGTATGATGTTGCCATATCTTGAGAAATATGATATGAAGATTATAAAAGAGTCGGTAAAGACACATGAAAGAATATGATGAATAAGGGGATAAGTTATTCAATGGGCAACTCTATCGAGTCAAACAATGATGAGATCTTGATGTTTTAGATTGTTTTAACATCATACATATGTTGTAAAATGTAAAGGTTAATACTATACTATGTTATCAAGCAAAGAACCTAGTCGATAAACCCTAAGGAACCTAGTCGGTAAACCCTAAGGTTATCACAGTCGGTTAATGAAGACAGAACGTCTACCGAGTGAAGTTTAGTATTAACCAAGTTGTAACCGAGCTATAACAGAATGCATTAAATGTTTACATGTGATATTTAATAAAAGAAGCTGATGAGCTAGAGCGGATCAATGATTGGCAAGTTGTGGAAGAAGTTTGTTAAATGAATCTAAGGCAATGGAAAGTCGGCAAGAAGATCTACAGCTTAGCTTGAACCACATTACCCTAACAAAAGTTCCAAGGTGAATGTGCAAGTTCCAAGGTGGAGTAAAACATTTTCAGATTGAAAGATACAATGAACCTGGACAAGATTGAAGATCTGATGGCTATGGTTGATCATGGGAAATGTGATCAAGGAGATTAAGCGGTTAGAATATTGTTTATAAATAGGAAACTATTGATAAACAATGTATGCAGGCAAGTGTATGCACAGGGATGCTAGATAGTGATTACCGAGCACAGAAGCTTGAAGACCTATTAGGATAACAGAGTATTGATGCCCAGCAGATAGACAAGATTAGTTCTATGTCTAGATTGTATTGAACAAATAGGAATCTGCTTTAGCATTTTACATGTGAAGTTGCAAATAGATTGTATTACTATTATTTTGTGAAAGTGACAAGAAATCTCTTAACCGAGTGGACTTAACAATCTTATATGTAAATCCTCTAACAAGGTGACATTCTGATTGAGTGTTTGAAATCCTTTGACAAGGTCACTTCTAACAAAGTGAAGATCCTAACAGATCTAAGGGAAATCCCTTAACCGGGTCACATCTAGCAATGTGTTTCTAATCTTTAACAGAATTTACTTTTAACCAAGCATACTCTACAAGAGTATATTTCTTAGTGGGTTCGAAATCCCATAGTGGTGTTTCCCTATTTGTGTTTCCATGTTAAATCTGGTGTTATGAGGTTTCTATTGTTCATATGCTTTTGAGTTTGCATGTTTGACAGTTTTTGGTTATATGACTGATATATATATTACCGAGGTTGAATCTGATGTTTTTATGGATGATTAAGTTTGTATGATTCACCCCCCCCCCTCTCATCTTGTTGGCTATTGGATCTATACTTATATTAAGTATCAGAACTATCATAACCACCAACCCCCAAAAGAGAAAAGGAAGAATTTGTCCCATTTGTAACACAGAGTTTTAATTGAAGTTAACATTTCATCCATTCTCACATTCACATCATCAAACCATTCCAACTCTTGAAACATAAAGAGGTTTTGTCACTAAGTTCTTTTTTGATATTTGTTTGAATCAAACACATCACATCACTTTTTAGAGTGTCTCTACTTCTAGGATAAACTCATCCTAAGAGGCATTTCTACGCAGGTTAAAACTAGTCTATGAGTGCATCCTCTGATTACTAGGTAGTTGGGTCTGTAAAACATCTCAGGCCTCTCTAAATCTTATCCTATCAAACATTGTCAACAAACACAACAAGCAATTCATAAAAGGACTTTGGTAACATCAAACCTTTAGTGCTAGAGATTCATATGCTAAACACTTCACCAAACATTTATCTCTCATTTCATCATCAATTCATCATCATTTTCATCAAACTTCAACAAAAACTTTTGTATACACCTAAAAATGGTCTAAAGATAATTAATTAAATAAGCAATTATTTAATTAATCCTTCTTCCCAATTTAATTGAATTCACTAAGCAATTTGATTAAATCCTCCACTTTCATCTACTTATTAATAAATCTAAGGATTTACTTAATAGGTTCACTTCAATAATCCCCTTTGATTAATTGATTCAAATTAATTAATTCCCTCCATCAAATTCATTTCTTCTAAATTCCCTAATTAATTAAAACAAATCAAATTCATGAGTGGTTGAGATTAATTATCTTTTTCCTATCATTTGAATTTCTAAATTCAAATTCTTCGAACTTCTACCACTCCTAAACCTAACCCATTCTACCTACCACCATGTCCCCTTTCATCCAACATATTCTAGAATCTTTGTGACACTTTTCACTAAGTGTTCTCTTTCATCTAACCTCTTCTAGAAGCCTCTTGACACTTGTCACCATAGAGATGACAGATGTTCCCTTTAATCCAACCCCTTTTCCAACCTCCTCCAATTTAACCATTGATATCTTCAAATCAATAGTGACTGTTGATTCTTGTCACCTCACCCCTAGCCTTGGAAATCCTATAAATAGACCTCATTTTGGAGCAATATGGACCCCATCTCATTTTCATCTTATGCATTGTTACTACAGGCATCTAGCTTCTAGTTTATCATTTCAAGCAATGTCATCATTTTTAGCTTAATTGCATCTTAATCTTAGTTCATTTTCTAGATCAATCTGTTGGCATATGGACACTCCAATGAGACATTGTGTGTGATTGAAGGTTTTGTCATTGATGGCAACCTTGCAATCCTATGGCACTGGCAAGACATTACATCGACAAAGCATCATATAGGCAATCTTGCAATCCTATGGCACCGACAAGACATTATACCGGCAAAATATAACATGAACAAGATAGTGCACCGGCATCAGAAGATCAATCTACACCGGCACCGGCACAGAAGGAAATATGTATACCGGCACAGAAGCCGACAGGATTTTTGATATGTAATATTTTGTTTATTATTGTAAGCCGACTTGGCAAATTGTAAAATGACTCTTGTATATAAAAGAGATCATTATAGTCATTTATAGGATATGGTTAGAATGCAATAAAAATTTATAAGGCAGACCTAATGTGCGAACTGTAGGTCAAGGGTATATGTAAAGAACAGAGCAAGAACCGGTACTGAATCTGGCATTGAAGATGCTATTGTAAAGTAGTACAGAACATTGGATTTGTGTAAATCCTCATTGTAAGTCAGTGTGACTTCTCATTGAGCAGTGAGCTCTAGGCAGTTGGCCTTCCTGCATGTGTAGGCCCCTATTGTAAGTAATATTCTCTTATTGGCCAGTAAGTGAATATTGTGGGTCATAAATCCCACCGAGGTTTTTCCCATACCGGGTTTCCTCATTGAACATCTTGTGTTATGGTGTTCTTTTCATGTGGATGCTTTTGATTCTGTTGTTTGCATTAATTCTTGCATACCGGTATACTATTACATTATATTCTTCAAATTCAGTTTTAAGTAAATTTCATTACCGATCAGATACTGATTCACCCCCCCCCCCCCTCTCAGTATCTGTGGGAACCCTAACAATTGGTATTAGAGCCTGGTCCTCTATTTTCAGAAGCCTAATAGCTTGAGGAAGATCTTGACACTGGTAAAGATGGAAAATCTGATGAAACAACTTGAAGGAGCTCTTACTGACTATGATGTAGAGAAGTTGAAAAATATCAAATTAGAAGATGACTTAAAAGCAGCTCAGGACATTATTCAGGCACTTTAAGAAAATCTTACTATTGCAAGAAACAAGAGAAGAGAACTTTGTGAAAAATTGCAAAATGAAAATGATGAAAAGGAATCACTAAATGATATGATAAGCAAATTGAAACAAGAGATCATGACAACAAAAAATGAAATGCAAGATATGACTATGAGATTCTACAAAGAGATTGAGGACAGAAAGAAGAATGAAGAAGAATTGACCAGAAGACTAAGTGATGCAGCAAATGAGAACACAAGACTTGGCTATGAAAATGATACGTTGAAGACAGATCTGATGCATACTCAAAATGACTCAAATGAACTAATGAGACAAAAGGAGATCTTGGAAAGGGAATTGGAAACTACAAATCAACACAAAGAAAAATTCAAGAAAAGCTCAGAAGAACTTGGTACCTTATTGAAGAATCAAAAACCCAAGGGTGACACTTCTGGAGTTGGATTTGAATTTGGAGAAAGCTCCGGTACTGCAAATACCCAGGATCAAAGCAAACTGGTAAGACCCTCTAATACTTACAAATTCAATGGAAAATGCTTTAACTATAATAAATATGGTCATAGGGCAAATGAATGTAGATCTAGGAATTATCATAACATCAATCCTCCCACCGGTCAATGCACCAAATGCAACAAGATTGGTCATAACTCTGAAAATTGTAGGATGAATGTAAGATGTTATGTTTGTGGAAGATTTGGTCATTTATCAAATAAATGCAGAACACAAACCAGCATAGGTTATGGGAAATCTATTTAGAAAAATAATGTAACTTGTTATGCATGTAACAAGTTGGTCATATTGCTAAATTCTGTAGAAGTAAAGGTACACCAGTAGATAACAAAAGTACTAGCTTGAAAGGTAAAGAAAAGGTTGAAGAGGTTAAGCAAGAATTTTCAAAGCAATGGATTAGAAAAGGTGATCTAAATATTGGGGTTACTCCTCCACCGGTAGAATCAAAAAATGCTCCACCGGTAGGACAGAGCAATGCTCCACTGGTAGGATGTTCTTCATCAAATTGAAGAAAATTATCTTGAGGGTTTGGCAATTTAATGACACATGTGCTATTATTCCCTCGGTTAGAGAAAAGAAGTTCAAAATCCTTCATTACTGGCAAATAAAGTTGAGTTAATACATTATTGACAAACAATTAATGTGGTAGGTGATAGAAAAGTCTTTATAAAATAAGGTTTTTGGCTCCATTTCATTTCACCATGAATTCAAACTTTCAGAAGAGTGCGAAGATTTTTGAGCTAAGGCATTCCAAGCAAAGAGGCAAAGCACTTTAGCAACCAATCCATCCAAAGGCAGAAAAAGGTATTTATCATCATGGCATCCTCCTCTGCACCTGAATTCATAGTAAACCCTACAGTAGTCGAGGTTATAAAATGACCTAGGCCCGTGTTTTAGCTAGTTCCCGAGGTAGCTAAGAAAGATGACAACATAGCTGCATTTTCCCAAATTCCAAAGGGTGTTGTTTATGCAGAAGACCCTAGAATGTATATTCATTGCAATTGCAACATAGAGGAATTAGGTGATGAAGAAATCAAAGACATGTATAAATCTGTCATATGTGACAATGCCGGAAATGTGAAGCCCAAACATAAAATTGTTGAAACCCTAGGATTCACTGAAATCCTCTGTATTCCTGAATTTCTCAAGGAAGTGGTTAGGATAGTTCTTAGCAGGGTACATGGTTCATTCTTTTGGCTTGATTCAGTTCACAAGATTACCAAGGAAGCTATGAAATTAGTAATAGGGTTACCTTCCACCGGTACCAGACCCAACAAAACCAAGAAGGTCTCCAATGACCTAGTAACAAACTTAACTGGTGCAACATCCGACAAGAGATCATTAAGGGTTAATGATGTGACCAATACAAATGTTAGATTTGTTAGCATGATTCTAGGTTACAAAGCAACTCATGCAAATAGGCTTAACTCTATTTCCAGTCTATGCATAAAAAGTGCTTATGACATGGTTAAGGACAATGTGAAAATTGATATCTGTGAATGGTTAAAAGATGAGTTAATTGACAATTTGGCAAAAATCAAGAAGGATAATAAGGGAACCTTTAAATTTGGAAATTTACTTGTATGCTTGATGCTACACATAACCAAATAGGCTCCCGGTATAGGCAACAAGGATTTTGGATTTAACCTACCAGTAGGAAAACAATTGTCTAACTTATTCAATAGCATGGGTGAAAACAAAGAAAAGAATATCCATGAGTACTTTCAAGCACTTAAGGTCAGAATGAATAAGAGGATCAGACTATCACAAGAAATTGTCAACAAATATAAGGATGATATATGTTTTGTAATCAAAAAGGATGAGATCTGGATGGAAGCAGTCATCCCAAGAGCAATCTGGGTTACAGAGATGGGGTATGAAACAGATGACCACATAGTGGAAACTTATGCCAAAGCACTTCTGGAACCCCCCCATGAACCAAAGGAAGAAGTATTTGGTAGTGCAGAGCACATTAAAAGTCAAATTCAATCTAAAAAGAGAGTAAAGAAAGTTGAGGCATCTGTGAGGAAGGGATCCAAGCAAGCAAAAGCCTTAAAAGATTATGTAATAAAGAAAACTGGTATAACAGAAGAAGAGTTGGTAGCTCAACAGCCTGAAACTCATCTATCACCGGTAGATACCTCCTTAGAAGGAGACATGCCTGCAACATTCAAAAGAGTTGTTAGGAAAAGAGACCCCTCACCGGTATCCACTCCTTCACCTAGAAGGACAAGACAGAAGCAACAAGTTGTAAGGTCTCCAGTCAAGAAAGCCCCTCCTAAGAAAAAGCTAACCCCCAAGAAGAAGAAGAAGATAGACACTGACTTGGCCCCTTTTGACATATTGCTGAATGAGATCACAGAGGAAGGAAAATTGAAAAACATAGGAAAAATCTATGACACCCTATCAGAAGATGAGAAAGGGCAAGTTGAAGAAAGTGTTATACTACACATGGATATGTATAAAAAGTTTTTGATGCAAGTCCTAAATGAAATTCCTGATGAGTTATATAAAAGACTTGAGGCCAGAAGGCAAGGAATAATTGAGTTAGATAAGAAAATTAAAATAGAAAAATTACTTGCAGTATATCCGGTCAACACACCTAAGGAAATTGATGATTTGATAGCTCAGGCCAACCGGACAGTCTTTTCCACTGCACACCGGCAAATATCATTAATGGCAGGTAGAATCACTGAAGTTTCAACTGAAACAAAAGATGGTTGGGATAGATTCTTGGTTGAAAAGGAAAAACAAGAAGAATATATGAATCCCAAGCCCATTCTAGTATATCAAAAGGATAAAGGGAAAGGTAAAGTTGGTGGACAACCATGTATCAAGATCAGAGACAACTTACCCCCACCTCCTTTAAATACTCCACTGGTAAAAACAACTACAGAAGATCAACCAGCAACTGAGAGCATGGACACAGAGGATAATAATCCTAATCCTGAAGTCCTATATACTATGAATGTTGATACTCAAAAAATCAACATAGTGGTAGATAAGGATACCACAGATAAACCTAATAACAAAGAGCAACTAGCAACAGGAAACAAAGAGCAACCGGTAGTTGATTCAGAGAAAAAGATGGATTCTAGAACACAAACAGAGCAACCACTAGAACAGACTCCACCAGTAAGAAATGATGCAAGAAAAACTATGCTTAAAGAGATGGAGACACAAACAGACCTACCAGAGGTCAATACCAACATGGCCACCTCCACCAGCACTCAGTTTATTGGGTCACCATCAAATGTAACAGAGGTATTGCTTGAATCTATCAAGAAAATAACAGATTATAGCTCACAAGCATATAAAGCGATAGATGATTCAATTCCAGTTTTGAAATTAATAGCTCCAAATTGTAATATAGTCAAATAAGATTCTTTAGGTTAGTTGGATACACTTTGTAAGTATATTTCTGGAAATTCTGAGCAATCAAAGGTAGAAACTGTAAGGGAAAGTGTAGAAAAGAGAAACAGAAATTCTTTGAGGAAGGAATAAAGAAGTGTAATAGGGAATTTGACACACTTCTACCGGAACTGTGCAATTTGTTGAAAGAGTTCAAAACTCTGTACAAAGACAACTGTAAGATAAACATTTTGACCACGAATGTAGATAAAAAGATGAGCAAGGTACAAGAAGAGATCAATAAACTTGCTGATAATTTTGTTAACTCACCTGATACATTATCAATTTTTGAAGAAAAGATAACAAATTTTGAGGAAGAACTGCTCAAATTAGGGAGAGAAAAAGAGAAAATAATCAACAAGGCAAAATTTTTGAGATCTAAACTAAGTCCAAGATTGGACTATTTAGCATCTCTGCGTAAGGAAATCTCAGAGGCACTAACACAGGGTAGCAAGACACCGGCAGAGCACTTGCAGCATCTCACTGGTACAGTATACAGAACTGAGATAGCAATAAAGGAGAGCAAGAAGTTTATGGATGATATAAACTTAATTTTGGCAGATATTCTTTAGATAATAACTACCCAACTACAAGGTTGAGGTTATCTACTAACCTTTGTCATTGATGCCAAAGGGGGAGTAGTAGATGAGAAAATTCAAAACACAAGGATCACATGCTCAGGGGGAGCTCTCACATTTTTGGTATACACATTTTTGGATATCTTTTTTGAAATTTCTCATGAGTGTTGCCATCAATGCCAAAGGGGGAGATTGTTGGCATATGGACACTCCAATGAGACATTGTGTGTGATTGAAGGTTTTGTCATTGATGGCAACCTTGCAATCCTATGGCACCGGCAAGACATTATACCGACAAAATATAACACAAACAAGATAGTGCACCGACATCAGAAGATCAATCCACACCGGCATCGGCACAGAAGCCGACAAGATTTTTGATATGTAATATTTTGTTTATTATTGTAAGACGACTTGGCAAATTGTAAAATGACTCTTGTATATAAAAGAGATCATTATAGTCATTTATAGGATATGGTTAGAATGCAATAAAAATTTACAAGGCAAACCTAATGTGCGAACTGTAGGTCAAGGGTATATGTAAAGAACAGAGCAAGAACCAGTACTGAATCTGGCATTGAAGATGCTATTGTAAAGTAGTATAGAACATTGGATTTATGTAAATCCTCATTGTAAGTCAGTGTGACTTCTCATTGAGCAGTGAGCTCTAGGAAGTTGGCCTTCCTGCATGTGCAGGCCCCTATTGTAAGTAATATTCTCTTATTGGCCAGTAAGTGAATATGTGGGTCACAAATCCCACCGAGGTTTTTCCCATACCAAGTTTCCTCGTTAAACATCTTGTGTTATGGTTTTCTTTTCATGTGGATGCTTTTGATTCTGTTGTTTGCATTAATTCTTGCATACCGGTATACTATTACATTATATTCTTCAAATTCAGTTTTAAGTAAATTTCATTACCGGTCAGATACTGATTCACCCCCCCCCCCCCCCACTCTCAATATCTGTGGGAACCCTAACACAATCATGAATTCATATAGCTTAATCATTCTATCTTTGCTAGATCATGCATTTTCATCATTCAAATCCTCCATCTAAGTGTAGTCAAGTCACTGGAATATGCATAATCAGATCTGAGAGAATTTTTCATACTCGCATTTACTAGGAGGCAATAAGTTGATTAGCTATGGTTTTACATTTCATTGATTAAATCTTCTAGCCATACTTGTAATGATTTATTAAGTGCTTTGTGTTTGCAGGTACAGGTACACTTCACAGAGCATGACATTTTGGCACCCATCGTGGAGCTGGAATCATCACTTTTGGCCTCTTAATCTTTAGCAAACTTCATCTTTGTCGGGCTCTGGTTCAGAAAACCATACGAGTTGCTTTTCCAACTTGTACGAACTCCCTTTTAGCCCAGGATGACACTTCATCCTGACTCATACTATCCCATTTTCCTTATCGTATGAGATATAAATTCATGTCGTACGAGTTAATTTGCTAATAAATCATGTATCGTATGAATTAATTTTCAGTTTCATACGATAGTTAAATTCATTTCGTATGAATTTTTGTCTATCAAATCCTATGTCATAAGAGTCTACTTTTATTCTTGTATGAAATCTAAATTTGTGTCGTACTAACTAGTAAATGATGTCATACGAGTTTCTGCATCTGTGATTTTTTGATAAACTGCATGTTAGGGTTTTCCAATTTTAATCTGAACTTCACTAATGCTAACCTTGACTGATTTGTGAGATTTTTGGCAGCCTAACTCTTTTCTACAGGACGATTGACGAAGATATGCTTGTCAAAGATATAATTCAAAAACACAATCATGACTACTAACGAATTTATTTTGTAGGTTGCCTATGAATCCGACTAAACTTTGTGTATTCATTAAAGTTTTCTAGGCACACTTCAATTTTGCTAAAAGAAATGAACAATCACGTATTTCATGTCTTTGATGATAGGTGAGTATGCTCTCACCTTTCTTAGGTGATCAGAAAGCTAGACTCATCTTTTGCTTTCATTAGTGCATTTCTTTAGTAGGCCTACCCTCTCGAGGAGTAATAACTCTTAGCCATTAAGGTCGGTGAGAGGGGAACGACCTAAGTGGGAATGGCTAATGCCAAGTAATCCAACCCACTATAAAATAAATGTGTTTTTGATGATAATCGAAGCAACGGTAGTGCTTGGGAATAGCTCTCCTCCATACCTTCGAGTATATCAAACCTTGGTTTTCAAGGCTAGGAGACCTCTTAATTGAGTTTATACCCTGACGTGTTGAACGGATCCCTTACTAGTGCCAATTAAAATAGAAGCTACCTGATTCACCTCTGAAAGGGTGATAATCTTTGTGCAAGAGAGATAGTAACTCTCCCAAGACACTTGCCATATCATGCCCCCATTAGCATTTGGAGTTGGATAATACGACATTGAGAATCGATTGCGTGAGACTCAGCGGCCATATTCTGATTAGCTATTGGGTGTGTACCTAAGTCAGCAAGCAAAGGTTTTCATTCTCAGCCAACTTCCTTAGGTTTTAGCATGCTTAGAGTCATTTATCATATAATGTGTTTACTGTGTATTCATCCATAAATCAACAAATCATAGATCCAAAAAACTGGAAGACATAAGCAAAACATTAAACTTTAGGTATCAAAATTTCAACCAAACAAACATTTTTATCTTTGGCTGGTTATCTGTCGTATGAGTTAGGATCTTTGTCATATGAACCTATTTGCATAAAATCTTGTGTTGTGCTACACATCATTCAGTGTCGTACGAGTCATCTATTTTGTTGTATGGTTCAGAAAAGTGTATTGTACAAGCCTCTGCTTTTTAGATGAAAACTTTTTCTTTATCATACAGACTCATATCTTGTGTCATTCTAAACTGCATATCCTGTCGTACGAACCTCTGCATTTGTCAGTCCAGAGCTCTGTCCTGCATGCCTATTTTAGATTTATCATTTCTACCTGATCAATTTGCAGTAAACATAAACACCTAGCATTTGTCAATTTGTGCTTAGATTTTCATCTTGGTTCACTTGGTCAAGTTATCACCCATCAAAATCAGACTCTAGAACATAAACACCTCAATATTTTCAAAGTGCTCACCCTTAACAAGTTCAAGATCTAAACATCTCAAAGTGGATTATCACCCTCTTTGGTAAACCGATACCTCAAACATAGTTTCTCATCAAGATCAATCATCCTTTATCACGAAACTGGAAGGTTTGGTTAGGATAATCTTTTCCCACATCATAGGATATATCGTTCCTACTAGACTTGGTTCTTATCAAATCACCATCATTACACTCCTAAATCGAAGATCGGAAAACTTTCAAACTTTTAAACACTTGAATCATCTTTGCATGTCATATCACTCTAGCGTATATACCTTGATAGTTGATCACTTACCCAAAACAACTTTTGGACAATCGAATTATAGCACAATATCTAACACACATGTATGCACGTTCTAACTAGAGCTCAAAGACGAAACATCGCAAAGAGTGAAATCAAAATATTTGAAACAAACATAACCATGGAACATGAAGATGAAATACAAGTTGAAGAAGAAATAACAAAACAAAACATCAGAGATATCAAGAAAGATCCTCAATTCAACAAATTTATGCAAAAATTATTAGAGGAAGAAAAAAAAAATATTTCCTAATGCTAGCTAAATCTGGTGCTACACTTCCCGAAGATTTTAATGTGAATAAATTGACACAAAAGAAAAGTGACCCTCCCCCTAATAACAAACAATTTGAGGACATCTTTGGTCTCCACATGAATGACACATCAATTCCCAATAACACCAGAACCAATGAAGAAACTGGCATACCTAGAAGAGATGAAGTAGAAATCATGAATAACATTCAATGCAATGAAGATACAAGAAGGACTAGAGATGACACAAGAAGAGATCCAGATCCTCCTAGAATACAAAATCATGGTCATACAAGAACAAATCATGTTGACAATCCTATCATGACTCTCACACAACAACTGCAAGCAATGCAAACACAAATTCAAGATATGCAGAGAGGAAATGTTAGATGATACTCACTTCAAGAAATTTATCCTTATCCATTTGACAGAAACCTAAACATGATACCATTTCCTATAGGTTTTGAAACTCCTAGATACGAAAAATATGATGGAAGCACTGACCCTCAAGATCATATATGAGAATTTTGCACAATGAGTATGGAGTTTGCACATGAGGATACCTACTTGATGAGATTATTTCTGAAAAGCTTAACTGGGCTAGCTATGGAATGGTTCTCCAAACTTCCACTGGGAATCAGATCATTTTCAGAATTGCTGGATAAGTTTGTCTCACAATACTCTTACAACATACCACATGAAGTAATAATGCTAGAACTATGTAACACTAAACAAAAGAGTGGAGAACCCTTCATGACATTTTTACAACGATGGAGATGATTAGCATCATGGTATCCTCGTACAATACCAGAATACAAAAAAATGGACATATTCATTGACAACTTAAATGATCAAATGAGTTATCACTTAAAAATGCAAGGAAATCAAAGTTTTGGAAAAATGATTGATAACGGAATCAAAATGGAAGAAGCCATGATAAAGAGAGGTGAGTTGAAATATACAAAGGAGTCCACCCTCCTAACAACAACAATCACAATGATAAACCAAATTTTTGGAATAGAAATCAAAATGTCATCAATGATGGAATAGTGGATAACAACAATGTGAAACCAAAACAACTGATTTTTAAATTATCCACTCACTCAGCAGCGGCTCAACAAAGCAACAATCGCCAAAGAGCAACTATCAAAACTTTCTTTCGAAGACAATTTACAAACATTGGTGAACCCCTTGGATCAGCACTAAAGACACTTCTCGCAAACAAATTGATCACTTTACCAAAATAAAGGAACTACGAACCTTAAATCAAACCACATTGGTGGAATGATAATCAATATTGCGATTTCTATCAAAACAAGGGACATCACATAGATAGTTGTCAGAAGCTAAAACATATCATACAAGATATTATTGATAATGGAGTAATAACTATGGATGGACATACAACAAATGAATCTCATATACCTTTTAAGACTCCGCTTCCAACCTATGAGAAAGGTGAATCATCAACAATAAACAATGGTAAGGGTAAAGTGAAGGTAAGCTATGCTCATACATATGACAATGTGGTAAATATGATTGTAGTTAAAGAAAAACAAAATCAAGAACATGCTCAGGCTATCACAAGAAGCAAAGCTAAAGTTGTTTTCCAGGATCCTACAACAAATGCATCATCCACTATAGCAAAACAATATAAGCTAGTGGAACAATTGCAGAAAACACCTGCCCAAATATCAATCTTGGAACTTTTAAAGCTTTCACCCGCACATAAAGAAATTCTTGAATGAGCATTAGTAGATACCATAGTATCCAAAGATCTTGATATCGATCAATTCCAAAATATGGTGGGACACCTCAAAACCCCTCTTTTCTTATCATTCGTTGAAGAAGATGACATGTCCTTGCAGCATCCTCACAATGCTCCTTTGCATATTGAAGTCCTTATTCACAAAACCTGAGTAAAATGTGTTCTAATAGACAGTGGAGTTGGCCTAAATATTTGTTCCTTGAGTCTTGTTCGTGCCTTAGGATATTTAGAAGATACAGTTGATGTCCAGAAAAGAATCACTATAAAAGCCTATGATGAAGAAGAATGTTCCTCCAAGGGAATTGTGATACTACCCATCAAAGTGGGACATTTACAAAAAGACACAGCATGCCAAGTTCTAGACTTGGACTTATCATATAATGTACTCCTAGGGAGAACATGGATACATGACTTACAAGTTGTCCCATCAACATACCACCAATGTGTAAAATTTCCCTGCAAGGGACAAGAAATCACAATCTCTGTAGATGCGAATCCATTTTAATACTGCAGCAATCTAAAAATGACTCAAGAAGTCATTGTTCCACATAACACGGAGGTATCATCTTTGAAAACACAATTCAAGGAACAATCATTTGCATCAATTCTATCAAGCATGGAGAAACAAAAGCAGCTAAGAGACCAAGGGAATGGAGAATTCTCAATATCACAATCACCACTTTCTCCTAAATCCTTGGGAAAACCATCAAACTCTAAACAACAACCAATTGTGAAACATCTTTGAATATTTGATGGAGCATTCATTAGTGCTAGAACCTTATCAAAGGAAACATAAGACAAAGATGTGCTACAATGGCTATAAAAAGATGAAGAAGTTCAACAAAAGGTCAACAATGTCAGAATACCTACAAAAAAATATGGAAAAGGATTCAAAATTGTTCGAAGGATGGGGTACACTAGGACAGGCCCTATAGGAAAAAGAAAAGAAGGTATCTCAGAACCTATTCAACCTTACACTCAGAAGACCAATGACAAAATAGGTTTAGGATATGGACAAGTCACTCTACCAGAAGACACATCTTTTAGTCAACAGCAAGAGGAATATGAAAACAGACAAGAACAACTAGCAATTGAAAGGGAAGAAAAATTCGTTAAGCAACAAGCACAAGCAAACACAAAATGGCAAAAGAAGCAAGCTTCAAATCAAAAAGAGAAAAAAACTAAAAGCATCTCTCAAGAAGCATTAAATCTCAATCAAAACAAGAAAGAAGCTAATATAAATCTAGGACAATTTATAGAAAAGTTGACAAAACTCAATCTCAGTCCTGAAGAGGTTGAATATGAAAGAAGAAAAAGTATAGCCAGAAAAGCGGAAGAAATGCTATATGACCAAATCTATAGACTGCATGCTACAACTGATACAGATTCTAATGAATGGGAATGGGATTCCTATCACTCTGAAGAATCAGCTGAAGAAAAATGCTTTGAAGGAGATGTAGAAGTTGATGTAGTTCACACTTATGCAGGACAAACGTCAGGAACTAGTTCACTTGAATTAGAATCACATTTGGCTAACTTGGACTTAACCAAGGACAATCAGGAACTTCTTACGCGAGATCATTCTAATGAGAATACCATTCTAGACATCAACGTACATACTGAAAACTTTGATACATCCATCATGACCCTTGAAACCCTTGAAACATACCAACCTGAAGACCCTCTACCTCTAATCCACCCTAAGCTTATTGATTGGGAAAATGAAGGACATGTTGCTATTGATACCTGTAGACACTCAAAATTGTCATGTCTAATTAAATAAATATTTTATTTATTTAATTATCTAAGCCTAATTCTTCTGTTAATTAAATAAATTTTTATTTATTTAATTAATTCATTTATCTTCTTCTAGCCTTATTTCTCATTTAAATAAATACATTTATTTATTTAAATTATCCCTTTCCTAAATTAAATAAATATTTTATTTATTTAATTGTCCTACTTCTTCTATTAATTAAATAAATCTTTATTTATTTAATTAATTCATTATCTTTTTCTACACATGACACATGTCATTCATCTCTTAATTCATACACTACCTACCTCTTTCATTATTTTGGTATTTCTTTTACCTACCCTCTAATCGTAGCCGACCTCTCTTTTTACACCTCTCAATCTTAACCCTCCATTTCTTATTGTGTCTTCTATTTAAGGAGATGCTTTCTTCATTGTCAAACCCTAATGACTGATTTTGGAGTACTTGGCTACACTACGATCCTACTTGCAACCACATTCCGTTCTTTGTTGAGCTCTTGTGCATACAAAAATCTGAGAGCAAATATATCAAGCAAGATCAATGGAGATAGGAAGAATGGAGATCAAAACCCTATTGGACATGTGATGGTATAATCTTTGTGATTTTAAGTTATTTGCATTGTCTTAGGTAATCTTCATATATTATGGTGGATCTTTGTTCATTGTTAGGCTAGGGTTTAGTGGTTGGATTCATTTAGCCTTGCAATATTGTTGTTATTTGTTATCCATTTTCACCATATACATTTTGGCACGCCCGGTGGGACACTTGTCCCTTTGTATTTAACATTTTTGTTGCAGATTTTGCATTTTTGAAGTTGCAGATCAGACAATTTTTGACAACATTTTAGGTTTTTCCGCGTCTGCGAGTGTTCGGATCGCGTTTTTGTGTTTCAGAAGCATCTTTGATATCGTGAATCGCGCCTGTGTTTTTGCCAGATTTTATTTTGCAGGTTTCTGGAACCGCGTCTGTGCTTGATATTATCGCGTCTGCGTTCGGGAGAAGCATCTGTGTTCTGTGACCACGTCTGTGAATCACAGAACCACGTCTGTGTAATACAGACACATCTGTGTCTAGTATAGCAGCGTCTGTGCATTCTGTTTTGCAAATTTTTCAATTTTCTTTGATTCGGGTTTTCAGATTTTATACTTAGGGTTTTAGATCTGGTTTATTTTCGGCTAACTCTTGTAGATCTAGCTAACCTGGTTTGTGCAACTTGCTTTTGAGGCAAAAACATTTTTGTTGAAGGCCCCTTTTCACAAAGTCTTTTGGGTTTTCTAAAATTTACCTAACTTGTGTGCTTGCAGGAAGGGGTTATCATTTGAAACAACCCAAACTACTAACAATTTTGTTGCAGGGCCTTAGCTAGGGTTTTGTAATTTTGTTGTGTGCCTTGTTTTCATAGATTAGCAAACACTTCCATTGGTGCACTAAAATTGAATCATTGTCTTTTGTGTCTTGAGCAATAGGCTCTTTTTGTTTAATCTTTAGAGGGTCTGTCTTCCTGTGTGGTCATTAGGACTACTAGTGAGAAGAGAATGACCCAAGTGGTAGCGAGGAAAACCCACCTCTTCCGAGCCACTATAATCAAATGTATTCATGGTGAAAACTATGAATAACGTGTGCTGATTAGTTCATACCGACACTATGTCTCCCCATAAACCCGTTTGATCAAATTTATTTGATCATTTGTAGGGCGTAACCCCTACTGGCTGGGAGCCTTCTGTATTTACAGAGCTGAAAGTGTCGCATGTATGGCCACACGAGCCTATGCCCTTACTAGCACCTTTTTATTTTAGAAGCCCAAATCCTTCTAGTTGTTGAGGCAGGAGGTCGGACCTCTGGTAGTGGCCCACACACATACGGTTCTTAGTAGAGATACAAAGTTCGCCATGGGGATTTTTCATGGGGACTGATGCTTGGCTGACCCGAGAAGTGAGTGCCGAGGGTGGAGCCAGTGAGGTCAAGCATCTAAGTATCCGCTCTGAATAGCGTAGCCTCGGGGGTAAAACCCTATGTGGGATCAACAACTATTGTCTTGGCCAGCCCTAAGATTTGTGCTTGTCTTATGCTAAACACTCAAACATTCAAGACAAAACAACAAAACATTGTGTCTTTTGTGTCTTCAAGTGTATGCAAAAAATTTTTACATCAAACAACACACTTTTGGAGTTTAAACAATTTGCAAACATTGAGTCATCAATATTGTGTCCTCTTGTCACGAAAAACAGTCAAACAGTCGGATTTGGTCACAACAAAACAACTTCACAGATTGGAAAAATTGCACTAAGGTTACAGGAACGCGTCTGTGTCTGTTTTAACCGCGTCTGCATCATATAAGCGTGTCTGTGAAGGGCAGAATAGCATCTGTGTTTTTATCAGCGTCTGCGTCAAACAGAGAAGCGTCTGTGTCTGGTAATCGCATCTGTGAAGTATACAGAGGCGTTTGTGTCGGGAATTGAAACTTTAACAGTCAAGCAAACAAAAGGAAATCAGTTTCGGCATACTTGAGCTTCCTAGGTTGTCTCTTCAGGTTTCATCTAGCATTCAGCCTGTTCTAGGGTCCCATACAGTCCATCATTGCTTCACATCTCATTTTACATTCATACTTGTCTAAAACTTGAGTCAAAAAGGTCACTTGCTTGTCCTCACTATACTTTTTCAACACACTACATACTACTACACTTTGCTAAGTGGTCCCTCATCAAGGTTTCTTACCTTTGGGTCTCATTTGGTCTTACTTAGAGTCAAGGTCAGCTTACCTCATCAAGAGAAACGATCCTCTCTTTGGGAGTCACACCTACTCTACTACTTACATACTTGGTCTTACACTTTGGACATTGCAAGTACACCCCAAGATTCATTTACACTCCATACAACTCTTGGTCTTCCACACTCTTTTCATTTTTCAACTAGTCTATCACATATTGGCCAAACACCTAGTTCATGGTTGAAACCCGCCTTCAAAAATCTAGGAGAATAGCTAAAGAAGCTCAAGAATCCGCAAGCATGAGTTCTTATGAGTATGACAATGATTTATTCTACAATCCTAAGCACACTACATTACCAGACATGAGTGTTTATAGGAACAATCCAAATGTGGAAAGCGCAAACACTATAAACAACAATACTACACACAATGACCATGTGGACAATTCTTCAATACTATCAGCAGACATAGAAGAATCCATAATGAACCCTCATTTCAATAGATTGGTTGAAGAGATAATGAGGAGAGATCGTCAATACTTTTTACACATGATGGCACATAGTGGAGCTAAAATACCACATGATTTTGACTTATCTCAACTTATGGAAAGTCGACCCTCCCAACAAACTCAATCCAACATGGATCAAAGGAGACCAAATAGTGGAGGAAATAGAGGACCGAATATGATGCCTGAGTCACCATCAGCTTTGCTTCAAAAACCAGCAATCCCACATACACAAGCTCAAACATATGATACTTACACTCAAAGACCATCATGGAGGCCTTATGCTCAAACACATGCTCAAGATATGGGTCAATCAAGACAAGTGGATACTCAAGGACATCCTCAAAATTTTGACACAAGGAGACCTCATGTCAAAATTGGGGGCAACACAATGGAAAATGAAAGGCCTATTGAATATGGTATATATACACAAAACAGATATGGGGTTCCCCAACAAGAAGTTATGCCAAGTGCTCCATATATGTCGCAACAATATAAACCTCCATATGGACATGTCTACGATCAGTATCATCCATACATGCAACAAGTTCCTCCTCAAATGGGTGTTTCAAACATGGGGTATGCTACAAGAAATCAATCTCCTCCCAAAAATAATTTGGAGCAACAAATTAGAGATCTACAAAAGAAAGTGGAGGACATGAATACATCCAAACCTACATATACTATGAGAGATATATGCCCTTATCCCTTCGATAAGAGCATTCCAATGCCTCCATTTCCTCCACACTTTGTGACACCAAAATTTGACAAATATAGAGGGAGAGGAGACCCCAAGGCACACATAAGACAATTCTTCATAGCTTGCATTGAGGTAGCGGCAGAAGAAACATACTTGATGAGGTTGTTCCCACAGAGCTTAGGCGACCAAGCTATGGAATGGTTTTCTCAATTACCTCCTGGTATTAAGTCATGGGGCGACTTAGCAGAGGCATTCATTCAGCATTTTTCTTACAACATTGAAACAGATGTCTCAGTTACAACCTTGTGCAATACGAAACAAAAGGAAGGAGAATCTTTCGCAACATTTTTACAGAGATGGAGAAACCTAGCTAGCAGATGCTCTTGCGAAATCCCACAAAAATAGATGGTAGAAATGTTCACACAAAATGTTAACAAGGATATTGGCTATGATCTTAGAAAAGCTTGTTTGTCTACATTCAAGGATGTCATTGAAAAAGGCCTAGCAACAGAAAAGGTCTTAATTGAACAAGGAGTTATTAAGCTATTCAAAGAAAACAAAGAGGACTTCAAGGGAAAGGACAAACCAAAATTTTGGAACAAGAACAAGAACACAGTTAATGATGGTGTTGTTGATGCCAACACAGTGAGACCCAAGTTCCTCTTTTCTGGATCGAGTTCTACCAACAATCAAGTGAACAATCAAACGGCTTCTAAACCATGAAGGAAGTACACTCCATTGGGAGAACCACTTGAATCAGTATTCAAAAAGCTTGTGGCAAACAAGGTGATCACAGTTCCAGATTTTCCTCCATATGAACCAAAGGTCAAACCAAATTGGTGGAATGATGATGAGTTTTGTGAGTTTCATAAGAGCAAGGGTCATAAGACAAGTAATTGCCATCGATTAAAAAACATTGTGCAAGATCTCATTGACAGAGGAGATATTGAGATTGAGGGACATTCATCTAATCAAGAGCATGAGGTGTTTAAGGAACCATTCCCAAAACATGACAAAGGAAAAGGCAAAGTCACAGATGATCAAGCCAATTACACTAGAGCACCTTACAATTATGATTCTACTATAAATCACATCTCAATGGACAATCATATTTCTACTATCACTATCAAAAATAAAAATCCTGAGAATCCTCCTCAACGACCTAGGATTGTCCTAAAGGGTGTGGGATCTTCATCCAAATCTACCTCTGAATGCCATGTTACAACCCGTCGAGGTAAGATTACATTGCCAGGTGCCTCCACTAAGAATACCAATCCTTCATCTACCAAGCCTGAGTATGACCTTGTAGAACAGCTAGGGAAGACACCTGCGCTCATCTCTATTCTTGAGCTCTTACGTATATCCCCTGCACATAAAGCCATCCTTGACAAAATCTTGAGAGACACTGCTGTCCCTACTGATCTGAACGTAGACCAGTTTCAAGCCATGGTGGGATACCTATCCGTTCCACACTCCCTCACATTCATAGAAGCCGATGACGCCTCCATAAGTCAGCCTCATACTGCACCTTTACATGTTGAAGCCTTCATACATAAACATCGAATAAAGCGAGTCCTAATAGATAGAGGAGCAGGTCTTAATATTTGTACCTTGAGTACCATAAGACAATTGGGATATTCTGACAAGGCTGTGAATTCTACAAACCAAATCACCATCAAGGCTTATGATGATGAAGAGCGTTCGTCCAAGGACACGGTCACCTTACCGCTAAGAATAGGGCCAGTTACAAAGGATGTGGTTTGTCAAGTCCTAGATCTAGATCTTACGTATAACATACTGCTAGGACATCCGTGGATTCATGAAATGAGGGCAGTCCCATCAACATACCATCAATGCATTAAGTTTCCTCATAATGGAGTCGAGGTAACGGTCAATGGTGATCCAAATCCATTCATATATTGCAATAACTTGAGATCACATACTGAGACTATCATTCCCAGCAACCGTGAGGCTATTCCTTCTTCGGCATACATTGATCCTAAGTCGTTAAAGCCCTCGACATCCAAACAAGGTGAACTTAGAGGAAAGTTTCAAGACAAAGGCATGGGAGAATACACTTTGAATCAGACTATGTTCTTACGACAAGTCATGAGCTCTCCGAAAGAATATGGGAGGCCACATCCTAATAAGCAAATCTCCATCATGATACTCAAATGGGATCCTACTATCTTTCAAAGATGGGGTGAACTAGAAGAAGAAAATTTATATAAAATGCTTTATAAGGACATTGAAGAGGACACACATGATCAAATTATTATACCTTGTGAGAACTATGGCAAAGGCTTCAAAATTCTACAAAGATTCGGGTATGATGGAAAAAGCCCTCTCGGGTTACGCAAAGAAGGTGTCATGGAACCCTTACAACCTGAGCTAACTACAAGAAGGGAATGCTCCAAGGGGCTTGGTTTTCTGAATCTCAGACTACACAATAAAAGAACAAAAGAGATATGGCGAATTAAAGTTGCCGAAGTTCAACAAGAGGATTATTATTCCACAGATTCAAATGAGTGGGAATGGGGTTCAGACAAATCCTCCAGTGACTATGAACTCACCGAAACATTCAGAGAGCCAGATGAACCTACAGAGGAAGAAGAATTTTACAAAAAATTTAGAGTTGGTCAAGAACCAACCCATAGGGATCCCGCACAAGCTTCATTTCAAGGTCCTCGGTTGAAATCACATAGGATGAGGACACCTATCCCAGAAGGCTCTACTAGTGATGACAATTTGGATTCGCTCACGATCGAAACTGATGAGGAGAGTGCCATCGATGACCTCAATGATTGTCTTGACATACCTGAATATAACCACATCTTCACTCTTCATCCAGCAAACTCTGAAAACACTAAAGACCTTCCCCTCGTTCACCCCCAACTCATAGACTGGGATCATGAAGGACCAGCACAATTTGATACATTTCGGAATGACGAAGCTATTATCGACTATCTTGGCATTTGAGATGATCTTCCCCCTGGAGACCACAAAGCAGGATACGCCATAGAACTCAACAACATGGCATACTTTGGTGAGGGTGTCGGGCCTTCTAGTCGCAAAAAATGTGAAAATAAAAACAAAACAAGGGTCTTATGGCGAAAACCACACTGTGGCGCTATCTGACTCCAAAAAAGTAAAAAGAAAGGACGTATCTGAGGGTGAAAACCTCTCTGAGGCACCCAAAGATGGAAGGCTCGACATTCTTCCAGCATCATACGAGGAAAAATCATCCATGTTGGTAGAGGAGACTATAAAGACGAACATTGGTACAGCAGAGGTTCCACACAACATATTTTTGGCTTAATCATTGACAGAGGTCGAGAGAGCAAAATTCATAAGCTTCTTTAAGGAATGACAAATCAACTTCGCATGGTCTTACGCTGATATGCCTGGATTGGATCCGGATTTGGTAATGCATCATTTGACAGTCAAACCGGGGGCAAAACCAGTAAAATAGAAATTGAGGAAAATGCACCCACAAGTGGCATTACTAGTCAAGGCAGAGCTGGAGAAATTATTGGATGTCGGATTCATATGCCCAATTGATTATCCCGAATGGATCTCCAATTTAGTACCTGTCAGCAAACCGGATCGCAGTATCCGAATATGTACAGACTTCAGAGATATCAACAAAGCTTGTCCAAAGGACGATTTCCCATTACCAAACATTGACTTGATCGTTGATCTCACCGCAGGTCATGAGATGTTATCCTTAATGGACGGATTTTTTGGATATAATCAAATCAGGATTGCACCTGAAGATCAACATAAAACATCATTTACTTGTCCATGGGGAACCTTCTGTTGGAATGTCATGCCCTTTGGGCTGAAAAATGCAGGTGCCACGTATTAGCGAGCGATGACCACTATCTTTCATGATCTCATGCACATAACCGTGGAAGATTATGTTGACGATCTTTTGGGAAAATCAATAGATAGAGATACACACTTGGACATACTTTCAGTTGGCTTTGATCGACTGGAAAAATACAAGGTAAGACTAAATCCAAAGAAATGTGTCTTTGGAGTAACCTCCGGGAAGCTCCTAGGATTCATTGTGTCTAAAAGAGGAATAGAAGTTGATCCAGCAAAAGTCAAGGCTATATTGGACATGCCACCACCCAAGAATATCAGTCAACTTCAATCTTTACAAGGGAGACTCCAGTCCATATGAAGATTCATAGCACAACTTGCAGATAAGTGTAATCCTTTCCAGCACCTGCTACACAAAAAAAATCAAGTTCAAATGGGATGAGAACTGTCAACAGGCTTTTCAGGCGCTCAAAGACTATCTTTTGAACCCACCAGTTTTGATGCCACCAATTCCAGATCAACCGTTGCTACTTTACATATCAGCTACTCCAACAGCGCTGGGGGCACTCCTAGCACAACAGGTTGATGACGGCAAGGAAAAGGCAATATATTATATCAGTCGCACATTGGTGGGATATGAGCTAAATTACACACCAATTGAGCGTGCATGTCTTGCTATGGTCTTTGCTTCACAAAAATTACGACATTATATGCTCACTCACAAGACGAAGTTGATTGCCAGAATTGATCCACTAAAATATCTTCTCAACAAAGCTACACTTACTGGGCGGCTGGCCAAGTGGGTAATGATTTTGAGTGAATTTGACATCGAATATGTGGACAGAAAAGCTATAAAAGGACAAGCAATTGCAGATCAATTGGCAGATGCTCCCATGATAGAGGATGTTCCTCTACAGTCGGAATTCCTAGATGAGTCCATTCTAACAATATCACAGGCAAAGCCATGGCAACTATACTTTGATGGCTCATATACACAGCATGGGGCAGGAGCAGGTATACTCTTTATAACTCCTCAAGGCGATTCTATACCAAAGTCATACCGCTTATCCTTTCCTTGCACCAACAATATAGCGGAATATGAGGCATTAACAACTGGGTTAAGAATTGTAGTTCAGTGGAAGATCCAGGAACTTTGTGTTTTTGGGGATTCTCAACTTGTCATTCGTCAAGCAACTGATGATTATCAGACAAAAGATGAAAAACTAATGCCTTATAAACAATTGGTAGATGATCTAAAACAGCACTTCACAAAGATAGAGTTTGAGTAGATACCAAGAGAACAGAATCGCGCTGCAGATGCCATGGCTACAATTGCTTCGCTCATTGATCTACCACAAAATGAGACATGCTATGAGTTCCTGGTAGACAACCTGCTGATTCCTTCATACGAGATCACTCCTACTGAAATGATATGCGTTGTTGGTCCTAAATCCCAGTTATATGGTTCCATATTCACATACCTTCGCGACAATATCTTACCTCCCGATCTATCGAACAATCAACGCAGCACTTTCATTCGCCAATCCTCTCGATACGTCATTTTAGTTGATATCCTATACCGACGAGGTCTAGATGGAACCCTTCTCAGATGTTTAGAAAGCGACGAAGCTCAGATTGCGTTACGAGAAGTGCATGAAGGGATATGTGGCCTGCATACTAGTGGTCCTACCTTGGCCAAGAAACTTATCAGGACTGGATACTACTGGCCTACTATGGAAAAAGATGCATATCAGTTTGTCAAGAAGTGTAAGCAGTGTCAAATTCATGGAGACCTCATACATGCACCAGCACAAGAACTACAACCACTTGCATCTCCTTGGCCCTTTTGTCAGTGGGGACTCGATCTCATAGGCAAGATTCACCCTCCTTCCTCCAATGGTCATAAATTCATTATCACAGCCACAGAGTATTTCACAAAGTGGATTGAAGCCGTGCCTCTCAAGCAAGTTACTAGGAAACAAATCGCTACCTTCATCCTGAACTACATCATTTGCCGATACGGGATTCCTACTTCCATTATCACTGATAACGGGCGTCCCTTCAAAAATCAGGATGTTCGTGAACTCTGTGAGTGCTTCCATATCTCTCATCGTTTCTCCACACCATATTACCCCCAAGGTAATGGCCAAGCTAAGGCGTCTAACAAAACAATTCTTAAAATCCTTAAAAAGACAGTCGACGATGCTGGCCATAACTAGCATGTCCAACTCAATCCTGCACTTTGGGCCTACCGTACAAGTGTCCGTACACCTACAGGAGCTACACCCTACTCACTTGTCTACGGCTCTGAAGCCATCTTGCCTATCGAGGTCGAGTTACCTTCTTTACGGGTCTCCTTGAGAAACATAATCAACGATGAAGACTACAGGGTCTCTCGCTTACAAGAATTAGAACTGCTGGAGGAACGACGACACATTGCTTAAGATAAATATAATTCCCATCTTGGGGCAACTCTGTATCAGTTCTTCTTATCTTCTTTGAAACAACGCGACAAGCCGCATTGTCTCAAAGAGGGGCAAAATGTAGACACTCAAAATTGTCATGTCTAATTAAATAAATATTTTATTTATTTAATTATCTAAGCCTAATTCTTCTATTAATTAAATAAATTTTTATTTATTTAATTAATTCATTTATCTTCTTCTAGCCTTATTTCTCATTTAAATAAATACATTTATTTATTTAAATTATCCCTTTCCTAAATTAAATAAATATTTTATTTATTTAATTGTCCTACTTCTTCTATTAATTAAATAAATCTTTATTTATTTAATTAATTCATTATCTTTTTCTACACATGACACATGTCATTCATCTCTTAATTCATACACTACCTACCTCTTTCATTATTTTGGTATTTCTTTTACCTACCCTCTAATCCTAGCCAACCTCTCTTTTTACACCTCTCAATCTTAACCCTCCATTTCTTATTGTGTCTTCTATTTAAGGAGATGCTTTCTTCATTGTCAAACCCTAATGACTGATTTTGGAGTACTTGGCTACACTACGATCCTACTTGCAACCACATTCCGTTCTTTGTTGAGCTCTTGTGCATACAAAAATCTGAGAGCAAATATATCAAGCAAGATCAATGGAGATAGGAAGAATGGAGATCAAAACCCTATTGGACATGTGATGGTATAATCTTTGTGATTTTAAGTTATTTGCATTGTCTTAGGTAATCTTCATATGTTATGGTGGATCTTTGTTCATTGTTAGGCTAGGGTTTAGTGGTTGGATTCATTTAGCCTTGCAATATTGTTGTTATTTGTTATCCATTTTCACCATATACAATACCTTTCCAAATGACCATGTCATATCTATATATCTTAATGCAATCAAACCCGTAACAACTCTCATCAGGAATTTCAGAAACGCATCTTCCAATCGAGTGGGTGCCAAATCTCCTAGTCGCAAAAGTGAAAATAAAGAAAAGAATACCAAGTCTAATGCTGAAAACTATTTCTTGTCAATATTAGACCAGGAAAAAGTAAAAATAAAGGATGCATCTAACAGTGAAAACCTCCTAGAGGCGCTGGAAGATGGGAGATTTGACACTTTACCTGAGCACTATCGAGAAAGATCATCCATTTTGATCGAACCAACAGAGGCAGTTAACATTGGCACAATAGAGCAACCAAAGATTCTTCATCCAACAACTTATCTATCCAAAGAAGAAATGCAACAATATGTGGAATTCTTCAAATGATGGCAAATCAATTTTGCCTGGTCACATGCAGACATGCCAGGGTTAGATCCAGAGCTTATTATGCATCACTTGAATGTTAGTCCAAGAGCTAAACCAATCAAACAGAAGTTAAGGAAAATGCATCCTCATATCGCTCTCCTAGTCAAAGCAAAGCTAAAGAAATTATTGGATGTAGGATTCATCAAACCTGTAGCATATCCTCAATGGGTATCCAACATTGTTCCTATTTAAAAACTAGATAAAAGCATCAGAATATGCAAAGACTTCAGAGATCTTAATAATGCATGTCCAAAGGATGACTTTCCTTTGCCTAACATCGACATCATTGTAGATTTAATTGCTAGACACTCCATGTTTTCTCTAATGGATGGTTTCTCCAGATATAATCAAATCAAAATAGTACCTGAAGATCAAGAAAAGATAGCTTTCACATGCCCATGGGGTACTTTTTGCTGGAACGTCATGCCTTTTGGATTAAAGAAAGTAGGTGCTACATATCAAAGAGCTATGACAACTATATTTCATGACATGATGCATACATTCATGGAAGACTATGTGGATGACATATTGACTAAATCATACAACAAAGAAGAACATATAGAGATACTGGAAAATCTCTTTGATAGGTTAGAACAATACAAGCTAAGGCTAAACCCTAAGAAATGTGCCTTTGGTGTTACTTCAGGAAACCTATCAGGATATTGTTTCAGCTAGAGGTATAGAAGTAGATCCAGCTAAGGTAAAAGCAATCATGGAAATGGCATCTCCCAAGAATATTAGTCAACTAAGATCACTACAAGGAAGATTCCAGTCAATCAGAAGATTTGTTGCTCAATTAGTAGATAAATGTCAACCATTTACACATCTATTGCACAAACATGTTAATTTTAAATGGGACCATCAATGTGAAGAAGCATTCAACAAGATCAGGGCATATCTCATGCAACCACCTGTTCTAATGTCACCAATTCCAAGAAAACTATTATTACTCTATGTATCAACTACAACACTATCTACTATCTCACTCCATCAAGTTAATACCTAAAATCGATCCTCTAAAGTATTTGCTCAGCAAAACCACATTGACAGGACGACTAGCAAAATGGATCATGATTCTAAGTGAGTTTGATATCGAATATGTTGATAGAAAAGCTATCAAGGGACAAGTTATTGTAGAACAACTAGCAAAAACACCACTTCAAGATGACCATCCTCTACAGATTGAGTTTCCTGATGCTGATATCCTAATAGTCACAGCAAAAACATGGCAACTATACTTTGATGGTTCATATACACAACACGGATCAGGAGCAGGAATTCTATTCATCACACCACAAGGGCATACAATCCCAAAAGCATACAAATTAAGCTTTTCATGCACAAAAAATATAGAAGAGTATGAAGTATTGGTAACAGGTATCAAAATGGTTGTAGATTGGAATATTACATAGCCTCAAGTCTTTGGAGAATCTCAACTTGTACTTAATCAAATCAATGATGATTATCAAACAAAAAATGACAAACTCATGCCTTACAAAAAGATGGTGGATGATATCAAGAAGTACTTTGTAGAAATAAATTTTGAACAGATCCCAAGAAATGACAACAAAGCAGCAGACACCTTGGCTACACTTTCTTCTCTCCTTCAGACATAAGAAAATCAACAACGTTATGAATTCCTCGTTGAAGAGTTTTTTAATCCCGCCTTTAATTGTCCTAATTCCCAAACCATCTGTCAACTTATTGGACATGATTCCTCCCGCTATGACCAAACTTACACATACCTAAAAGACAACATCTTACCTCCCAACTTATCAAAAAATCAAAAGAGAAACTTTATTCACCAATCCTCCCATTTTACTCTCATCACGGATACCTTGTTTAAACAAGGTCTAGACAGTACTCTCTTATGATGTCTCGAACAAGAAGAATGTGAGAAGGCCTTACATGAAGTCCATAATGGAATTTGCAGTACTCATTCAAGTGGTCTTACCCTTTCAAAGAAATTCATACGCTTGGGCTATTATTGGCCGACTATGGAACGAGATTCTTTTAAAATAGCAAGAACATGCAAACAATATCATATCCATGGGAATTTGATCCATGCACCAGCACAAGAACTTCATGCTTTAGCAACATCTTTGCCTTTCTGCCAATGGGGACTTGATTTGGTAGGGAAGATAAATCCTTCTTCATCTAATGGTCACAAATTCATCCTGGTAGTTACTGAATATTTTACGAAATGGATTGAGGCTATACCTCTCATCAATATCATAGGAAAACAAATTGTTGCATTTATCTTGAATTATATCATCTATCGCTATGGAATACCAATGACCATTATCATTGATAATGGGTGACCATTCAAGAATCAAGATGTACAAGAGCTATGTGAGAAGTTAAAAATCCAACACAGATTCTCCACACCATCTTATCCATAAGGAAATGGGCAGGCAAAAGCATCTAACAAAACTATTCTGAAAATCCTTAAAAAGATAGTGAACGATGCTGGGAAAGATTGGCATATTCAACTAAACCCTGCTCTATGGGCCTACCGCACCAGTATTCACATACCGACAGGTGCCACACATTTCTCTCTTTTATATGGGTCAGAATCCATATTGCCAATCAAAGTAGAGATATTGTCTCTACGTGTATTACTAAAAGGTCTCATCCCAAATGAAGAACAATGAGTATCTAGACTACAAGAGTTAGAACTGATCCATGAATGAAGACAAAATTTCTTTGATCATTTAAAGGTATATCAGCAAATAATATGTTGGAGCTATAATTATAAGGTTAAACCATGAATCTTTCAAGTGGGAGAACTAGTGCTAAAGGAAAATCCACACAACCAAGCAGATCAAGAAAAGAAAGGAAAGTTTGAACCAAACTGGTTAGGTCCATTTGTGGTCACAACAGTATTTGGGTCAGGAGCATATCAGCTATCAACACAAGATGGGGATCAGCTCGAGGAACCTATCAATAGCATGCACCTGAAGAAGTTCTATGTCTGAAAAATTAGAAAAAAATCAAAAATTGAAAAAAAAAAAAAATTGCAATAAAAATAGATGGTGAAAACCTGGCAAACAGACGCTATTTGTCCGCTAGCTCTGCCATCTATTAGTTCATGCATTTTTCCACTTGCGTTCATTTTCCATTAGTACTATCCATATCCATCATAATCATTTCTGCATACTCAAGCATCACAGCTACTCTCTCACGATGGTTTGGATCATTGAATATTGTTGGCATATGAGTAGAGTTTGATGACATGATGATATTGTATGTTGTCATTGATGTCAATATGCTGAAGTATGAACCAGTATATTGATGTAAGAAAATGGGTGAATGAACTGGTATATGTGAAAGAGTGAACCGGTATGATATGTGAACCGGTATATGTGAAAAAGAGAAGCGATATGTTGGAATGAGAACTGGTATATGGGAAGTTTTGTATCAAGGTTTCAGTTGGCATGACTACCGGTTGGTAGTCTCAGTTTCAGGGTTTCTAGTTGATACATTCCATTCCTATGTGATTCAATCCATGACATTTTGTGATGAGTTAGCATTGCTATGAAGATCAGATTGTGTTGTGACGTCAGCCTTGTGCGCATCAAGGATTTCCTTGAGGATCTTGCATGGAGAAGATTGATTATCTACCTCGGGAATGTGCGAAGTCTCTATAAATGATGGAGAGTGTGTGATGAGTTATCAACTTCCTGAAGAAGCAAAGAATGAACGTTGGAGAATTTCTTGAGATCTGTTCAAGACTATTGTATTCGATGCAGTGTGATTAATGGTCAAGATTGAACCGACTAAATTGGTAAACCTAAATGTTTAGGGTTTAGGGTTTATGCTACCAACCTATCTATTTCCTATAAGGTCGATGATGTTTTTCATTTCGAAGTTGTTGGCAAATGTTATGTGTGTATCCAAGTGAAGAGATACTTGACTCTTGCCAGATCGGAGAAGTGAAAGTATACTTGCAGAGTGTGATTGCAGAAGCAAAGGAACTAAAGAGGATCTGTCTTGGCATTGTGTGCAGTTGATGAAGGTGTCACTGATGAGGAATCAAAAGATAAAGAAAGTGAAGACATTGTGATTGTAGCAATAAAGGAAGATGTGTAAGACAAGAAGGCTCTTGTCTCCCTCTTTGATAATTCCAATGAGTGGATTATTGACAGTGGTTGTTCTCACCACATGACTAGTGACCGGAGTAAGTTTCTGTCTCTGGAAGAGTATGATGGTGGTGTGGTCTGATTTGGTAATGATGCACCATGTATGGTAAAAGTTAGAGGGTCCATCTCTCTAAATGGAAAAAGCAGTGCTGATAATGTGTATTGGGTAGAAGGTCTCGGGCACAACCTTTTGAGTGTTGCCCAGCTGAATGATAATGGACTCACTTTGGAATTCAAAGATGGAGTGTGAAAAATAAAATGAAAGAGTGGTGAACTGATGGCCACTGTTATGTAGACCAGAGGTAACTTATTTCAACTAAATGCAAATATCAGTACATGTCTAATGGCTATGTTTGATGATAGTTGGATATAGCATAAGAGAATCTGCCATGTAAACTTTTATAATATTGTGAAGGCTAGTAAGATCAAGGTAGTTAGAGGATTGCTTATGCTGAACAAACCAGAGAATCATTTGTGCAAAGAGTGTCAACTGGGGAAAATGTCTTCCTTAACCTTCAAAGGTAAATCTTTCACTACAGACAATTTACTTGATCTTGTGCATACTGATTTGTGTGGTCCTATGAAAACTAGGAGTGTGTAGAGAGATAGGTACTTTATGATTCTCACTGATGACTACTCAAGAATGATGTGGGTCACATTCTTGAAAGACAAGTCTGAATCTTTTGGAAAGTTCAAAGCCTTCAGAGCACTAGTTGAAAAAGAAAGTGGTAAGAGAATCAAATGCCTTAGAACCGACCAAGGAGGTGAGTTCACTTCTAGTGAGTTCAATAAGTACTGTGAATAAAATGGCATCAAGAGGCAACTGTCTGACCCCATGAATCCATAGCAGAATGGCCTAGCAGAAAGGAACAACCGAACTATAGTTGAAGCAGACAGAACCATGCTAATTCAAGGAAATGTTGCTCACACTTTTTGGAGAGAAGTGGTGTGCACTGAGGTCTACACAATGAACTGGGTACTCATCAAGAAAGGTAAGGATAAAACACCTTATGAGTATTGGACCGGTAAGACTCCTATAGTAAGCTACTTCAGAGTGTTTGGTAGCAAGTGTTATATCAAGAGGAGTGAACACTAGAGAAAGTTTGATGCAAAATGTGATGAGGGAATATTCCTAGGGTATTCCACCAAGAGAAAAGCTCTCAAATGTTTCAACAATAGGACTCAAAGAATTGTTGAAAGTATAAATGTTAGAGTTGATGAAACTTCTGAGAAACCTGAGGAAATAGGCAATGAGCAAGACGTAGATGAACTAGTTGTAACCTTCTAGGAACCGGTTGCAAAACAGCCAAGTACCAATAACAATGCTTCTACACTTGTAGATGCTGATGATGATGAAGATGAGGATGAAGAAGAAAAGCAAGAGGAATCTGTTAAGATCATACCTAGGTATGTAAAGATGAATCGTGATCCAAAGTAGATTATAGGAGACAAGGATGCGGGAATTATTACAAGAAGGAAGGTCAGAGAAAACTCTTGCATGATCTCTAAATTTGACCCTAAAACATTTAAAGAGGCACATAAAGATGAAGACTGGATCAAGGCAATGGAAGAGGAACTTGACCAGATAGAAAAGAATGGCACATGGTCCTTGGTACCTAGACCAGAGCATAAAAATGTCATTGGTACCAAATGGGTTTTCAGAAATAAGTTGAATGAAGATGGCACAGTGATAAGAAACAAAGCCAAGCTAGTGTGTAAGGGATATACTCAAGAAGAAGGAGAAGACTATGGAGAAACCTTTGCTCCAGTAGCTAGATTGGAAGGAGTTCATATGCTTCTTGCATATGCAGCCTTCAAGGGATTCAAAGTATATCAAATAGATGTAAAATATACATTTTTTAATGGAATTTTTGAAGAGGAGGTGTATATAGAGTAACCGGATGGGTTTTCCCTATCATAGAATAGTGACATGGTGTGTAGGCTACATAAAGCCTTGTATGGATTAAAGCACGAACTTAGAGCATGGTATGAATGCTTACACTTCCATCTTGTGAAGATTGGATTTGAAAGAGCAAGTGAAGATAGCAATATCTACTTGAAGTCAAAAGGAGATCAGATTTTGATCTGTAAAGTATTTGTTGATAACATAATTTTTGGAGGAGATGACAAGATGAGTCATGATCTTGTAGATGAGATGAAGAAGGAATTTGAGATGTCACTTATAGGGGAGATTAAGTTCTTCATTAGACTACAGATTCAACAAATGAGAGATGGTATCTTTATCACTCAGTCCAAGTATGTCAAAGAGGTGTTGAAGACCTTTGGCATGGAAGATAGAAAATCAGTTGGTACACCGATGGTGACCAATTGTAAATTGTCAAAAGAGGATGACTCAACATTGGTCAATGAGAAGGAATATCGATCAATGATTGGTAAGTTGCACTATGTAGTACATAGCAGACTGGACATTGCACATGTAGTGATCATTACTACATAGTTCTAGAAAAGTCCAAGAGAATCCCACTTGGTAGCAGTCAAGCGAATTCTTAAATATCTAAAGGGAACTATTGACTATGGATTATGGTATTGATACAGTAATGATTTTGACCTTAAAGTGTTTACAGATGTTGATTGGGTTGGTAATGTGGATGACCAGAAGAGCACAACTGGTGGTGCATTCTTTCTTGGTGGTAGACTAGTCTCATGGATGAGTAAGAAGCAGAGTTGTATCTCTCAGTCTACAGCAAAAGCAGAATATGTTGCAACATTTATGAACTACACTTAGACAATATGGATGAAGCATGTGTTAAGTGGTTTCAAAGTTCCTATATCTGAACCAGTAAGTATATTCTGTGACAACACAAGTGCAATTAATATTTCCAAGAATCCAGTTTTGCATGCTAGAACCAAGAACTTCAAGCTCAAGTATCATTTCTTCAGGGAGAAGGTTCAGAACAAAGAGGTTGTATTGGAACATGTTTTCAGTAAGGAGTAGTTAGTAGACATATTCACCAAGCCTCTACCAAAGGCTACATTTACCTATTTGAGAGGTGAATTAGGCGTGCTGCCCCTTCAAGAGGTGAACTAAAGGTGTGTGCTCCACATTAGTCAGGTATTGCATTGATAAATCTTTTTCAGGATTGGTGTGTTGAAGGATGCTACTCCTTAGGGGGAGAAGCATAGTGGAACATAGTTGTCTATGCCTCCACTTTGGCATTGTTGTCAAAGGGGGAGAAGATGTGAAGCGGAGAAGATATCTATAGTATTGGGCAGAAGATGTGAAGTAGAGAGATATCTTTGTATATTGCCATCAATGCCAAAGGGGGAGATTGTTGGCATATGAGCAGAGTTTGATGACATGATGATATTGTATGTTGTCATTGATGTCAATATGCTAAAGTATGAACCGGTATATTGATGTAAGAAAATGAGTGAGTGAATCGGTATGATATGTGAACTGGTATATGTGAAAGAGTGAACCGATATGATATGTGAACTGGTATATGTGAAAAAGAGAAGTGGTATGTTGGAATGAGAACCAGTATATGCGAAGTTTTGTATCAAGGTTTCATTTGGCATGACTACCAGTTGGTAGTCTCAATTTCAGGGTTTCTGGTTGATACATTCCAAACCTGTGTGATTCGATCGATGACATCTTATGATGAGTTAGCATTGCTATGAAGAATAGATAGTGTTGCCACGTCAGCCTTGTGCACGTGAAGGATTTCCTTGAGGATCTTACATGGAGAAAATTGATTATCTACCTCGGGAATGTGAGAAGTCTCTGTAAACGGTGGAGAGCACGTGATGAGTTATCAACTTCCTGAAGCAGCAAAGAATGAACGTTCGAGAATGTCTTGAGATCTATTCAAGACTATTGTATTCAATGCAATGTAATTAATGGTTAGGATTGAACTGGCTAAATTGGTAAACCTAAATTTTTAGGGTTTAGGGTTTATGCTACCGACCTATCTATTTCCTATAAGGTCGATGATGTTTTTCATTTTGAAGTTGTTGGCAAATGTTATGTGTGTATCCAAGTGAAGAGATGCCTAATTCTTGCCAGACCAGAGAATTGAAAGTATACCTACAGAGTATGATTGTAGAAGCAAAGGAGCTAAAGAGGATCTGTCTTGGCATTGTGTGTTGTTATCAGATCAGTGACTTACCTGATGACTTCTAACCATTTCAGCAGTCAGAAAATCACTTAATCGGGTAGCTTTAACAATATTTTGTGTAAATCCTTTTACAGGGTGACTCAATTCAATGAGTTCTTGAAATCCTCTTGCAAGGTAACCTTTGACAGGGTTCTAACCTTTAACTAGGTATTTAGCCATCCCTTAACCGGGTGATCCCTAGCAGGATCAGTTCCTAGTAGAACCTATTGTAAAGTCTTTAACCAGACTAGGCTCCTAACAAAGTGGACTTCAGAAGAGTTCAAAGAACAAATTGTGGGTATTCATCCCCACTGTAGTTTTTCCTAGTTGGGTTTCCATGTGAAAAATCTGTGTCATGTGTGATGTTTTCATATGATGCTTCAATATTTTTTGTTAAGTGGTAATGCATGTTAGTCCATTGGTCATTAGATTTATGATGATGTATTACTTTTTTATGCATATGGGTGAAGTGGAAATGGGATATTAGATGTTGTGAATATCTAAATGTTACCAATTTAAGTCTTTCACACTCTCACTATGTTTTACCAGTAGTGCCCTGTTTTGGACCGGTGATACTGTTTACCAGTTAAAGTGTAATCTTTGCAGTCAAACTGGTTTAGGGAAAGTTTTTGCCTGTACTGATTCACCCCCCCCCCTCTCAGTACCAGTTTGGTACTAACTTTTCATCACTATTCATCAGATATATCATAACAAATTTGTTTCTAGGCTTGGAGCAAAATCCTGCACTTAGCTAGGGGCAAAAGTTTGGATCAATTTTGAGCTTAATCAAATAGGTAGAACAAATGGTTAGACAATTATTATCAAGCAAAAACTAAGACATATCCAACTTTGAACATGATATCAAACTATCAACTATCAAGCTATCACAAAGTCAATCTAAGCATATCACACACTTTTCAGTAATAATATCTTTTTGGATAATGAGTGTAACATGATTGTTCAACTTTTCTATATTTCTTATCACTATCATGATTTTTGAGTGACTCTAGGATGTCAGTGACTAGAGGAACAAGGAAGGAACATGATATTTTTCTTGTCTATTGTTTGAAAATTAATCATTAATATGTGCAAATTTGTCTCAGGACATGATCATCAGAATATCATTGAAGACATTTCTGATTTGCGTATTGAAATGATTAATACTGCCTGTTTTATGCAAGCAACACTTAGGTCATCTCGGTTCAATTATACCTTAATGCTTGTGTTAACTTTCTATATCAAAATCCAAGAAAAAGTGCCTAGGTCATCATGGTTTAATTATACCATCAATGTTTGCACTCACTTCCCACATTTAAAAAGCTCAATGATGATAAAAATGCAAAATAATCCAGTGACTGGTTCGGTCGTAGCTTTGCATTTTAGCTTGCATTTCATTCTTGTATGGGATCTCATAGGCTCCTTTTATCCAAGGTTAAATCTATCACATGAATCATCAAAGTATCATCATACATAATTAGAATAATGACTCATCTCTCTTCAGATATTGTCGACCCAGCAAAAGTCTTATGCTATCTCTCTCAACAGAATCAACAATCAGCATATCCAAATATTTCTACAACTTGATATCAACAAACTGTCAGTTCTTTATCTAATCAACCTTATCAAATCAAATAAATCAATCAAACCTAATCTATTTTGATCATGTCTTATACAGGATGAATCCTTCCTTAAACCAAATGATCTGATTCTGATTCATGTCTTATACAAGATGTATCCTTCCTGAAACCAGATGTTCTAATCATATCTTATACAGGATGAATCCTTCCTGAGACCAGACGCTTTGATCATCGTTGTCTTATACAAGATGAATCCTTCCTAAAACCAGACTAAATCTCAATCAATCTTATCATATCAAATCAAGCTTTATCAATCAATCAGAATTGTATCATCAAGATCAAAGAACTCACATTTTCATCAAACACCATTGCAGAAATTAAATTAAATCTATCAGGATATCAATTTCGCAAAAAATCCAAAAACTCCAAAGATCAATTATCTCAATTGATCTCCCGAGGGGGCATCATCATACCGGAATTTAGCAATCAAGAGTTGGGGCATCCTATCAAACCAATATCAGCATCAAAATGAGATTATTCTTTGAATCAATGCGTCATCACACCTCGCTTCAAAGAGGGGCAAAATGTATACACCTAAAAATGGTCTGAAGATAATTAATTAAATAAGCAATTATTTAATTAATCCTCCTTCCCAATTTAATTGAATTCACTAAGCAATTTGATTAAATCCTCCACTTTCATCTGCTTATTAATAAATCTAAGGATTTACTTAATAGGTTCACTTCAATAATTCCCTTTGATTAATTAATTCAAATTAATTAATTCCCTCCATAAAATTCATTTCTTCTAAATTCCCTAATTAATTAAAACAAATCAAATTCATGAGTTGTTGAGATTAATTATCCTTTTCCTATTATTTGAATTTCTAAATTTAAATTCTCCTAACTTCTACCACTCCTAAACCTAACCCATTATACCTACCACTATGTCCCCTTTCATCCAACATCTTCTAGAAGCTTTGTGACACTTGTCACTAAGTGTTCCCTTCCATCTAACCTCTTCTAGAAGCCTCTTAACACTTGTCATCATAGAGATGACAGATGTTCCCTTTAATCCAACCCCTTTGCCAACCTCCTCCAATTTAACCATTGATATCTTTAGATCAATCTTGACCATTGATACTTTCCACCTCACCCCTAGCCTTGCAAATCCTATAAATAGACCTCATTTTGGAGCAATATGGATCCCATCTCATTTTCATCTTATGCATTGTTACTATAGGCATCTAGCTTCTAGTTTACCATTTCAAGCAATGTTATTATTTTTAGCTTAATTGTATCTTAATCTTAGTTCATTTTCTAGATAATCATGAATTCATATAGCTTAATCATGCTATATTTGCTAGATCATGCATTTTCATCATTCAAATCCTCCATCTAAGTGTAGTCAAGTCACTGGAATATGCATAATCAGATCTGAGAGCATTTTTCATACTCACATTTACTAGGAGGCAATAAGTCGATTAGCTATGGTTTTACATTTCATTGATTAAATCTTCTAACCATACTTGTAATGATTTATTGAGTGCATTGTGTTTGTAGGTACAGGTACACTTCATAGAGCATGACAACTTTCAAAAAAAATGGCTCAAACTAGATCAAGGACTAGACAACAAGAAATCGAAGAGGAAGAAGAGGAAAATCTCAATGAATTTCAAGAAGCTCTTGGAGGAAATGAAAATGATGAAAATCCTCATACTCCCACTCTAGAAGCAATTGAAAGGGTACAACAAAACCCCCTCTTCAATCAACTTTTTGATGAGATCCTCAGAAATAATGCGGATGCTCACTTTTTAAGACTTGCCCAAGAGGGAGCCAAACTACCCTCTGATTTTCATACAACACAATTATGGTAAGAATCAGAACACCAGAGTCGTAATGAGGATGGAAGACATCGAAATCACATTAGATATAACCTTCACCAAGGAAATCCCCCTCCTCCTCCTCCGAATGACATTGACATGTTGAGGCAACAAGTCGAGAATCTCGCCCAACAACTTCATAGTGGTGTGAAAACAAACCAGATTTCACTTAATGATATTTGTCCTTATCCCTTTGATAGGAATCTACATATGCCACCTTTTCCATAAGGGTTTGAAACACCTAAGTTTGAAAAGTATCAAGGAAAAGGAGACCCTCGGGATCATGTTAGATAATTTCACTCTGGTTGCCTAGAAGTGGCATATGAAGACACATACCTAATGCATCTCTTTCCTCAGAGTTTGGCGGGGACAACCATGCAATGGTTTTCCCAACTAACAGGCGGCATTAGGGCGTTTGAAGAACTATTCCAGAAATTCATTGGACATTATTCCCATAACATAAAGCCTGATGTCACCATGGCAGACCTTTTTTTACACCAAGCAAAACCCAGGGAAGCTATTTTCAGCTTTCCTGCAACGATGGTGACAAATGTCTAGCAGACGTTCCATTCAGCTACCTAAAACAGAGCTATTGGAAATATTTATTTCCAACTTGAATGCAGAAATGGAATTTCATTTAGACATGAAAGGCACAGAGTCTTTTAATGACATGATCACATAGGGTTTAAAATGTGAAAGGGCCCTCATCAAAAAGGGGCTTATCAAAATATACAATGAACCAAAATATGCCCCTTGCCCATGCTTTAACAACGATAAACCTAACTTTTGGAATAAAAACAAAAATATCATCAATGACGGGGTTGTATATGCAAGGACTATCAAGAGTTCACAACCTATGATCCGATATGCGGGGCTAAACCCCCCTCCTAAGACCAACATGGTTCCTCCCCCACCAAATCAAGGACGCAATGTCCAACAAGAAGAACCAAGGCAAATACAGTAGAATTATAAACCAAAACGTACATACACTCCCTTAGGGGAACCTATTGAAACAGTGTTACGTCAATTGGTCTCGTCAAATCTAGTGAACTTACCCAAAACATCTAATTACAAACCTTGGGTCAAACCTCCATGGTGGAGGGATAATGAATATTGTGAATTCCATCAAGGGAAACGAAATAGAACAAGTAATTGTCATAGATTGAAAGATCTTGTTCAGGATCTTATTGACTGAGGAGAGATCAAAATTGAAGGACATGACCCAAAAACCATGAATAATGATCAGCTTATGTTTAAAAATCCACTTCCATCACAAGATCAAAGGGGTCCTTCCATGTCAAGATGAAACACAGATACCAATGATTATACGTGAGCTACTTATAATTACACTGTGAATCACCTATATAATGTCAATGAACAAATTGCAACCATTACCATCAAAAAATCAAGCTCTACGTGCAATGTTGTTATGCATCGTAGCAAGATCACCATTAAAGTAGCTCCACAAGGCACCACCTCCATCCCAAAGCAGTACAACCTTGTGGAACAATTAGATAAAATGCCCACACTTATATCCATCTTAGAGCCATTGCGCCTATCCCCATCACATAAAACAATCTTGGATCAAGCTCTCCAAGAGACGTCAGTCCCTACCAATCTAAACACAGATCAATTTCAAGGTATGGTTGGTAGTTTGCGGTCATCACCATGTCTCACTTTCTCTGAAAGTGACAATACATCCTTCCAGCAACCTCATAACGCCTCACTCCATATTGAAGGCTTTATCAACCAACATAGGATCAAGCGAGTCTTGATTGATAATGGAGAAGGCCTAAATATATGTACACTACAATTGGTCATAGCATTGGGATATGTAGTTGAATCAGTGGATCCTCGCAAAAAGATAACAATAAAAGCTTATGATGATGCAGACCATTCATCAAAAGGATTAGTTTTGTTACCAATCTAAGTAGGCCCAATGGTGAAGCACATCATATGTCAAGTTCTGGACCTTCCTCTACCATATCATTTTTTGTTAGGAAGACCTTGGATACATGCCATGCAAGCCATTCCATCCACCTACCACCAATGTCTCAAGTTCCCTCATAACAGTGTGGAAATTACAATCCTGGGTGATGCAAATCCCTTTGTATATTGTCACAATATCAACCATCAACCCGAAATTACCATTCCCATCAATAGAGAATCTATCTCATCTACATCATATGTAAGTCTAGCCTCTCTTTCCAGTCTCAACACCACTATACCCAAGCAAGAGAAGCTCAAGATGAAAATGGCAAAGGAAGGTCTTGGGGAGTACAATCTAAGCCAACTCTTTTGTGTTGGGCAACTGCCAACTTCCCCTAGAACTCATGGTAAACCTCAAAGGTTACTTCAAATGCCACTAGTCAAACCAGCATGCACTTTGACACCTTTTATCCTTGGAAAGAGTCAAGAAGAAGAGACCAGAGATGAGGACATAGTAGAATGGATCTATAAAGACCCTATCACCACGGACATCCCACAAACTAAACTTCCCACAGATCAATATGGAAAGGGCCTTCTCATTATGAAAAGAATGGGCTATGATAGTTAGAGTGCATTGGGACCTTGCAAGCAAGGATGATATGAGTTGCTACTGCCGAAATTAAAACCTAAAGATAAAACTGGGTTAGGCTTTCAAAAGGGGATTCTTCCTAAGCTCAAATTCAAAGGGAAACCCAACAAACCTCTATATCGGCCTAATACAAACCTAAAGAGGTCACCCTTCATTATATCAACAGCACCAAAAACCACACCAATTGCCCCAATACAGTTGAAAAACCCAACATTCACATCTACAACATCAATCATCCCACCAATCAAACTAGCAACCACATCAGCAGCAGCAACTGCATCAATAGCACCATTAGCAGTATTAGAACCCATAGTAGTATCAACAACACCAACAATTCCATCAGAAGTAGCAGATTCAACAATGCCAATACTCCCAGTATCGAATTCACTAATCCCAATAATCCTTCCTGCAACACCAACCATTCCATCTCCCAAGGTACATCAACCAATCACACCTGCGGTATTTAACTCAAACGATATCCTGGTATGGTATAGTAATCAGATACTAGAAAGCAACTTAGAGATCGACTCACATGAGTAGGAATTTGATTCAGTACATCTCAATACTTCAGATGAGGAAGATGCATCACCCCCTCCACCTCACAAAGAAATCCCTATTTATGGAGAAGCGCAAATTAAAACCTCTTGGGTTCCTGAATTGGAAACATCTTCCACAAAACCTACGTCACATCCTACACCTGATTTTGACAGGGAGAGTACCATCAATGACCTTCACCATAATGTCTTAACCCTCACTGACACCTCTTATGAACTTAACCTGATCGATGAGGTAATGTCTATTAAACATCCTGAACTCATCGAATGGAACCAATCTAATCCCCCATGCCTTGACCGATTCCAAAATGATGAGGCGATCATTGACTTTTTAGAATTAAGGGATAACATACCAAGTGGGGATCACAAAGCTGGATTCACCATTGAACTAAATAGTGCAACATTCTTTGGGGCAGATGCCAAACCTTTCAACTGTAAAAATATTACAATAAAACATGAATCTTCCAGTGAAAACCATACAGTGGCACTGTTTGATCCCAAAAAAGTAAAAAGAAAGAGTGTATCCAATGGTGAAAACCTCTTTGAGGCACCTGAGGATGAAAGGTTTGACATCCTCCCCTCTAGTACACAACAGGAATGATCAACGATCCTCATTGAGGAAACAAAAGAATTTAATGTGGGGACTCCTGAAACTCCTCACCACATACACCTGGCATCTCTTTTAACTCTAGAGGAGCAACCTAAGTTTTTCAAATTCTTCCAGAAGCGTCAGATCAACTTTGCATGGTCATATGCAGACATGCCTGGGCTTGATCCTGATTTAGTCATGCATCACTCACCATAGTAGAAGGAGTTAAGCCTGTCAAATAGAAGCTTCACAAGATGCACCCTCAGATTGTGGTACTCGTCAAAGAAGAACTCAAGAAACTCCTAGATGTTGGTTCTATTAGACCAATTGATTATGTAGATTAGATATCCAATATTGTACGTGTTGGCAAACCAAATGGGGGCATCCATATTTGTACTGATTTTAGAGATCTAAACAAGGCATGTCCTAAGGATTACTTCCCCCTACCAAACATTGACATGATTGTAGACCTAACAGCAAGACATGTCATGCTTTCTCTCATGGATGGCTTTTCAGGGTACAACCAGATAAAGATTGCACCAAAGGATCAACATAAGACATTCTTCACATGTCCATGGGGAACATACTATTGGAATGTAATGCCTTTTGGTCTAAAGAATGCAGGAGCGACCTATCAAAGAGCAATTACCACCATCTTTCATGATATGATGCATACCATAATGGAATATTATGTTTGTGACTTACTGGCAAAATCAATAACACACGAAGGCCATTTGGAAATATTAGAGCAAATCTTTGACAGATTGGAACAATATCATGTTCAACTCAATCCAAAGAAATGTGTCTTTGGAGTAACCTCAGGGAAACTTCTAGGATACATTGTCTCAAGCAAAGGCATTGAGGTCAATCCTGCAAAGGTCAAAGAAATCATGGACATGCCACCTCCAAGGAATATCAGTCAACTAAGGACATTACAAGGGTGGCTACAATCCATCTGAAGATTCATTGCACAACTTGCACATAAGTGTCACCCCTTTACACACCTGTTACACAAAAACATCCTCTTTCAATGGGATGCCAAATGCCACCAAGCATTACAGATGCTTAAAGACTATCTCATGAATACACCATTGTTGATCCCATCAAATCTGAGTAAGCCTTTATTACTCTATATTTCAGCAACAAATATAGCATTAGGAGTGCTACTGGCTCAACATAATGCATAAGGGAAAGAGTGTGTTGTTTACTAAATCTGTTGCACACTAGTCAGCTATGAACTCAATTACACACCTATTGAGCGAGCTTGCCTAGCAGTAATCTTGGCAGCCACCAAACTGAGGCACTACCTTTTAACACATAAAATACAACTCATTGAAAAGATCGATCCACTAAATTACGTACTCAGTAAAGCAGCATTGACTAGCCACTTGGCCAAATGGGTGATGATTCTAAGTGAATTTGACATCGAGTATGTGGACCGTAAGGCTATCAAGAGTTAAGTTATTGCAGATCAGTTGGTCAATGCACCTCTCATAGGCGATCATCCTCTCATTTCCAATTTTCTAGATGAAGAGATATTCATGATCACCACAGCACCACCATAGAAACTATACTTTGATGGTTCATACAATAGGCATGGCTTGGGGGCAGGCATTCTATTTATCACACCTCAAGGTGACAGCATCTTGAAGTCTTACAGGCTAACTTTTCCATGCACAAACAACATAGTAGAATATGAGTCCTTGATCACAAGACTCAGACTAGCCATACAATGGAAATTAAAAGAGCTACATGTATATGGTGACTCCCAACTAGTCATCCGACAAGTAACCGATGAATATCAGACCAAGGATGATAAACTCATGTTGTACAAGAAAATGATAGAGAAATTAAAAGAATCATTTATTACTATCACCTTTGAGTAGATACCTAGAGATCATAATCAAGTTGTTGACGCCATGGCTACCATTGTATCTTTCCTAGATCTTCCACCAAATTCAACACGCTACGAGTTATTGGTGGAACAACTTTGGATTCTCACTTATGATATCCCCGAATCTGAGATGATATTTCACCTTACCGGTTCTGAATCACTATGGTACAATGAGTTCTACACCTATCTATGTGATCACGCACTTCCTCCTAACCAATCCAATAACCAACGTAAAACTTTCATTTGCCAAACTGCTCGATATACCATCATATTTGAAACCCTATACCGACGCAGCCTTGATGGTACTCTCCTTCGATGTTTGGAACAAGATGAGATAACAAAGGCCTTGGAAGAAGTACATGAAGGAATTTGTGGGACTCATGCAAGTGGTCCTTCACTAGCAAAGAAGATCATGCAGGCAGGATACTATTGGTCATCCATGGAAAAAGACTCCTATTATTTTATCAGAAAATGCATGAAATGCCAAGTTCATGGAGAGATAATACATGCACTAGTACAAGAATTGCAACTAATCACAACACCATGGCCCTTATGTCAATTGGTACTTGGCCTTGTGGGTAAAATCCATCCATCTTCATCCAACGTCCATAAGTTCATCATTACCGCTACCGAATACTTCACAAAGTGGATCGAAGTTGTTCCACTCACCCAAGTCACTGGCAAGTAGATCACCTCATTCATCCTTAATTACATCATCTACTGGTATGGTGTACCCATGTCCATCATCACAAATAATGGGCTTCCATTCAAAAATCAGGACGTTTGTGAGCTCTGTGAGAAGTTTCACATCCAACACCACTTTTCCACTCCCTATTACCCACAAGGAAATGGTCAGGCCGAGGCATCAAATAAAAAAATATTGAGAATCCTCAAGAAGACAGTCAATGATGTTGGTCGTGATTGGCACATTCAATTAAATCCAGCACTATGGGTGCATCGAACTAGCATTCCAACCCTTACAAGCGTAATTCCCTACTCACTAGTCTATGGTGCAAAAGCTATCTTACCTATTGACGTCAAGATACCATCTCTATGGGTTTCCTTGCATAATATCATAGATGATGAAGCATACAAAGTATCACGTCTTCAAGACTTGGAACTACTTGATGAAAGAGGACAAGCTGCACAACCACCTCAAGGCCTATCAGCAGCGCATGAGCAAAAGCTATAATTGTCGAGTTAGACCTCATGCATTTGAAGTAGGTGATCTTCTTCTTGGAGAGAATCCTCATAACCAACCAAATAGAGAACATCAGGGAAAGTTTGAATCAAATTGGTTGGGTCCCTATGTAATCACTGTTGTATTTGGGTCCAGGGCATAACAGTTGGCTACTTCAGAAGGAGAACTGCATCAGGCTCCAATGCATATTAGAAAAACACCAAAAATATTCAGATAAATATCCTGAAGAAAATTTTTTTAAAAATCAAAATAGTAAAGAAAAATCATGCATCCAAATGGTGAACAACCACTCTGGTGGCACCTCAGGTAAGTACAATGGTGAAAACCTAGCAAACAGGTGCCACTTGTAAAGGTTATGGCTCCATTATTTTTTAGACTTGTTGCAATCACATTTATTACATCCACTCATCCATCAGTCAAAACCATGGCTTGTTATTGATCTGCAGTCAAGGATAGTACTTCATGTGTCTTGCATCCCGCTTTTTCATAGTCATGTCTAAACTAGGGGCAATTCCCTTAACCTATTGATAGAAGTGAATTCTGCATTACTTGTGATTCATTGGGTTCTTCATTCAAAACCGTGTCCCAAAATACCAAAAACATTCAAAAAACACTCACAAAATACCAAAAACATTCAAAAACACTCACAAAATACCAAAAACATTAAAAAACACTAACAAAAGAAAATCCAAAAACATCATAAATTATCAAAAATCAATCAAAAACATGGCAATACCTTGTACATACACATCCAAGAAGATACCAAACAAACATTGTGAAATACTCAAAACAATGATCACTTATCACATCGACCAAACAATCAAAAACATCGGCACGCAACTGTCTTCAACAAGGATGCATCATTCCTTACCAAAACAAAGACATGATAACATTTTTCTTTGACAAGAAAATTTGTTTAAGCTATCAAGTACTTGGTCAGTTTGATAAGTTATTTATTCATTTATATCAGGTTCCTATGCTACTCTAGGATATCCAAAAGTGATTAGAGTGGTCGGGATGGTTCCTAAGCATTGTTTGTATGTCTTCTACAAATTATTTCAATGAAGTTATGGCGCATGTACTAATGGTGTCTACATGGGAAGTTCACTAAGTTACGTGATCTTATGCAAAATATAGTCATAGATCACTATGGCTTGCTGACTACAGCGTATACCTCAACCATGTGAACATGAACCATTATGGAGGGTCCATATTCTTTATTCTTTATTTATGTTGCTTGTTTGCAAGTTCAATGCTCCATCCTTGGTTCCTAATACCTCATCCAAGATTGATACTACCATGCTCAATGATGAAAAATAAAGCACTATGGATCGTCATTCCATCTCATCTGTATATATTGCATTTCGTTGCATTCCATCCATCCATACATTCATAATAGCTGCATATCATTCATACATAGTAATGACAATGGATGCATACTCTATTTTTTTTATCTTCTTCCATAGGAATGGGTCCTAGGTCCTTCATATCTTCTATCTAACATCGAATCCCCCCCTAACCCTCCCTCTCTTGGTCATCATCATAATTGCATACCCTTCATCATATCCCATCAACCCAATCAAGCCACATTCATCACGATCCATCTCTAAACAGGAGGGATTGTGTTTCCCATCCTAAGTCATCCCAATCAAGCCAGTTACTCTGTATACACAGGCACATTGACTCACACACACTTAGACTATCAACAGATACTTTGATCAAGTATCTTCGGGTCTCAACAGGTAATCAATTATGGCAAACCTAGACTACAATAGGCATTTCTCATAATGACATAGTCTCAACGGGGCTGCTATGATTCATCACAACCAACCTACCACACACACACTATCAATTGACCCAACCAATTAAACACAATTAATACAGACAATTACATCAATTGTCTAAGTCTCAATGAGTATTTTGCTTCTTATACCTTGACTTCATCGGACAATTACATCAATTGTCTAAGTCACCATCAAGTCACTTTGATTCACTTACTCAAACTTTATCTTGTTCAAGCGACCACCTGACATCAAGTGTCATGCTTTGACTTGACTGGGGCAATTAAACTAATTGCACCAGATTGTTCAACCAATTTTAATCAATTGTATAGCATCAATCAAAATCACACACCACATTTGCACAGTATCTCCTGCATGACCTAAGGGTACTCACTGGCTTGTTGTTTCTCCATATTCACTCCGATTTCTTCCATTCTTTCACTATTATTGCTCATTTCTTCTACTCTACCTCCCAACAACTTCTTTCTCTTTTTTAAGAGATCGCCCGATTTTTTGAAATTTTTCAGCCCATCGCTCGAGGGGCCATACCACCCACTAAATTAACATTTATGGGGCATATTTCTTCATGCCTATTTTTCTTTCTTTGAAATGACGCGATAAACCACACTGTCTCAAAGAGGGGCAAATTTAGTCACATAAATCTGTCCAATTTAATTAAATGATATTTATTTGATTAAAAAACCCACTAGCCAACAGTTAATTAAATTAGCATTTAATTAATTTCATCTTCAAACATTCTCCTATTAATTAAATAAATTATTTAATTTATTTTAATTCATTCATTTAAACCAAATTCACAATCAATTAAATGAATAAATCTTATTTATTTCATTTAATCCCCTTTCCTCTTTTAAATAATTAAATAAAACATTTATTTAAAAATCCCCCACTCTTGCATTCTCCTAAAAATGCAAGTTGCACCTACTTGTTGAAATAAATGAATTTTATTTTAACAAAAATCCTATTTTTCCTCACCCACCAAATCCACTTGCAATCCTAAATCCCCTTCTAGACTCTTCTAACCACTTTCTAACCATTCCTAATTAGCCTAATCCATCCCCTAATTATTTTCATATTCCTAAGCAACTTGGAGTCACTTCTCAAAGCCTTCAAAGTCTTTGAAAAGCATTTAATGTTTTATGTGCCCAACAAGCTAACCCCTAAAGTCTTCCAAACCACTAATGGCTCTTACATGACCATTAATGGCTCTTACATAACCATTTATGGTTAGATCCACTTGTACCCATGGTTAGAGACTTTGACCCCTAACTCAACCCTCATGTGACCCATGTGTCTCCTCAAGCATTTATTGCTTTGACCATGGTTATCATCACTAACTCTTGCACAAGAGTTTATCCATTGGATAAAAGCATTATTCTTTGAATAATGAATTTATTCACTCAACTCAACCTTAACCTTACCTCCCAAGTTAACCCTCAAGTCATGTCAAGCATTTAATGCTTATTACCTCTCCCCTCAACCCCTCTCATGTTGACACATGTCATCCTGGGATTGGGTTGAAAGTCCTCACATGGATCTTAAACCATTCAATCCCGACCCTTGTTGAGATTACTCAATCTCAACCATCCATTGCTCCATTTTACCTATAAATAGAGCTCACATTCCTCATTTTCAAATCCTAAAGCCTCAAGCATTCTCAAGCACATCCATAATCCTGAAAACTTGTATGCATTCAAATTATAGTCATTTTTAGAGAGAGCATTTTAGTATAGCTATTTACATTCACTCTTTTGGTCTAAAATTAACATTTTCTTAGCATAGATTAAGTATATTCAATCTTGAACCTCCATAAGGCATCCATAGTGCAAAAAGTTGTTGAGAGCTACACTCATTTGGAACTTGGAGAGGAGAGGAACAAAGGAGAAGGAGCTACAAGCATGGTGGAAGGCATTTGGAGATGCCTTGTTGTATTTTCTTTTATTGTCAAATTCTCTATTATGTTTTTAGTTTCTCTCTTGATATGTCTACTTAGAATAGTCTTTGGTTGATTAACATTAACTCTCTTTGTTTCTTGTGTTTTTCATGTGTGTAGCAATCAAACAGGTTTTTCTAACAATCCTTTTTTGCAGAGCATCAGGAACTAATACTGAAGGTAACATTTTTCATTTGAATGCTAGTGAGAAAAGTTGTTTGATTGCTAAGATAGATGAGAGTTGGTTGTGGAATAGAAGAATGTGTCATGTAAACTTTGATTCATTGATCAAGATCAATTCTAAGCTATAAGGGATATGTCTAAGATTGTTAAACCTGTTAATCCAGTACGTAAGGAATGTTAGTTGGGTAAGAAAACAAGAATTTCTTTCAAGAGCAAATGGTATACATCGGATGGATTATTAGATCTTGTGCATAATGACCTATGTGGACCTACAAATGTTAGAAGTGTGGAGGGTGATAGATACTTTATGCTACTAATTGATGATTATTCCAGAATGATGTGGTTTGTCTTTTTGAAGGAAAATCAGAAGCATTTGAGAAATTCAAGATATTCAAAGCTAAAGTTGGAACTGAGTCCAGATTGAAGCGTAAGTGTCTGAGATCTAACAAAGGTGGAGAATTTTGTTCTCATGAGTTCAATTCTTTCTGTGAGATGCATGGAATCAGAAGATAGCTATCTGCTCCTAGGACCCCATAGTAGAATGGGATTGTTGAAAGGAAGAACCATACTATTTTAGATACTGCAAGAACTACGTTGATTGAAGGAAATGTTCCAATGGTCTACTGGAGAGAAGTTATTAGCACTGCAGTCTATACATTCAATAGATTTCATATCAAAGGTGATACCAATAAGACCCCTTATGAGCTTTGGTTTGGTCATGTTCCTACTGTGAAATATTTCAAATTTTTTGGTAGAAAATACTATATCAAGAGAGATGAGGATATTGGAAAGTTTGATGCTAGAGTGCTATAACAAGAGACTTAGAAAGATAGTAGAGAGTGCAAATTTGAAGGTAGATGAAAACATTGGGAAGAAGATTAGAGCTTATGATGAAGGTCAACATGTTGTTTTAGCTCCTATTCAGCCTAAAGAGCCTGAGTAGAATGATCTGATAGAGATTGTTAATCCGGATGATACTACTACTAATGATGTGCAGGAACCTGAAGATCAGGAACATTCAGAATACTCCAAAGGTATGTAAGATTGAATCATTCTGAGAATCATATTATTGGTGACAAGAATAAAGGTGTGATGACTAGAAGAAGGTTAGTCATAGACGAAATATGTTTGATTTCTAAAGTTGAACCTAAAGATGTTGTTGAAACCTGTAAAGATGATAACTCGATAAGAGCTATGGAAGAAGAGTTAGATCAGATTGAAAAGAACACTTGGAAACTTGTGCCTAGACCTAAGGATAAAAATTTTATTGGTACTAAATGGGATTTTAAGAAAAATTTGAATTAAGCAAGTGAAGTAGTCAGAAATAAAGCCAGACTGGTCTGTAAAGGATATTCACAGCAAGAAGGATTGATTATGAAGAAAAAAATTCTTTGGTTGCCAAAATTGAAGCTATTAGATTGTTGCTTGCTTATGTTGCTTATAAAGATTTCAAGGTATATCAGATGTATGTCAAATCTGCAATTTTGAATGGTGGTCTAGAAGAAGAAGTTTATATTGAACAGCCTAAAGGATTTTCATTGTCAGATGATGGAGACATGGTATGTAACTTGAAGAAAGCACTTTATGGATTGAAACAAGCTTCTAGAGCATGGTATGCTAGATTAGACAAATACTTGTTAAAATTAGGATTTACTAAAGGTGCTGCTAATAGTAATATGTACTTTAAGATAGAAAATGATGATATTTTAATTGTTGAAGTTTTTGTTGGTGACATTATCTTTGGGGGTGATGATGATATGAGTATGAAGTTTGTCAGTGATATGCAAAAAGAATTTGAGATGCCTATGATTGGTGAGATGAAGTTTTTCTTAGGTTTGAGATCGCACAGATAGGAAAAGGTATCTTTATATCTCAAACTAAGTATATGAAGGAGTTGTTGAATAAGTTTGGACTAGATGATTCCAAACCGGTTGGAACTCCTATGGTGACTAGTTGTGAATTGTCTAAAAATAATGAATATCTTAAAGCTAATCAAAGTTTGTACAGATCTATGGTTGGTAAACTGTTATATCATACTCAGACTAGGCCTACCATTATGCATGTTGTGTGTATGGTTGCTAGATATCAAGTTGATCTGAAGGAGAGTCATGTCACTATTGTTAGAAGAATATTTAGATATCTAAAGGGAACTGAGGATTATGGTTTGTGGTATCCAAAGAATGATGATTTCATGTTTTTGTGCTTACATTGATGCAAATTGGGTTGGTGATGTTGATGACCGGAAGAGTACTACCAGTGGAGCATTCTTTTCATGTAAGAAGTTGGTTTCATGGGCTAGAGAGAAACAAGATTTGGTATCTTTATCTACTACTGAAGCTAAGTACATTTATCCTAGCGAGTAATTGCACTCAGATAGTTTGGATGAAGCAAATGTTGAAAGATATCAAAATTATTTATGATGAGCCTATTGTTATATATTGTGCTAATTCCAGTGCTATAAACATGTCTAAGAATTCGCTGCAACATTCAAAGACTAAGCATATATCAATCAAATATAATTACTTGAGAGAGAAACTCAGTGAACAGAAGGTGAAGCTGGAATATGTATCTACAAAGGAGCGAATTGTTGATATTTTCACTAAGTCTTTGCCTGTAGATACATTTGTCTATTTGAGAGACAAGTTAGGGGTCTACACCCCTCCTGATGAGAATTAGATGCATTGAGTTGTGTCGATCTAGTGGAATCCAGAGCCTTATTCTTTTATCTGGATTGATGAGTTGGTATTGCTCCTCTACTAGAGTAGTTTGTTGATTTGGTTGTGTTCTAGGGGGAGAGAGATTCATGTTTTTGTTTTTGGGAAAGAGTTTGGTTTTCTGTTTTAGAGATATTTGGCATTGTTGTCAAAGGGGGAGAAAGATCATGTTAAAAACTAATTTATCTATCTTGATCTTAGGGGGAGTTTGTTGGTGATATCTTCTTTCTTTGCATTGATTGTTTTCACATTCATATATTGCCATCAATGCCAAAGTGGGAGATTGTTGGATTTGATTGTTCATTATTGCTGCTAGGATATGTTATTGTCATTGATGTCAACATACTCTTGTGAGTTATTCCGGTGAGTTTGGGAAGAGTTTTTGATCCAGTTTTGTAATAAATTCACATACCACTCCAGACTATCATCCTACTGTGGGTAGGTTCCAACCATGGTTTTTCGCTTAACCGAGTTTTCCATGTCAAAATCTTGGTGTTATGTGCTGTGTTGTTAATTTTATTATCTATCTATTGCTACAGTCTATCAATTTATGTTTTGGTGTTTAATTATTTGTTTCCAATGAAGACTGATTCACCCCCCCCCTCTCAGTCTTCCTTCTTGATTGTTGCTAATAGTGTCACCTTATTGAGATGGTATTTAAGTGGATCTATCCTTGAAACAAGATTTGTTTTATGAGTTAGCTTGTAAACACATAATTTTGTAAGGCAAAAACTACAGCAAGACATGCATGCTCAATCTGAGTGTAGTTTTAAGGTCATAACCAACCAATGTGAGACTGATATAGTATATTTCTCTTTCCTTGCCTTCATTGTCATGTTGCACCAAGAGTGCCCCCAGTGTTGTTTGCGTAGCTGATATATAAAGTAATAGGGGTTTTCCTGGAATAGGTGGCATCAATACTGGTGGATTCAATAGATAATCTTTGATAATTTGGAAAGCATGTTGACACTCATCATCCCATTTGAACTTAATATTCTTGTGAAGTAGATGCTAAAAAGGATGACATTTATCTGCAAGTTGCATGATGAATCTATTTGGCAATTGAGACTCAATTGGTTGGTTTCACTATGTTGTCATTGATGGAAATATGGTATTGTGTTTTGGCTTCATGTTTTGGTTCTATGGTATACCAGCAGGCACTTCACAGATACTACACCGGCACCAGCAGGACACAAGGATTTCTTGGGTCACCAGCAATGCAGGCCGACATGGTTTAGTAAAGGTTATCGGTATTGGAGGCCAACATATCTTGGATCTGACATCGACAATTGATTTTAAGTTTATGCATTTATGTTGTCTGGCCAACACGTAAATTGATATTGTATATATCTTTGTAAGCCTACATAAGGCATGTAAATTTGTATAGGGTATATAGGACAGTTTGATAGATCATTTTGATATATCGAAGAGACATGAGATAGGAGATTATGGATATGCGAATGTAATATGATGTGAAATAGTTCAGAGAGATTATGTATGTGAGGAAATTATTATAAGGGTTATTCAGGTAAAGGGTTTAGGGATTAAGACCAGAACACACAGAGATTAAACCAAAACTGTATTTTGGCATAGAAGATGCTATCCTAGCAGTTCATACTTCTCCGGATTGTAGTCTGGAATTTTATATATTCATTGAGGCTCCTTTTATGATTGAGCAGTGTTCTCTAGGCTGTAAGCCTTCTTGCAAGTGCAGGCCCCTCATATTTTGTAAAATCTCTTCATATGGCCAATGGATTGGTATTGTAGGTCACAAATCTCACAGTGGTTTTTTCTCTTTTAGGTTTTCCATGTATAAATTTGTGTGTTATGATTCTCATTTATGTGATTGGATTACTGGTTGCTTTACTTTTTCCAATTTTGTATGTACCGGTATACCGATTGGTGTATGCATGTTTTAATAAGGCTAAAACTTATCATTATGGTATAACACTAATTCTCCACCCCCCCCCCCCCCCTCCTCTTAGTGTTATTGGTTTCCAACAATTGGTATCAGAGCCTTGTACCTCAGAGAAATTTTAACAGCTTAAGGAAGATCCTGAAACCGAAATCCATGGATATGGCTTTGGAGAAGCAACTTGAGATGGCACTTGAAGATTATGATGTTGAAAGGTTAAAGAACTTAAAGCTACAAGATGAATTTAATTATGCTAAGGAATTCATTCATGTCCTATAAGAGAGGATATTATCTGTTCAAGCTAGGAGGAAGGAACTTTTGCAAAGTCGGGATGATGAAGAGAAAGATGCACTTAAGGAACAATGTCAAAAATTGAGTCAATAGAACATGGTTATGAAGAATGAAATGCAAGCTATAACTATGAGGATGTCTAAGGAGATTGAGGACAGAAAGAAAAAGGAAGAAAATCTTGTTGTATCCTTGAAGAACAAATTTGAAGAATGTGGTAGGATGGTTCATGAAAATGATATGTTGAGAACTGATTTGGTACAATTCCAGATTAATGAACAAGAGCTTGAGAAATGAATGATAATACTAAGAGAAGATTTAACTACTACAAGTGAGTATAAAGAAAAATTCAAGATTAGCTTAGCATAGCTTGATGAGTTATTGAAGAGACAAAGGTAGATTAGAGATTTCAGTGGACTTGAATTTGAGCAAGGACATAGTTCTGGTATTGCTAATGAAGATCAAAACCATAAGGCACCAGTAAGGCAATTTAATGCTTATAAATTCAATGGTAGATGCTTTGTGTGTAATAGATCAGGTCATATGGCTAGGCAATGTAGAAACAGAGCAAATCAGAACCCTGATTCTGCTCCCGGTAAATGTTCTAAATGCAACAAGTTTGGTCATAAAACACAAGATTGTAGAATGAATGTTAAATGCTATGCATGTGGAAAATTTGGATATATGGCTAATTAGTGCAGGTCAAGCAATTTCACCAGTTTTAGCAAAGCAATTCAAAATAACAATGTTACATGCTATGCATGTAATGAGGTTGGACATATTGCTAAGTTTTGTAGAAGCATAAATCCACCAGTTAGTAATGGAGGATCAAATGAGAAAGAGAAAGAGAAGGTTAGTGAAATCTGGCAAGATCATACTTAGAGATGGGTTAGAAAGACTGAAGAACAATCATCAGATGGGAATGTCCTGGTTACTTATCTAGCAGAAGAGGTTGCTCATCTGGTAACTGAGGCAGATGCCTTAGGGGTAGGAAAAATTTATGAAGATGTTGCATATGCCCCAGGAAGAGGTTTTGGAAGATGTTCCAGATATTGGAGATGATTATCTAGCATGGATATGTTCTAAGCGAGATCCGGTATCTTTCACTGGCAATCATTTATGTCAGTGGAAGATTAGGGTTTTTCTCAAAGGTTAAAAGGTTGAATAAACTTCATTGTTAATCACCTTGCATTCAGAACAATTTTAGAGCGATTAAGAGAGACTAAGTGCAATCAAAAGCAATTCAGAGCAATCAGATTTCTTCTTGAACAATCTCACCAGCATCTGGAAGAATTTGTTGTAGATTTTCACCTAGAACAATCAAAAGGTATTTATCTTTAAACATGGAAGCAAAATCATCATCTATTCCTATTTTTGTTGCAAACCCAGCTGTAGTAGAGGTCAAGGACCGCCTTGGGCCATTTTTCAAGCAGTATTCACATGTGGCTACCTTGGAAGATTCGGTTGGAGCATTTTCTCACGTTCCTAAGGGAGTTGTCTATGTAGAGGATGTTAGGGCATATATTCATTGTCACATCAAGGACTTAGGAAATTCAGAAATTAAGGGCATGTACATGAGTGAGCTGATGAGAGAATCTAGAAAGATCAAACCAACATACAAACATATTGAAGACCTAGGGTTTACCGACATTCTAGATATTCTAGAATTTGAGGATGAGATAATCAGATATGTTCCAAGCAGAGTACATGGGGAATTTATATGGTTAAAAAGACCTTACAAAATCACCAAGAAAGCCATCCAGGCAATCACTGGTTTACCATCGGTTGGACAACATCCAGACAAGAAGGTTTCAAATGATTTTGTGAGAAAGATCACTAGTGCAACATCTAACAAAGATCAATGAAAGTGAGCACTATCACTGACACAGATGTCAAAGTTGGTAGCATGATCATCGGGTATAAGGTAACTCAGTCAAATCGACTGAATTTTATTTCCAATTCATGAATTTTGGTTGCATACAAAATGATGAGAGAGAATGTAAAATTAGATCTATGTGGTTGGAAGCTAGATGAGCTGTTAATAAATCTAGGGAAGATTAAGGGTGAAAAGAAGGGTACATTCGGGTAGGACAACTTGATAGTTTGCTTGATGTTATATTTCATGAATGATACACCCAGTTCTGGTAAGAGGCAATGGGCTTTTGACATCCCGATAGGGAGACAATTGAAACAGTCAATGTCTGCTTTAGGAAGTCAGAGAGCTGATAAGGTATGGGGGCATTTTAAAGCATTCCAAAAATCTATGAGCTCTAGGATAAGGGTACCTAAGAATATTGTAAAAAAATAGTCAACAAACATATGCTTCATGGTAAAGAAGGATGAGACACTCATGGAAGCAGTTAAGCCCCGAAAGATTTGGGCTATGAGGTGGATACATAGATTCTTGATGCCTTGCAAAAATGTTGATTGATGCACCAATTGATGAGGCAGAGAAACCCTATGGTACTGCACAACAGAAAACTCAAGAGGTTGAAATAGAGTTCAACCAGAAGAAAAGAGAGAAGTGGGAAGGTAAAGCAACCAAATTTGTGCATAAGGTCTCAAAGGACATCAAAGCACTAATTGATGTTGTCTCGAAGAAAGGTAGAAAGAGGAAGGATCTTGAAGTTCATATTGAGCTTGTTCCTGCAAAATCAGAATCTAAGGATAACACACCATTGGCATTTAAGAGGGTTGTTAGGAAGAAACCAGAGGAAACAAAGGCAGAAGCTAAGAAGAAACCGGTTAGGAAGGTTACAATCAAAATACCAGCACAAAAGCAAGCACCAAAAGCTACACCTATAGCTGCATCCGGTACTGAAAAGAGGAAGAAGAAGAGTGACATCGACTTAGAAATTAAATCTGGTAATGTGACTATCATACCACCTAAAACTTGTGCAGAATTAGTAGATGAAATCACTAAAGATGGCATGTTGAATAATGTTCAATTTTATTATGAACACTTAGAGGATGATGAACAAAGAGAGGTAGAGGAAGCAGTCCTATTATACTTGGATATTTATAAGAAATCTTTAATAGAAATAGAAAATCAAATATCAACTAAGTTGTATAACATGTTAGATGCTAGAAGATTGTCAACTATGCAAGAGGATAAACACATTAAAATTCAAGAGCTATTATCTATCTGTGTTACTATTTCTCCAAATGAAATGGAAAAGACAATTGAGGTGGTAGATAGAAAAATTTTCAATAGCAAACATAGGATAACTAGTTTGATGCTAGGAAGAGTAAATGAAATAATAAAGGAGACTCAAAAAGCATGGGTTAAATTTATTGGAGAAAACAGATGATTCTTTACTTCACCAGAAACCAAGACAAACACATTAGATACCCCAGTTGAAGAAAAAGGAAAGGGGTTATCGGTACTTCACCCTTAGTTTTGAAAAATATTAAGATAGTTGAAATTGAGCCCCCGGTAAAAACAAATGTATAGACAAATATTGAGATATCGGTTAATACAGAGAGTGAACAAGCTAATATTGTACAAGATACTAATATTGAGGATAATTATCCTCCGAATACAAATGTACAGGTTGAGGTTATTGTACCTACAGAGGAATCGGCAGTTACATAGACTACACCAAGTAGCAAAGCCACCGGTGCAAGTGAGGAGGTTATAAAGGATAAATCTTCAGGAGAAGGCAGGGGAATCCGACAAGGAACCGGTTGCTAGTCCATCATTATTGTTAATTAACACTTCACATGTAGAAAATAAAAACATCACAAAGATGAGTCCCACTGGACCGATGATGATGGCAACACAAAAACTAATGAAGGAGGGATCCACAGATAAAGCAATTATAGATCAATGAATCATTGTTTTACACAGACTTATCCCCGAGTGTAAGATTGAAAATGAAGTGATCCCATCCAGAAAGCTTAAGGTAATCACTAAGCATATTTCAAAGGATTTTCAATCCTTTCAGCAAATCTCAAATCGACAAGCACTAGAAAGATTTACTCAGGATAAGAGAGTTACATTTGATCAGGTAATTGAAACTAAGAAGAAAAAGATTGAGGAGAAGTTGATCCTAATAGAAAATTCTTTGAAGAAATGTACAAATATATATAGGACCGTATGTTGTAACACTGAAATACTTACAGCTAATGTGGATAAAAATATAAAAGAGATTAAGGAGAAAATTGCAAATATAGCTAACTTTTTTGATGGATTGATTTCATTGACTACATCAATTGATGGTCAAATTTTGATTTTGGAGAACCAAATTTATGTTCTTGAGAAGGAAAGAGATAAGATAATTAGAAGAGCCAAAAGTCTGAGAGGCTTGGTGAGTCCTCGGTTGGATTCACCTAGTGTACACAAGAAAGAATGCATGGATATGGTGGGAAAGCCCACACCGGTAGAGGTAAATGAGAAAGGGTCTTTTGCACATTTATTGAGTGGACTTGTATCTATTTCCAACACATTAAAAACTAGTTGGGATACTTATCTTGAGTTATTGGAGAAGGCTTATCCAGAAATTTTGAAGTTGGTTAAGCTCCGGTAAGACATTTTGGGATATTCATTGTACAGATCTTTTTCTTTGACATTCCTTTCAAAAAATTTGATGGCATTGATGTCAAAGGGGGAGTAGTATAGATGTGAAAAAGAATAAAAGGAGTTGTAAATATTAGGGGGAGTTATGGAGTCATGGAGTTTTGGAGATATGGAGTATTTTGAATATTCATCTCAGGGGGAGAAGGGCAGGATGAAACTGGCAGATGAAACCTTGACCATTTTTCAAATGATTTTTTCCATCAATGCCAAAGGGGGAGATTGTTGGAAATTGACACTCAATTGGTTGGTTTCACTATGTTGTCATTGATGGAACATGGTATTGTGTTCTAGCTTCATGTTTTGGTTTTATGGTATACCGGAAGGCACTTCACAGATACTACACCGACATTGGCACCGGCATGACATAAGGATTTCTTTGGTCATCGGCAATGCAGGCCGACACAGTTTAGTAAAGGTTATTGGTATTGGAGGTTGACATATCTTGGATCTAGCATCAAAAATTGATTTTAATGTTTATGCATTTTATGTTATCTAGCCGACATGTAAATTGATATTGTATATATCTTTGTAAGATGACATAAGGCATGTAAATTTGTATAGGGTATATAGGACAGTTTGATAGATCATTTTGATATATAGAAGAGACGTGAGATAGGAGATTATGGATATGCGAATGTAATATGATGTGAAATAGTTCACAAAGATTATGTATGTGAGGAAATTATTGTAAGCATTATTCAGTAAAGGGTTTAGGGATTAAGATTGGAACAGACAGAGCTTAAACTGGAACTATATTCTAGCATAGAAGATGTTATCCTAGCAGTTCACACTTCTGCATATTGTAGTTTGGAATTTTATGTAGTTAGTGAGCCTCCTTTTGTGATTGAGCAGTGTGCTTTAGGCTATAAGCCTTCGTGCAAGTGCAGGCCCCTCATATTTTGTAATATCTCTTCATATGACGAGTGGATTGATATTGTGGGTCACAAATTCCATCATGGTTTTTCCTCTTTGAGGTTTTCCATGTATAAATTTGTGTGTTATGATTCTCATTTATGTGATTGGCTTATTGTTTGCTTTACTTCTTCCAATTTTGTATGTACCGGTATACCGGTTGGCGTATGCATGTTTTAATAAGGCTAAAACTTATCATTCTAGTATAACACTGATTCACACCCTCCTCTTAGTGTTATTGGTTTCCAACAAAATCGGTGTATCGATTGGAGTCTTCCTTGTAGATACCGAAGTTGACTAATATTCTTTGGTTGTCGCATTTTTAATATAGCTCTAACTTTTGTTGGATTTCCTTCAATTCTTCTTTGTGAGATAATGTATCCAAGGAGTTTCCCAGAGGTCACCCCAAAGGCACACTTCTTGGGATTTAATCTAACTTTATATTTTTTTAGATGTTCAAAAACCACAGATGGGATATCAAGGTGGGTTTATCTTGTTATTGAATTTCTTAGGATATCGTCAACATAATATTCTACAATGACATCTGATAGATCATGATAGATGGTTGTCATTGCTCTTTGATATGTAGCACCCATGTTCTTCAATCCAAAGGACATAACATTCCAACAAAAGGTACCCCAAGGACAAGTAAATGTTGTTTTATGTTGGTATTTGGGTGCTATTTTGGTTTGATTATACCCGGATAATCCATCCATAAAAGATAGCATTGCATGACCAGCTATAAGATGCACTATCAAATCAATGTTCGGTAGCGAGAAATAATCTTTAGGGAAAGCCTTATTGATGTCTCTGAAATATGTACATATTCTGATACTGCAATCTAGTTCACTGATAGGTAGCAAGTTAGAAATCCACTCAGGGTAATCAATCGATCAAATGAATCCAACATCCAATAATTTCTCTAGCTCTATCTTGACTAATAGTGCTACCTGTGGATGCATCTTTCTCAATTTATGTTTTACATGTTTATCTCCTAGAGTAACTATCAAATGATGCATTACTAGATCAGGGTCCAATCCAGGCATATCCACATATGACCATGTAAAGTTGATTTGTTGTTCTATAAAAAAACTTATGAACTTTGGTCTTTCTTTTTCTGTCAAAGACTATGCTAAGAAGATGTTGTGTGGAACTTCCTTTGTGCCAATATTTGTCATGATAGTTTCCTCCACTAGCATTGACGATTTCTCTTCATATGATGTTGTAGGGAGAGTGTCAAATCATCCATCCTCAGGCACGTTGAGAGGTTTTCACCTTCGGATATGTCCTGTATTTTTCCTTTTTTAGGGTCAAACAACACCACAATATGGTTTTCTCCATTAGACCCACGATTTATTTTTATTTTTATACTTTTGCGACTATAATGTTTGGTGTTCTCTCCAAGATATGCCGCACTATAGAGTTCTATGAAATATCCTGCTTTGTGGTCCCCAAGAGGAAGATCATTTATTATGCCAATGTAGTCAATGAAGGCCTCATCATTTTGGAAGGTGTCTAGTTGTGGAGGCCCTTGTTGGTCCCAATCAATGAGTTGTGGATGAACAAGGGGAAGACCATCAGTGTTTTCAAATTTAATGAGAGTAAGAGTAAAGACGCAAGAGTCTTTGGGTATTTCAATGCAATCATCGGGGTCATCACTAGAACTCTCCTCATTATCCTTCATTGTAGACGAATCCAAATCGACATCACTAGAGGGACAATTAGCAACGAGAGTTTTCAATCTTCACAGTTTTGACCTAGAACCTTGAGATGTTGAGGGTTCGAGATCCAAAAATGTTTTTATCCATGGTTCTCCACTATGTTTCTTTTTCTTGAGATGTAGGCTCTGATAGAGTTACTTGACCAACTCTGAATTTTTTGTTAAACTCTTCTTCTTCCATGGGTTCACCTGGTTCTCTGAATATTTCAATGAGCTCATAATCACTGGATGAATTATCTAAACCCCAATCCCATTTGTTAGAGTCTATGGAATATCGTTTCTCTTGTTGGTCAGTAGAATTTGTGATTTGTAATGCTTCTTTAGGATTGTGAGTACCTAATCTAAAGGGTATGAATCCAAGTCCTTTGGAGCATTGATTCTTAAATGTTCAATTTGGTTGCAATGGTTCAACAATTCCTTTCTTTTGCAACCCAAGAGGACCTTTACCATGACATCCAAATTTTTGTAAGAACTTAAAGCCTTTGCCATACTTCTCACATGGTATTTTGATTTGATCTTGTGTAGATTCTTCTTAAGGTTCTTTATAAAGTATTTTGTAAAGATATTCTTCTTCCATCTTACCCCATTTTTGGAATATGGTGGGATCCCATTTTATAGTAATAGCAGATACTTTTTTAGAAGGATGTGGTTGTCCATAATCGTTAGGAGAATCTAGTATTTCCTCGACTTCTTTTCACAATGACAAGAACAAGTCTCTCATCATACAAGCCTGCAACCTTTTGCAATCCAACATCAACATCTCCAACTGTCTTTCAGACATTAAAACATCTCTGTGCAAAAATGGTTTGTTTCAATTACTAACTATCAAACTTCCTTAGATTATTAATAACATGGTGTGTTATTCATTGTCGATTCAGCTTTCTCTGAGTCGCTCCAGTTTCTACAAATCATCCACAAACAACTCAGCAAGTCGATATTCACATTCGATCATGGTCCCCACCTTAATCACTTTTGGCTTAGTTTATCAGCAAATTCACTTTGACTCTACACCAATTAGCTTGCACTACCTCTCAGGAACCATTGTTCATCATGCGAGGTAATGAGGAGAGAAAGTTTCCTTGCTTCCTTGTTATCTTGCAGCATCACCATACGATCATTGTATACCACATGAGATAATAGGAATAATCTTCTCTTCGTCCTTTGTCCTTATCCTACACACTCTCTTAATGAACCCTTAGAGTTACACGGGATAGAGGGGAAGACAACTTCCTTGCTTTCTCTTATCCCACCCAATACTATTTGATCGATGTTCATCATGCGGGATAATGGGAAGAATATTCCCTACACACATGTCTTTACCTCGCACTCCACCTTTGTTCATTAGACAACCCATGCAGGGTAGCCAGAAAGACACACACCACCCCTCTTTAGTTATCCTGCATGCTTCCTTATCGATCTCTTAAAGCCATGCAAGGTAATGGTAAAGACTAAAGTTGTCCACCATCTTTTATCCCACAAGCCTTCTTTCTTGACCATTAGAGTCACATGAGATAGAAGGGGGGGAAGACTAAGTCTCCTACCTTTCTCGTGACCCTTATTCAATGTGCCTTGTTGAGTTGTAGGGTAAAATAGGAAAGGCTAAGTTTCCTTTCCCCGCTATCCCGTAGCGCTCTGCACATTTCGCTTCTACTAGTGGTTGTATAATAGGAAGGTTGTCAAACTGATTTATCAATAACACGAAGTTCATTCTATTGCCTTCAATTAATAACACAAAATTTATTAACACTGAACTGTTGATTTAGAAACCAAAAGCCATATGTTTGATATTTCAAGCAGTAAGTTTGAGACACCCTTTCTCAACATTCTCCCACTTGACAAAGAACTTATTGGTATCTCCAGAATACTTAGAGACTAATGAGAAACATGGGCTTCAAGGCCCATAGAGTTTACACACCATTTGAACTTAGTTGTGATCACAAGTTTTATCAATGCATCTACAACATTCTTTAGAGTATCCACCTTTTCTAGATTAACCTTTCCATCTTCCACCATGTCACGAACAAAGTGATACTTTACATCAACATGTTTCATCCTAGCATGAAAAAGTGGGATTTTTCACCAAAGAAATTGCACTTTGACTATCACAACAGATAGTAATCTATCATGAATTGAACCTTATATCAGAACACAAATGCTTAAGAAAAACAACCCCTTAACAGGCTTGAGTTGCTTCTATGTACTCTGCCTCTATAGTGGAAAAAGTGACTACAGTTTGTCGCTTGCTCATCCAACAGATTGCACCACCATTCAACATGAATACATATCCACTGGTGGACCTTCTATTGTCAATGTCCCCTGCCTAATCAAAATCCACATATACCCTGAATGCTAATAGCCCTTTGTGATCCAACAAAATTTCCATGATAACACAGAGCATACTAAGAAGTACCTCTCAAATATCTAAACACTCTCTTCACGACATCCCAATGCGGTCTTCCCAATTTTTCCATAAACCAGCTTAATACTCCCACTCCTTTGGAAATGTCTGGACTTGTATAGACCATTGCATACATTAGACTACCAACTACACTTGTGTAGGGTACCTTGGCCAGATCCTCCATCTCAGAATAATATTTTGGACAATCTCCAATACAAATTTCCATTCCCTACAATACTGGAACAACTAACTGCTTGCAATCTATCATATTAAATCTCTTAAGGACAGTACTAATGCACTTGCTCTGACTAAACCAAAGCTTTCTATTTTTCCTCCCTACTGATTCCCATCCCCAGAGTATACCTTGTTGCACCTAATTCTTTCATTTAAAAACATTCAAATAGCTAAGCTTTTAAATCAAAAATCATTCCCTTATCATTCCCAATGAATAACATGTCATCCACATACAGAGAAATGATAAGCAACTGATCATTCTCAGTCTTATAATACACATAATGACCAGATTTTGATCCTACAAATCCCAAAGACAACACAAAAGTGTCAAACTTCTGGTACCACATTCTAGGTGATTGTTTTAAACCATAAACAGAATTTTTCAACTTGAAAATCAAGGATTATTTACCTTTTGCAACAAAGTGCTCAGGTTGGGACATATAAATCTCTTCCTCCAAGTCACCATGAAGGAAAGTTATCTTCACATCCACCTTCTTGATCTCAAAATCATACATTGCTACAAGCGACAAGAGAAAGTTGATAGACATCAACTTCACTACAAGAGAAAATATTTCTCCATAATCAATTCCCTCAACTTGGGAATAACCCCTCGCAACCAATCTAGCTTTATACTTTTCCACACTGCCATCTAGATTGATTTTCCTCTTAAATACCCATTTGTAGCCATTTTTTTTCCTACCATCAGGCAAGGGCACTAGATCCTACATTTCATTCTTCTTTAATGAAGTCATTTCATCATTCATGGCCTTCAACTTGGAATCTAAATCGGGCATTTGTATTGCCTCTTTCACCGTCCTAGGCTCATCAATGTTAGTAATCAAAGCATAGGCACAATTAAAATCTAACATTGAGAAACCATACCTATCAGGTTGTCTTTTCTCTCATGTGGACCTCCTCAACTACTGAGGTGGAGGTTCTTATTCTTCTTCTTGATCAAAACTATCAGAGCTTCTAGATCTCTCCTCACTTTTAGGTACACTTGGAGTTTGAAGTTCCTCCTTTTCTGGAGTTAGAGGAATTTCAACTTCTGCTTCCTCTTTCTCTATCTTTTCATATTGCAGATCAACTGAGGTAGTCTTCAACTCACGGAAGATTACACTCCTTTACAAGACCTTCTTAGTTATAGTATTCCAAAGCTTGTATCCTTTCACACCCAATCCATAGCCAATGAAGATACACTTAACATCTTTTTTATCCAACTTTGATTTATTTATATCATGCACATATTCATATGCCTCATAGCCAAAGACACGAACATGTCTTAGATGAGGCTTCTTTTCAGACTACACTTCCATAGGTGTCTTTTCAACCAATGCTGAAGTGGGAGATCTATTTTGTAAATAATATGTTGTAGATATAGCCTCAACCTAGAACTTCTTCTCCAGACCACCACTACTCAACATGCTTCTCGCCTTTTCCATCAATGTTTTATTCAACCTTTGAGCAACTCCATTTTTTTGTGGAGTGTAAGGTGTAGTCTTATGCCTTTTAATTCGATGGTCTTTGCAAAATTGATCAAATTTTGTGGAACAGAACTCACCTCCATTATCAGTCCTTAGACACTTGTTTGTCCTAATAGTTTGATTTTCAACCAAGGTTTTGAATTCCTTAAACCGACTAAACACTTTTGACTTGTTTTTCAGAAAATACACAAATGTTCTTCTCGAATAATCGTCTATAAAAGAAACGTAATACTTAGAATTTGATAACGAAGGAACATTAACTAGACTAAATACATCATAGTGAATATAATCCAACAAACCAGATGATTTATGAGGACTAGAATAAAATGAAACATGGTGTTGTTTTCCATAGATACAGTGTTCACAAAATTCCAATTCAAAGTTACAATCATCAAGCCTTTCAATGAGGTTTTTATTTTTTAGAGCTTGTAAGCCCTTTTCTCCTATGTGACTGAGTCTATGATGCGAAATCATTATTTTTCAGCAGGAAGTTTAACCTCCATTGAACTTGCAATGTTCTTCTTTCAGGCAGCCTTGTCTGACTTTCTAGAAGCACCATTACATTGAACAGATTGTGCATCTAGCTTGAACATAGTACCAATCTATGCACCCTTAACTAGCACTATGGAGCCTCTAGTCATCTTACAGCCACCACTTGAGAATAAAACTTGTACACCAACATCATTTATCTTACTAACAAAAAGAAAGTTTTGAGGCAGACCCGGTATGTGCATTACACCATCAATTCCTTTAGTTCTTCCATCTGAAAACCGAATTCTAAATCTTCCTCAGCCAAAGATTTCAAGTGATGAATCACTAGCTAGGTAAAACTTTCCACCATCATATTCCTCATACTTTGAGAACCATTCTCTATGAGATGTAATGTGGAAAGATGCACCTAAAACGATCAACCAGATATTGTCAATTGTCTGAGTTTCTAAGGCAACAATGAAGGCATCTTCATCATTGTGAGAATATTTGATATCAAAAGAGTTCTTCTTTTTCTCCTCTTTGCAATCATTTTCAATATGGCTAGTCTACCCATAATTCCATCATTTTACCTTGGACTTCTTCCCAGGAGACTTTGATCTCTCCTTCGATTTAGACTTGGACTTCTTGTCCTTCTGTCTACCTTTTTCCTTCGATCTACCTTGAATAGCAAGGGCCTCCTTGGCCATTTCATAAGACTTCCTTCATGCCTCTTCTGAAACCAATGAAGCAACCACATCTCCCATTTTGAAAGTAGTAGTTGTACTCCCAATAGCCATCACTCGATGGTCCCATGTGTCCAGCAAGGACCACAATAGAAGCATACAATGATCCTCATCCTCAATATTTACTCCCACAAAAGTTAACTGTGCAATGATCATTTTGAATGCATTTGGGTGGTCTTCCATAGATGAACCTTTTCTCATTTTCAATGAGTATAACTTCTTCCTCAAGAACAACTTATTTACTAGAGCTTTTCCCTGATAAATATCACCAAGTTTCTTCCACAAAGAAATTGTTGTCTTCTCTCCATGAACATTCAAGAGAACTAAATTTTCTAGGCATAATTTGATCATCCCTTTGGCCTTCCTATCTACAAGGTTCCAATCCTCTTGTGTCATGCCTGATGGTTTTGCTCCAAAAAGTGCAACCCAGTGGTCTTTGTCCACCAATAGGTCTTCCATATTGAGTTTTCCTAACTCGTAGTTGTTATCATTGAATTTATCAATGTCCACTCTTCCCAATATGCTCCCCATCTCAATCTGTAATTTCACACAATCTACTGCAAAACTCCCACTACAGAATTAACACAAAAACCCATCCTACCCACAAGGATAACACAATGGGCCAGGCTCTAATACCACTTATTAGGAAAGTGAAGTGTGGAAAATGCCTTCCAAATGTTAATTTTTAGAGGAGAGAAGCAGTAATGTGTTTCAATTCAAATTACACAAATTAAGATACTCAACATAGAATAAAATAGGAACAACACGAAAGAACACAATCACAAAAATGTACAACAGATTTCACATGGGAAAACCCTTACGAGTGAAAATTCCCACACTCCAAAGCAACTATCTCTTGTATTACAATAACAAACAATTTAAATACAAGTTACAGATACATGCTCTAATCCAGTCTCAATTCAGGCAACATTCTAGAAGATTAACTTCACAATCGGTTTCACCATTCTTTTGTTACAGAATCACCAATCAATTTCCTCAACTTCTTTTCACAATGACAAGAACAAGTCTCTCATCACACAAGTTTGCAACCTTATGCAATCCAACATCAACATCTCCAACCATCTTTCAGACATTAAAACATTTCTATGCAAAAATGGTTTGTTTCAATTACTAACTGTCGAACTTCCTCAAATTGTCAATAACATGACATGTTATTCACTATCGATTCAACTTCCTCTGAGTCATTCCAGTTTCTACATATCATCTGTAGACAACTCATCAAGTTGATATTCACATTTGATTGTGGTTCCCACCTTAATAGCTTTCAGCTCAGTTTATCAGTGAAGTCACTTTAACACTGTGCCAATTAGCCCGCACTACCTCTCAGGAACCATTGTTCATCATGCGGGGTAACAAGGAGAGCGACTTTCCTTTCCTTCTTGTTATCCCACAACATCACCATACGACCATTGTATATAATGTGGGGTAACAAGAATAATATTGTCTTCATCCTTTGTCCTTAACCCGCACACTCTCTTAATGAGCTCTTAGAGTTACGAGAGATAACAGGGAAGACAACTTCCTTGCTTTCTCTTATCTCACAACAACACTATTTGACTAATGTTCATCGTGATAACAGGAAGAACCTTCCCTATGCACTTGTCTTTACCCTGTACTCCACCTTTGTTCATTAGACAACCCATGTGGACTAGCAAGAAAGACACACACCACCCCTCTTCAGTTATCCTGCATGCTTCCTTATCAAGCTCTTAAAGCCATGCAGGGTAATGGTAAAGACTAAAGTTTTCCACTGTTTGTTATCCCACAAGCCCTCTTTCTTGACCATTAGATTCATACGGGATAGTGGGGGGAAAATTAAGTCACCTACCTTTCATTATCCTGCGACCCTTATTCAATGCGTCTTGTTGAGCTGCTAGGTAAAATAGGAAAGGTTAAGTTTCCTTTCCCCGTTATCCCACAATGCTTTGCACATTTTTCTCCTACTAGCAGGTGTATAACATAAAGGTTGTTAAACTACTTTGTCAATAACATGAAGGTTATTCTATTACCTTTTATCAATAAAATGAAATTTATTAACATTGAACTGTTGATTCAGAAACCAAAAGCCATTTGTTCAAGATTTCAACCAGTAAGTTTGAGACACCCATTCTCAACAATTTGGATCACCTTTTATTGTTACTTCAACTACATTGTAAGGAAATTTGATACATTGATGCCATGAATGTTATCTCTGACTTTCCATGTGATTCTCCAAATTCGATCAACTCAAATATAGAAAGTTTTCCAACCAATACATCTCTTGTCACTATAGTTACAATCTACATTTCATCAATAGCGGCAACCTTATGTTTATATAAGAAGGAGGCAAAGATCTCAACACCTTAGCAACAATCTCATCTTCTTCAATCTTTCCATCGGTAGATCTGATACCAAGGACAAGCTCATTCACCTTAGCCATGTATGAATGTATGTTCTCATCATCTCCCATCTTCAATGTCTTGTACTTTCCTTTTAAACTATGCAACTTAGCAACTTTCACTTGATTATCACCTTCATAAAGGATCTCAAGCTTCTCCCAGATCTCATGTGCGGTCTGAAGTTCCATAACATTTGTCATTTTAGAATAAGTGAGGGCACTGAGTAATGCTTCCTTCACTCTAATGTTATATTCATTTTCTGCAAGCTCATCAGGAATGGATGGTCCATTCTGAGGAATAACATAGGCATTCTTATTAATCATCCAATAACATTCTCCAATACATTTCAAATGCACCTCCATTCATCTCTTCCATATAGTGTAGTTGCTTCCATCAAACCTCAGACTATCCTTCTTGAAAAGAATACCTTGAGCTACCATTTCGGATCTCCTCAAGTGATTAAGCTTCTACCAGAGGATCTAGCTTTGATACCAATTGTTAGCAGCAATCAAGAAGGAAGATTGAGAGGGAGGGTGAATCCGTCTTCACCAGATCAAAGCAAATTAAATTCCAAAACATAAATTGATAAACTATAGTAACAGATAGATAAGCAAATTAATAGCACTGAAGAGGATAAAATCATACAAAGTGAGATTAGATGGTTAGAAATCCAAAAAAACATTCAAATTGCAAACAAAGCCATTTTATACCTTGCAAGCTATCATCTCCCTCAGATTGAGCTTGATGAAGTGAAGGCGACCCTTGATGATGCTCCATTTGATGTGCTCCTTTGATTGATTTGGATGTGGATTGATCTCCTTTGTGCTCAACAAGATAGATTGATGGATTGGATTTGGATTGAAATATTAAGGATGGATAGATTTGATAAAGGATTATGAAGAGAATGTGATTGGAGGAGAATTTGACAACATAAGGATAAAAGAATGGAAGACCCTTAGTGAGGAAATGATCATCCAACTTATAGATTGGAGGAGGCCAAGGAAGGGCCAAGATTGATTTCCTTATGGAGGGTTGAGATTGATTTGAGATAGAAAGCATGGATCAAGGGTGCCTTGGGAAAATAAAGAGGAATATAAAATTCCTTGGAAAAAGGGGGGAGAAATTCAAATTTCAAACATGAGGAATTAAAAATTCCAAAATAAGGATGCATTGAGGGATTCAAAGAAATTTGAATTTCTTTGAGAGACTCAATGTTGATGTGACATGAGTGGGAATTAAAAATTGAGGAATAATGATAACCATGATTATGAGAGATTCTAGAAGGATTAATTAGGCTAATGAGATTAGGAAAAGTGATTTGTAGGAATCACATGAATAGGTTAATTAATCAAAATTAATTAACTGAGTGGGTTTAGAGGAAATAATTATTGGAGGGGATTGTAGAAGAATAGGGGAATAATTAATTTATTTGATAAATTATTTATTGGACAATAGTGACTGGATTAATTAAATTAGATTTAATTAATACTTAGAAGAATAAGGACAACACAATTAAGTCAATTAATTATGTTGACAGGCTTAAATTAATTAAATATTAATTTTAGGTGTCTACAAGCACAACACATAACACCAATATTTTGGCATGGAAAACATGGTTAAGGGAAAAACCATGATGGGAACCTACCCACAATAAGATGATACTCTATATTAGTATGTGAAAATATTACAATGGGGAATGCACATGCATTTAGGCACATTGCCTAGAGATCACTACTCAAAAAATATATGCTCAGAAGGATATAACCCTCAGGGAAGTCTCACTGACTAACAATATGATTTGGACTACAATCGGGAAGAAATGAACTACAATGATACCATCTACAAATGCCTGATGATAGTTTCGATTAAGCATAGTTGTTTGGTCTGCAACACCAAACACACCTCAACACTTCACTAAATGATATATTCTTGCTCACACATTTACCTCTCTCTGATAATGCAGACATAATATCCACACCTAAATTACATAAGTATATCACTTATATATACAAATCATCAACCTTTATAACAAGATCGGTTAAACCCTCAACCCTCAACACATAATTAGAAAAATTACATTACATGATACAAAGATCAACCACCAGACCAATAGTATGATCTAGATTATATAGCATGGACCTAATTCAAATTTCCAAACAATTACATCCACCGAAAATCCTGCCAATATCAACTGTAACACGCTACACCACCAGAAATACTACATAACACGCAAATCATCACCAGTTCATAGAAATCACCAAAAACTTGCACAACAATCAATGCGGGTCACCAAAACAAATAGGACACAACTAGGAAACACTAGCAAGAACATTAGAATCATCTGGAATAGTTGCACCAATACCTCTTTTCAAATCTTCATCGGTCAATGTCTCAAAGCTCAAGAACACAACCAATCAGCAACTGTCACGAGGAAAGATAACTTACGGAGCACCAAATCATGAACCATCTGAAATAAAGATACACAAGATCATCCCAAAAATAATCCAAATTCTCATCACAAGATCTTATCACACCAGGAATATACTGGAGGAAATATCGAATTCTATAAAACAGTGATCAGCACAACCAAACTACAAAACCGGACCAAAAACTCTTCTCGAACTCACCGCAATAACTCACAGGAATATGTTGACATCAATGACAACAACATATCCTAGCAGCAGCAATTAATAAACCAAATCCAACAATCTCCCCCTTTGTCATTGCTGGCAACATATGAATGTGAAAAATAGTCAATGCAAAGAAAGAAGATATCACCAACAAACTCATCCTAAGATAAAGATAGATAAATTAGTTTTTCACATTATCTCTCTCCCCCTTTGACAGCAATGCCAAAGCTCACCAAAATAGAAAACCAAACACGAATCTCTCTTCCCCTGGGATATACAACCAAATCAACAAACTACTCCAGCAGAGGAGCAACACCAACTCATCAATCCAGATAAAAGAATAAGGCTTTGAATTCCACCAGATCGATGCAACTCAATGCATATAGTTCTCATAAGGAGGGATGGATGCCCCTAACTTGTCTCTCAAATAGACAAATGTATCTATAGGCAACGACTTAGTGAAAATATCAATAATTTGTTCCTTTATAGATACATATTCCAGCTTCACCTTTTGTTCACCGACTTTCTCTCTCAAGTAATTATAATTGATTGATATATGCTTAGTTTTTTAAAGTTGCACCAGATTCTTAGACATGTTTATAGCACTGGAATTATCATAGTATATAACAGTAAGCTCATCATAAATAACTCGGATATGTTTCAATATTTGCTTCATCCAAACCATCTAAGTGCAACTACTAGCAGCAACAATGTACTTAGCTTCAGCAATAGATAAAGATAATGAATCTCTTTTCTTACTAGCCCATGAAACCAACTTCTTACCTAAAAAGAATTCTCTACCGGTAGTACTCTTCTAGTCATCAACATCACCTGCCCAATCTGCATCAGTGTAAGCACACAACATGAAATCATCATTCTTTGGATACCATAAACCACAATCTTCAGTTCCCTTTAGATATCTGAATATTTTTTTAACAATAGTGACATGACTTTCCTTCGGGTCAGCTTGATATCTAGCAACCATACACACAACATGCATAATGTAAGGCCTAGTCTGAGTAAGATATAATAGTCCACCAACCATAGATATGTACAAACTTTGAATAGCTTTAGGAGTTTCATCATTTTTAGACAATTTACAACCAATCACCATAGGAGTTCCAATCGGTTTGGAATAATCTAGACCAAACTTCTTCAGCAATTCATTCACATACTTAGTTTGAGATATAAAGATACATTTTCCTGTCTGTGTAATCTGCAAACCTAAGAAAAATTTCATCTCACCAATCATAGACATCTCAAATTCTTTTTTGCATATCACCGAGAAACTTCATACTCATATCATCATCACCACCAAAGATAATGTCATCAAAAAAGACTTCAACAATCAAAATTTCATCATTTTCAATCTTAAAGTATAGATTACTATCAGTAGCACCTTTGATAAATCCCAATTTTAGCAAGTATTTGTCTAATCTAGCATACCAAGCTCTAGGAGCTTGTTTCAATCCATAAAGTGCTTTCTTCAACTTACATACCATGTCTCCATCATCTGATAATGAAAATCCATCAGGTTGTTCAATGTAAACTTCTTCTTCTAAATCACCATTCTAAAATGTAGATTTGGCATCCATCTGATATACCTTGAAATCTTTATAAGTAACATACGCAAGCAACAATCTAACAGCTTCAATTCTGGCAACCGAAGCAAAAGTTTCTTCATAATGAATCCCTTCTTGTTGTGAATATCCTTTGCATACCAATCTGGCTTTATTTTTAACTACTTCACCGACTTCATTCAATTTGTTCCTCAAAACCCATTTAGTACAAATAACATTTTTATCCTTAGGTCTAGGCACAAGTTCCCAAGTGTTGTTCTTTTCAATCTGATCCAACTATTCTTCCATGGTTCTAATCTAGTTATCATCTTTACAGGCTTCAATAACATCTTTAGCTTCAACTTTAAAAATCAAACATATTTATTTTGTAGCTAACCTTCTTCTAGTCATCACACCTTTATTCTTATCACCAATAATCTGATTCTCATAATGATTCATTAATCTTACATACCTCGGAGTCTTTTGATTGTTCTGATTTTCAAACTTAGGATCTTGAAGATCTTAACTAAAAGCAGCAACAGTCTCTGTCTCGACCAGATCATTCTGCTTAGGCTCTTTAGGCTAAATAGGAGCTAAAACAACATGTTGACCTTCATCATAAGCTCTGATCTCCTTCCCAAGGTTTTCATCCACCTTCACACTTGCACTCTCAACTATCTTTCTCAGTCTCTTATTATAGCACCGGTAGGATTTGCTAATTGTAGAATATCCCAAAAAGATACCTTCATCATTTCTAGCATCAAAATTTCGGATATCCTCATCTCTCTTGATATAGCATTTTCTACCAAAAACTTTGAAATAATTCACAGTAGGAACATGACCAAACAAAATCTCATAAGGATTCTTACCGATATCACCTTTGATATGAACTCTATTGAATGTATAGACAGCAGTGCTAATAGCTTCTCTCCAGTACACCTTTAGAACATTTCCTTCAATCAACATAGTTCTTATAGCATCTAAAATGGTATGGTTCTTCCTCTCAACAATCCCATTCTAATATGGGGTCCTAGGATCAGATAGTTGTCTTTTGATTCTATGCATCTCACATAAAGAATTGAACTCACTGGAACATAATTCTCCACCTCTATCAAATCCCAAACATTTCAACTTCAATATGGACTTAGTTTCAACTTTAGCTTTGAATATCTTGAACTTCTCAAATGATTCTGATTTTTCCTTCAAAAAGACAACCCACATCATTTTGGAATAATTATCAATTAGCAGCATAAAGTATCTATCACCCTGCACACTTCTAAAATTTTGTTGCAATAACCGGCTAGGAGGGACCTCAAAGAGATCAGTCGAGACCAGTCGGCAAGAGTAAACACAATGGAAACATAAGGACATGATGGATGCAATGCAAAATAGATTGAATTATATCATGAAAACTGATTACAACCAACCGGTAACAACCGGGTTACTGTAACCAGCTCACAGGCCTGCTAAAACAAGCTCAAAATATAGAACAGGTCACAATCAGGACCTCAAATCTTAAGATCTATCTTCCAAGTTATATCTAACTTCTTCCTTTCATTCTAATGCACTATTACAATGATTTATATGATCCAAGGGGATCCGATCGGCCCAAAAAGGGATTGAAACCCGAAGAGAAAGACCTAAGGTGTAAAAGCAACAAGGTCAACCTTCACCAAAGAAATTCTCCCAAAAAATTCAAAGGATGAAGTGAGAATAAAAGGGAAGGTCAGCCATATGCCAAGGAACATCATAATCGACACTCAAGGCTCCGCAAGCTACGAAAAGGGATCTTGTAGATCACCAATGCAAATAGGTCCAAGCAACTGGTAACAGAAAACTATCTCAAAAACCAGTAGCGATAACTTGTCAAAAAATGATCCAAATGCTCCATGGTTTGGGAATAAGGAAGATGATCAAATATTCAAGCAAAATCCAACTCCATAGGTTTTGGTTAGCCAAATCCGGGACATATAGAAAGAAATGTTGAAACTGCAAACAGAAAGTAAAATAGAATGAAAATATTTTTGGTTGATGCAAGATTGCTATGAACTGGGGATGCTCCTACATCCAACATCCAAGGCTATTGAAAAAGTGAGCCTCTCACTTTGCTGGGGTCAGAGGAAAACCAAGGTAGTCTACCTCTGCCTGAGAAATCCAAGATGAATCTTCAACTGGTATGCCTTTCCACTTCACAAGATATTCCTTGTACTGGCTGCTTCGAGTACTACGCTCAATCCTACTATCCAAAATGTCTTCAATCTGATCAAGTTTCTTCTGGGGTAGCTATTTCTCCAAGTCTGCAATACTATCCTCATTGAATTCTGGTTCATGATACTAATGTAGGTCTGCAATATTGAATATAGATGAAATACTCAAATCATCCAGTAACTCCACTTCATATGCATTTCTAGAACTGAATTTTCTCAAGATCTTACAAGGTCCAAACTTTCTCATCTACAACTTGTTATAAGTTCCAATCAAGAATCTTTCTTTTCTTAGATACTCCATCACTTCATCACCAACTTCAAATTACTTGTCTTCTCTTCTCATCTGCTTTCTCCTTATACTTGATGTTCATGTCCTCCAAATGTTGCTTAACCTAAATTTGTAAGTCCATCATGAGATCTACAAATTCTTCTCTTTGATTCAGCTTACTTTGGTTGTTCAAATACTGCAAACCTTGATGATTCATATATGATACAAACTCCTTACGCAACAAGTAATGTCTCCACTTCTTCAAGGCTTGAACTATGGAATAAAATTCTTGATCATACACTGAATATCTCCTCCATGCATCATTCATTTTCTCACTGAAATAAGCTATTGCTCTCCCTTCCTAACTCAAGACTGCTCCTATTGTTGTTCCACTTGTATCGTAATCCACTTGAAATAGTTTATTAAAATCTGGTAAAGTTAACATGGGCTTCTTAGTCACTTTTTGCTTTAATAGTTTAAAACTTTTGTTTGCTCCGGTGGTCCACTTGAATTCCTTTCGATCTCCCCTCATTGTCTCAATCATAGGGTTACAAATTGAACTGAAATTTCAGATGAACTTCTGGTAGAAACTAGCCAATCCATGAAATGATCTTACCTCTCCAATGCTTTCTGGTGTAGGCCACTCAACAATTTCTTTTACTTTCTCAGGGTCCATCTTCAAACCATCCGTAGATATCACAAATCCCAAATATACTAACTCCTTCATGAAAGTACACTTCTTAATATTTATCAGCAACTTTTCTTCTCTCAACCTCTACAAAACTTCTCTCAAATGCAACAAATGCTCCTCTTTGTCTTATTGAAAATCAAAATGTCATTCAAATATACAATAACAAACTTACCCAAGAATTTCTTCAATACCTCATTCATTAGCCTCATGAAAGTACTCGATGCATTAGTTAACCCAAAAGGCATCACCAACCATTCATACCATCCTTCATTTGTCTCAAATGTTGTCTTCCACACATCTCCTTCTCTAATCCTGATCTGATGATATCCACTCTTCAAATCTATCTTTGTAAAGTATTTGGCTCCACTCAAACAGTCCATTATGCCATCTATCCTAGGGAAAGGAAACCAGTATTTCATTGTGATCTTGTTTATTGTTCTGGAATTAGTACACATCCTCCATTCTCCATTATTCTTAGGTGCTAATACTATTGGTACTGCACAAGGGCTCATACTTTCTCTGATCAAACCTCTCTTCAACGGCTCCTGCACTTGTCTATTCAACTCTTCATTCTCTGCTAGTGTCATCCAGTGTGAAGCTTTGTTAGGAAAACTAGCTCCAAGAATCAGGTCCATACAATGACCGATACTTCTTACTGGTGGTAATCCATTAGGCACATGATCTGAAATGATGTCTTCATATTTTGTCAACAAATCTTTAATCACTTTCGGTTGTTCTTCTTCATGCTCTGGATTCTCAGTCTTCTCAGGAACTAAGGCAAAACACACATTCTCATGTCTCAATCCATCCAAGATTTTCCTTTCATCCACCAAATAGATTCTAGTATTCATACTAACTTCACCCTTCAAAGGCTCCTCCAAGGGCAACAAGGTTTGCTTCATCCCATTGGCCACAATAGTGTATGTATTTTTCCTCCCATCATATATTGCCTTTCTATCAAACTGCCAAGGTCTACCCAACAAAAGGTGACAAATATCCATAGGCATAATATCACACAAGACTTCATCATGATAATTCCCAATTTTCAATTTTACCAAACATTCCTCACTTACTAACAACTTATGTTCATCCTGAATCCATGCTATCTGATAAGGCTTAGGGTGTTTCAATCTTTCCAAAATCAACTTATTCACCATCTCCTCTAAAACAAGGTTATCTAAACTACCACTATCAATAACAACTTTACAGCACTTACCGGATACCTTACATTTGGTCTTGAACAAATTCTTCCTCTGCAAGGGCTCTTCATCTATCCCGGTATAACACAAGTCTCTCCTCATCATCATCGGTTCTCCATCTTCCAGTTTGTTATCTAATCTAGTGGGGTTTTCTTCCACCACTTTTGTTCTTCTAGTAATCTATGTCTTCTTACACTCAAAAGCACAATGTCCTTCTCCTCCAGACTTATAGCAAGTTCCTCTAAACACTCTCTTGTCTTGTCTTGTGTCATCTCTTCCAAAATTATGATTATGATAACCATCAGGTTCTCTTCTCTGGTAGAAAATTCTATCATCTTTCTGGTATGAATTACCTTCTTTGCTCACTTTATTATCCTTGTTTTGATCTGTACAGGTACCTCTACCTCCAATATATCCTCTTCCTCCTTAAAATCTTCCTCTAGAAAACTTTCCACCTCTGCCTCTCTACCTTTTCTCTTGTCTTTTGTTTAGCTTCTCTTCTGCCTTTAGGGCACACTGGTAAGCCTCTTCAACACTATGTAATTTGATCAAACTGAGTTCATCTTGTATAGACACCCACAATCCATTCAAATATCTTGTGACTTGTTCAACTTCATCGTCAACATTTTTGGATCTAATATTCAACTTGTAAAATGCTTTAGTGTACTCCTTCACACTAGATTCCTTCTGTCTCAAATTCTGCAACTTTTGGAACATATTCACTTGATAATGAGTTGGCATAAATTTTGATTTCAACTTGGCAACCATCTGATCCCATTTCTTGATCTTCTCTTTACCTCTCCTCTATCTATCAACTTTCAAATGCTCTGCATGACCTTTCAACCAGCTACAAACATATTTCACCTTCCTTTCTTCTACAGTGTTTTCAAAATCAAAATATTTCTCCATCTCAAAGATCCAATCCATCAATTCATTTGAGTCCAACTTTCCATCATATTTTGGTGGGGTAAAATGAGATTTAGTATTCACTCTACTCAAAACCCTCAAAAACCTTTCCTCATCTAGATCAACCGCCAGTGGGTTTACTTGCTTTGTTGGGGCTTCTTCTCTTTCATCTTCACTTACATCTTCAATGTGTCAGCCTCTTCTTTGGGTTGTCTCCACGGCTTCCAACTGGGCTACAATTTATCGCAACATTTCCATCACAACAGGGTGCATTCCCACATGCTCCACCATTCCTAGTTCCTCTTCATGTCATCTTTACACCAGTCCTTTGTAGCTGTAGGTCAGATCCACAGTCCACCACCCTATAAAAAAACTCTTAGGACAATGCAATCTCTGGAATGAAAGCTCACTCTGATACCACTTGGTGCAATCACTAGCTAGGAGGGACCTCAAAGAGATCAATCTAGACTAGTTAGCAAGAGTAAACACAATAGAAACACAAGGACATGATGGAGGCGATGCAGAATATATTGAATTATATCATAAAAGCTGATTACAACCAATCGATAACAACCAGGTTACTGTAACCAGCTCACAGGCCTGCTAAAACATGCTCAAAATACAAAATAGGTCACAACAGAGACCTCAAATCTTAAGATCTATCTTCCAAGTTCTATCTAACTTCTTCCTTGCATTCTAATTCACTATTACAATAATTTATAGGATCCAAGGGGATCCAGTCGGCCCAAAATGGGATCGAAACCTGAAGAGCAAGACCTAACATGTAAAACCAACAAGGTCAACCTCCGCCAAAGAAATTCTTTGAGAAAATTGAAAAGAAGAAGTGAGAATCGAAGGGAAGGTCGGCCACACGCCAAGGAACATTGGAATCAATGCTCAGGGCTCCACAAGCTACGGAAAAGGATTTGGTAGATCACCAATGCAAATAGGTCCAGGCAACCGGTAACAAAAAATTATCTCAGAAACCGGTAGCAATAACTTGTCAGAAAATGATCCAAATGCTTCACGGTTTGGGAATAAGGAAGATGATCAAGTCTTCAAGTGAAATCCAACTCCACAGGTTCCGGTGAGACAAATATGGGACACGCAGAAAGAAATGTTGAAATTGCAAACAGAAAGCAAAATAGAAAGGAAATAGTTTTGGTTGATGCAAGATTGCTATCAATCGGGGATGCTCCTGCATCACATTTGTAGCTACACACAAATCAGTATGCAAAATATCTAATATTCCATATGATGCATAATGTTTACTCTTGGAAGAAATTCTTGTTTGCTTACCCAACTGACATTCCTTACATATTGGATTAATAGGTTTAACAATCTTAGGCAGATCTCTAACATCTTGTATAGAACTGATCTTGATCAATGAATCAAAGTTTACATGACACATCCTTCTATGCCATAGCCAACTCTCATCTATCTTACCAATCAAACATTCAAATGAAAAATTTTACCTTCAGTCTTAGTCCCAGATGCAATCTCTATACCGGAGGCATTCAAGATTTTGCATTTACGATCTTTGAATTGTAGACCATAACCCTTATAACCACCTATCCAACACTCAAAAGATTATGCTTCAATCCTTCAACATACAAAGCATTATGAGTGTTATTCTTACCATCAAAATAAATTGATCCTCTCCCATGGATTACATAGGCTTTGTCATCATCAAATCTAACTATTCCACCATCATACCTTTCCATGCTCATAAATTTGCTTTTATCCCCTATCATATGATGTGAACAACCGCTGTCAATCACCCATTCACTTTTTTCTTCTACCTTTGCAGCCAAAGCTTTCTCCCCAACAGAATAGCTAGTGGAATCAATAGGCACAGGTCTATCTTCTTTAATGGAAATAAACATAACTTCAACTCCTTATGATTCTTCATCTGTAACACCCTCCTCTGCAACATAATAATAGTTCTTCTGGTTTCTAAACTTTTGGTTAGACTTATAACACTTATCATACTTTTCATGCTTCTCATATTTATCATTCCTATCAAACTTATTATGTTTGTCATACTTAGCCATTCTCTCCAGACATCTAGAAGAAAAATTTCCAATCTTATTACAAGAAAAATATTTCAAGGGCAACTTCCCATCATACTTACCAGCACCTTTAGGCAATCTTCGAGAAATCAATGCTTCAAGCTCATCTAACTCTCTTTATTTCTTTGCTATCTCTCTCCTTTCTCTTTCATATCTGGATATCATGCACTCATCAGGATCATATTTTTTCTTACCGAACACAGATGTTGATGCCTTGAATGTTGTCTCTGAATTTCCATGTCATTCTCCAAATTTGCTCAGCTCAAATGCAGCAAGTTTTCCAACCAATACATCTCTTGTCACTGTAGTTACAATTTGGATTTTATCAATAGTGGCAACCTTATGTTTATAAGGAGGCAAAAATCTCAATACCTTAGCAACAATCTCATCTTCTTCAATCTTTCCACCGGTAGATCTGATACCAAGGACAAGCTCATTCACCTTAGCCATGTATGAATGTATGTTCTCATCATCTCCCATCTTCAATGTCTCGTACTTTCCTTTTAAAATCTGCAACTTAGCAACTTTCACTTGACTATCACCTTCATACAGGATCTCAAGCTTCTCCCAGATCTCATGTGCAGTCTGAAGTTCCATAACGTTTGTCATTTCAGAATCAATCAAGGCACTAAGTAATGCTTCCTTCACTCTAATGTTATATTTAGCTTCCTTAACCCCATCAAGAGTGGATGGTCCATTTGAGGAACAACATAGGCATTCTTAGTAATCTTCCAATAATCTTCTCCAAGACATTTCAAATGCACCTCCATTCATCTCTTCCATACAGTGTAGTTGCTTTCATCAAACCTCAGACTATCCTTCTTGAAAAGAATACCTTGAGCTACCATTTTGGATCTCCTCAAGTGATTAAGATTCTACCAAAGGCTCTATCTCTGATACCAATTGTTAGCAGCAATCAAGAAGGAAGATTAAAAGGGGGGGTGAATCACTCTTCACTGGATCACAGCAAACTAAATTCCAAAACATAAACTGATAAACTGCAGTAATAGATAGATAAACAAATTAACAACATAACACATAACACCAAGATTTTGACGTGGCAAACCCGGTTAAGGGAAAAACCACGGTGGGAACCTACCCATAATAAGATAATACTTTGCAGTAGCATATGAAAATATTACAATGGGGAATGCACATGCATTCAGGCACATTGCCTAGAGCTCACTGCTCAAAATATATATGCCTGGAAGGCTACAATCCTTAGGGAAGTCTCATTGACTTATAATATAATTCAGACTACAATCCAGAAGAAATGAACTACAATGATAGCATCTACAAATGTCTGATGATAGTTTCGGTTAAGCACAATTGTCTACTCTGCAACACCAAACACACCTCAACACTTCATTGAATGATATATCTATGTTCACACATTTACCTCTCTCTAATAATGCAGACACATTACCCACACCTAAATTACATAAGTATATCACTTATATATACAAATCATCAACCCTGATAACAAGGTCGGCTAAACCCTCAACCCTTAACTCATAATTATAAAAATTACATTATGTGATACAAAGATCGACCACCAAACCAATATTATGATTTACATTAAATAGCATGGACCTAATTAAAAAAATTTAAATGATTACATCCACCGCAAATCCTACCAAGATCAACTGCAACACGCTACACCACCAAAAATACTACATAATACGCAAATCATCACCGGTTAATAGAAATCACCAAAAAATCACATAATGACCAATGCGGATTGCTAAAAAAAATAGGACACAACTAAGAAACACCAGCAAGAATGTTAGAATCATCTGGAATGGTTTCACCAATACCTCTTTTCAAATCTTCATCGGTCAACGTCTTAAAGCTCAAGAACACAACCAATCAGCAACTGTCACGAGGAAAGATAGCTTGTGGAGCACAAAATCATGAACCATTTGAAATGAAGATACACAAGATAATCCAAAACAATAATCCAAAGTCTCAGCACATGATCTTATCACATCGAAATATACAGGAGGAAATACCAGATTTTGCAAAATAGTGATCAGCACAACCAAACTACAAAACTGGACCAAAAACTCTTCTTGAACTCACCGAAATAACTCACAGGAATATGTTGACATAAATGACAACAACATATCCTAGTAGTAGCAATGAATCAACCAAATCCAACAATCTCCCCAATAATCCAACAAAAGGCTTCAATGTGGAGAGGTGCATTGTTTGGTTGGCATATGGATATGTCATCGGCTTCTATGAATGTAAGGCAATGTGGAGTGGAAAGGTATCCCACCATGGCTTGAAATTAGTCCATGTTTAGATTAGTGGGAACAAAGGTTTATCTCAATGTTTTATCAAGAATAGCCTTATGTGAAGAGGATATACGTAAAAGCTCAAGTATGGAAATGAGGGCGGGTGTCTTCCCTAACTAGTCTACAAGATCATACTCATTTTTGGTAGATGATGAGGTTGTTGTCTTGGGTGGAACACCTTTCAAAGTGAATTTACCTTGAAAAGTTGTGACATTACATTGAGATGTTTCATCATTAGATGGTGAAGAGGATGCTCCAATTCCTTTCAAGACAAATTTACTCCTTTGGGTTGATCCTTTGGGAGTTTTGTCCTTTATGATAATGGTAGAAACATAATTGTCCATTGAAATGTGATTAACAGTAGAATCATAATCATAGGACATATTAGCATAATTAGCTTGATTATCTGCTTTGGCTTTTCCTTTATCATGTTTAGGGAATGGCTCATTAAACATCACATGTTCCTCATTGGAGGTATGACCATCAACTTCTATGTCAGCTTTGTCAATAAGATCTTGTAGAACATTCTTCAATCTATGACAATTTCTAGTTTTATGTCCTTTTCTCTTGTGATATTCACAATACTCATCATCATTCCACCATGCAGGTTTCATTTTTGGTTCATAAGGTGGATTGTCTCTTATTGTTATAAGCTTGTTTGCAACCAATTTCTTAAATGTTTTCTAAATTGGCTCTCCCAATGGAGTGTATTTCCTTCAATGATTTGATGGCCTTTAAGTGTTCACTTGATTGTTTGAGTTAGATGAACTTGCACCAGGGAAAGTCATTTTTTATTTTACAATATTTGCATCTACTACCCCATCATTTATTGTGTTCTTATTCTTGTTCCAAAAGCAGGGCTTATATTTCCCATTTGATTCCTCTTTGTTATCTTTGAATAGCTTAATGGTGCCTTGTTCAATAAGGACTTTCTCAGTTGCCAATCCCTTTACTATGAATTCCTTGAAGGTAGACAAACATATGTAATGTGGTGAAAAGGGTGATGAGGAGATCAAGTGGAAAGCTTTACCCTCCATAAGAAAGGAGCGAAAGTTTCACAAAGGATTCTCTTCAACCTCTCACGCATATTACATTTAAAAGAGGAGGGTGAATTCACTAGATCCAACCTCAATGGAAAGAGATTGAATGCTAAATGAATTGACAAAGTGTCCCTCTTTTAGAATGGACAAGTTGAATTAAGCAATTTGAGACTAAGTGTAAAGATGACAAAGAAATGAGTATAACTTGAGATAGAGATGTGGGATGAAGTTGTGCACCTGGAATTAGCTGTAAAATATCGGGATGAAGCTCCCTTGTAAATTTGAGTGAAAGTTGTCTGGACCAGGTTGAAAGTGTACTTGGTCCCCTGAGAAATCCCTGCTCCGAAAAGGGTTTTTTTGCCTCTAAAAATGAAGTGCAAATCTGTAATTACAGTTGCGCACCTGCAACCTATACATAGAAAAGAGAGGAAATGTTGTTGGGATTGGGGGTTTTCCTTCAGGTAAAACCCCAGTTTGGAATTAACCAAATGATAAAAAATACTTTCAAGTAAATGAAAGGGAATGTATGGAGTAGAATTAACCTCAAGAGAGGATGCAATTGAAATGTACATAGATTTGTTTGAAAGGATATGTGAAGTTGAATGCTTTGAATGTTGAAAGAGATCTTCTCTTCAATGGTTGAATCCTTGACTTGAATGCAACACCTAGTCTTGAAAGGAGACTTGAGATGCTCAATACTTGAAAGGAATGCTTGAATGCTTAAATTCTTGATTTTTCTTGTTGAACTTATTGAATTTTTTGACCTTCATCACTTGATTGAACTTATGCAAATAGGAGAGAAAATGCTCCTTATAAACTTTCCAATTAGGGTTTGTAACTAATTTTCCATCTTAGACCGACATAGGAAAACCTTTTCCCACTCATGATTGACAAGTCCAATGTAGGGTTTAAGTGGAGGGGGCCCAAAATAGGTCAGGGACAGGGGTGCCACACCCCTATCCTGCCCTAATTTAGGATAGGAAGTGGAGGAGAGAAATGTGAGGTGCAAGGAAATGTATGTTTGAGGAGGTATTAACATGTCTTGGGTCTCCAGTCAGGCTTAGGGATTTGTTCGCCAATGTGAAGACCCAAATGCAGTCGAAAATTGCAAGGGTCACGATTTTATGATGCTACAACAAGATTTTCTTAGTTCATATCCAATATCCTTGTTGACATTTTGAGTGAACATTTCTACCATTTATTTTTGTGGGATATCACAAGAGCATCGACTAGCAAGACCTCTCCATCACTGTAAAAATGAAGCAAAGGACTCCCCATTTTTTGTTTGGTATTATACAAAGTAGTCACTGACACATCTATTTCAATATTGTATGAGAAGTGTTTTATGAAAGCTTCTTCTAAATCACTCCATGACTTGATTCCATGCAGAAGTTAGGAGAACAATTCCATAGCTTCCCCACCTAAACTTTGTGGGAACAATCTCATCAAGTATGTTTCTTCGTTGGCTACCTCAATACATGTTAAGAAGAATTATCTTATGTGTGCCTTAGGATCTCCCTTGCCTCTGTACTTATCAAATTTTGGTGTCATGAAATGTGGAGGAAATGGAGGCATTGGAACACTTCTATCAAATGCATAAGGACATATGTATTTCATTGTATACTTTTGGATTGGTATATTCATGTCTGCCATCTATTTTTGCAAATCCTTGATTTGTTGTTGCAAGTCATTCTTGGGTGATGTCTTTTCTCTTTGAGTTAGTCCCATGCCTGAGCCACTAGGTGGAGGATGAGGAATATAATGCATGTTGATGAATACTAAGAGAACCAAACAACAAATAAGGCATTCACCCACTGAAGCACAATCACCATAACATAAGAGATTTTGACATGGAAACCCAAATGGGAAAAACCACGATGAGATGAAACTCACAAGTAACTATCTGCAGACCGGTTAAGGTCATACAAAGTTCTTCACCAGAACAGATCCTATTAGGAATCTCAATCTCTGTTAGGAGATAAGTCCAATTAAAGACTACCTTGTGAGACAATTTCAGATCCACAGTTGTGAACCACCTTGTTAGAGGATTTACAAAGGCTTTGCCAAGCGTACCCGGTTAAGGGTTTCAGACTTGTCGAAGATGTGAGTAATCAACAAGTGAATGATCTAGATACTAGCATAATATGCTTGGTTAGATCCTTGATAGCTCATTGTTAATACATTCCAGCATTACTTCAGTCTCCAGTAAATCCACACTCTCTTATAGCACATAGACTTGATCTTCCCTTCTAAGATCGCACATACAAAATCTCATCAACCACCATAAACCCTAATAGCTTTCCACCTTTTAAAACCCTAGACATGATGTCCTTATAAAGGAATCTGATTTCATGTCGGTCCAATAGGATTACATTGCAAGTTCCTAGGTTCATTGCATCTAGACACATTTGGTAACATGGCACAAAATCACCATCAAAGTGTCGGTGGATGGTAACTCATCACAAAAATACCAGTTGGTAACTCATCACAGAGTATTACCAGTTCATACAACTTTACTGATTACCGGTTGGTAACTCATCACAGAGTAATACTGGTTCATACAACTTTACCGATTACCAGTTGTCAAAAATGAAGATTGGGAAAATGATAACTGTCGCTTAAGTTTCTTCGCTCCGCTTGAGATCCTTGAACCACTTGAGGTCTCCATACCACTTGAGATCGATAAACACTTTCTACAAAACACCGATAGCCAAAAAGACTATAATGCATAATACCGGTTTGGAACAAATACCGATTGAGCATAGCTCATACATACAAAAAGTGATCTCAAAGCATGTGTGTGTCCATCAATGACAATCACAACATAAACATAAAAAATGCGAACAATCTCCCCCTTTGGCATTGATGGCAACACTTAGGAAAATTTTGACATCTAAGTGTTTTACAACAAAAATATGCCATAATCAAAATTACTCCCCCTAAGCATATACACTATCCATTTTGCAGAAAATACATTGTATACTACTCCCTTATAGAGATAAACATGGAAGTATACATAGAATACATCAAAATTTTAAATACAGAATACTACTCCCCCTTTGCCAACAATGACAAAGTATAGCTGAATAACCCATGTTTCCATTAGCATTAAAATAATAAGTGTTTATGATAATAAAGAGTGAAACTTGTCAAAAACTAATTTAAAGTCTTGCATAAATGTCTTCATGGATACAGACCGTGATTCAAGCAATGAGGTAGCAACCTCACTCTCTGTTTGCATCTAGGATACCTGTTCCTCCATGGCATCCAAGGTACTCATCTCTTGAGTAACCGTTAAGGCATCCAGATTGAGATAGCATTTCTGAAGTATTTGTAGTCTTGGTAGTAGAACCAGTTGTAGTTCCTACAAATCCCTGGTCCGGTTGTTGATCTCCAACTCAATTCTTGCAGCCTGAAATTGAAACCGATGAATGGTTTGCCCATAAGCGGTAAAGGAATCGTATGGCATCTTGAAGGTGCTTATGAATGTCTACAAATTAGTTTGCATTTTGTCTTTCTGAGCAAGCACATCATCACAAAATAGATGGGGTTGACATATCTTACCGAGTAGTAGATTCCCTTCATCCATAACATCTTTAATGTCCTTTTGTGCCTTCTGTAGATCAAACCGGAGCTCATTTAACTTCTTTACCAAGGTAGTGTTCAAAGCCTTTTGATGCTTCTTTTTTGCATTGGCTTCTACAACATCTTCCAGACATTGCACTTGGTCTTCTACAACTATGCATAAAAGCTTCAATTGAGCTAGAGAGGAATCGGTACTTGGGAGATTGGTACCGGGAATCAAAATGGTGAGAGTTTCCACCACAGTTTGAATCACATCTTCCTCCTTTTCCTCCTTAGTTCTCCCAATCACTCTTGAGAAAGCTTAATGATTTGTAGTAGCTCCATTTCATTTGCAAACTGGATGTCAATGGGACTGGTGATGTCAGTCGATTTGGCTTTACCACCAGTTGCCTTTGGGGTCTCTACATGTACACTCTTTGTCGCTTCCTCCTTTTCCTTGGCTTTTTTCTTATCTTCTTCTGCCTTCTTCTGCTCCTCAACTTCTTTCTTTCTTTTCTCTTCTTCCTTCTTCCTTTCTTCTTCTTCTCCTCTTCCTGTTTTCTCTCTTCTTCCTTCTTCTTCTTCTCCTCTTCTTGTTTCTTCTCTTCTTCCTTCTTCTTCTTCTCATCTTCATGTTTTCTCTTCTCCTCTTCTTTTCTCTTCTCCTCTTCCTTTCTCTTATCTACTTATTTTCTCTTCTCCTTTTCTTTTCTCTCCTCCTCTTCTTTTTGTTTCTTCTCTTCTTCTACCTGTTTCTTCTTCTCTTCCTCCTTTCTCTTTTCCTCATCTTGTTTCTCTTGTCCTGTCATTTCTATTGGTGTATCAGGAGTAACATCTTCACCATTCAAGGCATCAACATCAATGGGGTCCATTTGCTCAGTGACCTATTATCCTTCACTAATATACACCTCATCCAGTTTTGCAGTTTCCAGTTCTTGTTCGGCCTTCCTGTTGACTTCTGACACTTGGTGCAATCTCAGAAATGATATGGCATGAGAGTGGGTGTCATTTACTACTTCAAGTGCTTTTCCTTCTAGCAACAAGAGTCTCCTTCTTCTCATGAAGAAGAGGCCTTTATATTTTTCCATGACTTCATAGAGTTCGGAATTGGACACATCAGGAAAATATTGTCCAAATATTTCCTATCTTATTTCTTGTTCCATTTCTATGGCAATGCGCCATTTGTTGTCTAAAGAATTATATAAAGAATCCAATGTCACAGATTTGATTTCTGATGGCGACCGGTCATTAATACATAAATATTTAATAATTTCTTGTTCCACTTCCTCTTTCTCACTATCATTGAAATCATCAAAATAATCTACTAAATCACTCAACACTTTCCTCTTAATATTTTTAATGTTTCTTTGACAATATGTCAAAGGTTTGTAAGATGAGATATCAATATTTACCGATGCTGATGATGTCAGTTTACTGCTGGTTGCCTTTGTCCTCTTCCTCATTTTCCTAGTCTTCTTAGGTTGTTCTTCAAATACAGTGTCCTCGGAGTCTGGTGTGTTGCCTTTTGTCTTTTGCTTTCTCTCAAAGACTTTGGCGGGTGCAACTTCTAGTTTCTTCTTTGTTGGTGACTGCTTAGTCACTTTAGGACTCGCTAAAGTAACCGGTGTCGATACAGATGGCACTACCTTTCCTTTCTTCACTGAGGGCTCTACAACTGGTGTAACCCTTTCCAGATAGGTGTCGGTTCTCTTCTTCTTATGATCAAGTGGTGAGGCAAGTAGGGTAGAAGCATACCTGTCTAGCATGTCATACATCACCTCATATCCCATGGGCTCCACTTCTTCCTTTCTGGGCTCAACAGCCTCCATTATGCACTCATCTACTTTAATGATAAAGCAAATGTTCTCTTCATACTTTTTGACAATATCACTGGATATTCTCTCCCTTTGGCTCATCTTGTGTCTAAACTCATCAAAGTATTTGTTCAGGACTTTAGGATAACCAGTTCCAACCACTTGTAGACTTTCCTTGATTTTCTTTGAAACCGGTTGGTCAACAGACCATTGAATATCACTGACTCCTAGGAAATAGCCTTGGAAGTAGAAAAACAATCTGACCAATAGTTGTCTGAATTTAAATCTCAAGGCACTGTCCTATTTTATTAACTTTAGGTTCACTAGAAGTTGCCTTTGCATACAAGTGCATAAATCAAATGAGGCATCTTCCATAATCATCCTGTACCCAGCATTTACCGCTGTAGCAGAGACAGAGTTGATCCTGCTAGCATTTAATGTCTAGTAACCTATCACCATGTAGGCATACTTGACCAGATCATCCTTGATGGTATTGATGGTCATTCCCCATTGGTTGCTCACAGAACTGGTGAGCTTGGTCATTTCAGCCTTGTTGATCTTCCTTAGGGTTGGCACTTCTCCAGCGTTACAGAAACCAATGACGGCATGAATCACTTCCGGTGTGATGTCATGTCTGCTCTAAATACATTTTGTCACCGTACACTCTGCTTAGAATGATGTGGATGTGATCATCTGTGAATTCTTCAAGGAAATAGACTGTATTATGAAGATTCTTCTTTTCCAATATGCTAAATTCCGGTTTGATCTTTTTGTCCTTCCTGCATAACAAACTCAACTAAGAATGGATCACTAGAGATCCTAGGTCTTCAATTTTATAGTCAATGTAATCTGAAATACCTTCCTCTACTATAACACCAGTGGGTATTTGGGATAGGGCATTATATTTTTCCTTCTGTTGTATGAAATCAACTGAATCAATGGGTGCACTAGAACTATAGTGCAATGTTGAAGCCATGATAAACAGAGAAACTCAAAAAATACCTTTGAAAGTCAAGATTTAGGGCTTGCAAATTCCGCTTTTTTACTCACTACTTCAATTGCTGGATTACCGCTTTGAGTTCTACACTTGACTGATTGATGATATCTTCAGATTCTTCTTCAAGGTTTTGAAATCTCTCCGAATTGCAAGACAAATAGCCTTTTGTCACTCTGCACTTGAAAACTTCTTCGCTCGAAAATTGATAAGTGAAAATGACTTGAAAATCCCTTTTAAATGAATTCTTCACCTACCATAATAAATGCTCCACTATTAGGGCGTAAACCCTAATTTATCTTTTACCGTTTCCGGTCTTCTATCAATTGACAGGTATTGCATATTGGTTAAGGTCTTTTAACGGTGTAAACTGGGGGTTCAAAACATTTCACCGATTTGTTCCCCCTAAGCCTTTCTATAGCTTAGTTTTCCAGTTCAATGACTTGCACACTAGGTGAAGAAACTAGTTCTTCTTGAGACACTTCTTCTGGCTTCTTCTTCCAAGTTTTCTTCATATCCGCTTGAATAGTTTCAACATCAATCTTTCCTTCTAGAGTGACCGGTATATCATCCAATCTATTTTTTCTCATCCTGTAGAATCTTGTTGTATGACCTAGTTTGTTGCAATGATAGCAAACCATTCTAGGTTCTCTCCAAGGTCCATTATTCATGTTTCCATTCTTCCTTCTACATGTTGCAGTAGTGTGACCACTACCATGACAAATCAAACAGGTTGCTCTCCATCTGGTTGCTGCTGGATAGCCACCACTTCCTGACTGATGATTGTAGGTATTAAACCAGTTAGGATTCCGGTTCCCAGAGGGTTCAGGAAAAACTCCTTGACTCCTTTGAGGATACCTTCTAGTGTTGTGCATGACAATCCTGCATTCAAATGCTCTATGCCCAAACTTGTTGCATGCATAACAGTTTCCATTGAATCTATTGGATCTAGGCTTATTGTTTAGAAAGTAAGGAAAATTATTGTAAGCCTTATTTCTACATACATTAGCAGTGTGTCCTTCCTTGAGGCAATTAAAGAAAATAGGTTTGAACTTTTTCTTACCTTTATCCTTTGATGTCGACTGTTTCTTTGATGCAACATCTTTTTCTCCAGAGGTCTCACCTTCTTCATACTCAAAGAAACCAAGTCCAGTCATATTCTTTACCGATTTTGCTGATTCAAGCTTTTGTTCTAACTTAACAGTGCTCTTATTGAATTTGGCAAGTATTTCCTTTGACTCAATGAGTTCTTTGGTACTAGCAGCATTGGACTCCTTCAAGGTTGCATTCTCAGAAATAGCCAAGTTTAGTTCACCTTTCATTTCTTCTTTTTCCACTTTGCTTTCTTGGAGATGAGCGGTAAGTGCACTGATTTCTTGCTTCAGCTTAGAGATCTCATGATCTTTGTCTTTTGCCTGATCTTTAGCTTTCCTTCGATTCTCAAGCTCTTAACACATCCTGATAGTCAATCCTTCCAATTCCCTTCTTAGGTTGGCATTAGACTCATTTATTTTTTCAACTTCTTCAACTAGGGCATCCATGTCCACTTCATTAGAGGAATTGTTTTCAATTAGCTCCATCAGTTTCTCAACATGCTCTCTCCTTTTTGCTAGAGAGGCCTTATATTTGACTTTGAGTTCATCATAGGCTTTCTCAGTCTAAGTGAGCTGATGAGTAAGTTCCTTCACAGTGTATTCCCCCATATCTCTTTCCAAGTGGTTAAACTTATAGAAAGGTTGGCTCTGATACCAATTGATGAATACTAAGAGGGGGGGTGAATTAGTATACCAAAAAATACTGAACTTAAACACTTAAACAGTTTAGCAGTAAACCAGTATAATAGTTTTACTAACAAATCAGTTAACACAAATGCAAACCAAACAGCAAATAAGGCATTCACCCACAGAAGCACAATCACCATAACACAAGAGATTTTGACATGGAAACCCAAATGGGAAAAACCACGGTGAGATGAAACTCACAAGTAACTATCTGCAGAATAGAAACCAGATCGGTTAAGGTCAAATCGGTTAAGGTCATACAATGTTCTTCACTAGAATAGATCCTATTAGGAATCTCAATCTCTGTTAGGAGATAAGTTCGATTAAAGACTACCTTGTGAGAGGATTTCAGATCCACAGTTGTGAACCACCTTGTTAGAGGATTTACAAAGGCTTTGCCAAGCGTACTCGATTAAGGGTTTCAGACTTGTCGAAGATGTGAGTAATCAACAAGTGAATGATCTAGATACTAGCACAATATGCTTGGTTAGATCCTTGATAGCTCATTGTTAATGCATTCCAACATTACTTCAGTCTTCAGTAAATCCACACTTTGTTATAGCACACAAACTCGATCTTCCCTTCTAAGATCGCACATACAAAAACTTATCAACCACCATAAACCCTAATAGCTTTCCACCTTTTAAAACCCTAGACATGATGTCCTTATAAAGGAATCCGATTTCATGTCGGTCCAATAGGATTAAATTGCAAGTTCCTAGGTTCAATGCATCTAGACACATTTGGTAACATGGCACAAAATCACCATCAAAGTGTCAGTGGATGGTAACTCATCACAAAAATATCGGTTGGTAACTCATCACAGAGTATTATTGGTTCATACAACTTTACCGATTACTGATTGGTAACTCATCACAAAGTAATACCAGTTCATACAACTTTACCGATTACAGGTTGTCAAAAATGAAGACTGGGAAAATGATAACTGCAGCTTAAGTTTCTTCACTCCGCTTGAGATCCTCGAACCGCTTGAGGTCTCCGTACCACTTGAGATTGGTAAACACTTTCTACAAAACACTGATAGCCAAAAAGACTATAATACATAATACCGATTTGGAACAAATACCGGTTGAGCATAGCTCATACATACAAAAAGTGATCTCAAAGCAAGTGTAGGTCCATCAATGACAATCACAACATAAACATCAAAAATTCCAACACATGTATGGATGGTATTGATCATAGATGTGTTCATATGGAGGAGGGACATAATTGTAGCTAACATATGGACCACTTGGTATAGTATTATAATGAGGAGCACTAGGTCCAGGTCGATACATGTCATGACCATAAGGATAAAAGGTATCATAAGAATGATCTTGGTTATTGCCCCAAATATGATATATGGTCTCCTTGTGTCATGATTTTGAATGTTCCCTTGAGTATAATTATATACATTGGTATGATATTGGGTATTACCATGAGCATGTGTATTAGCATTTATCCTCCATGAGAAAGGACGATTGTGGGGTTGTTCATGAGAGTTCCTAGCAAAGTTGGTGTGAGTATGGGTGCTGGTAACTTTGGGTTTTTGGAATAAGGATGAGGGTGACTCAGGCATGAAGTGTTCTCTCCTATTACCACCATTATTTCCTCTAGGATTTGCATTTATTTGAACCACTTGATTAGGACCCTCTTCTAAAATTTGTGACACATCAAAATCATGAGGTAACTTTATCCCATTTTGTGCCATGAATTGAAAGAAGTATTGTCTATCTCTTCTCATAATTTCTTCAATCAATCTATTGAATCTTGGTTCCATGATAATCTCTTCAATGTCTACAGAAGTGATAGATGTATTGTCATTATCATTGTTGTTTTCATTGTAATTGTCTAGCATATTACTAAGACTTTCAAATGGGTTGTAAAACTCATCTCCATCAAACTCATAGGTACTCATGTTGAGAGATCTTAGAGATTCCTCAGATTCTCTTCTAGACATTTGTGAAAAAGTTTCAACCATGAGCTAAACCCTGGTTAAAATGAGGGATGGAAGAAAATGTGAAGACTATGGAAGACCAAGAAGGGATATGAGATGGAATGAATCTAGGGTTGTCTTGCAATGTCCAAAAATGTAAGTTCAAGATATGTGAGATCTAAAGTAAAGTGTAGCTTCCAAAGAGATGATAGATCTCTTGATGAGGTAAGTTGACCTTGAATAAAGATAGCCAAAATGGGACCTTGAGATGATAGATCTAATTTGGGAACCACCTAGTGATATGTTATAGCATGTTTACAAGATATGATGAGGACCACAAAGCAACCTTTTGACTCTAGCTTGAAAGATGTTTTTTTGCAAATGAGGGAAAATGATTGAAAATGTATGATAAGGTTAAGGACAAATTGACTAAAGATGAAGCTACCTTGGAAGCTCTTGGGATCTCAAAACCGAAGCACATTTTCCTTAACAACTTTTTTTTTTTTTGCAAAATTTTGTTCTCTGAAACACAAACATGTTTCTGCTCTGTGTAGACATGATCTCCTTATGACTGATGATTATTTTCTACACAGACACAATTTTAAGAAACTGAGATGCAGTTTTAGATCACGGATGCGGTTCTATATATCACAGACGTGATTTTAACTATTGTTTCTAACAATGTTGATTCTTTGATACACATACAGGTTTCTGCTCTACATAGACGTGGTTTCCTAACACAGACATGATTTTAACTATCACAAACATGGTTTTGATAAAATTCCCTGAATCTATCCAAATATGTATTTGTTGAATGTGACCAAATCTTGATGTTGAATGTCTTGTGGCAAGAAAACATAGCAAACAATGAAGACACAATGTCTGAAGGTGTTTTTGTCCTAAAATGTTTTGGGTATGTTCAATATATTTCCACTAGTATAGCACAAATTGAAGACACTTGAAAACATGCACAACCTAGGCTGGAAAGAGAAACCATTCAATGGGGCCCCTATGACATAAAAATACCTCAAACAAGAGGATAGCTAGAGATTATAGTAGCATTGGCTCCCCCACCATGACACTTACCTCTCGAGCATACCAAATTATCTTACCTCAAAAGACCAAAGATCAAATAAGGGATTCATGTCTCAATATGAAAGGGTACATGAGGGGTATCTACAAGGTACGATCCGCACTCCCTCAACCATCAAATATAAGAATTTTTGGCCTCTACAACAAAAGGTGTTTAGTGGGGGAACTTCCATTGTCCTTCGTGTCTACCCATGCGACAAGAGCTCATTTAAGAACCCCCTCCTAATCCCCAAAGAGGATTTTTAACTCATCCAACACAAGTGTGGATACTAGGGAGAACCATCGGTAGAGATACACGTCACCAAGTTGTCGCAGCTTTCACCTAATGTATTAATTTATATAGTGGGCATGAGAAGTACCTCTTGGGTCATCCTCTCTCACTTGGCCTTATGGGCTACCCAAGAGACAAGCCCTCCTACCTAACTAGAAGATAATAACAATTTCTCTTACACCTAAGGTCCAATGGAAGGCGAGGGGGGAGGATACTTTAGCTATCACCTCTAGGGTTATAAACATAAAATGTGCAAAACGCACGAAACACTTCAAACAATCTCTTTAACCTCAAATAAAAGAGATGTGACCCTATTACACACCTAGATTACCCCTGCAACAAATGATTAGTGGTTTTGATAAAATCACCCCCACCTGCAAGCACACTAGTTAGGTAAATTTTAAAAATCCAAATCCACATGTGAAAAAGGGGGCCTTCGACAATATGTTTTTCTTATTTTCAAGACAGCGCACAACACTTGTTAGTCCAAGCAAGGGGTTAAGCCAAAACTAGATCTGAAAACTCTAAAGTCAAAAACCAAAAAAAAATGAAAACTAAAAAATAAAAACACAATTATACCAGACTCAAACGTGGAAACAAAACTCAAACGCAAAAACCCTAAATGCAGATGCAAAAAGATATATTTAAACCTACAAAAACAAATTGAAAATAGAAACGTAGAAAGAACAAGTGTAGATGCGATTTCCTATCAAAAACACAGAAAGATAAAATGCAGATGTAATTATAGGATTTGGGACCTACAAAACACAAAACAAAGCAAAAATGCAGAAACCACGAATGCAGACATGATTTCATATCAAAGACGGGGAAATACACAACCTAGACGCGATTCCAAAAATCTAAACCGGTAGAAAATAACTGAAAACATAGACGTAGAAACAAACAACCCAGACGAAAAAATAGACAAACCAGACATAGAATCTAGACTTAGATGCAAAAATAAGTGTCACAAGCATGCAATAATTCAAAATCATTGTTGATCCGACCTGCAACTCGACAAAAAACAAAACTAAAAATAGCCAACAAAAGTTAGCAACAAAGGGACAAGAGTCCCACTGGGCGTGCCAAAATGTATATAGTGAAAAATGATGATGATAAACTATTGTTAAACCACAAAGATCCAACCACAACAAACCCTAGTCTTACAATAAAACATCCACCATACACCAATGAAGATACCTAAGAATATGCAAATCAACAAATTGAACAATAATACCATTCACATGCCAAGTAGGGTTTCAATCTCCATTGTCTCCTATCTTCATTGATCTTGTTTGATATATTTTCTCTCGGATTTTGAATGTGCACAAGAGCTCAACAAAGAACAGATTGTGGTTGTGAAGTCGATCGCAAGAAGGCTTGATAGTCGCATTAGGTAGAAGCATTAGGTGTTAGAAAGAGAGAAATAATCCTCTTATATAGAAGATACTTTAGAAAATGGAGGGATAAGATTAAGAGGTGAAATAAATAAATGGTTGGCTAGGATTAAAGGGTAGGTATAAGAAATAATAAAATAATGAAGGGGGTAGGTAGAGGAAAATTAAGAGATAAATGACATGTGTCATGAAGAGAAAAAGCTAATGAATTAATTAAATAAATAAAGATTTATTTAATTAATAGAGGCAGTGGGACAAATTAAATAAATAAAATATTTATTTAATTTAGGAGAAAGATAATTTAAATAAATAAAAATATTTATTTAAATGTGGAAAGGGCTAGAAAAGGTTAGACGAATTAATTAAATAAATTTTAGACCTAGGATAAAATAATTAAATAAATAAAAATATTTATTTAATTTAACAAGACAATTTTAGGTGTCTACAGTAATAATAATAATCATAAATCATCATCATATAGAAATAATAAATAGTCCATAACAATAAAGTCCATATGTACATCGCCACCAAAATCATGACTCATATACATAGGAAAAAATAATGTGTCCAATCGTAGTACAATGATACATCCCCAAAGGGTCAAATGTCACGCACACGCGCACGCACACACACACACACACATATATATATATAAGCACTAGCATGTGTTCTCTCTGTCTGCTACACCTCTTGGGGGACCCACTGGTGGTGGCCTAGAAGCTCTCATGCCTACTAACTCTCAAGAAGTTTGAGTCAATCTATTTGGACTGTGTACGCTCTACATAGCTCGGGGCTCTCTGATCCTCTGGCAGTACTCTCTCATATAAGATCTTGTAATAATGAGCCTCCCTCAGTGACATGTCTGATGCCATGTGAGTATCCAACAACTCTGTAAAGAGTGTCATCATCTGCTTTGGATCTAGGGCTTGTTGGCCCATGTCCCTCTCCCCCAACAACCTCACAACCTCTACCTCCACCTTTACCCTACTCAGCCTGGCCCTTAGTGCCTCCAGCTCATTATCCATCCTCTACATCTCCTCCCTAATCTGCCTCATCACTCCCCCACTCCTTGTTTCCTCTAGTAACTCAGAGGTAGTCTTGACCTCAGTTTTATAGATATCTCACTCAAATATGGCAGCCTCTAAGTCCCTCCTCAAAGCATCTCCCTCCCTCCTAACTCAGTCTATCTCCACCTGTAGGCTATCAACCCTGACTCTCTCTTTCTCTAACCTCTATCTCTTTGCATCCAGCTACTCCTCTAAGCTCTAAGCCCTATCCCCTTTGGTATCAATCTCAAAAATAGCCTGAGAAACATGCCCCTCCATCTGTCCTCCTCTCTCATGTCCCCCACCCACCTCGGCATCCATAGGCTCAACCCCTCCTGCTAGTCGTACCTCTACCTCTAGAACCACCCCTATCTCTTGTGCTAGCACATGTGCATGTATTGGAATTGTTGTTGTTGCATGTCCCCTCTCTTCTCTCCTCGACATCTGCCATCAGCCCCTAGCTCCCCCTCCTCAGCCGCATCTACCTCTCCTCCAATAACCTCATCCACTGAGGGTGCTATCTCATCTGACTCCAAAATACCCAATACAGTGAGATGAACAGGCCTATGAGCCTCCCACCATGTAGTCTATGCACCTATGCATCTCAAATCATCAATCTTCAGTCTCTCCTACCAAACCATGGTCTTTGCACTTGTCTAGCTCAAACATACTGCAAATGGTTTGATGGTGTATCCCTAGGTAGTTGTCTCCATAGTAATTCATGGGTGCATGCGCTCCTCACCCATTATATCTTGCCTCTCCCCAAATTGTTGCATGACTCTGTGAGGGAGGTACTGATCAATGAAATGCACAGTCATGTCGAATAACCAGCATTGGCTCTCCACCCACGCAAGCATATAATCTCGCCACCATCGCTTATAGTCCCTATAGAGAAGCCATGTAAACTCTATAAAATCATAAAATATCTGTCTGCAAGACCATATGGCACCAACCCAAGTATAGTGCAAAATCCCCATGTAACATAAGGGTATCTCCTCCATCAGACCAATACTCCAATCAACTATGTGACTACAATGTGCTCCCATGCCCATATATGTAGGAGCCTCACGTTGGTCCCAAGGTTCTTAAAACCTTGGTATACACACATATGCATGTCATGATAGAGTTGGCCTAATAAAGTCACCCCCATGCATACCAAACACCATCCTCCATCATATAATATAAACACCTACTCCATCTGATAGAGAATCCATTCCTGCTGAGACCAGGCATCATCCTACCACTAATCAGGTCATGGATGAATAGAACTAGTGGGGGAATCCCTCGATGTTACTCCATCATTGACTTGAGCACCATTCGCTTGCGATCCATAGGAAGATCATATGTGCAATACACACTCTATAGGTAGAACTTCCCATTCTCCAGTTGAGGCCACTATGCAATGAACCCCAGCTCGCACTAGACTAGCAGTATCCACTTTGACCCGCCCAACTCCCTAAATAGTGCCATCATGGGAGGCTCATGCTCCTGTGACCCCAGGATCGTAGGATCCTCCTACAACCATTCAAACCACTCCATTAGCTCTTTATTCTAGCCTATTCTAGCCTTGAGGCATCTTGTCAACATCCCATGACCCTGCCTTAGCCTCTCATTTTTCTTCTCATCCCCTTCAAAGCGAAGATGATGTTTCCCCAAGTAGAGACGCCAAAATAGTCACCCTTGCACTGATCCACAGTGCGAAGATGGTGATCCTTAGTTTTCCCTATCCCCCTTTCCCTACAGCGGAGATGTTGATCCATAGATCAACATTTGCCAGACATTGACCATCTGCACAGGAGGCGATAATCTCTGCAAGTGCCGAAATGGTGATCAGAGTTTGTGCCCCACTAAGGTTTCCCCCTATTCATGAGCATAATAAATGCTAAATATACTAAAGCACAATGTCAGGTGTAGGGTATGTATTACTGGGCCATACTTAGTTGGTCTCTAGTAGCAGTGAACTTTCTTGGATGATGTTTTATCATACTACTAACATTGTTTTCACAACACGTTTGTCGAAGGCTATTATTTTTCCACTATCTTAGTTTTTTTTGCATCTAGATTAGTTAACACTTACATGTGGTACTAAAAAGAACAAATGGCTGCCATAATTTGAGCACTTTTACATTCATAGGGTGGACCCACCATTGCATTAAGTATCATCTCCCCTCACCTTCGTGGAACTTAGGTGAAGAGAAAGGTGATCAATGACACCCACCTTTTCTTTTAGTAGTTAAGGTGTATCTTTTATTAGGGATTTTATCACCCCACAACGGTATCTCTAATTGGGACACGTCGAGGATATCGTCTCTCATGATGCGATCTTGAGCAGTGTCTTTCAAATCACTATATTAAAAAACCTGGTCAAATGGTCGGAGTGCCTAGTGAATTCGACCTATGTGGAGGCCTTCTCTACATCGATAAGCTCAGTTAGAACCTTGAGTGACTTGCTTTGCAGATTCATTGTTGGACTGGACTTGCCAAAAAATTACTAAGAACCCTTTTTTAGTATCCCAAATGCCACATTTAATGGTTTAGGGTGTGTGGATTGCACCCAATAGATAGTCCTTATGTACCCACTAAAGATGAGATGTGAATCTCTTGATTAAAAGATCTTCAAATCTTTGGGGTAATAGAATCTAGTATGCCCGAGAAGTGTGTGTCATGGAGTGGAGTCAATACTACCAGATTCTCTATTTGTCTGCTTGTTTGAGGTATTTCTATGTCATGGGGGCCCCATTGAATGGTTTCCAATTTCCAGCCTAATTTGTATGTTTTTTGTGTGTCTTCATTCTACAAACTAGTGAAATTTTGTTATATTGGGCTAATATAGGCCCCCCTCACTTTCAGGCTTGCCATAAAGAATTACCTTGGCCAATGTGTTTGTCATTGTTTGATTTCTCTTGCCAAGAGTAGACACATTCCATTGTTATCAACATTTGACCAATTCCACTCATTCACCATAAAACTGTTAGGACTAATGATAGTCCCAAAGATACTGAGAGGGGGGGTGAATCAGTATCTAACCAGTTAACATAATATTTAACCTTATTAAGTATTTTGCATTCCAAAACAATGTACTGGTAACCAAGAATTAATGTAGTAAATACGAACATTAAAGACAACATAGAAAGCACACCATAACACAAGATGTTTAATGAGGAAACCCGGTGTGGGAAAAACCTTGGTGGGATTTTTGACCCACAATATTAACTCACTAGCCAATGAATGGATATTACTTACATGAGGGGCCTACACATGCAGGAAGGCCAACTGCCTAGAGCTCACTGCTCAATTACAAAAGGAAGTCTCACTGACTTACAAAATGGATTATGAGAATCCAATATAATGTACTGCTACAATTCAGCATCTGTTATGTCAAGTTCAGTACCGGTTTAAGCTCATACTATAACCATAAACCTTATACAAAATCTGCCTTAATATTCTCTCATCACTTCTACATTATCCATGTCCATCCTATCTATTGTTGGCATTGCACACTCCAAAGAGAATTGTAGGTGATTGAAGGTATTGTCATTGATGGCAACCTTGCAATCTTATGGCACCGGTAGGCACCGACACCGACAGACTCTACACCAGCAGATATTTCATTAGTAGTAGCAATAATGTTTACCAGCATCTCAGCCAATAGGATTTTGATTATTGCATTTTGTATTTCATTGTAATATCTTTTTGTAAGTCGACATGACATATTGTAATAAGAATCATATATAAGTATGACATCTTGTAGATCATTTTGTGTGACAAAACATAGAGGAAAAATATGATGGATATGTAGAGCGAATATTAAGGCAGATTTTGTAGAAGGGTTTATGGTTATTGCATGAGCTTACACCGGTACTGAATATGGCATAACAGATGCTATTTTGTAGCAGTGCACTATATTGGATTTTCATAATCCATTTTGTAAGTTAGTGAGACTTCCTTTGTAATTAAGCAGTGAGCTTTAGGTAGTTGGCCTTCGTGCATGTGCAGGCCCCTCTTGTAAGTAATATCCATTCATTGGCTAGTGAGTGAATATTGTGGGTCACAAATCCCACCGAGGATTTTCCCACACCGGGTTTCCTCGTTAAACATCTTGTGTTATGGTGTGTTTTCTATGTTGTCTTTACTATTCTTATTTACTACATTAATTCTTGTTTGCCGGTACATTGTTTTGGAATGCAAAATATTTAATAAGGTAGAAAATCTGTTAACTGGTTAGATACTGATTCACCCCCCCCCCCCTCCCCTCTCAGTATCTTTGGGAATCCTAACAATTGGTATCAAAGCCTAGTCCTCTATTTTCCAAATCCTAATAGCTTGAGGAAGATTCTGACACTGGTACAAATGGAAAACTTGAGAAAGCAATTAGAAGGAGCTCTTGCAGACTTTGATGTAGAAAAGTTGAAGAATATCAAACTTGAATATGATTTGAAGACTGCACAGGAAATCATTCAAGGACTTCAGGAGAATCTTACTATTGCTAGAAACAAAAGAAGAGAACTTCATGAGAAGATACAGAATGATGATGATGAAAAGAAAACTCTTAATGATCTTGTAAGCAAGATGAGGCAAGAAAACATGACCTTGAGGAATGAGATGCAAGACATGACTATGAGATTTTGTAAAGACATTGAAGACAAAAAGAAGAATGAAGATGACTTGACTAGAAGACTCAATGATGCTGGAAATGAAAATCTAAGAGTCATGAAAATGATATGTTAAAGACAGAACTGATTCACATGGAACATGACAAAACTGAACTTATGAGACAGAAGGATTTTTTGGAAAATGAGTTGGCTACTGCAAATCAACATAAGGAAAAATTCAAGAAAAGTTCAGAAGAACTTGATGATATGCTGAAAAATCAAAAACCTAATGGAGACACTAATGGACTTGGATTTGAAGTTGGTGAAATCTCCAGTACTGCAAACAATCATGATCACAGTAAACTGGTAAGACAACCTAATGCCTACAAATTTAATGGGAAATGCTTTAACTGTAACAAGTATGGTCATAGAGCAAATCGGTGTAGATCTAGAAACTATCAGAACACTAATGCACCCATCGGTCAATGTTCCAAATGCAACAAAATTGGTCACAATTCAGAAAATTGCAGAATGAATGTAAGATGTTATGTTTGTGGAAGATTTGGACACTTATCTAATCAATGGAGAACACAAACCGATATAGGATATGGAAAGGCTATTCAGAAAAACAATGTGATTTGTTATGCTTGTAACAAGATAAGACATATTGTAAAATTTTTTAGAAGCAAGACTTCACTGACAAATAACAAAGGACCCAGTTTAAAAGGCAAAGAGAATGTAGATGAGGTAAAGCAATAATTTTTAAAACAATGGATTAGAAAGAGAGATCAGAATGTTGATGAAACTATTCCTTCACTAGTAGAACAGAGTATTACTCCATCGGCAGGAGATTCTTCATCTAACTGAAAAGAAACCTTTTAGGGGTATTGCAACAAATTGAAAATCATGCAAGTTTACCCTCAGTTGATGGTGAGAAGATGAACTTCTTCTTTACCGGCAGATGTGTTAAGTTTCACTTAACCGGCAGGCATTTATTGTGGTTGTTGAAAGAAAAAGTATTATAAATCAATGTTTTTTCACTCTTTTTCATTCACTGAGTATTCAAATTTCCTAAGAGCGCGAAAAACCCGAGCAATGGCATCCTTAGCGAGAAGTGAAGCAAGATCTTTCAAGCATCCAAACCTAAAAGGCAGATTAAGGTATTTATCAATGGCTTCCTCCTATGCTCCTAAATTCATTGCAAACCCTACTGTTATTGAAGCGGTTAAATGCCCTAGGCTCGTATTCAAGATTATCCCTGAAATAGAAAAATAGGATGATACCCTAGGTGAATTTTCTAAGATGCCTAAAGGAGTTGCATATGCAGAAGATCCAAGAATTTACATACATTTCCATATTGAGGAACTAGGTTCAGATGAAATCATGAAAATGTATAAGAATGTGATATGTGATGAGAATGGAACTATAAAACCAGAACATAAGGTTATAGAAACCCTAGGTTTTGTGGAAATCCTTGACATTCTGGAATTTCCTAAGGAAGTTGTGAGGATTGTACTCAGTAGAGTTCATGGAGAGTTCTTTTGGTTAGACTCTATCCATAAGATCACTAGAGAAGCAGTTAAGGTTGTGATTGGCTTACCTTCCACCGGTAGTAGGCCAGATAAGACCAAGAAAGTCCCAAACAACACAGTGATGACTTTAACTGGTGCAACCTATGACAATAGATCCCTAAGAGTTAATGATGTGAAAGATGACAATGTTAGATTCATTAGCATGATATTAGGGTATAAGGCAACACATGCTAGCCGAGTGAACTCAGTTTCCAGTCTATGTATCAAGAGTGCATATGATATGGATAAAAATGATGCTAAGATAGGTGTATGTGAATGGGTGAAGGATGAATTGATTGAACCTCTAAAGAAAATTAAAGGAGATAAGAAAGGTACTTTCAGATTTGGAAATCTTCTTGTATGCCTAATGCTATATATTACAAAAGAAGTTATCGGTATAGGAAGGAAAGATTTTGGTTATGACATACTGGTAGGGAAACAACTATTGGATATCTTCACCGGCATGGGAACAGATAAGGACAACAAAATAACTAAGTATTTCCAAGCCTTTAAAGCAAAAATGAAGACTAGGGAAAGGTTACCTCATAGTATTTTTGACAAATATCAAAATGAAATTTATTTTGTGATTAAGAAGGATGAGATCTGGATGGAAGAAGTTCTTCCTAGAACTATTTGGGTGACAGAGATGGGATATGAGGCAGATGTAAACATAATTGAAACATATGCCAAATCCCTACTTGAAGCCCCTAGAGAACCAGAAGAAAAAGTTTTTGGTAGTGTAGAATCAATAAAAAGTGATGTACAAACTCTAAAACAAAGGAAGAGAAGAGAAAAATATATCCAAAGTGCATCTAAGTAGGTGAAAGAAATAAAGGAAATTGTAATGAATATCACTGGTATCAAGGAAAGTGATTTGGAAGGTTTACAACCAGAAGCTCACCTCTCACCGGTTGGAACTTCATCAGAAAGTGAAATCCCAGCTGAATTTAAAAGAGTTCATAGGAAGAGAAAACCTTCACCAGTACCCTCTCCTCCTCCCAATAAAACCAGGACAACAAGGTAGAAACAATAGGCAGTAAGGCCCCCAGCTAAAAAGATGACACCAAGAAAAAGAAAGGAAAAACAGGTTATTCCTTCTGTTGACAACTTGCTAAATGAAATAACAAACGATGGAAACTTGTCTAATGTTAGTAAATTGTATGATACATTTACTAATGAAGAAAAGGAAATCATAGAAAATAGTATCATTTTACACCTCGACATCTATAAGAAAGTTTTGGTAGAGGTTGTAGATGATTTACCTAGTGACCTTTATAGGCGGCTTGATGCTAAAAGGTTAGCCATTATGGAACTAGATAATAAAATAAAGATTGAGAAACTGCTAGTTGTTCACCCTGTTAAATCAATTGAGGAAATTGATGAGCTGATCAGCGAAGCTAACATAATAGTATTTTCTAGTGGTCACCGGCATGTAAGTCTAATGGCTGGTAGAGTCAATGAGATATCAAAAGAGACAATAGATAAATGGGATATTTTCTTTGTTGAGAAGGAGAAACAAGAAGAACTAAAGAGACCAAAAGCCTTCAAAGTTTACCAAAAGGATAAAGATAAGGGAAAAGGCAAGGTAGGTGGACTACCAAATATAAAAGTGATAGAAAATTTACCACCACCTACTGTTAGTCCACCGATTCAGATAGATGCAACACCAGCTACTCAGGATGTGGAGACTCCACATGAGGATACAAATCCTGAGTCAGAAATCCTGTACACAATGAACATTGATACTCAGGAGGTCAATATTGTGGTTGATAAGGAGACCACTGGTGAGAATGAAGATGTGGCTACTGAGCCACCGGCTAAAAATATTGAGGTAGAGACACACAGAACAAACAGTGGAACATATTGAGATTGGAATGGTTACTGACAATACCATTGATGCAAACATTGAAAAACCAACAAAGACTGAGAAACCAGCTGCAGATAATATAGATAAACCTACTAAGTCACTGGTAGTGGATAGTGCAGAGGTGCAGATAGAGAAATCGACAATGGATGCCACAGAGAAACCATCAAAAAAACTACCAGTAGAGAGCACAGAGAAACCCACTGAGAAACAGACAGAGAAAAAGGTTGAGTCACAGGTACATACAAAGATAGTGCCACCGGCAATAGTTGAGAAGCCTAAACCTTTGCTGGTAGAAATGCAAACACAAACTAACCCACCAAAGGTCAAGGCAAGCAAAGTGGTTACTCACACCGGTAGCATGGAGATTGTCAAGGTAGTTGGATAGTCATTTGGTACTTCCATGACTGAATTCAGACCAACAAATGTAATTGAGGTATTATTGGATTCTATCAAGAAGATTAATGATTGTAATACACTGGCATATAAGGCTATAGATGATACCATCCCCATTCTTAAATTGATTTCACCCAAGTGTAATATAGAAAATAAAGATTATTTGAGTCAATTAGACACATTGTCTAAGTATATCACCGGCAACATATTGACTGTGGAACAAATAAATGAAGAGACATTTAAGGAGAAGATGGACAGAGAAAAGGAGAAATTCTTTGATGAGACAATAAAAAAGTGCATGGGACACATTGACACCCTCTTACCAGCACTGAGTAAAACCATTATGGAGTTCAAGGAACTATATAGAGATACTTGTAAGACTAATCTTTTGACAGTGGATATCAATAAGGAGATCAGCAAAGTACAAAAGGAAATTGATAAAATAGTTGATAATATCATTGGCTCACCTAAACCAATATTAGTTATCGAACAGGAGATTGCTAAATTTGAAGAGAAACTTGAAAATTTGGAGAAGGAAAAGGAAAAAATAAAAGGAAAGGCAAAAGATCTTAAATGTAGACTCAGTTCTAAATTGGATATCCTCATCTCTTTGAGGAAAGAGATCTTAGAGGCACTTATTCAGGGACAAAAGATACCGGAAGAGAAAATACATCACCTCATCGGTACAATTCAAATAACAGAGGCAACATTGAAGGACAGTGACAGGTTCACTCAAAGCCTGAATTTGGCATAAGCAGACCTATTTCAGATTGTAACCAACCGGTTACAAGGTTCTAGCTGATAACTGCACTCATTTGAAATTTTGACAACCTTTTTCATTGATGTCAAAGGGGGAGTAGTAGAGAAGAGAAAAATCCAATAACTTAGAGATCATCTGCTCAGGGGGAGCACACAGTTTTGGTAAGATTTTTGGACTTCAATTTTTGGATACAATTTTGAATTTTTCTCATGAGTGTTGCCATCAATGCCAAAGGGGGAGATTGTTGGCATTGCACACTCCAATGAGAATTGTAGGTGATTGAAGGTATTTTCATTGATGGCAACCTTGCAATCTTATGGCACCAGCAGGCACCGGCACAGGCAGACTCTACACCGGCAGATAGTTCACCGGCAACGGCAATAATGTTTTCCGGCATCTCAGCCGACAGGATTTTGATCATTTCATTTTTTATTTAATTGTAATATTTTTTTGTAATCCAACATGGCATATTGTAATAAGATTCATATATAAGTATGAGATCTTGTAGATCATTTTGTGCAACACGACATAGAGGAAAAATATGATGGATATGTAGAGCGAATATTAAGGCAGATTTTGTAGAAGAGTTTATGGTTATTACATGAGCTTACACCGGTACTGAATCTGGCATAGCAGATGTTGTTTTGTAACAGTACACTAGATTGGATTTTCATAATCCATTTTGTAAGTCAGTGAGTCTTCCTTTGTAATTAAGCAGTGAGCTTTAGGTAGTTGGCCTTCCTGCATGTGCAGGCCCCTCTTGTAAGTAATATCCATTCATTGGCCAGTGAGTGAATATTGTGGGTCACAAATCCCACCAAGGTTTTTCCCACACCAGGTTTCTTTGTTAAAAATCTTGTGTTATGATGTGCTTTCTATGTTGTCTTTACTGATCATCTTATTTGCATTAATTCTTGTTTACCGGTACATTGTTTTGGAATGCAAAATATTTAATAAGGTCAGAAAATTTGTTAACCAGCTAGATACTAATTCACCCCCCCCCCCTCTCAGTATCTTTGGGAATCCTAACATCTATATAAAAATGATTTACAAGATCTCATACATATATGAGTCTTATTACAATATGCCATGTCAGCTTTACAAAATATATTTATAATTAAATACAATAAACAAAGTCTTGTCAGCTGGAGTGCCGGTATACATTGTTGTCGTTGTTGGTGAAGTGTTTGTTGGTGTCGGTGCCTGGTGGTGATTTACCAGATGAATTTCGGGTGGCTTCCTGTAGGTTGCCATCAATGACAACACCATTATTTCTCACTAGAGTGTAGAATGCCAACAATCTCCCCCTTTGACATTGATGGCAACACTCATCAAAAAAATCCAAAAATCTATCCCAAAAAGTGATGTCCAAAATTTTACCAAAAATGTGTGCTCCCCCTAAGCAGATGATCTCCTCTGATGACCATTTTTCTCGGTCCACTACTCCCCCTTTGACATCAATGACAAAGGTTGTCAAAAATTGTCAAATGAGTGCAAAATTTTAACTTGAACTTCGTAACCGGTGGGTTACAATCTAGAATACGTCTGCTAATAACAAGTTTAAGCTCTGTATAAACCTATTATTGTCCTTCATAGCTACCTCAATTCTCTGAATCATACCGGTGAGATGATGCATATGTTCCTCTGGTGTCTTTTGTCCTTGAACTAATGCCTCAGAGATTTCTTTCCTTAGAGAGATAAGGTTATCTAACTTAGGACTAAGTTTGCACTTAAGCTATTTGGCTTTTCCCTTGATCCTTTCTTTCTCTTTCTCTAACTTCTCCAGTTTTTCCTCAAATCCAATCATTTCTTGTTCAATAACTGATATAGGTTCAGATGAACCAATGATATTATCATCTATATCATTTATCTCCTTTTGAACTTTGTTAATTTCCTTATCAATGTTAGTTGTCAATGTATTTGTCTTGCAAGTATCTCTGTATAGTTCTTTATACTCCAAAATTGTTTTATTCAGTGCCGGTAAAAGTGTATTGATGTGTTCCGTGCACTTGTTTATTATTTCCTCAAAGAATTTGCCTTTCTCCTTTTCCATTTTCTCCTTGAATGTTTCCTCATTTATTTGATCAACTGTCAGTATATTACCAGTAATATATTTAGACAATGTGTCTAACTGACTTAAAGAATCCTTTACATGCTCTAAATTGCATTTGGGTGCAATCAACTTAAGAATGGGAATTGTGTCATCAATTGCCTTATAGGCCAATGCATTACAATATGTTACTTTCTTTATTGAATCCAAAACTACTTCAATCACATTAATAGGTCTAAATTTTGTTAGTGAAGTACCAGATGTCTGGCCAACTACCTTTACAATTTATGTGCTTCTAGTGGGAGTAACCAATTTGCCTGAATCGACCTCTGGTGGGTCAGTCTATGTTTGTAGTTACACTAGCAATGGTTTTGGTTTCTCTGTGATTGTCAGTTTCACTATCTCAATGTGTACTTGTGACTATGTCGGTTTCTAAGTTTGTTTTTCTGTGTTATCCACTGTCAGTGTCTCAGTTACTGTCTATGCAGGTTTCTTAGTGCTTGCATCAATATTATCAGTAACCATTCCACTGTCCACTGAATTCTCAGCTTGCTCTGCTTGTGTCTCAACCCCAATATTATTTGCTTGTGTTCCAACCTCAATATTATCTATTGGTTGCTCAGTAGTAATATCATTTTTCTTTTCCTCTGTGTTCTCCTTATCAAATACAATGTTTACTTCCTAAGTGTCAATATTCATAGTGTACAAAATTTCTGACTCGGGGTTGGTATCCTCATGTGGTGTATCCACATTCTCAGTAGTCGGTGTGCTATCAATCTATATCGATGGAGTAACCAAAGGTGGTGGTAGGTTTTCAGTTACTTTAATGTTGGGTAATCCACCTACTTTACTTTTCCCCTTGTCTATGTCCTTTTGATAAACTTTGAAAGTTTTCTTTGGTATGTTCAACTCTTCCTGTTTTTCCTTCTCTACAAAGAAAATATCCCACTTGTTTGTTGTTTCTTCTGCAATTTCATTTACCCTGCCAGCCATTAGGCTCACATGTCGATGTCCACTTACAAAAATTGATCTATTAGCTTCACTAATTAATTCATCAATTTCTTCTATAGAGTTGACTAGATGTATAGCAAGTAGTTTTTCAATCTTTAGTTTCTTGTCAAGCTTCATGACTGCAATCCTTTTTGCATCTAACCGCCTGTACAATTCACTAGGAAAATCATCTACAACTTAAATTAATACTTTCTTGTAAATATCAAAATGTAAAATAATGTTGTTCTCAATACTTTCCTTTTCTTCATTAGTAAATGTATTGTATGGTTTGCTAACATTAGCTAAGTTGCCTTCATCAATTATTTCACTCAATAAGTTATCTAGAGGTGGTATCACTTGTTGATTTTTCTTCTTTGGTTTCAACTTCTTTGCCGATGGTCTCACTTCCTATTGCTTTTTCCTTGGTGTACTTGTTTTCTTGGGAGGAGGAGAGGGTACCGGTGAAGGTTTTCTCTTTCTATCAACTCTTTTAAACTCAGCAGGAATTTCACTGTCAGAGGATGTACCAACCAGTGAGAGATGTGCCTCCAGTTGTAATCCTTCTAAGTCACTTTCCTTTATTCTAGTTATGTTCATGACATTTATTTCCTTAACTTGTTTAGATGCACTTCTTATGTACTTTTCTCTTCTCTTTCTCTGTTTCAATGTTTGTACATCACTTTCTATTGTTCGTGCATTTCCAAAACCCTTTCCTTTTGGTTCTCTAGGGGCTTCTAATAGGGATTTGGCATAAGTTTCAATGATGTTTACATCTGCCCCATACCCCATTTATATTACCCATACAGTTCTAGGAAGAAATGCCTCCATCCAGATCTCATCCTTTTTAATCACAAAACATATTTCCTTCTCATATGTGTCTACAATACTTTGTGGTAGTCTCTCTCTTGTTTTCATTTTTGCTTTAAATGTTTTGAAGTACTATGTTATATTGTTATCCTTATCAGTGCCCATACCGGTGAATATTTCTAACAGTTGTTTGCCTACAGGTATATCATAACCAAAGTCTTTCTTACCAATATCGGGAACCTGTTTTGTGAGATACAACATCAGACATAACAGAAGATTGCCAAAATGAAAAGTACCTTTCTTATCACCTTTTATCTTTTTCAGATTATCTATCAATTCATCCTTTAACCACTCACATACATCTATTTTTGCATCATTGTTGACCATATCATATGCACTTTTAATACAAAGATTGGAAACAGAGTTGAGTCAGTTTGCATGTGTGGTTTTGTAACCTAGGATCATGCTTATAAATCTAACATTCTCATCTTTAACATCATTTACTCTCAGGGATCTGCTGTCATATGTCACTCTTGTTAATGTCATGACAGTATTATTAGGAACCTTCTTAGTCTTATCTGGCCTGCTACCGGTGGAGGGTAAACCAGTCACCGCCCTAATTGCTTGTTTGGTGATTTTACATACAGAATCTAGCCAAAAGAATTCTCCATGAACTCTGCTAAGGACAATCCTTACTACCTCCTTAGGAAAATCAAGGATGTCCAAGATTTCCACAAAACCTAAAGTTTCAATAACCTTGTGTTTGGGTTTCACATTTCCATTTTCATCACAGATAACAGTTTTAAACATTTTCAATATTTCCTTTGAACCTAATTCCTTAATATTGCAATGAATATAGATTTTAGGGTCTTCAGCATATGCAACACCTTTTGGAATTTTTTAAAAACCACCTAGGGAATCATCCTATTTCACTATCTTGAGAATGATCTTAAAAATGGGTCTAGGGTGCTTCACAACTTCTACAACAGTAGGGTTTGCAATAAATTCCATAGCAGAGGAGGAAGCCATTAATAAATACCTTAATCTGCTTGATAATGGTTTGAGTGCTTGAAAGAACTTGCTTCACTTCTTCATCATGGATGCCCTCACTCGAATTTCATGCTCTCTGAAAGTTTGAATGCTCGGTGAATTGAAAAAGAGGGAAAATCACTAATTTATAATGTCTTTTCCTCCAACAACCGCATTAAATGCTCACCGGTTAAGTGAAACTTAACACATCTGTCGATAGAGAAGAAGTCCATCTCCTCACCATCAACCGAGGGTAAACTTGCATGATTTTCAACTTGGTGCAATACCCCCAAGGGTTACTTTTTTAGTTGGATGAAGAGTCTCTTGTCAGTGGAGTAATACTTTGTTCTACCGGTGAAGGAATAGCCTCATCAACATTCTGATCTGTCTTTCTAATCCATTGTCTTGAAAATTCTTTCTTTACCTCATCAATCTTCTCTTTGCCTTTCAAACTAGGTCCTTTATTGTTTGCCAGTGAAGTCTTGCTTCTACAAAATTTTGCAATATGTCCAATCTTGTTACAAGCATAACAAGTCACATTGTTCTTTTGAATAACCTTTCCATATCCTATGTCAGTTTGTGTTTTGCATTGATTAGATAAGTACCCAAATCTTCCACAAACATAACATCTTACATTCATTCTACAGTTTTCTGAATTGTGACCAATTTTGTTGCATTTGGAACATTGACTGGTGGGTGCATTAATGTTCTGATTGTTTCTAGTTCTACACTGATTTTCTCTATGACCATACTTGTTACAGTTAAAACATTTCCCATTAAAATTTTAAGCATTGGGTTGTCTTATCGGTTCACTGTGATCATGATTGTTTGCAATATCGGAACTTTCTCCAACTTCAAATCCAAGTCCATTAGTGTTTCCATTAGGTTTCTGACTTTTCAACATACCATCAAGTTCTTCTGAACTTTTCTTGAATTTATCTTTATGTTGATTTGCAGTAGCCAACTCATTTTCTAGAATTCCCTTTTGTCTCATAAGTTCAGTTTTATCATGTTCCATGTGAATCAAATCTGTCTTCAACATATCATTTTCATGACTCGGTCTTAGATTTTTATTTCCAGCATCATTGAGTCTTCTAGTCAAGTCATCTTCATTCTTCTTTCTGTCTTCAATGTCTTTACAAAATCTCATAGTCATGTCTTGTATTTCATTCCTTAAAGTCATTTTTTTTTGCCTCATCTTGCTTACAAGCTCATTAAGAGTTTCCTTTTCTTCATCATCACTCTGCATCTTCTCATGAAGTTCTTTTCTCTTATTTCTAGCAATAGTGAGATTCTCCTGAAGTCCTTGAATGAATTCTTGTGCAGTCCTTAGATCATCTTCAAGTTTGATATTCTTCAACTTCTCTGCATCATAGTCCTCAAGAGCTCCTTCTAATTTCTTTCTTAAGTTCTCCATCTGTGTCGGTGTCAAAATCTTCCTCAAGTTGTTAGACTTTTGAAAATAGAGGACTAGGCTCTGATACCAATTGTTAGGATTAATGATAGTTTCAAAGATACTGAGAGGGGGGATGAATTAGTATCTAAACGGTTAATAGAATATTTAACCTTATTAAGTACTTTGCATTCCAAAACAGTGTACCAGTAAACAAGAATTAATGCAATAAATAGGAACAGTAAAGACAACATAGAAAGCACACCATAACACAAGATGTTTAACGAGGAAACCCGGTGTGGGAAAAACCTTGGTGTGATTTGTTACCCACAATATTCACTCACTGGCCAATGAAAGGATATTACTTACATGAGGGGCCTACACATGCAGGAAGGCCAACTGCCTAGAGCTCACTGCTCAATTACAAAAGGAAGTCTCACTGACTTACAAAATGGATTATGAGAATCCAATATAATGTATTGCTACAATTCAACATCTGCTATGCCAGGTTCAGTACCGGTTTAAGCTCATACTATAACCATAAACCTTATAGAAAATCTACCTTAATATTCGCTCATCACTTCTACATTATCCATGTCCATCCTATCTATATCAAAATGATTTACAAGGTCTCATACATATATGACTCTTATTACAATATGCCATGTCGGCTTTACAAAAGATATTTACAATTAAATACAATAAACAAAATCCTGTCGGCTAGAGTGTCGGTATACATTGTTGTCGTTATCGATGAAGTGTCTGTCAATGCCGGTGTCTGCTAATGATTTACCAGATGAATATCAGGTGGTTGCCTGTAGGTTGTCGGTATATTTCCATCAATGAAAACACCATTATTTCTCACTAGATTTTAGAATGCCAACAAAAATAGAGTCCCTCAAGAACCCCAAAAGTTCCATTTACCACCAAGTCAACAAGAAGAAACCTAGCTATAAGCAGATCCTCAAGTGTAAAAATTTTATGTACATCAACTGCAAGCTCTTTTTGAAACATCGTACCTTCTTGCATCATTTCCATGATTACCTTCATGGTTACCACAACGAGTTTTATGAGGAACCTTTGAGAACCCGTGCTTTCTATCAAAGATTAGGATTATCTCAAGGCATCAACAGGAGCGACCACATCCCATTGTCCAACTTGCCCTACCCTAAAATCACTTATTTATTCATTTGTCCATTAAAGGTAACCTTCGTATCTTTCCATTTCTTTTCTTTAATCTATCCTTTTCTTTCATAATCATTGCCATCCTTTTTCTTCCATAATAATTGTCATAATCTCTAAGGACTTGGTATAATAATCAACCAATTTTTGATCCTCAATATCAATTGGTCATCAACCTTAATCCAACATCAATCATTCAATCTCCCAATCCAAGGTCAGCACTTTGTAAAAGTTTGACTTAGACCTTTTATCATCAATCAAATCCATAATTAGCCTTGTGCTTGAGAGAGAATCTATCTCAACTATATTGCCTAATTAATCCTAATCATTTGGGTTGACCAAAACCCCAATCCTTTGCCCTATTTTTCTTAGGAATGAAGTATATCCTACGTAGAAAAAAGGCTTGATCAAGTTTAAACCTAAGGTTTGAGTTTGGCCTAGCTTGGTTACTACCTCATTTTCTGGCCCACCCCATATATGTCCTAACCCAAGGGCTGAGATATCATCTAATCAATCTGGTCCTAATCCAAGGACCATCAAATCATTTTCAATCCAATCCTAATCAAATCAATTGCTAAGTTTGTGTCATAACTTTTCTCACCAAGTCCAATCCATCCCAAAATCCCTTCTTGTCATTTTCATCTTTGAGGTTACCCATGTATGGTCTTGACTTGCTCTCAAAAAGAGAAGATGGTTGATGAAGGTAATGAGATGCCTAAAACTAGTCACCTCTTTGATAAAGATCCCCAACTAGAGGAACAACTCATTGATCAACTTGAAATTTCCCTACATTTACAATCCTTCATAGAGGATCCTTACAATCAAGAGATGATGGAAATATTTTTCAAATCCAATCATAATGGGCTAGTAGCTCAACTCATCACTCAAGGGGCACGTTTGCCCCCTGATTTCAATCAATCTATTTTTTACAAGCCACCAGAAGGTGACCTTGTGGACCAAGCTATTCTTGATACTCTTCTTCACCCACCACCTGTGATTTCTATGTCAGCAACTTTCGTACCTCCAAATTTTATTCCTCCAAACACTTCTAATCCACTTATTTCTCAACCTCCAAGGTCATCAACACCCCTTCCCAATTCTCTCAATTACATCAACACTAGTCTACCTCCTATCATATCAGATCTCAAAACACTTCTCAACCTCACGCTTCCTCTTATCAATACATTGGTGGTGGTATCTCGTCCTATCCAACTAAATCCCAAGGTTTAACACAGGTCATTCCCCCATTTCCAAAATCAACAACCTGAGGATATGAAGGACCTTATCAAACATTTCAAGGATGGGACTAATAAGAGACCCTACACTTTCAAAGAAATATGTCCTTGTCTGTATGATACTTCCATTTCAGTCGCCCCATATCCCTCAGGTTTTGAAATGCCCAAGTTTGAAAAGTACAATGGCAAGAGTGACCCAAAATACAATGCCCATGAATTTTATATCCTTTTTCAAGAGGTCTCTTATAGTGGTGTCTACCTTAGAATAGTTTTTCCTAAAACTCTTAGTGGAGATGCCCTCACTTCGTTCTCCACCTTACCCCATGGCTCCATCAAATCATTCTCTAACTTTATGGAGAATTTTATGTACCACACATATAACATTGAGAATGATGCCTCTATGATGGACCTTGCAACACAAAGAAGATGTTTGTAGAAACCATTGCCATCTTCCTTCAAACATGGTGGCATCTCATCAAAAAATTCCCTTGGGACATACCAAAGTCGTTTCAAATTGAGTTATTCTAGCATAACCTGGTACCATAAAAATCTTGTCCCTTGACTTGTCAATGCTTGGACACATTTGAGAAAATCACTAAGAAGGGTGTAGCCTTAGAGCATGTCCTCTTAGAGGAACTTTATCAAAATCTAATCAAGGTTCTTCCTCGTATAATGACAAGCCCAAGTATTGGTCCAAAAATAAAAATGTTGTCAATATGGAGTCAGTGATGCCAAGTATGTTCAGACTTTGACCATCCCCTCCAAACCTCCCACCACCAATAATCTAATCAACACCCAAACTAACCCCTGCAATGAATCTCAACCCTGCAATAATGTCTCCATCCAAGGTTGACCTCCCTGTCCTAACAATCAATCCCAATGTGAGTACACTCTACTTGTCGAACCCATTGAAGTCATCTTCTAGAAGCTTATCAAGGTTGCCATCGTTGTATTTCCAATGACCCACCCTTTTGATCCAAATCAACCAAAACCCTAATGGTATAATGAGAATGAATATTGTGACTACCATTGTGTCAACAGTCATGATACAGACAAGTGTATGAAACTTAAGAATTACATTCAAGACTTAATTGACAAGGGTGATATTGAGGTTGCAACCACTAAGCCTGGTAATTCAAATGACAAACTCAACATGTACTAAGATCCTTTTTTTGAACATGGTAAGGACAAAGCCTCATCATCTCATGAAGTACATTATGATTACACCAATTACATCTCTGACTATGACTCCTTGGTAGTCCACATAGAGCCTATTGATACCCACATCAACACCATCACAATCCAAGGAGTTGATACTCCTCTCACCTCTCACAAACTTAGGGTAACCATTCAAGGTTTCCCTCCCTTACAATCATCAAACCAACCCTCCCAAGCTAATATAATCATTCAATGTGCCTCACCTTCGACACTATATTCTCAAAATGACTAAAGCGTCACTACCCATACATGGAGAGTAACCATTGAGAGAGTTCCTCCTCCTCGGCAAGCCCCCATGTCATCCACCTACCACTATGATATCCTTGATCATCTCGGTAAGATTCTTGCATAGATCTCCATACCGAAACTCCTCAAGACTTCACCCATTCATAAAGAGATCCTTGAGCAAGCCCTTCTAGAATCCTGCATCCCCAGTAACATTAATGCAATCCAATTCCAAGCCCTCATTGACAACCTTGTTGTGCAAGACTATCTTGTCTTTGCATCCAAGGATGCTCCATCTACAGATACATCCCATAATAAACCCCTACACATTGAGGCTATTGTTCAAAAACTTAAAATCAAGAGGGTCCTTATAAACTGTGGATCTTGCCTAAATCTTTGTACATACAAATTGATTAAACAACTGGGTATCTTTGAAGACTTGGTTGACACATCTGGCAAGATCATAATAAAGGCCTATGATGATACAGAAAGAGTCTCCAAAGGCACCATAACACCACCTCTTCAAGTGGGCCCTAAAAATATAGAACCTACATGTCAAGTCTTGTACATTGATCTCCATTACAATATTCTCCTTAGTCGCCCATGGATCCACTCCATTCAAGTCGTTCCAACCAATTATCTCCAATGCCTTAAATTCCCTTCCAATACTGCAAACACCTTGAAGGGAAACACCCTTATCATTTCCCACTTAATACACCCCCTTTGCCACCTCCAACTAACCCATCAAATGTCGCATCCACTTTGTCCCAACCTAAGATTAATGTTAAGATAATTGACAATAGCTATGACAAATACATAATTCAAAATGCTCTCTATGTGGGTCAACTCCCACCCTTTCCTAAGTCATATGGAAAACCTAAAGAAATCAAGATTCAAAATAAACCCACCATGAAATGCAAGAAAACCACCTTTCAGTAGTGGGGCCCACTTGATGAAGAAAGCCTAGAAACTGATGTCACTTCTTGGCTATACTGGGAAGAAGATGAAGCACTAGCAAATATCCCCAAACAGATGTATCCTAAAGCATATGCTATTATAGATAAGATGGGTTATAAAGGACATGGTCTCAAACCACAAGAACAAAGAGAAAATCACCCATCTCTCCAGTCTCCTACAAACATAATAGGGGCTTGGGTTACTCACCAGTGCCTAAAATCACTACCACCCGTGCTCCGACGGACCCTCCTTCTAAAATCAAAGACTCCTGCGAAGAGGAATTCCGTGAAGTGCCTTTTGAATACCTTGATGATCTATTTAATGATGCCTACATTAACACCATCACCCCCATGGCCCCTTCCACCCCATCTAAACTTCAACTCCTCCACCCTGAACTTATTGATCAGGACCAACAAGGACCATCTATTCTTGACATATGTGCTGATAATAATGCCCTCTTGGTATTACTTACTATGTGAGATCTTGAAGATCACACATCCATGAATAGAATCCAACTCAACAGGGAGGCATACTTTGGTAGTCAAGTCAACTCCCTTATTCGCAAAAGTGAAAATTAAAAGAAAAATCATAAGTCCCCTAGCGAAAACCTCTCTAAGGTGCCTTTGGACTCAGAAAAAGTAAAAATAAAGGATGTATCTTCTAGTGAAAACCTAGGTCAAGTGCTAGAAGATGAGGGACTCAACTTTCCTACCATGGTTCCCCTGTATTAGGAGAAATCACCCTTGCTCATCAAAGAAACAAACACTATCAACATGGGTACATATGAGAATCCAAAAAATATGCTCATTGTAAAGTCTCTTACAGAATAGGAGAAACATAACTTCATATAATTTCTTCAAGAGACACAAGTGAATTTTGTCTAGTCTTATGCTGACATGAAATGTCTTGACCCAGAGTTGGTAGTACACAATCTTGTTGTCAAACCTGATGCCAAGCTAGTTAAACAAAAGCTCCACAAGTTACCCCACTAGTCAAAGAAAAATTATAGAAAATGTTGGATGTTGGATTCATCAAACCCAGTGATTATCTTGAGTGGGTTTCAAATAGTGTACCTGTCGGCAAGCCTGCTGGGGGAATAAGGATATGCATGGACTTTATAGACCTCAATAAAGCATGTCCAAAGGATGATTTCCCCTTGCCAAACACAGACATGATGGTGGACCTCATAGCTAGACATGAGATGCTATCCTTAATGGATGGATTCTCTAGATACAACCAAATCAAGACGTTGAAGAAGACCAACATAAAATAACATTCACTACTCCTTGGGGCACATTTTTATATTAAGGCATGCCTTTTGGATTAAAGAATGCAGGAGAAACTTATCAGTGAGCAATACCAACCATCTTCCATGACCTCTTGCACAACATTATAGAATATTATGTGGATGATCTCCTAAGTAAGTCTAAAACATGAGAAGAGAACATTATTGTCCTAAGGAAAATCTTTAAAAGACTGAAGAAATAGAAGTTGTGTCTTAACCCTAAGAAGTGTGTCTTTGGGGTCACATCAGAAAAATTGTTGGGATTCATAGTCTCTCGCAGTGGAATCGAAGTGGATCCTACCAAAGTCAAAGAAATAATGGAAATGCCTCCTCCTAAGACACTCATAAAACTTTGTGGTCTTCAAGGTAAGCTTCAGTCTATCCATCGATTCATTGCACAACTTGCAAACACGTGTCATCCATTTGCACATATCCTATGCAAGGATACTAAGTTTAAATGGGACTGCTTATGCCAAAAGGCCTTTCATAAACTGAAACAATATTTGGCCTCCCCTCCATTTTTTATGCCACCTATTCTAGGTTAACCCCTACTCTTGTACATATTAGCAAGTGTAGTGGTGTTGGGAGAATTACTCGCACAAACAAATGACAAAGGGAAAGAGCATGCAATATACTACATCAACCACACTCTTGTTGGATATGAACTCAACTATATGCCCATAGAAATAGCTTGTCTTGCATTGGTTTTTAGCACTCAGAAGCTTTGCCACTATATGCTTAACAACAAGACCAAAATCATAGCAAAGATTGACCCTCTCAAGTACTTGTTGTCTAAAGTTACTCTCACAAGACACACAACAAAATGGGTTATGTTATTAAGTGAGTTTGACATTGAGTATGTACACAGAAAAGAAATCAAAGGAAAAATCATAGCTAATCAATTAGTTGATGCAACACTTCAAGGTGATCACCCCCTCATAGCAGAATTTTCTAATGATTCCATAATGACTGTCACCAAGTCTACAAAATGGCAGTTGTACTTTCATGGTTCCTGCACATAACATGGATTGAGGGAAGGTATATTGTTGATTACACCTCAAGGATATTGCATCTCTAGGTCCTACAATATAGATTTTGTATGTACAAACAACATAGAAAAGTATGAAGCTTTAATTACTAGACTCTATTTAGCTATCTAATGGAAGATCACAGAATTGCAAGTCTACAAAGATTCCCAACTTGTCATAAAACAATTTCATGATGAATATTAGACAAAGGATGAAAATTTGCTCCCTTATCGCCACATGGTTGAATATCTCAGGCAACATTGCACCTTCATTCAGTTTGAGTAAGTTCCTAGGAAAAACAACAGAGTGTTGATGCAATAGCTACAATTGGTTCCCTCTTACAGATGCTCACAAATAGTAAAAAAATGTGAGTTCTTGGTTGAGAATCTTTTAGTACCGGCATATGATGTCCCTAACTCAAAAATGGTATGTGTCTTTGTTGGTCCTAACTCCCCATGGTACCAAGAAACCTTCACCTACCTTTAGGATAACATCATCCCCCCTCAACTACCAAAACCTAACAACAAACATTTATCCATCGATCTGCTCACTACACTATCCTAGGTGATACCCTGTTTCGAAGGCACTTTGATGGAACCCTCCTAAGGTGTTTACATAAAGAGCAGGCTAAAAGAGCACTACATGAAGTACACAAAGGTATCTGTGGAGCACACTCAAGCGGCCTCACATTGACTAAGAAGCTCTTGCATACCAGATACTACTAGCTCACAGTGGAAGAAGATGCTTACCATTATATGAAGAAATGTATCCCTTGTCAGAAACATGGTGATGAGATTCATGCGCCTTCTCAAGATCTGCAATCGTTTATCACACCATGGCCCTTTTCTCATTAGGGGCTCGATCTCATAGGAAAAATTCATCCCACCTCATCTAATGGCCATAAGTTCATAATCACCACTGAATACTTCACCAAGTGGGTAGAAGCCATACCACTCACTTTCACCACTAACAAACAGATCTCCAAGTTTATCCTTCATTACCTCATCTGACGCTATGAAATTCCTAAAGTTATCATTACAGATAATGGGAAACCTTTCAAAAATCAGGATGTCAAAGAATTATGCTAGAAGTTCGCCATCCAACACCGCTTCTCCACTTCTTATTACCCATAAGGTAGCAGTCAAGTTGAGGCTTCAAATAAAACCCTTATTAAGATCCTCAAGAAAATAGTCAATGAAGTTGGTCATGATTGGCACTTGTAACTCCATCCCGCTCTCTAGGCCTACCACACAAGCATTCACATTCCCACATGAGCTACCCCATACTCCCAAGTCTTCAGTTCTAAAGCTATCCTCCCCCTTGAGATTGAGATCCCTTCACTTCAGGTATCGCTGCAGAACATCCTTCTTGATGAAGAATATAGAGTGGCCAGATTGCAAGAGTTGGAACTGCTGGATGAAAGGTAGTTCAAGGCCTTAAATAACCTTCAGGTATATCAAAATTGCTTACGACTAAGCTACAACAAGAAATTCAGAACTTGGGAATTTGACATTGGTGACCTTGTCCTTATGGAAAATCAGAGAAATCTTCAAGATCATGAGATGAAAGGCAAGTTCAAGCCTAATTGTCTTAGACCCTATATTATCACTACAAAGTATGGATTAGGAGCCTATTAGTTGGCTACACCTGAAGGAGATAATTTGGATGAGCCCATGAACATCATGCATCTAAAGAGATTTTATGCCTAGTCTTCAAATGTTACCAGTTTTCAAAAATAAAAAAGATCAAAAAAATCAAAAAATACAAAAAAAAAATTAAAAGGCAAAAAGTAAAGAAAAAATCAATTTGTCCATTAGTGAAAACCACTCTATGTCACTATGGGCAAGTATCTTGGTGAAAACCAAGATCCATGTGTCAAGGTAAATAAGTTAGATCCACTGTCTCTTTGGACACTCATCCTCCTACTTGCATTACCCCCACCCCTCCCGCCCGACATCCATATTTTTGTAATGTAAGCCATTAATTATCCTCCTATTTCCCCACCTCTTGCATCCATATTTCATTAATCATGTAAGCCATTAATTCACCTTCAGTCCCTCATCTGCCTCCTCCTCCCTGCCTTTCAACCATATTTCATTAGTGATGTTAGGAATTAATCTGTCACTTAGCCCATCATTTGCTCACCTCATATGTGTAGGTCACTTCTGTCTTGATCACTCACACCATCTGCCTAAGTCCCTCACACTCACCTCTCCCCCATGAGATGAGATTTCATTCAAACTGTGAATAATGATTGTCCCATCATATTGAGCTTTCCCTTGTTTCCTAAGCTTATCTCGTCAAGATGAGCTTCTTCTTGACTTGCACATCACCTAAACACCCATCCACATGGTCCTAATCAAATCTCAACAATCAATTCCATATTTGCATCCACTTGCACCTCGATCTTCTCTATTGCCTAAATAACTCCCCTCAATTACCTTTGTCCATTGGGATGTATCCTTCCCATGTCTAGCACATTATCACAATCCTAGTCCTACTCTTTGCAAGAGATGTCAGTTGGCCATGTGTATGTCATTTTCATGATTTAGTATTTTGCTTTAATTTTCATCTTTGTGTCCTATGACTACTCCTATCTCGAGATACCTTAATCATCCTATATCTTGGTATGTCCTAGGTTGTTGTATATTGTGGCAATTTTTGTGGTATGGTCGATTTGAGGGTTTCTCTTGCATGATCTTGGAATCCCACATTTACATCATCATGATTTTTGTGAGCCTATGTGCATTGAGATACATATTGTCTGAGTCTAGTTCACGCCTTGGATCTTCACAACATCCCGATTCCTAAAATTAGTGGTGTAGGTCATCCTCAACAATATCAAACTAGGTTTTCTCTCCAGATCTACACAACAACAAATCAACTCCCCTCGATTCATTCCATTTTTATCATTCCCCATCTTGGAGACTTCAATTTATTTATTTTCCCCTTCTTCTTTTATCTAGTCCTATATCATTGTATTATGGTTGGATCATTACAAAAATTGTGCATTCCCATCCCATTCCTTCTGCATACACATTGTCATTGCATTCATCTATTGTATTATAATTGCATTAGGTTCCTCATTTAGCTACTTTTTTAATTTATCATTATCATTTAGCTACATTTTTCATTTAGCTACATTTTTTATTTATCATTATCATTTAATTGCATTATCACTTAGTTGCATTATCATTTAGTTGCATCATCACTTAGTTGCATTATCATTTAGTTGCATTTTTTCTTATCATTTAGTGACATTTTTCATTACCATTTAATTATCACTTGGTTGCATTTTTCATTATCATTTAATTGCATTTTCATTTTTGGTATCATTTAGTCACATTTGTCATTTTCCTTATCATTTAGTTCATCATAGTTGCATTAATTTCATATCATCATTATCATTAACCATTTATTTACATTACAATCATGCATATTACATTTGCACTAGGAATCATATGCACATTAGGTACATTCATTGCATTGTATTTTACATCATATAATTATCTCATTTTTACATATCATTATAAATATTGCATACATTTTCATTACACATCATAATAGGAATAGCCATCTCATTTTTTATCATTGCATGTCATATAGTATCATCCATTTAATGTCATCAATGCATACATGTACACCATTCATAATAATTTAGATCCCATCCTGCATACATTATAGGATAGGCATAATCATGGCATATCACATAATCACACACATCACATTATGCGTCCATCCTACATCCACAACATGTTAGAAACATACCATATAAACATGAATATACATATCATATAAGTATCCATCATGCATCAAAAACATATCAGGTCATCATCATCATCATCATCGTCATCATCATCATCACCATCACCATCACCATCACCATCATCATCATCGTCATCGTCATCATCATCACCATCACCATCACCATCACCATCACCATCACCATCACCATCACCATCACCATCACCATCCCCATCACCATCACCACCACCACCACCACCACCACCACCACCACCAGCATCATCATCATCATCATCATCATCATCATCACCATCACCATCACCATCACCATCACCATCACCACCACCACCACCACCACCACCACCACCACCACCACCACCACCACCACCATCATCATCATCATCATCATCATCATCATCATCATCATCATCATCATCATCATCATCATCATAATAATAATAATAATAATCATAAATCATCTGCCCTCCATCTCTCTTGTCTCTCCATCTGCCCTCTTCTCTCTTGTCCCCCACCCACCTCAACATCCATAGGCTCAACCCCTCCTGTTGGTGGTCCCTCTACCTATGGAACCACCAGTATCTCCTATGTCCGTATTTGCACCTGTATTGGCATTGTTATTGTTGCCTATCCCCTCCCTCGTCTCCTTAGCATCCATCAACCCCTAGCTCCCCCCTCCCCTATCGCATCTCCCTCTCCTCCAACAACCTTGTCCACTGAGGGCGGTAGCTCATCCGACTCCAAAATCCTTGATACCATGAGACAAATAGGCCTATGAGCCTCCCACCATGTAGTGTATGCAACTGTGCATCTTAGATCGTCAATCTCTGGTCTCTCCTACCAAACCACGGTCTCTGCACTTGTCCAGCTCAGACATACTGCAAATGGTCTGATGGTGTCTCCCCAAGTAGTTGTCTCCCTAATAATTCATGGGTGGGTGCACTCCTCACCCATTATATCATGCCTCTCCCCAAACTGTCACATGTACTCTGTGAGGGAGGTACTGATCAATGAAATTCACAATCTTGTCAAATAACCAACATTGGCTCTACATCCACACAAGCATATAATCTTGCCACCATCGCTCACAGTCCCTGTAGGGTTACCATGTAAACTCCATAAGCTTGTCAAAAATTTATCTCCAAAACCATATGGCACCAACTCGAGTATAGTGCAAAATCCCCCTGTATTTGTCAACGTAAGGGTATATCCTCCACCAAACCTGTATGCCAATTGGTCATGTGACTGCAATGTGCTCCCATGCCCATATATGTAGGACCGCCACGTCGGTCCCGAGGTTCTTATAACCTCTATATATGCACATATGTATATCATGATATAGTTGGCCTAATATAGCTACCCCCATGCATACCAAACGTCATCCTCCATCATATAATACAAACACCTACTCCATCTGATAAAGAATCCATGTCTGATGAGATTAGGCATCATCCTACCACTAATCATGCCATAGATGAACAAAACTAGTTGGGGAATACCCTGATGTCGCTCCATCACCGACTCGAGCACCATCCTCTTGCGATCCATAGGAAGATCATCTATGCAACACAAATTCTGTAGGTAGAACTCCTTGTTCTCTAGTCGAGGCCACTCTGCAATGAACCCCAACCCACACCAGGCTAGCAGTGTCCACTCTATCCCACCCAACTCCTTAAATAGTGCCATCATGGGAGGCCAGTGCTCCTATGACCCCAAGATCATAGGATCCTCCTACAACCATGCAAACCACTCCATTAGCTCTTTATTCTAACCTATTCTAGCCACATGGCATCTTGCCAACATCCCATGACCCTGCCTTAGCCTCTCATTTTCTTCCCATCCCCTTCCAAGCAGAGATGGTGTTTCCCCAAGTGGAGAAGTCAAAATCGCCACCCTTGCACCAATCCACAGTGTGGAGATGGTGATCCTTAGTTTTCCCCTATCCCTCCTTTCCTTGCAATAGAGACGCTAATCTACAAATCAACGTCTATCGAACGTTGACCGTCTGTGCAGTCGGTGATCATCTCTGTAGACAACGATTACCAGTGTAGATGCTGAGATGGTGATCGATGTCTACACCCCACCAAGGTTTTCCCCCTATTAATGAGCATAATAAATGCTAAATCTACTAAAGCACAATGTTTGTCTTAGGGTACATATCGATGGGCCATACTTAGCTGGGCTCTTGTACCGATGGACCTTCTCTACGTGGTGCTCATAATGTGGGATGTGTGCCATCTCTCTCCTTTTCTCTTCTCTCTAAGGGCTTTGTGAACTCTGTGTGTGTCAATGACCCCTCCTCAGGCCCCGTGTGGCTTATATAGGGCCTCCTTTCACCCTTTTTCTCACCTTTTCTCCGTCCTTTCTTATTTTTTCCTCAAAATTCTTTTCACCTCCTCAATTTTCCTTAATTTCCTTATTTTCTTGTCACTTTCTATTATTTCGATAATTTTCCCAAAAAAATTTTATAAAAAACTTTGGTTAAATTCTCGAGGGGGCTTACACCACCTGCGCATCTTTGCGTTGGGGCATCTTTTTCTATCTTTTACCCGCCACCAATATTGTCATTGCGTAAAAGAGGGGCAAAATGTAGATGTCTAAAATTAATTAAATTAAATATCTAATTAATTTGAGCCTTTATGTACATGATTAATTTAATTATGTTTATCCTTATTCCTTTATTCTTTTTAAAATTAATTAAATTAAATTTACTTAATTTTATCACTATAGTCCAATAGTTAATTTATCAATAAATTAATTATTTCTTTATTCTTCTAAAGACCTTCCAATCATTATTTCTTCTAATTTCTTAATTAACCTAATCAAAGTTATTCCTACAAATCACTTTCCCTAATCCTCATCTAGCCTAATTAATTCTTACATAATCATACTTATCATTATCCCTCAATTTTATATTCCTCCACTCATTCTCTCTCCTCATGTCACATCCTCCTAACTTTCCCAGTTGCACTCTAATCTCTCATTAATCCACCTAATCACTCCTCTTAATCATTTCACATTTCTAATCCCCTTGATTAAGAGTGAGTCAACCATTTTCCATAAATGGCTTTCCCCTCTCACATTCCAAACCTTAAATGCACCAACTTTGGTCATGTCAAAGGATTTCAAATCCTTTGCACATCCCCATGCCCTCTCTTCCCAAGGAATTTTTAATTCCTTTTTCATTTATTATTCCCACATATCCCTTGTTCTTGAAATTTTTAATTCCTCTCCACATTCTCCAAGGAAATTTATATTCCTTTTTCCCTTTCCAATGTTTAGGGATATCTTCCCCATACACCTTGAGGAGTGTGGAAACAAGAAATGCTTTTATGGTAAATATCTTGATCCCACACCTTGTCCTCTCAATCCTCTCCTCCACTTTCTTTGAATCTCCACCCTCCATTTTAAATAAATCTTGGCCCTTCATTTTCACCTCCTCCAATCTATAAATAGGAGTGTCCTCTCCTCATTTATATATCTCATCTTCATGCAATTTTATGCTGCCCATAGAGCTCTATAAATCATCCATATCACCCTTATAATTCCAAATTTATTCCACACTTATCAATATCCCAATCATACCATTAAATCATGCATTTGAATCCCTTTGTTGTTGTGTAGTGGAGAGCAATCCACATCCATCCAAGAGTCAATCCAATCAAGTGGAGTAGGGGCACAATTCCACTTCACCAAAGGCTCAATCTGAGGAGCAAGAGAATATTTTTGAAGGTATAATGATTTATTTCATTCATACTTAGATAATTTATGTTTACTTGAATTAGAAATAACCAATAGCATCTTAGAAATCTTTCCCTTGGTTCATTTTGGCATGCCTAGTGAGAGCCACGTCCCTTTCACCTAATCTCTTTTGTTGTTTTGATATCATGAGTTTGATGAAATGAATAAAAAGGAGGTTTTGAAGAAGAAACACTTATACATGGATGAATGGCTTGTTGTCTTGCAAGATGGTATTTGAAATCTTGAATCCTAAATAGGTCTTCCATAGGATATTAATTATCATTCCCTAGGCCTTCTGTGGTAATTTGTGTAGGTGGGTTTATAGGGACTCTAATTGCTTGTTCAAAATTTCCAAGTCCTCATCCTCTAAAACCTTGTTTTGATATCATGTTAAATCCACTCTTATAAGAATCCTTTAATTTATAAGGGGAAGGAACATTGTTATAAATTTCTTTAAAGCTTGTAGTGTAAGGATGCTTAGAAAGAATGAAAGGATTAGTAGATGAAGAAGGAATATCTTGTGCAGGAAGATTTTTCTTTCGTTCATCATGCATATCCTCTTTGGTATATTGGGAAGAGAGATCCTTATCATCTAAGGCATCATCTTTGCTTAATTTTATGTGGGGAGAGAGATCATGAATCAAATGCATAGGATCATCTTCTCTACAAATGTTTTGATGTTTGAGATAGGCTCTAGGAAACTAAGGAGGATGTAGAGAGATGGGAACACCAATATTTTGATTTCCCCCCTTTGCACTCCATTAGAGAGATCATTGATAGGATCATTAGCTCTTTCTTCATTAGATGCCCTAGGAGAGGTACAAGTGTTAGGTTTTCCATTAGCATCTCTAGAATTGGGATCTACAAAAGCTTTGAGGCGGTCTACATATGAAATGCACTTTCCAAAAAAAGATCACCATAAAACAACATGCGCTATGAATGAAAGATTTAAGATCAAATTGATTAAAAGGGAGTTTTGAAACCCTAAAAACACAATATGCCAAAGTGCTATGAATGAAAAGAAGCAATGTGAAATGAAAGAAGTCATTATCCAACACTTGATTTTGATAGATATAGGTGAAAATCAAGGCAATCATATGTGAATAACAAATAAATCAAATCTATTAAGTGTCACTGTGAATGTTTTTAAAATCAGATTTGAAAATTGATGTGAAAGAATGAAGCAATTCACAAATCAAACTAACCAAAATAAATTAGGGTTTTTATGAATCAAACCTCTAAATTTATATAATTTAATTAAAATGAGATCTATGAATTTGAATTTGAATTTTGAAATGTTTCTAAAGCATATGTGAAACAATTAATTCAAATTAGGCAAATCACATGCTCAAATTAAAATTAAAAAATTAAAAATACGTTGGGAATAATGCTTGATTCATCTCTGTGAATAATGCTTATTTTGAAGATTGCAACTCCATACATGTTTCCTGCAGACAAAAAGAAAGGGAAATAGGTTAGGAATAGGGCTTGCCTTAGTCAAACCTCAGTTTAGGAATTAACCTTGATTCAAATATTAAAAATACTAAAATAAATAATGGATAAACATACCTCAAATCTACAATGATTGATAATGATGCTTTGCTTCTTGAATGTAATCACATATGTTATATGAAATGGCATGAACATGAGAAAACCCTAATCACACACACATGATTACAAATAAAAGATGTAATGTTTCTCCATAATTTATGAATTAAGAATATGCATCCTTAAATACCTCTAGAGATGCTTGATGAAGGCTTAAACGTTGGAATGCTTGATGATGATAATTTCGATCTTCTCTTATGATGTGATCTTATCCTTGTCTCTCAAAATGAAAGGATGCTTGCCCATTGAAAAATGTATTAATTTCCTAACATAGGCCGACACAGGGAGGGATTTCCTTCCAAAATTTGAGAATGCAAGAGGGGGCCAAGATAGGGCCCAATTAAAGAAGACCAGGGCATTGCACCCTTGCCCTAGTGAGGACTAAAGCACCACACCTTGGTCCTACCCTATTTTGGGGCCAACCCAAGGGGCCATGCAGTGTGTAAGATGAAAATAAGACCATATCTGCATGATGCAAGCATAATCAGGTCTTAATTAAGCATTAAGGCATGAACACTAAGGTGACGACCCAAAATATAGACTAAATTGTAAGGAAATACAATTTAGGATGCTACAAGAACTACTAAGACAAGGTGTCTATCGAGGTTCAGGATGAGATGGAACTTGGATTGTTTCTTTTTCCCTTTTTTTTCATTTTTCTCTCTCTTGGTCAACTTCTTTCTTCAAGGCTTTTTCAAGGTGTTCGGCTATGGCTTCCTCCTCTTCTATGACAAACATTGTTCTCATGTACTGAGCGTAACTAGTTGTGGTCTCCCAAGATAGGTTTCCTAACCCTATGATGATGTCCTCTTGGTGATTATCGTATGCTATGTCGGGTTGAAGCAAGAGGGTAACATTGGTACTAGGAAGAACCATCTTGAATCATGACTCCAATTCAAACCCTCTAAGTTATGAATGATTACAATAAGAAATAGAGAGAATCAATTAACTTCCTAAATAAGCATAAATGAGATTGTTGCACAAATTGAATGGTTCATTTACCACCTAATTAGGATCTAAGTGCAATTTGTAACATGAATTAAAAAGATTAATCAAATGCCTAATTAAGATCTAGGTGAAATTTGTTGCATGAATTGAAAGGATTAATCCAATGTCTAATTAGCTCCTAGATGAAATTTGTTGTACGAATTGAAAGGATTAATCCAATGTCTAATTAGGTCCTAGATGAAATTTGTTGCATGAATTGAAAGGATTAATCCAATGTCCAATTAGGTCGTAGATAAAATTTGTTTGTATGAATTAAAAGAATTAATCCAGTGTCTAATTAGGTCCTAGATGAAATTTCTGTGTTCAATTTTAAACCTCTAATTGATTAAACCCTATAGTATGCATGTCAGACCTTCAAAAATCTACAAATTAACTTATTAGATTAATCCAAACCCTGCAAATGACAAACACAATTAGCATAACCCTGCATGTGAGAATAAATTAGTTGATGAACAACCTTGTTTGCCAACTGTGCAACACATTAACCAGCTCCACAACACATTGACCAATTGTGCAACACATTAACCAACTACAAAAATTCTTAACCAACTATGCAACTTATTAACCAACTGTGCAAGACTATGTACCACTTGCACGGGATCAATGTCGGGCACGAAAACCAAAAAAAATAACCTTATGGAACCTACAATTGATCAAAAATCTAAGAAAAAGTGTTAAATGTAAGCATGATTCACATCGGGTTCACCATATGTAGATGTAGGAAAAGGGGTTAATTAGTTTGAAAATAGAAATACATGCAATTGAATCTAAGCTATCACAAAACTTGAATTACATGCTAACTTTCCTAATCTTACCAAATAAATAACTGAAATAAAGCATGAAAAAAATGCAAACCATCTGCTTGTATTTCTCTAGTTAAACTTTGTTGTTCTTCCTTTCATCTCTAATGATGATATGTTGCTCTCATTATGCTAGGTGCATGAAATAGATGAAATCAAAGGGAGGATATTTGAGATTTACTAGGAATGTTTGGTTAAGCTGATTACCAAATGCTAGTGATTAAATTCGACAAAATGAAATTACCTAAGCTAGATGATTTACTGGACAAATAGATGTGAATGTTAGAAAAATGAGATAGACTAACAATGCATAAAAGTTAGATGATCTAGATAAATTGATAGAATAAGATTACTTAAAAATTAGATGATTTGATTGAAGGAGAGGCCTCAATTTATAGAAAATCGGAGCTCGACAGATGGGCAAGATTGAAAAGATTTTTGATCAGCTAGACAAACCAAATTGAACGCATGAAAAAGATGCCATTTAAGGATGAAGGAGATGGAGGAAAAAGAAGAGAAAAAAACAAAAACCAAATTTTCAAGGATGCGTACCTCATTTTTTGAATTAAAAAATTGAAAAATAATGAGATATTTCGAAAAATCAAGGCTTTCAAAAATCCAAGATAAACCCCAATATATAATTTCCATTTTAATAAATTAGGAGGATATTTTCAATTAAAAAATGAAAAAAGTAGATATTATCCTCATATGAGAAGATAATTTCAAAAATTAAATAAATAAAGATATTTATTTAATTTTGAAGACATAATTAGATAATTGAACAATTTAAATAAATTATTCAACTATAGGCTATAACAAATGAACCTTTAATTAATCAATTAAAATTACTTAATCAAAGGGGATAAATCGAAATTAATTAATAATGCAATATTATTTAGTAAAAAGGGGCTTAATTAATTAAAGAATTAATTAAACCTAAAAGGGATAGTTAGTCAATCTAACATATAAAGACCTTAATTGGGTCAAATTAAGTCAATTTGGGTCAAAATATATGAATTGGGAATGTTCAGACATAAAATGGGAAGATTCGGATGGAAATTGAAAAATTAGGGCAAATCGGGTAAAACCAAGCAACTACGAGTAAATCGGGTCAACGGGTGGAGAAGGGATGAATGCGACACTATAGGGATAAGGGAGAGGTCAAAATGAAACCTCATTATAGGAGAAAGAAGAAAAGGGAAGCCAATGGAGCCAAAAATGGAAAGCCGGAAGCGATGGAATCCTAAAAGGAGGCCAAAAACTCTAAAATCGAGACAAGGATCTTGGCTAAAAACAGACATCACCGGAATGAGAGGGGAACAATCTGGTGTAAGGGGGTTGAAGGAGAGGTAAAAATACAACCTCAACACCTAAAGTGAGAAGAAAAGGGAAAGATGTGGATAGGAAATGGAAAAGGCAAAACAGAAGGACCGAATTAGGAGGAAAAAACCCTAATCGAGACGCAATTAGGCAAAACATCACTGCAAAAGTGACAAGGGAAAGAACTGATGTAAGAGAGATGAAGTTAAGGGTAAAATGTAACCTCAAACCTAAAATGGGAATAAAATTGAAAGGTCTGGACTGAAAATGGAAAAGGGGAAATGGGGCAAGATCGTGCAAATAATGAAGATCCTACGCGCGATTAGGTTAAAAATGAAGAACATAGTTTATATGGATTTTTAGTGTCTACAACTATTGCTTGTGCTTTTGAGATAGAGAAAATGAATTTTAAAATAGTTTTCTACATGGGTATCTTGAAGAAAAGATTTATATATGACAACTTGAAGGTTTTGTTGAGAAAGGAAAAAAAACTTGGTTTGCAGGTTAAAACGGTCATTGTAGGGTTTGAAACAGTCACCCAAGATGTGGTACCCAAAATTTGATGCTTTTGCATTAAACTTGGGTTATTTTAGATGTGAAGAAGATAATTGTGCTTATATTAAGTTTATTTATGCTCAGTTACTAATTAGTGTCTTGTATGTTGATGACATGTTTTTATTGGTAGCAATAAGGCAATGATTAGGGAGCTCAAAACTTGGTTTTTTGGCACATTTGATATGAAGAATTTGGGGGAAACTAGTGTTAAAAGTGTGGTTGTCATTTCACCAAAATATCAAATTTTTAATGCCCAATACAACCACTAGACTTATAGAATCCACAGGAGGTGGTTAAGCCATGTCACAAACCAGAACGTTGCATTGCACAACACAAGGAGACCAAGGGTGCACACCTTGCAACAATCCCTCCCCCAGTGCAAGCGAGGGTTTTGAACCTATGACCAAGCTTTGATACCACTTGTTACAAGTGTAATTTTTGTTGCACCAAAAGATCAACCTGTTAATGCCCGATACAACCACTAGACTTATAGAATCCACATGAGGCGATTAAGCCATATCACAAACCCGAGCGTTGCGCTGCACAACACAAGGAGACAAATGGCACACACCTTGCAACAACTAGATCTATTATTGGGATGGAAATCAACAAAGATTTAGTTCATAGAAAGCTTTTCTTAAGTCAAAGTAAGTATGTTGACACCATTTTGCAAAGATTTTTTATATAGGATTGTAAGCTAGTAGGTATTCCATTTTCAGTTGGTACTAAGTTGAGTTTAGACATGTGTCCTAATTTTGATGATGATATTGAAGAAATGTCTAATGTTACTTATACTAGTGTCGTCGGTAGTTTAATGTAAGCAATGGTTTGTACTAGAGCATATATAGCCCAAGTAGTGGGAGTTCTAAGCAAGTTCATGTCTGACCCAAATAAAGAGCATTTGAATTTTGTTATAAGGGTATTAAGATACTTGCAAGGTACTTTTGATTACTATTTGGTTTATCATGGTACAGATGATGTGGATAAGTCATTGAACATACAAGGTTTTGTTGATGCAGATTGGGTATGTGACCTGGATAGTTGAAGGGTCGACTAGTGGCTATGTGTTTACTTTATTTGGAGGTACAGTGAGTTGGATGAGTAAAACACAACCTAAAGTTGCATTGTCCACTACTGAAGCAAATTATATGGTTGCTACACATGCCTCCAAGGATGAGATTTGGTTACAGAGACTTGGTAATGGTATTGGTTTTGATTGCAGGATAGTGAGGATTTGATGTGACAATCAGAGTGTCATATGTTTGGCCAAAACTCCTATGTATCATGCTCGTAAAATATGTTGATGTTTAATATCACTTTGTATAAGAAATGGTTGAGAGTGGAAAAATTTAATTGAAAAATTTGACACTATGGATCATGTTGTAAATTCTCTTACAAAGCCAGTAACCATAGATAAGCTCTCTTGGTGCAAGAAGGTCATGGGCCTTGATTACTATACTTGATTTGTATTATGTAGATATCCATGGTGTAATTTACAATGTATGATTCCAAGGGAGAGAATATTAGGATGTATGTGCCATCAACCTTGTAAATATTTAAATAATATATTATTTTCCCAATGTCATTTATAATTTACCCATAAGAAGTTAAACCGTTTAACCAACGATGGTGAAAGAGACCATGTAAAGGCAAAGTTACTTTTATTGTTTGTCCTCTAGGAAAAGGATAAAATAACTATGTGACCCCTCTTGGAATATCCTATTTTGAGGTGCTTAGACTCTTTTTAGGAGTTGTAAGAGAATATATGATGGTTGTAATAGTCATTATTTCTATGACAATATTTATGACAAAATCCTTACATGGGTGCACATGCATCAGAGATTCCTTGTGACAATTGTAAGGGCATCTATAAGAGGCTATTTTGGGAGGTGGGTGTGAGTCTTTCCAGGTGGTTTTGTTGCATGTTGTTTGATGACACCATAGTGGTATTCATCCTCACAAACTCCTATAAATTGGTGCCTTGAGCTAGTGTTTTTTATTTGGTCTTGTTTAGTTTGTAGGGTAATAGAGTGATGTTAGGTTTTATAGAGGTCTACCAAAAAGTGTATTGTTGTCGTATTATTCATTGGATTAGTAATATACTTGCCTCTATTTTTGTGATGGAGTTTTTTGTTTCGCAAGGGTTTCTCCACCTAAATTTGGTGTTTTATGTGCAATGGTTTTCTTGTTCTTGTTTTGATTCTACAATCACTGTGTTAATGGTTAATCTTTAGTTTCAGATTTGCAATAAATTTGAGTTTAATTTCATATTGCAGGCTTTCTTCACCTTATTTTACAACATTCATTTTTATTTTTTATAATTTTTATAGTATACATCACTACTCCACTGAATTTGAGGAAGTATGCATAGCAATGTGATGATACCTCCCTTAATGCTAACAAGAGAGAGGTATAGAGAAATCAATTGAAATGTGACACAAAAGTGTGCAAAGGAAATAATTGTAAATGAAAACATAATCTTGCAAACCAAAAGTGCTCCTTGAGGTTTTTAGTGATGTGAATGTAATATAAGCATCAAAATCATGTATGATGTCTTGTTTGTATGATGGTGAAAGTTAGGGTTAGGGTTAAATTAAGATAATAAAACCACTAAATTACCTAATTAACCATCAAATTAAAAATGAGAGAAATCTAATAGATCTATCTATTAAAGACTGGGATTCTTATTAGATTCTTGGTTGTTTTGATAGGGATCTATCCTCCTTAAATTGAATTGAATTGGATTGTAGAAGATTAGGGTAAAATAGGTAATTATTGAATTGATTTTTCAAAAACAATGAGATATAGTCATCGTACAAAGACACCAATCTGGCATTGGGAAAAATAAGATGTCATGAATCTACTCCTAGAAGTTTGACCTGATTTTTTAGGATCAGGTAGTATCAATTCATTGTGGTCCTCCAAATTTCTCGCCATTGAAAGTTGAACCTGTTTGTCTCTATGAATTATGTCAATCTACCAAACACAACTCTATACCTATTTCTTGCACACAAAAAGAAGGGGGAAATTGTTGGGAATAGGGGTTTGCCTAAGTCAAAACCCAGTTTAGGAATTAACCTTGAATGAATTAATGCAAATACTGAAATAAATGTTGGATAGATATACACCATATTTGCAATTGTTGATGATGATGATTTGCTCTTTAAATGTAATCACAAATGTTGTATGAAATGTCTTGAACATGACAAAACCCTAATCACACACACATGCTTGCATAAGATTGACGTAATTTTGTTCCATAATGGTTGAATGATGAATATGCAGCCTTGAAGATCTTTGAAAATGTCTAATTATGAATGCTTCACAGATGCACAAATATTATATTGCTTGTAGATGGAGGTTTAGATATAAAATAAATTAATATAATGTCTTTATATAGGGATTCTATGTAAATTACCAATTAGGCTGACCTCCAACGGTCATGTGGAGCCATGAGGATCAAATCTTACTGATGAGATATAGTTGTCACCCTATTTCAAATTGGAGCCAGATTGAGCTAGACTATGGTGTTTTAAGGTGCCACGATCCAAACTAGGGTGTTCCACGCCCTAGTTCCACCTCAATCAGGACCAAACCAATGCTAAAATGGGGTGGGTATTCCATGGTAGGACCCACAAAAGGTTTTTCATGGCCTCCAAGGTAGAGAATAGGCACAAACAAACCTAGAAAGGGGATGAGGATAGGACACACTAAAGTAGGGGCACAAACATGAGGTTTAAATTGTCCTGGTGATGATTTATGACATTACATTTAGCCCCACTTTAATGGGAGTATGAGCCTATGCAAATATTCAAGGTAAAGTAGATGAAAGATGAAAAAGAGAAGAGCAATTAAGAGCGAGATCACATCACTAATTTTGAGGAACCAAGCCCCCAATATTAGTATCTTAACTCATATAATTGCATGCAAGGGCACACAAAAGAAGACCAAATAAACAAAGACAAACAAAGACAAAAGATAAAAGACACACAACACAAAAGCTAAAAAAGAGAGCAAAAACTCAAGTCAACCAACCAAAGAGACCTCAATAATCAAATGTCTCAACAACTAATATCATTCTCAAAATATCATCACAAGGACATTAGTGATCACATAAAAAGAACAAGAGCACGCACCAAAGCATGAACTACAAATAGCAAAGCTATGAGCTCATGAGGAGAAGAAAAGAGAAGACATGGATACACATTCTAGTTGTGTTTTTCGAGGTGATCCAAGAGTGAGAGAAGACATGGATATCACATTATAGTTGTATTTTACTAGGTGATCCATGTTGGGGAGGAGAGTAGGAATAATTTGGTTGTGTTTTGCTAGTTCCACTCATCCTACTATGTGTGCAATTGTCTAGTTTTAGGTGTTAAGAATCCCATATAAGAGTTTATTTTCTTTGGTTTTGAGCATGCAAAAACTTGTGTAAGAAATTAAATGAAAATGCAAATGTGTGTATGGTATCGAGAACATCTCGTGTAAGTGTTTGTTTGCTTTGGTTTTGAGAATGTGTGGGCTCGTTTAAGACAAGTATATGCCTAGTTTCGATGACATCTCATGTAAGAGTTTGTTTTCTTTGGTTTTGAGAATGTGCACCTCATTTAAGACATATATAAATGTTGCATCTATTTTTGGGCATGAAGCATCTTATGTAAGACTTTGTTTTCTTTGGTTTTGAGAATGAACACCCCATTTAAGATATTGAAAAATATAGTACAAAGAGGGAAATATGTATAACCCCTCTTTAATATGTCAACATAGCCCTATGTTAATGTCTTAAGGAAGCTAGAAACAAGGATACTGACCTTCAACACCAAGGAGATATCCTTTTAAAAAATAATGTTCATAAATCCAAGCTAAAGAGGCAATACTAAATTACAAGCAAGGATAAATAGTTGAAAAAGAGATATCCTGCAACAAGTGTAAAGGGAATCCTTGGAGGAGAAGAGATCTTTTCTCAAAGACATATACCTCCAAGAGGATATTTTGAACAAACATAACATCTTCTAACAAAATAAGGGAAGGGAAATGAGAATGCGTACCTTCCTCCTATTGCTAGGTAAAGGGATTCTTGATGAAGGATGACACACTTTTGATCCAAAGTGAGGGATTTGTTTATAATAGATATATATTGCCAAGTGAAGAAGAGGTTGTTGTCAAGGATACACACCTCTTGCATAAGAGATGATCCTTGAGAAAACAACAAATTCACACAAGGAATGACATCAAAACATTAGTAAGCGCCACTCAACATTGCAAAAGTGAATCCTTAGAAATGATAGTAAAGATAAATTCCCCTTAAGTGTAGGGACAATGAGAAGAATTACACAATCTCTAACAAGAGATTAGACATAAGAAAATGCACAATGTACTCACATGAAGGAATATTCAATGCAAGAAAGACATCAAGATATGTAGAATGCAACTCTATAAAAGAGGTAATCTTCAAAGAAGGAAAGATTAAGATGAAGGATCACATACCCCTTAAAGAGGGATTATTCATAACAGATGTAACATTTTATGCAAGAAAGGATGTCAAGTTATTAAGAATGCAACCCCAAAAAAGAAATAGTGAAATCATAGATAGCGAGAAGAAATAGGATAATATTCTTGCCCCCCAAGCATAGAGGCAAGAATGAATTATGTTGCTGCCCCAAGATTATTGATATTGAAAAATCATCAGCTCTTATGAAAAATAATCCCCAATGAAGTTAAGTACTAGTTTCATAGGGTGAGGAGCAACATGAAGGGTGAATGGAGTGGTAAGACACTACCTCTTCACCAAGGAAGAGTGCAAAATTAGTTGTAAGAGCTATGCAAGCTCTATCATATTGCTCTTGAACAAATATTTTAAATGCTTTACAATTTCCAAGAGAATGAGAGTAACTACTGTTACCCTCCTCATTTTCGTGAGACATTTTGTTCTCACGTTATTAAAAAAAATAATAAGTGTTTTATTTAGTCTGGGCTTGTGTAAGTCTTGGTTTTTGTTTTGTTGAAGTTTTTCTTGAACTAAACCTCTTACTTGAACCTCATCTAAGTTCAAGGTTCAAGTTCAAGCGGAGTATGTTGTATCACGACCTTGTTTTTAAAAGAGTTAAAGATCTTTGTAACAATTGTAATTGAAATTGAACTATTGAACCTTTTCAAAAAGTTCAAAGTTCACAGTTCAAAGTTCAAAGTTCAAGGTTTGGGTTCAAAGTTCAAAGTTCAATGAGTTCACAGGTTCAATTTCAAAGGTTCAAAGTTAGAGTTCAAAGATTCATCAGATTAAACAGATGCAGGTTCAGAGTGTGTGAGTTCAAAATTCGGCGAGTTTAATAATCCAATAACATTGGCATGAGTTGTAAGTAGTATAACATGTTGGTTTACCAAACAATCTAATAATGGTGATTTTTCTAAGGCTCGATGTATTTCAGAGGTGCTCCTAGAGCTGATTAATGTTAGTTTTAATAACAGGAATGTTTTTAAAAATGATCACTGAGCTGAGAGTAAAAGTGTTTGGATGGCTTTCGAGATAGCCAAACTAACAAATACAAAGTCCAACCTTCATGTTACAAAGGAAGATTCAGCTTCTTAAAAGTTGAATTTAAATATGAATCCATATGTTGATAACAAAGGATAGCAGCTAATAACGTTTTCAAAGAATTATTTCAGCAACACGGTATTACAAACAATCTAAAGATTTACAATCCTTATCTATTCTAAAGAGAGATTTGTCATAAAATAGAGCTTATTCCTTCAAATGGTAGCTTGAAGTGGTGATCCATGTGTAAGTCTTGGCATGCATGTTGTTTGTAGTTTTCAATGCAACTTGTAACCACGAATTTTCTGAGTCTTTTTTTAAGATAGAAAAATCAATCTCTGTGCGAAGGGGATAACTCTCAATTCAACCGTTGGATCTAAATGAATTCTTGATATGCTTTAGAAAACCTAGTTTTTAAAATCCTCACCAAAGTGATTTCCAAAATTATGTCTGGTTCACAAGATATGGATAATAGAGCACATAACTGTCAAAATTGTCAATGACAGTCACATTAATTGGGAGATACTTGGGTTTTTACTCACATAAACTCAAATACTAAGGAAAGTGTGCAAGCATTTTCACCTATAAGTGAAAATTTATTATTCACCGAGGCTAGCAAGGACAATTATGTATTAAAATATTTGAGCTTTATTTACCTAAAGGTGAGATTGTATTCACGAGAATGTTAAGTGAGAAGGAAATAAATAATCTTTTCAAGAATCAGTTATTGATAACTGAAAGTCTCTTAAAAAAAAGAGACTATATATATGTAATGAAAGGAAAGAGGATGGATTATTTTTCTTTTTTCTATTGTTTTTGATTAAGGAAAATCAGGTTTTTAAGGGACCCAAAACCCGCTTACATAATGAGAAGATAAGCATAAATGAAACTAGAAAGAACGGGACAAAGGAAGAAAGGCTGCAAAAGAACAGTAGAGAAAACAACAGCCAAGGAAAAGAACAGCATAAGGCCAGCGAGAAACTGGCAACCTAAAAATAGATTACATGTCAAATGAAAATCTTTATAGACTCTTCTGCATCCTTAACCAACATCATCATCGCATTAGCTGCCTCTTTCAGGTCTTTGTTTTCCTGCATATGGTGGGTGTCTTTGGTCTTCAACTCCAGCTCACTGGTAGCTTGCTTGGTTTTGCGTCTGGGGGAGTGAAGAATAGAACTAGTGGCCGACACATCATCAATGATCACTATCTCTTTATTCTGCTTGTTCTTCTCTAGACAAGAAACCAAAGTGTTCATGTTTTGAGAAGACACCTTAAAACCTCAAGACTATGCTCCATGAATTTCTTCAAGGCCTTCTCAGTTTTTGTAATCCGGTTGATTATAAGTTCATTATCAACCTCTCCCTTTTCTTTGATAATTCTAACCACATCTTCAAGATGCTTTAAATCTCCCTTAAATCATATCTTTTTCCAGCCAGTCTAGAATTTCTTCTTCGTCCTCTGCCTCACAGGTATCCTCTGCAGCATCCTCTTTACCTTTAGTGTTGGTATTCTTAATCAAGTTCTCAATTTTATAATCCAAATCTCTCTGTTTATTCTGAATACTAGAGATGTTATCAAATACCCATTTCTAAAAAATTGAACATTTCCAAGGTACTATTTCTGGCAGCATTCAGAATGGAGTCTGTGTTCTCCATAACCAGAGTAGAGCCCACAGACCTAGGGTTTCCCTCCTCCATGTTGTGTTGAACATCATTCCTGCTATCCAAGACATAAGGGTTATTCTTTGCTTCTAGCTCTTCAACATCCTCTTTTCTCTGCTCATTCCCTTCCTCACCCTCAACCTCTTTCTTTTTCTCATTCTCTGCCTCTTCATCTACCTCCTTCCCATGTTCCTCCTTAGAACCAACATTATCTTCCGTGTCTTCTTTAGTTTCATCACCAACCCTCAATTTCTTATGCAGAGGAATATTAGAAGAATCTTCATCGGAATCAAAGCCATCATGACCCTCAGAAATGTGGGCATTCTCCACCAAAGGATCTTCCCTATTAGCCCTAGCTTTACCCTTCAAATGCTCATAAATTAACAAAATAAGGCCTTAATGAGCAATGGAGTAGGATTTAGGTTTTTTGGCATGGTCGACTAGGCTATCATTAAGGGAAGAAGCTAAATAGAAGGGCAACAAAATCTTTGAGCCATGGCGAAAATAGTTAAGGATGACAAAATGGTAATTGTAAACCTTTGAAAACCTTCTATCAACCGTTAGGTATTCCATTAAAACTCGCAACATTTTCTACCTGAAAAAATTTACATGGTAAGGGAGCTAGTAGAACACATTTTCCTTCTAGGCGAACTGAGCCCTTTCTTCATCATTTTTAGGGAAATTCTTGGTAGCTTCCACCGAGAACTTGCGGTCTCTGTAAAATTTGGTGCCTTCCTCCTACAATCTTGTAACCTCTGCCACCAAATCTTCATCTAGCTTCCATGTCTAGCCAAATAGACTGACTTTATTATTGCTCCAGCCCTTGGCAAAACCATGTGACACCGACTTTTTACTCCTATGTAGTTTTTCCATTTAATCAGTGAATCCATATCTGTGCAACCTTCGCCATATTTTCCTTTCGCTTTTCCAGTTTTCACAGCTGGAAGGCTCATTGCGATTAAGATTACCCCCAGAATGCAATGGTTATTCAGGTTGAAACCCTCAACAGAGCACGAAATACCCAAATGCTAAAGAAACAAGACATCTGGAATCAAACTTAGACATTGGAATCAAAAAATAGGGTGATTTTCTTGTTATTTGAATAGTCTTTAAGACATTCAATATAAACCAGCACTTAATATGATTAGGCCCGTCACACCGGTTCTCATTATCACAATGCCTTAAACAAGTAATCAACTAACACTCCACATCACTCCAATATCTATCTTTGAGATCCGAACCCAGAAAAGTAATAATAAAATTAACTTGTACCATGGACTCTATAAAATAATAATTGCTCACGGACTCCCTTCTTACAAGAAACTTCTCCGATATATTTAGTATCCTCCTCTAAAAAAACCCCCTCATTAGCCAATAAATCAACTACCCTGTTACCTTCCCTTAGGGTATGGGTAATAATCATAGTATCATAGGCATCTAATAATTTTTTAGCATTATCAATGATATTATGAATGTTCCAAGAAGGGGAACTAATACCTTTGATAGCCTGAATAATATTGAGAGAGTCCCCTTCCAGCCATATTTTTTTAAAGTTAAAACTCTGAGCAAGCTGGAGACATTTTAACATTGCCAGAGCTTCTGCCACATGATTGTTTTGAACTCCAAAGGGAGAGGCAATAGCAGCAACACAAAAACCATAAGAATTTCTGATGACTTCTCCCCCTCTAGCCTTCCCAGGATTACCTTTAACTGCACCATCAAAATTCACCTTAATCCAATCATGAAAAGGGAACCTCCAAACAACATTATCTCTCTTGCTCTTTATATCAGATTTGCAAACCTTGTGAGTCAACTTCCATTCAGTAAGGATGCTTTTCTCATTATCAATCATATTAAAATAGCTACATTGCTTATTGTTTTTGTGTATGGTATTGATGTTTTCTTTAATTGCCCTGCAAATATTTTCAAAAATCACCTGAGAAGAACACTTAGCCTCCCTAAAAATTCTATTGTTTCTCTCTTTCCAAATATACCAACAAGTCATAGGAAGGAAAAAGGACCAGAGGGTCTTAATGAGAGGAAGTTTGGTAGGGAAGATCCATTACAAGATGACTTCCTTAAGACTATTGTGCATGACCCAATCAACTTTCCATTGCATCCAGACTTTACTCCAGATTTCCCAGGTAAAAGAACAATGAATAAACAAATGATCCACAGATTTTGCCTCTTTCTGACATAACTCACACCTATTAGGAAACATGAATCCTCTTTGAGCCAAGTTATCAATGGTAAGAATCTTGTTGTGAGTTGCAAGCCAAAAAAATATGTTAACTTTAGGAATGAGGAATCTATTCTGGATTTTAGTCCATATTGGGTTGCAGGCCTGAGTAACAGTGTTTTTATAAGAAGAGGCAACAATGAAATTACCCCTAGGATTGCTCTTCCATAGGAACACATCATCAGAATCTTTACTAACAAAAAAGGACAGCAAATCCTGTTGGAGCAGCGAAAATTTAGCATAAACTGTATCAAGTCTAACCCATTTATCCTCCTTCCAATAATTACAAACCATAGAACCATACCTCCTTTTGTATTCTTCAATGAATTGGCTGCAATCCTGGTTATAAAGAGGTTCATCTTTAATCCAAACATCCTCCCAGAACCTGATTTTATCACTTTGCCAAGGACCCATCCAACTCCAACTTTAGCAACTTTTATAGATTTGATCATACTATTCCATATGAAAGAACCACCAGGCATATCTTCATAGTAGAGAAGAGATTGAATTAGTTGGTTATGTATATATTTATCAAACCACACCCTACTCCAATCTTTCTTAATACCAAAAACCCTCCAAATATGTTTAGCAAGCAAGGCTTTGTTGAAAGTTTTGAGAACTTTAATACCTAATCCCCCATTACTCTTAGGATTATAGAATTTATCCCAGACAACCAACGCTATCCTTTTCTTATCTTTTACCCCCGACCAAATAAATCTTTTATGAATTCTTTCTAAAGCTTTAGCAAATTTAACCGGTATACTAAACAAACTAAGAGCATAAACAAGAAGATTTTGAAGAGCAGCTTGAAGAAGCTAAAGCTTACCAACCTGAGATAGCATACATCCTTTCCAACTTGCCAATTTTTTTGTTTAGTTTGTCAATTAATGGATTTCATAAAGAGTTTGGAGGAGCCAAACCAAGAGGGAGACCCAAATAAGTAGAGGGGAGTAGCTCCACCTTACAATGAATAATGTTAGCAATCCTCTGCTACCTCAATATTGGGGTATTGATGAAATAAATAGCAGATTTCTCCCAATTAACTTATTGTCCAGTAGCCAAGGAATAAGAACTGAGAGCACCTATGAAGGCAGTAGCCTCACCAACAGAAGAATATCCCATCAAAATTGTATCATCAACAAACTGTTGATGTGTACAGGAAACATTAGCAGAAGAGGGATGCAACCCCTTGATGGTTTTATTCATTTTCAACTTTTGAATCAATCTGCTCATACATTCCACCAAGATAGTGAAAAGAATAGGAGAAATATGGTCTCCTTGCTTGAGGCCCCTAGAAGATTTAAAAAATCTAGATGGAGATCCATTTATAAGAATAGAGAAATTTGGAGTAGATATCAATTCTCCAGTGATTTTAATAACCTTCTCATCAAATCCTTTTTGCTCCTCAAAGATAACAAAGGGGAGAACAACCAACAATCTAGAAGTGATGGCTTTTGAAATAATCGTGTAAAAGGAATTACAAAGGCTTATAGGCCTAAACTTTCCCATAGAATCAGCTCCAGCCACCTTAGGAATTAGAGCAATAAAAGTAGAATTGATTTCCTTAAGAATTCTTTTGGATCCAAAGAATTCTTTGACAGCATTGACCGTGTCTTCCCCAACAATATGCCAATATTCCTGAAAGAAGAACATGGGAAAGCCATCTGAGCCCGAAGTCTTATCCCCTTGAAAGGAAAAAATAGTTTTTTTTAATTTCATCAGCTGTAGGGATAGTAGATAATAACTTATTCTGAAGAGGTTCAATCATCTTAGGAATGTTACCAACCAGGTCTTGTTGCTTAACAATGTCAATATCCTTACTACCGGTAAGGAGGTTAGAGAAGAACCTAACAGCTTCATCACCAATGTCATCATCTTTGAGAAGGATTTTGTCATCAACAATTAATCTAGAGATTCTGCTAGCAGCTTTATGCTTCATAGATGTCATATGAAAGAATTTAGTGTTTCTATCATCAGCTTCCAACCAAATAGCCCTAGATCTCTGCCTCCAATAAATTTATTCTCTTGATATAGTGTTGTGTAGTTTGTCTAGAACCTCATCTTCTTTAGCCTTGGGAAACATCTTATAACCATCTTTCTGAATTGAGTTTTGAATCTGTTCTAATTCCTCCTTCAACTTCCTCTTGGATTCAAAAATATCTCCAAAAACCTTTTTATTCTAGATCTTAATGTTATCTTTGGTGTTTCTTAATTTTTTAGAACTTTAAACATGGCAGAACCATCCACATTAATATTCCACCATTTGGCAATGGAATTTTCCAAGGAAGGGTGTGAAATCCATATTTTTTCAAACCGAAATGGAAAACAGTGTTTGCCCTTAATAGAATCAACAACAAAAGAAATGGGATAATGATTTGATCCTATTCTGTTAATAACAGACAAAGAACATCTAAACTTAAGGACCCAGTTAGGAGTGATAAGGGATCTATCAAGCCTTACCTGAATAAGATCTCCTCCATCCCTTTGGTTAGACCAAGTGTAGGAAGCTCCAGAAAGATCAACATCAATCAAGGCATTGGAATTGATGAAGTCCATAAGGTCAATCCCGTTATCCAGTTGAGCTTGAGTTCCTCCAAATTTGTCAATTTCTTGCAATGGGGTGTTGAAATCTCCCATCAACAACCAGCTATACTAAGAGAAAAACCCCCTTTTCTGCTGGATTTTGTCCCAAAATTTACTCCTAGAAGCTTTAGAATTTGGGGCATAAATGTTGGTAACCACACATTCCTGTCCTTCAACAATACATTTAACTCTCATAGAAATAATATTAACAATCAGATCTCCATCAATAGTTTTCTTATTCCAAAATATGGCCACCCCACCTGACGCCCCATTCGAGCTACTACCACAAACACCTCCCTGTTTGAATGATTTTAATTTTTCAACTTTTTCCTTACTCATTTTAGTTTCCTGAACCAGGATGATGTCCGGCTTATGATCTCTGATAAAATTCCTTAATACATCCTGTTTATGGAGACCATTTAGGCCTCGTATGTTCCAGAAAATTTCCTTCATTTGGAAACCTAGGAGCACGATTCCTAAATGGTTCGCTGCCTTCCATCAGCTATGTTTTATTTGCTCTCTTGTTCCCTATGTCACTTAAAAAAGAGAGGGCAACATAGTTTTCTGGACTGCACAGTTTTATTTTATAAAGGTGTTGAGTCTATGAGCCCACATTTTGGATTGATGGAATGAAGAAGAATTTGTGATCTATGCATTTGTCAATATTTTCTTTGATTACAATGAGATTTGTTTCTCTTGTGATTACCTTTCATTGTCTTTTCTGTTACATTAAACTATGTATGCATTTGATTCTTAAAACTTTGATTTTAGAAATAACTTGTATATTGGAAAGAAATTTGTTGTTAGCTCTTTGCCTGGGCCTTGTCCTTTGAGGAATGAGAGAGACTCGATCAGAGTCCAGGGCATTTTGATTCTGTTAGAAAGGGTATTTTTCATGGGTGTGGGTAATTAAACTGTGGTTTACTTATCTTCATTCACTTCATTTTAAATCAGTTTTTCACATCTACTTTCATGGTTATGGGTAAATGTTAGTTTGTCTTTATTGCTTTCTGGTTAAAAGCATATTCAGAAAACATAAATTTTATCCAACGAAGGGAGTTGTACCTTCATATCAAAATTTAGAGAGCACTTGCACTTACCATTGCAAGGGATTCAACTGTTGGTTCTTTTTTTTGTCTTTCAATTTGGGCATTTGTGAGTCATTTTTGAAAGGTATTTAAGAAAGACAAATCTGTTAACCAACAGATTTTTTGTGACTTTGTTGGGGAAAGAATCGAAGTGCTGGTGTTTTCAAATTTCCTCAAAAATATTAATGGTATTTTCCCTAGAATGAAATTTGGCAACTCTCTTTATGTCTGGTTGAAGAATTCCAGTCTGAAATCATGGCTTTGGTTGTAACACAGCCATGGGGAACTCATTTTGGTCCATTTGCTCTACCACAATATTCAACCCTGCCTAAAAGATCAAGCAAATGCTTTCCAAAGTTTGTTGGAGACAAGATTCAAGATCCAGATGATCATATTAAAGTAGTTATTGTTGCCTGTGGAATTCTTGGAGTGCAAGAAGAAGATGTATTTGTGAGATTGTTTGTTGAAAGCCTCACTAGAAATGCTAGAGAATGTTTTTAGAATTTAGAATATGGATGCATAACCAGCTGGAATGATTTAAAGGTAAAATTTATTGACAACAAGAAATAGATGATGTTGGCTTTGTTTCTTTCGTAACAGTTTTTAATGAGAAAGATTTTTGAGCATCTTCTGTGACTGAGAATGACACTTCTAACATTGCAAGGGTTTATTTTTTCCAGGCTGATGGATTTGATCCTTCTGAGGGTGTAGATGATCATGTCATCCAACAAAAAGAATTGGCAGCTTGCCCAACCACACCTTCTATTAAACAAACTTTTGATGATATGAATAATGAGGAATTAAAGAAAAGTTTTTTGGAAAAATTTTCTTTTTCTAATTTTGAATCTTTCACATTAAAAATTTCTAATGCAGTTTCAGCAAATGATCAAGCAAGCATAAAGGACCAGCATGAGAAAGAAATAGATAGTTGTGGACAGTTGGGGTTGCTATGCAAATGGATTGAGTTTCTTTTCAATTCACTTGTAGTTGTGATGAAGGACACTTGCAGACTGAGTGTTTGAGAAATTATGAGAGTGTCAGAAAACAAGTGGAAGGCACTAAATTATCTATTGCTGATACAATATCTAATATGCAGCCAAACTTTGAAACATTCAGATTTGGTGATGAAAGTTTTGAAAATAGATTGTGCCTAGAAGAGTCAAGCAGTTACTCGATGCTGGAGTCTTTTTATTTTGAGAATGATGTCATATCAGCTCTATCTCAGAAACCAACAAATGAGGATGAGTGTTGCTTTCAAAATTCTTATAGAGGTTGCCCAATTCAAAGTCTGGTTAATTATTTAGACAATTTGGCACAACATTCTAATGCAAATTTTAAATCAACAATGTACAGCATAATGTCAGGACATCTGAGTTGGCATCAGAAATGTATAATGTAGAGTGACTTTTTGGACCCAATATTTTATTTAAAAATATTTTACAATACATTGTTGTTGGGTCTCTTCTCACGGTGGTTGCAGGCTGGTAGTTGGGAATGATGCTTCTTTCTTACTGGCCACTTTTCCGCACCGACTCATATTTCTCCCAACCAATTAATGGTTTTGCATGAGCAGCCTGGAGTTTTCTTGAGGTAAAGGGGTTTTTCCACCCCTGTACATATTTGCAAGTAAAGTTTTTGGTTTGTTGTACGCTTTAGTGGTTTTGTCTGTTGCCATTTTTATGATTATGTTGTGATTGTCATTGATGGACACACACTTGCTATGAGATCACTTTTTGAATGTACGAGTTATGCTCAACTGGTATTTGTTCTAAACCAGTATTATGTTATAGTCTTTAGATTATCGATGTTATGCAGAAAGTGTTTACCGATCTCAAGTGGTATGAAGACCCAAGCGGCATGAAGAGCTCAAGCAGTTTGAGGATCTCAAGCGGAGCGGAGAAAAGGAACTAGAAGCGACAGTTATCATTTTCCCAGTCTTCATTTTTGTCAACTCATAATCTATTTTATAATTGAACTGGTATTACTCTGAGTTACCAACCGGTAACCGATAAAGTTGTATAAACCGGTAATACTCTGTGATGAGTTACCAACCGGTATATTTTTGTGATGAGTTACCATCCACCAACACTTTGATAGTGATTTTGTGTCATGTTACCAAATGTGTCTAGATACAATGAACCTAGGAACTTGCAATGTAATCCTATTGGACCGACATGAAATCAAATTCCTTTTAAGGACATCATGTCTAGGGTTTTATGTGTGTGTAGCTATTAGATTTTTTGGTGGTTGACGAAGTTCTTGTATGTGCGATCTTAACTGAGAAGATCAAGTCTGTGTGTTGTAACAGAGTGTGGATTTACTGAAGACTGAAGTAATGCTAAAATGCATTAATGAGCTATCAAGGATCTAACTAAGCATATGGTGCAAATACTTAGATCACTCACTTGTTGATTACTCACATCTTCGGCAAGTTTGAAAACCTTAATCGGGTAGGCTTACCAAAGCCTTTGTAAATCATCTAACAAGGTGGTTCACATCTGTGGATCTAAAATCCTCTCACAAGGTAGTCTTTAATCAGACTTATCTCCTAACAGAGATTGAGATTCCTAACAGGATCTGTTCTGGTAAAGAACATTGTATGACCTTAACTGGTCTGACCTTAACCAGTCTGGTTACTATTCTGCAGATAGTTACTTGTGAGTTTCATCTCACCATGGTTTTTCCCATTTGGGTTTCCACGTCAAAATCTCTTATGTTACGGTGATTGTGCTTTTGTGGGTGAATGCCTTATTTGTTGTTTGGTTTGCATGTGTTTTAACTAGTGTGTTTCCAAAACTGTTTTACCGGCTTAGTGCTAGACTGTTTAAGTGTTTAAGTACAATGATTTTTGGTATACTAATTCACCCCCCTCCTCTTAGTATTCATCAATTGGTATCAGAGCCAACCTTTCTATAAGTCTAACCACTTGGAAAGAGATATGGGGGAATATACTACGAGGGAACCTACTCATCGGCTCACTCAGATTGAGAAAGCCTATGATGAACTCAAAGTCAAGTATGAGACCTTTATGGCTAAAAGAAGAGAGCATGTTGAAAAACTGATGGAGCTAACTGAAAACAGTTCTTTTGACAAAGTGGACATGGAAGCCCTAGTTCAAGAAGTTGAAAAACTGAATGAGTCCAATGCCAACCTAAGAAGGGAACTTGAAGGACTGACTATTTGAATTTGTCAAGAGCTTGAGAACCAGAGAAAAGCTGAAGATCTGGTAAAGGACAAAGATCATGAGATCTTCAAGTTGAAGCAAGAGATCAGTGCACTTAATGCTCATCTTCATGAAAATAAAATGGAAAAGGAAGAAATGCAAGGTGAACTACACATGGTTGTTTCTGAGAATGCAACCTTAAAGGAATCCAATGTGCTATTACCAAAGAACTTACTGAGTCAAAGGAAATACTTGCCAAATTCAATAAGAGCATTGTCAAGCTAGAGCAAAAGCTTGAATCAGCTAAACCGGTAAAGAATACCAATGGACTTGGTTTCTTTGATTATGAGGAAGGTGAGACCTCTAGAACAAAAGATGGAGCATCAAAGAAATAACCGACACCAAAGGATAAAGGTAAGCAAAAGTTCAAACCTGTTTGCTTTAATTGTCTAAAGGAAGGACACACTGCCAATGTATGTAGAAGTAAGGCTTACAATAATTTTCCTTATTTTCTAAACGATAAGCCTAGACCCAATAGATTCAATGGTAATTGTTATCCATGCAACAAGTTTGGGCATAGAGTATTTGAATGCAGGTCTGTCATGCACAACACTGGAAGGTATACTCAAAGGAGTCAAGGAGTGTTTTCTGAACCTTCTAGGAACCGGAACCCAAACTAGTTTAATACCTATAATCATCAATCTGGAAGCAGTGGCTATCAAGTAGCAACCAGATGGAAAGCAACTTGTTTGATCTGTCATGGTCATGGTCACACTACTGCAACATGCAAAAGGAAGAATGGAAACATGAATAATGGACCTTGGAGATCACTTGGAATGATTTGTTATCATTGCAACAAACCGGGTCATACAACAAGATTCTGCAGAATAAGAAAGATTATATCAGATGATATATCGGTCACTTCAGAAGGAAATATTGATGTTGAAACTATTCAAGCGGATATGAAGAAAACCTAGAAGAAGAAGCCAGAAGAAGTGATTCAAGAAGAACCGGTTTCTGCACCTAGTGTGGAAGTCACTGAACTAACAAACTAAGCATCAGAAAAGCTTAAGGGGAGCAAATGGTGAAATGTTTCAAACCCCCAGTTTACACTGGTAAAAGACCTTAACCGGTATGTGATACCTGTCAATTGGCAGAAGACCGGAAATGGAAAAGGCAAATTAGGGTTTACACCCTAATAGTGGAGCATTTATTATGGTAGGTGAAGAACTTGTTCAAAAGGATTTTTCAAGTCATTTTTCACTTATCAGTTCTCGAGCGAAGAAGTTTTTTTAAGCACTAAGCGAAGAAAAGTGATTTGGATGGCGATTCAAAGAATTTTCAAAACTTTGAAGAAAAATCAGAAGCTAATATCAATCGGTCAAGTGTAGAGCACAAAGCGGTATTTCAGCAATCGAAGGAGTGTGTGGCGAAGTATAATTTGCGAGCCCTAAGTTTTGATTTAAAAAGGTATTTTTTTCAAATTTCTCTATTTTATCATGACTTCCGCATCACACTCTAGCTCTAGTGCACCTGTTGATTCAGTAGACTTTATTCAATGAAAGGCAAAATATAATGCCCTATCTCAAATACCCGCTGGTGTCATAGTCGAGGAAGGCATTTCTGATTACATTGATTGTAAAATTGAAGACCTAGGATCTCTGATGATCCATTCTCAGTTGAGTCTGTTCTGTGGGAAGGACAAGAAGATTAAACCGGAATTTAGCATCCTGGAAAAGAAAAAGCTTCACAATGTAGTCTATTTCCTTGAAGAGTTTTTAGATGATCACATCCGCATCATTCTGAGCAGAGTGCACGGTGATAAAATGTACTTAGAGCAAATGCATGACATCACACCAGAAGCGATTCATGCCATCACCAATTTCTATAACGTCGGTGAAGTGCCGACCCTAAGGAAGATCATCAAGACAGAAATGACCAAGCTCACCGGTTCTATGAGTGACCAGAGGGGTATGACCATCAATCCCATCAAGGACGATCTTGTCAAATATGTCTGCATGGTAATAGGTTACTGAACATTTTATGCTAGCAAGATCAACTATGTCTTTGCTGCAGCGGTAAATGTTGCCTACAGGATGATCATGGAAGATGCATCATTTAACTTATGCACTTGTATGCAAAGGCAACTTTTGGTGAACCTAAAGTCGATAAAACAGGACAATGCCTTGATATTTAAGTTTGGACAACTATTGGTTGGGTTGTTCTTCTACTTCCAAGGTTACTTCCCAGGAGTTGGAGATATTCAGTGGTTTGTCGATCAACCGGTTACAAAGCAAATCAAGGAAAGCCTTCAAGTGGTTGGAACTGATTATCCAGAAATTTTGAACAAATAATTTGATGAGTTTAGACGCAAGATGAGCCAAAAAGTGAGAATATCAGGCGATATTGTCAAGAAATATGAAGATGACATCTGCTTCACCATCAAAGTTGATGAGTGCATAATGGAGGCGGTTGAGCCAAGACAGGAAGAAGTGGAACCCATGGGATATGAGGTAATGTATGAAATGCTAGATGGGTATGCCTCTACCCTACTCATCTCACCCCTTGATCCAAAGGCAAAGAGAACCGGCACCTATTTGGAAAGGGTTACACCAGTTGAAGAACCCTCAGTAAAGAAGGGAAAGGCAGTGCCTTTAGCATCGGCACCGGTTACTGCAACTAGTCCCAAAGTGACCAAGCGGTCACCAGCAAAGAAGAAACCGGAAGATGCACCCACCAAAGTCTTCGAGAGAAAGTGGAAAACAAAAGATATCACACCAGACTCAGAGGACACTGTGTCTGAAGAACAACCTAAGAAGACTAGATAAACGAGGAAGAAGACAAAAGCAACCAGCAATGAATCAACAACATCTGCACCAATAAATATTCACGTTTCCTCCTCTATACCTTTGTCACATTGTCAAAGGACTATCAAAAATCTTAGAAGAAAATTGCTTAGTGATTTAAAAGAATATTTTGATGATTTCAATGACAACGAGAAAGAGGAAGTGGAACAGGAAGTCATTCAATACTTATGTATTAATGACCGGTCACCCTCATAAATTAGATCTGAGGTACCTGATTCTTTGTATAATTCATTAGATAACAAATGGTGCATTGCCATAGAGAAGGAACAAGAAATAAGAGAGGAAGTGTTTGTACAATACTTTCCTGATGTGTCTAATTCAGAACTTTATGAAGTTTTGGACAAATACAAAGGCCTCTTCTTTATGCAAAGAAGGAGACTCTTGTTGCTAGAAGGTAAAGCTCCTGAAGTGACTAAAGATACCCACTCCCTTGCTCAATCCGCTCTAAGGTTGCACCAAGTAAAAAAAGCCAACAAGAAAGCTGAGCAAGAACCGAAAAACTGTTGGTATTTTGGTATGGTTTTGTCATTGATGTCAACACCTATTAAAACTCTAGCACTTTGGAGATACAACAACATTCACCGGCAAGTAAGTAACTATTGCACAGTTACTGGTATATGGTACATTGGCACTTGGAATGGCATGGAAGACACCTAGTAATGTCAAAGACATCGTGTGGACATCTTGTCTTGAAGAATTGATTATTGGTATATTCATATTTGCATATTTTCTTTTACTGGCAAATAGGTCCAGGGTTATCCAGGGTTCCACCGGCAGGTTTATCTTTTCCAGATTAGCATGGCACGCTATGGAGATGATTAATTACTATTGTAAATGCATTAAGCCGACATGTTCAAATGGTTATTGCATCGGATATTGTATTGTTTGTAAAATGATTTTATTGTAATATCTTGTAGAGTTGACCTACTAAAATTGGTCTTAGGTTATGGTATAAATGTAAGGTCTTAATTGTAAGATCGAATGTGGAATGCGAAGAAGGCTTTTGTGAAGGTATATGCAAGATTAAGTAGAGCTATACATGCAAACATCATTTGAAGGTGAAGCTAGGTTTTTGTGAAAGCATATCAGCATTACACCGGTACTGAATCTAGCATATGAAGATGCTATTTTGAGCAGTACATTCTTATTGGATTTAACCATCCAATTGTAGTCAGTGTGACTCCCATTTGTGTTTGAGCAGTGAGCTCTAGGCGCTTGGCCTTTTTGCATGTGCAGACCCCATTTATGTACACTTAGTATCTATAGGAGTATCATTTGATTGTGGATAAGGTTTCCCACCGTGGTTTTTCCCCTTACAGGGTTTCCACATACAAATATTGGTGTTATGTGTTGTGGATGACTTTGTGTTTTATTTTCATGCATTAATCTTTACCGGTATTGCATTTATCTGTTAATTTGTCCACCGGTATAACAGACTATCTCACCGGTATTAAGCAGTAATTTGATTAAGTTGTTTTGGTTTAAATTTATTAAGACAACTGATTCACTCCCCCTCTCAATTGTCCCCGGGACCTAACAATTGGTATCAGAGCTAAGTCCTCTTTTTGCAGAAGTTTAACAACTTGAGGAGATCCAATGTCTAAGGACAGTCCTAAACTTGATGGAACCAACTCTGGGATATGGAAGATCAGGATGGAGACACATTTGAATTGCATTGGAAAGGATATCTGGGATGTTACAAAGAATGGTTATACTGCTGCTACTCCAGGTCACCCTGCTCCAGCTAACTTGACTAAAGATGAGGAAAATGATTGCAAAGCAAGAGAAGCACTTTTGAGCGCATTAACAGATCAAAAAATCATGGGATTATCAGATAGATCAACTGCTAAATCTATTTGGGATCATTTGGAAACACTGAATGAAGGAGATTCCACAGTCAAAATTGCAAAACTTGAAAGCTTCCAGGTCAGGTATGAAAATCTGAAAATGGAAGAAGATGAAAGAATTTCTGCTTTTATGGAAAGAGTAAATGAAATTGTTTTGGGTATTAAATGTTGTGGAGGAACCTTAAGTGAAGATGAAATTATTTCAAAAGTTTTAAGAAGATTTCCACCAGCATACAAAATGAAGGTTACTGCTATAAATGAGTTAAGAACAATGTCTAATACATCAGTAACTAGGGATACATTGATTGGAAAACTTTCAGCCTTTGAAATTGAGGAATTTGGTCCTATTGCTACTATAAAGACAGATTTAGCTTTCAAAGCATCAACATCATCTACATCATCATTTGACAAATCTGATTGGAAAGCCTTTTATGCAAGAGAACTTAAGGAAAGCAGGAAAGAACTTGAAGCACTATTTGCAAGGAAAACGACTAAAGGTCCAGTTGGAAGTAAGTATGAAGGTAAAGCACCCTTTAAATGTTTTAACTGCAATAAAATTGGTCATATGGCTTCAAGATGCCCTAATAGACATGCTAGACTAAGAGAAGAAGCTAGAAGGACATACAAGCCTAATCCTAAATATCAGAGATACAGATTTAAGAAAAACAAGGACAAATCTTGTTATGTTGCTGATGAAGGAGTAACTGATGACTCTGATGAAGATCCAACAGACAATGGATGGGTTTTTGTTGCTATAACAGAAGATCAACCAGCACCTGCAGTGCAACCGGTAGAATAGGCCTTAGCAGCTAAAATTTAAGTAAAGGATGAATGGATCATTGATTATGGATGCTCACATCATATGACAGGAGACAAAGGTAAATTCTTGAACTTTCAAGAATACAATGGAGGCTTAGTAGGATTTGGAGATGATAAAGCTTTTCAGATCAAAGGTAAGGGTTCAATATCTCTTGATGGTAAGCATAACACTGATAATGTCTACTATGTCGAAGGTTTAAAGCATAATCTTTTGAGTGTTGGTCAATTAGTTGAGAAAGGATTTTAGTTACAATTTAAGAATGGAAAATACAAAATCATGAACAGAATTGGTTTAGAAATTGCAACTGGTAATCAAACTAGAGGTAATATCTTTCATTTGAACAACAATGAAAAGACATGCTTGATTGCACATATAGATGAAAGTTGGCTATGGCATAAAAGACTCTATCTATAAACTTTGATTACATAGTAAAAATCAGTACTAGTAAGGTAGTTAGAGATTTACCTAAGATTGTCAAACCTCACAATACAGTATGTAAGGAATGTCAATTTGGAAAATAGGTTAGAGCTAGTTTCAAAAGTATTCCAGAAAAATCTAATAATGCTCTTGATTTAATTCATACTAATTTATGTGGTCTAGCTAGAACTAAAAGCCTATAAGGTGATAGATATTTCATGCTAATCATTGATGACTATTCTAGAATGTGTTGGGTTACTTTTCTTAGAGAAAAATCAGAAGCACTTGGAAAGTTTAAACTGTTCAAAGCAATGGTTGAAAATGAAACCGGTAAGAAAATCAAATGTTTAAGATCATATCAAGGAGGTGAATTTACATCTAAAGAATTTAATACATTTTGTGAAGTAAATGGTATTAGAAGACAGCTATCAGCACCTCAGACACCTTAGCAGAATGGAGTTGTTGAAAGGAAAAATAGAACTATCTTGGATGCAACTACAAGTATGTTATTAGAAGCAAATCTACCACATGTATATTGGAGAGAAATAGTAAGTACAATGGTCTATACATTCAACAAAGTTCACATCAAAGGTGAAACTGGTAAGACCCCTCATGAACTATGGTTTGGTATTACTCCTACTCTTAAATATTTCAGAATATTTGGAAGCAAATTCTACATTAGAAGAGATGAGTATATTGGAAAATTTGATCCTAGAAGTGATGAAGGAATATTTCTTGGTTATTCATCTAAGAGTAAAGTATATAGATGTTTTAACAAAAGATTGCAAAAAATTGTTGAGAGTACAAATGTAAAGATTGATGAACAATTCAGAGGAACTTCAAGGTACATAGATTCAAAACCAGTAACAGAAATTCTAACAAATGAAACTACACCAAATCCACCGGTACAGAGTGAAGATCCAATTACATCGGTATCATCTAAAAATTCCACTATTACTGAGGAACAACAACAAACAAAGACACCCTGGTATGTAAGATCGAATCATTCTGAAGATCAGATAATTGGAAACAAGTACAAAGGAGTTATGACAAGAGGAAGATTAGAAAATGAAGAGGTATGTCTTATTTATCAAATTGAACCATCATCAATTAATGAGGCATGTGAAGATAAATATTGGACTAAAGCTATGGAAGAAGAATTAGAGCAAATTGAGAAAAATAACACTTGGACATTAGTTCCCCAACCTAAAGATAAAAATGTAATTGGAACAAAATGGGTATTTAGAAACAAACTTAATGAAGATGGTAAGGTTATTAGAAATAAAGAAAGACTAGTGTGTAAGGGATATTCTCAAAAGGAAGGAGTTGACAATAATGAAACCTTTGCACTGGTAGCCAGAATTGAGGCAGTAAGATTGTTTTTGGCCTTTTCAGCACATAAGAACTACAAAGTATATCAAATGGATATTAAATGTGCATTTCTAAATGGAGATCTTGAGGAGGAAGTTTACATTGAACAACCTAATGGATTTTCTTTGACAAATGACAAAGATATGGTTTGTAGGTTAAAGAAAGCTTTGTATGGATTGAAGCAAGCTCCAAGAGCTTGGTATGCAAGATTGGATAAGTATCTTTTGAAAATTGTTTTTTCTAAAGGTAATGCTGACAATAACTTATACTACAAAGTGACTAATGATGACATCTTGGCTATAGAATTTTTTGTTGATGATATAGTATTTGGAGGAGAAGATGGATTGTGTAAAGACTTTTCTATCAAAATGCAGCAAAAATTTGAAATGTCTATGATTGGTGAAATAAAATTCTTTTTAGGATTGTAGATTTCACAGACTGAAAAAGGTATATTCTTGAGTCAATCAAAATACTTAAAAGAGTTACTTAAGAAATTTGGGATGGAGAACTCTAAACTGGTAAGCACACCTATGACTACAAATGATAAACTATCTTTAAGAGATGAATCTACTCCTATTAATCCAACAAGGTACAAATCTATGATAGGAGGTTTACTGTATTTAACACAAACAAGACCTGATATTATGAATGCAGTATGTATTGTTTCAAGATTTCAGAGTAATCCTAGAGAAAATCATGAATCAACAGTAAAATGGATTTTCCGGTACTTACAAGGCACTACAAATCTTGGATTATGGTATCCTAGAGATGAAAACTTTGACCTATGTGCATACACAAATGCAAATTGGGCAGGAGATGTGGATGACAAAAAAAGCACCACCGGTGGAGCATTCTTTCTTGGAAACAGATTATTTTCTTGGTTGAGTAAGAAACAGAGTTGCACATCTTTATCAATAGCAGAATCAGAATATGTTGCAGCAACAACTAACTATACACAGGTACTTTGGTTTAATCAAATGTTGAAAGATTTAAAGGTAAAATACAAGGAACCTATAACTATATATTGTGACAACACAGCAGCAATTGATATATCTAAGAATCCGGTACTACATTCTAAAACAAAACATGTTTCTATCAAACTGAATTTTCTAAGGGAAAAAGTTGAAGCAAAAGAAATAAAACTGGTTTATGTGAATACTAAAGAATAGCTTACAGATATTTTTACTAAACCTTTGCCTAAGGAGACTTTCAAATATCTTAGAGAATAGCTTGGGGTCATACCCCCACCAGTAGATATTTAGAGAGTTGATGTCTATCATCAATCGACAGAATTAATAGAGATATATTTTTACTCCGGCTTTAATGAGGAAGCTACTTCTCAGGGGGAGTAGTTGGTATATTGTAATCGGTTGGTATTTTGTATATGTATCTAACAATTGGTATTTTGGTATTTTTGTTGCAACTTTGGAATTTGATGTCAAAGGGGGAGAGATTTCTATGGAAAAACACATTATCTTGGTACAGGAAAACATAAGGAAACTCATGTTACTCTCAAGGGGAGAGATTGTTACCTTGGGGAGATTATTGGTTTTTATACTTGCCATTTATGTTTTGGCACTTTGATAGTTTTTCCATCTTGTGTTGCCATCAATGCCAAAGGGGGATATTGTTGGTATTTTGGTATGGTTTTGTCATTGATGTCAACACCTACTAAAACTCTAGCACTTTGGAGATACAACAACATTCACCGGCAAGTAAGTAATTATTGCATAGTTACTGGTATATGGTACACTGGTAGGATATAATGATCACCGGCACTTGGAATGGCATGGAAGACACTTGGTAATGTCAAAGACATCATGTGGACATCTTGTCTTGAAGAATTAATTATTGGTATATTCATATTTGCATATTTGCTTTTACCGACAAATAGGTCCAGGGTTATCCAGGGTTACACCGGCAGGTTTTTCTTTTCCAAATTAGCATGGCATGCTATGGAGATGATTAATTACTATTGTAAATGCATTAAGCCGACATGTTCAAACATTTATTGCATCAGATATTGTATTGTTTGTAAAAAAAAATTATTGTAATATATTGTAGAGTCGACCTACTCAAATTGGTTTTAGGTTATGGTATAAATGTAAGGTCTTAATTGTAAGATCAAATGTGGAATTCGAAGAAGGTTTTTGTGAAGGTATATGCAAGATTAAGCAGAGCTATACACGCAAACATCATTTGAAGGTGAAGCTAGGTTTTTGTGAAAGCATATCAGCATTATACCGGTATTGAATCAAGCATATGAAGATGCTATTTTGAGCAATACATTCTTATTGGATTTAACCATCCAATTGTAGTTAGTGTGACTCCCATTTGTGTTTGAACAGTGAGCTCTAGGTGCTTGGCCTTTCTGCATGTGCAGACCCCATTTATGTACACTTACTATTTGCAATAGTATCATCTGATTGTGGGTAAGGTTTCCCATCGTGGTTTTTCCCCTTACGGGGTTTCCATGTAAAAATATTGGTGTTATGTGTTGTGGATGACTTTGTGTTTTATTTTCATGCATTAATCTTTATCGGTATTGCATTTATCTGTTAATCTATCCACTGGTATAACAAACTGTCTCACCGGTATTAAGCAGTAATTTGATTAAGCTATTTTGGTTTAAATTTATTAAGACAATTGAATCACCCCCCCTCTCAGTTGTCCCGAGGACCTAACAAAATCAATCAACCGGATGTAGCATATGATAGTGAAGGAGTATCGGTCACTGATCAAATGGAACCCATTGATGTTGATGCCTTTAATGATGAAGATGTTACTCCAGGTACATCAACAGAAGTGACAGGATAGGAAAAATAGGCAGAGGAAGAGAAGAAGCAACAAGAAGAAGAAAAGAAGAAACTGGCAGATGAAGAAGAAAAGAGCAAAGAAGAAGAAAAGAGGAAACAGGAAGAGAACAAAAGAAAAGAAGAGGAAAATAAGAGACAAGAGAAGGAAGCAGAAAAGAAATGAAAGGAAGAAGAAAAGAGAAAAGAGGAAGAGAAGAAGAAGAAGGAGGCAGAACAAGAAGAAGAAAAGAAACAGGCAGAGGAGAAGAGAAAGGCAGAGGAGAAGAGAAAGGAAGAGGAGAAGAGGAAGCAGGAAGAGGATAAGAGAAAAGAAGAGAAGAAGAAGAAGGATGAGGATGAAGAGAAGCGGAAAGAAGAAGAAGAGAAATGAAAAACAAAGAAAGAGGAGAAAAAGAAGGTAGAAGAAGACAAGTTGAGAGAAAAAGAGAAGGAGAAAGCGACACAGAGAACTCAAGTGGAGACTCCAAAGGCAACCGGTAGTTAAGCCAGATCGGCTGACACTACCAGTCCCATTGATCTCCAATCTGCAAATGAATTGGAGCTGCTGCAGAGCATTAATCTTGCTCAAGAATGCCTGGAGGTGATAAGGAGGAAGAAGGAGCAAGACATGATCCAAGCTGCGGTGGACACTCTTACCAGTTTGATACTCGGTACCAACCTCCCTAGTACTGATTCCTCTCTGGCCCAACTAAAACTCTTATGCATAGTTGTGGAGGACCAGGTCCAAAGCCTAGAAGAGGTTGCTGAAGCAAATGCCAAGAAGGAGCATCAAAAGGCCCTGAACACTACCTTGGTGAAAAAGTTACATGAGCTCTGGTCCGATCTACAGAAGGCACAGGAAGACATCAAAGATGCAATGGATGAGGGAAAATTACTACGAAGTAAGATATGTCAACCCCATCTATTCTGTGATGATGTACTTGCTTAGAAAGACAAACTGCAATCTGATATGCAGTCATTCATAAGCACCTTCAAGATGCCCTATGATTCCTTCACCACATATGGGCAAACCACTCACCAGTTTCAACTCTAGTCTGCAAAAATAAAGGCAGAGATAAGCAACCAGACACAAAATTTGCAGGAACTTCAACTGGTCCTACTGCCAAGACTGCAAATTCTTCAGAAATGCTATCTCAATCTGGATGCCCTAATGGTCACTCAAGAGATGAGTACCTTGGATGCCATGGAAGAACAGGTCTATCAGATGCAAACGGAGAATGAGGTTGCTACCTCATTGCTTGAGTCATGGTCCTTATCCATGAAGCAAATTATGCAGGACTTTAAATCTATTTTTGACAAGTTTCATTCTTTATTGTCATAAACGCTTTTTTAGCTAATAGAAGCAGGGGTTTTTTCAGCTATATTTTGTCATTGTTGGCAAAGGGGGAGAAGTATTATGGTATTGAATTTTTTTTTTTTATGCATGCTATGTATACTTTCATGTTTATCTCTGTAAGGAGTTGTATACATTGTATTTTCTGCAAAGGGATAGTGTATATGCTTAGGGGGAGTATTTTTCATTATGGCATATTTTTTTTGTAAAACACTTAGATGTCAAATTTTTTTCCTAAGTGTTGCCATCAATGCCAAAGAGGGAGATTGTTGGCATTTTTTATGATTATGCTGTGATTGTCATTGATGGACACACACTTTCTATGAGATCACTTTTTGAATGTATGAGTTATGCTCAACCGATATTTGTTCCAAACTGGTATTATGTTGTAGTCTTTAGACTATCGATGTTATGCAGAAAGTGTTTACCGATCTCAAGTGATATGAAGACCCAAGCAGCATGAAGAGCTCAAGCAGTTTGAGGATGTCAAGCAGAGCAGAGCAAAGGAACTAGAAGCGGCAGTTATCATTTTCCTAGTCTTCATTTTTGTCAACCGGTAATCTATTTTATAATTGAATCGGTATTACTCTGATTTACCAATTAGTAACCGACAAAGTTGTATAAACCGGTAATACTCTATGATGAGTTACCAATCAGTATATTTTTGTGACGAGTTACCATCCACCGACACTTTGACGATGATTTTGTGTTGTGTTACCAAATGTGTCTAGATACAATGAACCTAGGAACTTGCAATGTAATCCTATTGGACCAACATGAAATCAAATTGCTTATAAGGACATCATGTCTAGGGTTTTATGTGTGTGTAGCTGTTAGGTTTTTTGGTGGTTGACGAAGTTCTTGTATGTGCGATCTTAACTAAGAAGATCAAGTCTTTGTGTTGTAACAGAGTGTGGATTTACTGAAGACTGAAGTAATGCTAAAATTCATTAATGAGCTATCAAGGATCTAACCAAGCATATGGTGCAAATACTTAGATCACTCACTTATTGATTACTCACATCTTCGGCAAGTTTGAAACCCTTAACCGGGTAGGCTTACCAGAGCCTTTGTAAATCCTCTAACAAGTTGGTTCACATCTGTGGATCTGAAATCCTCTCACAAGGTAGTCTTTAATCGGACTTATCTCTTAACAGAGATTGAGATTCCTAACAGGATCTATTCTGGTAAAGAACATTGTATGACCTTAACCGGTCTGGTTACTATTCTGCAGATAGTTACTTGTGAGTTTCATCTCACCGTGGTTTTTCCCATTTGGGTTTCCACGTAAAAATCTCTTGTGTTATGGTGATTGTGCTTCTATGGGTGAATGCCTTATTTTTTGTTTGGTTTGCATGTGTGTTAACCAGTGTGTTTGCAAAACTATTTTACTAGCTTACTGCTAGACTATTTAAGTGTTTAAGTACGGTATTTTTTGGTATACTAATTCACCCCCCCCCCCCCCCCCCCCCTCGCCCGCCTCTTAGTATTTATCATTGTCTTGGTCAGTTTTGTCTTGTTAGTTTTCAGTTCTTGCCCTGTTCCCCTTCGCCCCTCTACAAAACAACACCCTTTATTCCTGCAATTTATTTGACTCTATAGCCCAATGGATAAAGCACTGGTCTCAACCAAAGATTCTGAATTCTTCCCTAGTCCTTTACAGTCCTGGTCCCCAATCAGAGCCAATGTTACCCTCCTCATTTTCCTAAGGCATTTTGTTCTCACGTTATTAAAAAATAATAATAAGGAGTGTTTTATTTAGTCTGGGCTTGTGTAAGTCTTGGTTTTTGTTTTGTTTAAGTTTTTTCTTGAACTAAACCTCTCACTTGAACCTCATCTAAGTTCAAGGTTCAAGTTCAAGCAGAGTATGTTGTATCACAACCTTGTTTTTAAAAGAGCTAAAGGTCTTTGTAACAATTGTCATTGAACTCGAACTATTGAACCTTTTCAAAAAGTTCAAAGTTCAAGGTTCGGGTTCAAATTGTTCAAAGTTCAATGAGTTCATAGGTTCAATTTCAGAGGTTCGAATTTAGAGTTCAGAGATTCATCAGATTAAACAAATGCAGGTTCAAAGTGTGTGAGTTCAAAATTCAACGAGTTTAATAATCCAATAACATTGGCATGAGTTGTTTGATGTTTTAAAGAAGTAGTATAACATGTTGGTTTACCAAACAAGCTAATAATGATGATTTGTCTAAGGCTCGATGTATTTCAAAGGTGCTCCTAGAGCTGATTAATGTCAGTTTTAATAACAGGGATGTTTTTAAAAATGATCACTGAGCTAAGAGTAAAAGTGTTTGGATGACTTTAGAGATAGCCAAACTAACAAAGACAAAGTCTAATCTTCATATTACAAAGGAAGATTCGGCTTTTAAAAGTTGAATTTAGTTATGAATCCATATGTTGATAATAGAGGATAGCAGCTAATAATGTTTTCAATGAATTGTTTCAGCAACACGGTATTACAAACAATCTAAAGAGTTACAATACTCATATATTCTAAAGAGAGTTTTGTCTTAAAATAGAGCTTAGTCCTTCAAATGGAAGCTCTAAGTGGTGATCCATGTGTAAGTCTTGGCATGTATATTGTTTGTAGTTTTCAATGCAACCTGTAACCATGAATTTTTTGAGTCTTTTTTTTGGAGAAAAAAAAAGTCTCTGTACAGGGGGAATAACTCTCAATTAAACCATTGGATCTCAATGAATTTTTATATGTTTTAGAAACCCTAGTTTTCTAAATCCTCACCGAAGTGATTTCCAAAATTATGTCCGGTTCATAAGATATGGATAACAGAGCACAAAATTGTCAAAATTGTCAATGACAGTCACATTAATTGGAAGATACTTGGGTTTTTACTCACATAAACTCAAATACTAAGGAAAGTGGGCAAGCATTTTCAACTATAAGTGAAAATGTATTATTCACCGAGGCTAGAAAGGGCAATTATGTATTAAAATATTTGAGCTTTATTTCCCTAAAGGTGAGAATTACGGGAATGTTAAGTGAGAAGTGTAGCGTCCTAAAATTGCGACACTTGCAATTTCGACTGCATTTCGGTCTTCACGATGGCGATGCAACACGGAACCTGAATGGAGACCCCGAAACTTGTCCACGACACTAAAAACTGCATTTTCTAGCACCCTGGCCTGAACCTCCTTTGCACCCTGCTGTCCCGGGAGGTGGGACCAGAGCGCCCAGTGCCCTGGTCCTTCAGGACCAGGGCACCCAGTGCCTTGGTCCCCCAGGACCATGGCGCCCAGCGCCCTGGTCCCTGGGCCTATTTTGGGCCCGGTCTCCTATGGGGTCTCGGGTCTTTTTGTTTGCGATTTGGAAATTAACTTCCCTGGTCGGCCTAAGGTCGGGAAAATCAGTCTATCAGCCCTAATTGACAAGTATATAAACTACATTTTTCTCTCTCATTTGGCATGAAGATGATATGAGGGAAAAAGCGTGGAAACTATACTCAAGCATTCAAGCATTCAAGCATTCAAGCATTCCTTCTAAGTCTCCATTCAAGGCTAAGTGTTGCATTCAAGACAAGGATTCAACCATTGAAGAGGAGATCACTTACTACATATTACCACAACATACAACAACATACAACATCTATACCTTCACACATAAGGATACAAACATCCTTACAACAAGGTATTAGTACTTGTTTTACATTACAGACATTTACATTTACAGCATTTCTCATTTCTTGGTTAATTCCAAAACTGGGGTTTGACCTAAAGGCAAACCCCTAATCCCTAACCCCCCAATCATCTTCGCTTTTTTGTGTGTAGGTTGCAGGTACGCGGCTGAAATTGAAGATCTGGAATCCTTGTGCAGAGACGAACAGATCCCCCTTCGTTTCGTGGATTTTTCGGAGGACCGTGGCGCCGGGCGCCATCGTCCCGACAACTTTTGCTCAAATTTGCAGGACAGCGCCGTATCGACATTTTACTTCTAATTCCAGGTCCGCAGCTTCATCCTATATCCCTATCTCAGTTTATAAGTGAATCTTTATCACTTTCTATGCATTCCTAGCTCAATTCCCTTATCAACATTCTTTACAAAAGAGGGTAGCCTTGCTGTCTTAACCCCTGAAACGCATTTAGCATCCAATCTTGCATTGTGTGGGATTGGATCTTGTGGGTTTCAACCCCTCTTTTGAATGTAAAGTCTCTCCCCTAAGTGAAAACCATCAACCCTAGCGACCTCCCTTCTCTCTCCTCGGAGTTGGAAGAGGGGAGTGCAACTAGGGTTCGATTGCGATTTTCCGCTTTACATTTTGGTGAAATCGACGTGAACATCCTTTCTGATTATTCATGCTTAGATCTGAAAAATTGGATTCCTTGATTACATTTCCATGTTTGATCTTTTGCAAATTTTAGAGGTTGATTGCATAAAAACCCTAAATTTTCTTTTTGAAAATTAAGCTTGCGAAATGTTTAATTGTTAATGCTTGTTTCAGATCTACCCTTCTATTACAAATTATCAATTCATATTTGTGCTTTAATTTTGAAAATTAAGTGGTTAAGTGTCAAAACCCTAATTTTTGAAACCCTCTTGATTCAACCTTTGTCCGACAATTTCACTGATCAAAACATCTCCAAATCAGCTGTAACTTTGGATTCCGCAATAAAATCACAATATCTTTCATCCCTGAAAATTTGGAAAAAAGTTGTGAGGACCATGTGCACTCCGAGCGCCATCGTCCCCGACATTTTTTCCGAAATTTTGGGAGCAAGATCTTACTGTATTTTCCTGCTAAAATCCAGAATTTTGGCTGATTTTATCAATTATAACACTTTCAAAATTACAGTCAAAGTTGGTCTTGTGATTGTTTGGTTTAAGGCTTCTAATCATTCAAAAATTGTTGAAACTGAAATTCATGTCAAAATTGTGTTTCTTACTGTCCTAAATCTGAAAAGTGTATTTGCATTCATTCAAAATTTCAGTGCTTTATTCAAATTCTTGCAATTTGTGACTTTTGAAATTAAGTACTTAATTACAACAACTTTAATTTCCGCTTTCAAAATTGAATTTTGTGTGAAATTGAGTCAATTTTTAAATTTCAAAATTTGCATTGCTCTTAACATTCCCTCTAAAATCATAAAATTCAAAATTTCAGTTTCCCTCTCTTTTTCAAAATTCAAAATTTTGCATTTTCTGACAATCTTGGTAGTGTTCAATTTTGAGATTGCAACTTTAATTTGGCCTATCTACAGATTGTATAATCACTCAATTTTTTCAGATTAGCTCTAAAATCATCATAACTTTCATCCCTGCAAATTTCAAAAAAAGTTGCAAGGACCGTGTGCACTCCGAGCGCCACGGTCCTGGACATTTTTTCTGAAATTTCGGGAGACTGTCGTGATTGCATTTAACAGCTTAAATCCAGAAGATTGGCTGATTTCACTGAAAATTGCTACCTCTAAAATTCAAAATTTTCTCTCTCTCTCTAGTGCATGAGTTTTACAACAATAAGCCCTACTTACACTATTCCCGTTAGAAGAAGCCGTAGAATTAAGTCTTTCCGAGGTTTAACTACCGAGGAGATGGAACCTAATTTGAATAGCCTTTTTAACGAGGACATGGGTAATTCCTCTAATCCTCCTAATGATGAAGAAGCTCTCCATGAGGTTTCTGTAGAACAACTTTCGAAATTGGATAACCAATTTAATGATTTTCACCAATGGATGTCTCATGAGTATCCTGATAGTCAAGCTCTTCCTTTAATTGAGGGTCTAAAACATATGCTTCAAAGTGATAAGAATGGAATTGATATTTTGCGTGGTATTGCACACATTGTGGATTCGAATGTGATGCCTATGAAGAGTTGCGCTAAAACTTTAGGTTATACACAACCTCCCACTCAAGTCAATCATTCTATTCCTTTGACAACTTCTATTGCTAGCATACCTACCTTTACATCAAACATAATGACTACTTCTATACAAGACATTCCCCCTGTGATCACCAATCATGGGGGCAATCCCTCTTCTTCAATCAACCCTCTTCCTTCATTCGATCCAACTTCTTCATTCACTCCTTCAATGAGTGTTCCTATTACATCTCCGCAAATGAACATGACGCAAGGGGGCAATTCATTTAACCATTCCATTCCTCCTTGTAGTGTTCCTCCTATCCAATCATCTCCTATGACTAACTATCATAGGGTCCCACCACCTTACTCTTTACCTTCTTTCAATAACATAACACCTCCGTCTCAATCTAACACATCTAATATGAACTCTTCAACTGAAGCGACCATTAACAATCTTGCACAAACTGTCTCTTCTTTACAGCAACAAATTGCCTCTATGAATCAATCTAAGTTTAGTGTGCCCACATTTGATGTTGCGAGCCCACTTTCTCTTGACATTGTGCGAGCTATCCCTCCTAAACATGTTGAAATCCCGCATTTGGAGCTTTATAACGGTAAAGGTGATCCTCTAACACATGTTAAGACATTTCAAACAATATGTACCGATTTTGCTTATGACCAAAGGTTGCTTGCAAAACTGTTTACTAGAACATTAAGAGACAAAGCCCTACAATGGTATTGCTCGTTGCCTTCTTATTCTATTACTTCTTTCGAACAACTTGCAAATGCTTTCATTCAACAATTTCAAAACAATATAAGTCCTAAAGTTACTTTGATTGATTTAATGCATTGTAAACAAGGTGTTAAAGAAAAAGTGACTGATTTCATTGGTAGATATAAGCATTTGTATGCTCAAATTTCTTTTCCAGTGCCTGACAATGATATTCAAAGAATCTTTATTTCTAATTTACAAAAAGATATTCAAGACAAACTTCTATTTTCTGAGTTTACTTCTTTCCAACAGTTGTGTGCAACTCTTCACAATTATCAACTGACTGTGAGTCAAATGGAACAATCACATCCTATGGCTCCGAGTGATAAGGGTGACAGCAGTCAACAACCATTTGGGAAGTTTAAACCGAACAGAGATTCCATCAAATTCAATGAAAACATCATCAACAACAATGTGAATGCAGCATCAGGTGTGCCTCCTATTTCTAAGTTTTTCAAGAAAGAAAGAAAGTATACTCCTTTGAATGAATCATTGCATAGTATTATGAATAAGTTATTGGAACAAAATGTGCTTACTCTTCCTCCTATAAGACAAATTGATCCTGCAAAGATTACTTCACCTTATTTTGATAACAAAGCTTTTTGTCACTTTCATCGTCAGCCTGGGCATGATACTGAAAAATGTTTTTCTTTAAAGGGTAAAATTCAAGATTTGATTGATAATAATACTATCTCTGTTTCTAGAGTGAATGATAAAGGCAATACATCTGTAGCTCCTCCTAACCAAAATCTTCAGATTTTTACTGATCCATTACCTTCTCATACCTCTAATGCGATTGAGGCTAATGATTCCTCTCTCTCATCTGATGGTCTTGTGTCTATGACTCCGAATGTGATTAACTTTGTAGAGCAGCAAGAAATCCCTAAAGAACCTTCCATCACATTTGATTCTAGTGAAACCATTAGGGCACCTGATGGTCCTTTATACATAGTTGCAAAAGTCAAGAATACACCTTGCCGTGGAGTTCTTATTGATCCTTCGTGCATGGTTAATGTTATTACTGAAGAAATTCTTTTTACTTTGCAATTGAATCAAGTGATCTATGACAAAACAGATGTGATTGTGAAATTATTTGATGCATTTTCTTCTCCTACAATTGGTTCTATTACATTACCTATTGAGGTCCATAACAAATCCCTTGATGTGAACTTTGCTATTATTCCATCTTCTGAACAATTTCGTGTGAAGCTTGGCCATTCTTGGCTATCTTCCATGAAAGCTATTGCTTCTCCTATTCATAAATGCTTGAAATTTCCCCATAATGGTGAAGTTGTTACTGTCAATCATAGTCTCTTTAAACCAGCTGAAAGAACTTATAGCGTTCCTATTGATTATTTTTGGCCTAAAGAATTCCAGTCTCTTCCTCCGCGAAGTGATCATCTTTTCAAATCTTATCAAAAGTGGAAAACAGATATGATCCTCTCTTTAAGTGAACCTAGAACACCCAAACTTGATATTCCTATCGTTCTTGAGAAGGAAGTTCTTCCTTTGAAAGATAAAACTAATGTCTTCCCTCAAGAAGATTCCCAACCCATTCCTATGGATGTGACTATGTCTATGCCGAATAAACCTTCTAAAAGTAGACCTATACCTCCTCATCATGATGGACTTGGTCTTCTTCCTAAACCAAAAATTCCTCCTTTATATGGAGCAGTTCCTCCTCCTTCCTTCTATAGAGAGAAGAGACCTTCCTCTTCTCCTATTATCCAGCCTAAGAGACCACAACCTAAGCACCCAAGTGATAGGGATGAGAATATTCCTCCTCCTCAACCTTCTTCACTTCCTGATAAGACTAGACGAAATCGTTCTGCACGTGAACGCCGACGAAAGCGTCATCTTAGGGCTCAAGCAGCTGCTTCTCAAACTTTACAATCTCCAAAAACACCTTCAACAAGCATTATTCCATTTTCTCCAAAATCTCCTAAACATAAGATGCATGATGGTCTTGATCCTGTGCGAGTTAAAGATCCTATTTTTATAAATCTTGATGATGATATAGATGAAAATGTTATTCATGATGAACATGTTACTCCTCTTGCTTCTGATAGTGAATATGAACTTGTTGATGTTGATACCCATTTATCTAATGAATTTTCTAAAGCACTTATCCTAGCTCCTAGACAAGAACAACGTGGCTCAGAACATGAACATAGCCCTTGTTTAGATCTTGTGATATCTCCATCTGCTGTGTTGGATGTTCCTCCTCTAGCATGTTCCCTGCCTTCCTGAAACATTGATCAACAAGATCGGGGGGTAGATGACGTGCTAGACTAGTTTCATTAGCATAGCAGATTCTCTCCTCCTCCCTTTTGTTACTTCTTCTATATGTTATTCTCATTCTTCTATTTGTTGTCCTTAGTGTTGTCTACTTGAGGACGATGCAAAGCATTGAGATCTCTTTTGGTCTCTCTCATGTTGACTCAAAAGACACATGTGTTCCCTTCTTCTAAGTGACCTTCCTTGATTGGGGAATGAAGAACAATTATGCATACATACATATGATATATATACATGAATTATCATACAACATACTGACCCCGAGGAAAGCGAAGTCACCTTGTGCTTTGTGTTTTGTGTCTATTATCCTTGGGTTTATCTCACACTTGGGGGCTAAATCTTTGTGATAACGTGCTCCTTTCCTTTCTCATTTCTTCTGTGTATCACTACGTTAAAACAATCACCCCCGTTGAGGCGTGTGCGATCGCTTTAACGTAGGGGGGCATACACCCTGTCTACCCCTTTAAGGTACTTGAAAATTTCTTGGCGAACTTAGCTTTGCCTTGAAAATTTTTGGTATTTCTCTTGCATGACTCATAGTGAGGGAACCTTACTACTGACAGTCATGGTTCTCCCTCATGATCTTCCCTTTTACTTTGTCAATCGAAGTTGTAAGATCCTTAGTCCACTGGGGGCTTGGTGTGTCTTGCCTCCTTAACGTTGGTGAAAGTCTTTCAATGTTGTTTCCTTGTACTTTACCGGAAGTATGAGCATACATACTCCCGCTAAAGTGGGGGCTAAATGTAGCGTCCTAAAATTGCGACACTTGCAATTTCGACTGCATTTCGGTCTTCACGATGGCGATGCAACACAGAACCTGAATGGAGACCCCGCAACTTGTCCACGACACTAAAAACTGCATTTTCTAGCACCCTGGCCTGAACCTCCTTTGCACCCTGCTGTCCCAGGAGGTGGGACCAGAGCGCCCAGTGCCCTGGTCCTTCAGGACTAGGGCGCCCAGCGCCCTGGTCCCTGGGCCTATTTTGGGCCCGGTCTCCTATGGGGTCTCGGGTCTTTTTGTTTGCAATTTGGAAATTAACTTCCCTGGTCGGCCTAAGGTCAGGAAAATCAGTCTATCAACCTTAATTGGCAAGTATATAAACTACATTTTTCTCTCTCATTTGGCATGAAGATGATATGAGGGAAAAAGCGTGGAAACTATACTCAAGCATTCAAGCATTCCTTCTAAGTCTCCATTCAAGGCTAAGTGTTGCATTCAAGACAAGGATTCAACCATTGAAGAGGAGATCACTTACTACATATTACCACAACATACAAAAACATACAACATCTATACCTTCGCACATAAGGATACAAACATCCGTACAACAAGGTATTAGTACTTGTTTTACATTACAGACATTTACATTTACAGCATTTCTCATTTCTTGGTTAATTCCAAAACCGGGGTTTGACCTAAAGGCAAACCCCTAATCCCTAACCCCCCAATCGTCTTCGTTTTTTTGTGTGTAGGTTGCAGGTACGCGGTTGAAATTGAAGATCTTGAATCCTTGTGCAGAGACGAATAGATCCCCCTTCATTTTGCGGATTTTTCGAAGGACCGTGGCGCCGGGCGCCATCGTCCCGACAACTTTTGCTCAAATTTGCAGGACAGCGCCGTATCGACATTTTACTGCTAATTCCAGGTCCGCAGCTTCATCCTATATCCCTATCTCAGTTTATAAGTGAATCTTTATCACTTTCTATGCATTCCTAGCTCAATTCCCTTATCAACACTCTTTACAAAAGAGGGTAGCCTTGCTGTCTTAACCCCTGAAATGCATTTAGCATCCAATCTTGCATTGTGTGGGATTGGATCTTGTGGGTTTCAACCCCTCTTTTGAATGTAAAGTCTCTCCCCTAAGTGAAAACCATCAACCCTAGCGACCTCCCTTCTCTCTCCTCGGAGTTGGAAGAGGGGAGTGCAACTAGGGTTCGATTGCGATTTTCCGCTTTACAAGAAGGAAATAAATAATCTTTTCAAGAATCAGCTATTGATAACTGAAAATCTCTTAAAAAGGAGAGGCTATATATATGTAATGAAAGGAAAGAGGATGGATTATTTTTCTTTTTCTGCTATTAAAAAAGAGAGGGCAGCATAGTTTTCTGGATTGCACAGTTTGATTTTACAGAGGTGTTGAGTCTGTGAGCCCACATTTTGGCATTGATGGAATGAAGAAGATTTTGTGATATATGCATTTGTCAATATTTTCTTTTGATTACAATGAGATTTGTTTCTCTTGTGATTACCTTTCATTACCTTTTCTCTTACATTAAACTGTGTATGCATTTAATTTTGAAGCTTTGATTTTAGAAATAACTTATATATTGGAAAGAAATCTGTTGTTAGCTCTTTGCCTAGGCATTCTGATCCCCGTTGTCCTTTGAGGCATGAAGGAGGCTCAATCAGAGTTCAGGGAATTTTGATTCTATTGGAAAGGGTATTTTTGTGGGTGTGGGTAATTAAATCGTGTTTTACTTATCTTCATTCACTTCATTTTAAATCAGTTTTTCACATCTACTTTCATTGTTATGGGTAGATGTTAGTTTGCCTTTATTGTTTTTTGGTTAAAAGCATATTTAGAAAACATATATTTTATCCAATGAAGGGAGTTGTACCTTCATATCAAAATTCAGAGAGTACTTGCAATTACCATTGCAAGGGACTCAACTGTTGGTTCTTTTTTTTGTCTTTCAATTTGGGCATTTGTGAGTCATTTTTGAAAGGTATTTAAGAAGGACAAATCTGTTAACCAACAAATACGGTGAAATAGACAATGTGCATCACCTTCTTTATTCTTGTAGTTGTAATTAAGTCTAATGAAAGAAAAAACAACATTCTTGTCATATGCTTCAATCTCCAAAAGATTCTAGTAGCTAATTTCTCTTGGTCATCAATAGGAGTAGGTATTGTCTCTTGGGATGTAGGACAAGGGTTGCTAGAAGAAGATGGATTGTTTTTTATGATTTTGGCTATGTCATTGTCAATGAGTCCTTGCATTCCATTTTGAATACCCAAACAATCATTAGTATCGTGATCATTAGTTTGATGATGTGAGCAAAAATGAGTGTTTGAAGAAGAAGCACCCTTACATGGATGATAATTTCTATGTCTTACAAGATACTTCTTCTTAAAGTTTTGAATTTTAAGAAGATCATCCATAGGTGAATGATGAGGATGCCCTAGACCTTTCAGTACAAGCTTGTGTAGGAGTGTTTATAGGGACTTTGATTCCTTGTTCAAATTTTCCAAGTCATTGTCCTCTATTACGTTATTTTGATCTATTATGTTATAGCCACTCCTATAAGAGATTTTTTAATTGAGAAGAAGGGGTATGATAATGAATTTATTTAAAATTTGTGGTGTAAGTACATCTAGAAGGAACAAAGGGAGAATTAGATGAAGAAATTCTCCTTTCTATCATCATGCATATCCCCTTTGATAGGTTGGGAAGGAATATCCTTGTCATTTAAGGCCTCATCTTTACTTAATGTTATGTGGGGAGAGATCATGAATGAAATACATAAAATCATATTCTCTACAAATTTTTTGATAATTAAGATAAGCTCTAGGAGAATAAAGGGGATCTAGAGAGACCGAAACACCAATATGTTGACCTTGCCCCCCTTGTGCTAGGGTATGTGTATGAGAAGAAGACGGTGCCATGTTGCTCTTCAATGTTTTCTCTCCTTTAGAGAGATCATTGATAGGAGTATTGGCTCTTTCTTCATTCAAATGAGATACCCTAGGAGAGGTACAAGTGTTAGGTTTTTCATTAGCAGATTCTCTAGGATCATGATCTACAAAAGATTTCACCATAAAACAACATGCATCATGGATAAAAACTTTGAGATTTGAATGTTTAATAGAAAACATTTTGGAAATTCTAAAAATGCAACATGCCAAAGTGCTATGAATGAAAAGAAGCAATGTGAAGTTAAAAGAAACCATTATCCAACACATGATTTTTATAGATATAAGTAAAAAACAATGTAATCATATGTGAAATGGAAAATAAATCAGAGCTATTAAGTGCCATTATGAATGTTTTTAGCAGATTTGAAAACACAAAGCTATAAATTATGCAACCGACAAATCAAATTAACCAAAATAAATTAGGATTTTTATGAATTTAACCTCTAAATTTATGTAATTTGATTAAAAAATATTATCTATAAGTGCAAACTTGAAAATTAAAATGCCTACAAATCGTATTTGAGAACATAAATCATAATAATGGTGTAAGGAGTCAGGTTCACCAAAATGTGATGGTGAAAAATAGTGTTAGGGTTAAATCAAGATAATGTAGCCACTAAATTACCTAATTAACCATCACATTAAAGAGAAGAGGAATCTAATAGATCTAGCTATTAAAGACTAAGATTCTGATTAGTTTCCTGGCTCTTTTGATAGGGATCTATCCTCCTTAAATTGAATTGGATTGTAGAAGATTAGGGAAAAATAGGTGATTAGTGAAATGATTTGGCAGGAACAGTGATCTACAATCGTCATATGGAGACACCAACTTGGATCTAGGCAAGATAAGATGTCACGAATCTGCTCCTAGAAGTTTGGCCTGATTTTTCAGAACCAGGTAGTATTAATTCGTCATGGTCCTCCAAATTTCTCATTGTTGAAAGGTGAACCTGTTTGTCTCTGTGAATTATGTCGATCCTCCCAAACACAACTCTATACCTATTTCCTGCACACAAAAAGAAGGGGAAATTTTTTGGGAATAGGGGTTTGTCTAAGTCAAACACCAGTTTAGGAAATAACCTTGAATGAAATAATGCAAATGCTAAAATAAATGTTGGATAGATATACCTTAGATTTGCAATTGTTGATGATGATGCTTTGCTCTTTGAATGTAATCACCAATATTATATGAAATGGCATGAACATGACAAAACCCTAATCACACACACATGCTTGCATAAGATTGATGTAATTTTGCTCCATAATGGTTGAATGATGAATATGCAACCTTGAAGATCTCTAAAAATGTCTGGTTGTGAATGCTTCATATATGCACAAATATTAGATTGCTTGTAGATGGAGACTTAGATATAAAATGAATTCATATAATGTCTTTTTATAGGGGTTTCTAGGTAAATTATCAATCAGGTCGACCTCCAATAGTCATGCGAAACCACAAGGATCAAATCTTACAGATGAGATATATCCCCCACCCTATATCAAATTGGGCCCAATTTGAGCGAGACCATGGCATTGTGGGGTGCCATGGTCAAGACCAAGACATTATACACCCTAGTCCCACCACAATCAAGACCAAAATAATGGTAAAATGGGTGGGTATCCCATGGTAGGACCCACAAAAGGCTATTGATGGCCTCCAAGCTGGGGAATAGGCACAAACAAACCTAGAAAGGGGATGAGGATAAGACACACTAAAGTAGGGACACAAACATGAGGTGTAAATTGGTCTGGTGACAATTTACGATGCTACAGTTTGAAAGTTGATACCCAAGATTCTTACAAATTCAAGTCACATTGAGACATGGGATTTGCAAGGAGGCTCTGATACCATATTCCTATCTTTGTGTGACATCTTTTGAGAAGGTTTCTTTTAGTTAGGAGAGGATATCTATTCTCAGTAAGATTTTTGAGCCTTTTCTTTGTTTACGAGATATCTTTATTATACATGAGTATCTTGTTAGACCTTGTTGTCAAGGCTCATCTTTTTAGTGATTAGCTCTTTGCCTGAGTATCACTTGGGTAGGGGGAGGGAGGGTGTTAGTGTGAAAATAATTATCATCAAATTAGTTTGCAACAATATTATTAATTAAGCTCACTTATGAGAAATCTTACTTTTTGTCTCACCTCACGTGAACTCATCAAGTGTCTCAAAACTTGTCCATAAAATCCTACAAGTGTTTCATTCTTTGAGGGTTAGCCAGAGTTTCACTCCTACCTTCTCACCTATTCATCCATGCCTAAGTTATATGTAAGGCTCTTTTGTATATTTTACAAGTTATATGTTGCTTATGCCAGTTTTTTGAATAATTTATTGTTGTTGATTCTTTTGTGGAAGTTCTTGAATTTTGCATTCATAGTTTGTTGTTCATGTTTATGGTAAAAATGTAAACAACAATATTGAAAGACTAAAATAGATTCAACCACAAAACCCTAGCCTAACAACAACAAAGATCACCATAACATATGAAGATTACCTAAGACAATGCAAATCAACAAAATCACAAAGATCATACCATCACATGTCCAATAGGGTTTGAATCTTCATTCTTCCTATCTCCATTGATCTTGTTTCATATATTTGCTCTCGGATTTTATGCATGCACAAGAGCTCAACAAAGAACAGAAATATGGTTGCAAGTAGGTTTGATCGAATATGAAAGTTTGAATGCTAGAATGCTTGGGAGTGCTTAGGAGATTAGAATGTGTAGGAGGATTGATAATGAAGGAAGCATCCCCTTATATAGAAGACACTATAAGAAATGGAGGGATAAGATTGAGAGGTGTAAAAGATAAATGATCGGCTAGGACTAGAAGGTAGGTAGAGGAAATAAGAAAATAATGAGAGGGTAGGTAGTGTAGGAATTGGGAGATGAATGACATATGTCATGGGTAGAAAAGGCTAATGAATTAATTAAATAAATAAAGATTCATTTAATTAATAGAGGAAGTGGGATCAATTAAATAAATAAAATATTTATTTAATTTAGGAAAAGGACAATTTAAATAAATAAAAGTATTTATTTAAATCAGAAAAAAGGATAGAAGAGGATAAATGAATTAAATAAATAAATAAAGATTCATTTAATTAATAGAAGACTTAGGATGAAGTAATTAAATAAATAAAAATATTTATTTAATTAGACATGACAATTTTAGGTGTTTACATTTTGCCCCTCTTTGAGGCAATGTAACTTATCGCGTTGTTTCAAAGAATGTAAGATAAAGTGATACAAGTTGCCCCAAGACAGGAATGATATTCCCTCTCTGGAGATTGGATGAAAATGTCTAAAAAGATCACAGACAATCTCTCGATAAGAAAGAAAGGCTAGAAAGGGCTGACTAGATAGGATAAAGTGACAGAGTCATGGGATAAAGAAGAATGACTCGGGAGATTAGGGCGAGGGTAGTCTATAAGATAGACTATGAGGGAAAACATCCTCATTGTCATCTACACACCTAAGAGATCAGAGTGCAGAGAGAGCAGTCAACGGTCAACAATGATGGCATTGGTGCATAGATTCGATCGCGTTTGCTGATATTAGAGGCCAGCAGATGTAGAAGAGCTAATGAGTACCACAAAACCTCCTTGCACCTTGCTGCATTAATTGTTGTCATAAATGCATGCTAGGTAGGTCAATAAATACGCATTAGGTATGTCTAAGAAACTTGTCAAGTGTGTCAAAAGATGGGAAGGCGTGTCTGCGTTGGTGCCACGTGCGTTAGCATAGAATGTAACCGTGTCTATGATTGTAAAAGCTTCTATGTCAAATGCGAGCGCGTTTGTGAAGTGTAGGCATGTCTATGCAAGGTAGGCACGTCTATGAAATGCAGAAACATCTATGAAGTATGTGAGCACGTTTGTGTCATGAATGCGCGTTTATGTCTTCAAGGTCGAATCAAAAGTTATGTGATAAACATATGTTGTCGATTAGATAAGCTGCTGAGAGGATACACTCAAACAGGTCCTCTAGGGAAGGCTAGGATAACAAATAGGGCTAGGATTGACAATTCTATGATAGAACATATGTTGCCAATTAGGAAACTACTCAAGAGGATGCACTCAAGCAGAGACCCTAGGATAGGATAGAGTGAGGAACTTTGTGATGAATAGGGAGTACCATAGAAATTGACAATTCTATGATAGAACATACATTGTCAATTGGATTAGGCTGAAATTGACAATTTTGTGATAGAACATACGTTGTCAATTGGATAAGCTACTCAAGAGGATACACTCAAGTAGGTGCCCTAAAAGATAAGATAAAAGCAACACTTTGTTATGAACATGGAGTACTACTAGGATAGAGTGCCATATGATAAATATAAGCACTAGGATAAAAAAGCAGCACTTTGTGATGAACAGAGTACTACTAGGATTGACATAGTTGATTTTCTTGACTGTGAGAGGACCTACCGATGCTGGAGTCACGAGAGATATTCCCTTCGACTCAGGGGTTATGAGTAGAGCTGACACTCGAGGATAGAGCAACAATTGAGGCCATGGCCTCGCGATACATTATGTATATGCCTGAGTTTCGGGTGAACATGGGATTGCTTGCATTAGCTGAGAGATGACACTTAGATACATGCACTTTTCATTTGCCGATGGGTGAGATGACAGTCACCTTAGAGGATGTATACAGGATGCCAATCGTTGGGGAGTTGGTTCCTTACGATTGAGAGGGAGATAGGGAGGCATTGAGATGAGTGTTTTAGGATCCAGGACTAGAGATGAGGGCAGGACATGGGGCTTGGGATACTATGACAACTACAGGATTGGCACTATCGGCGGTGCTGGCAGGAGTTATCAGTGGGTTCCTTTGTCTAGATAGGGCGACATGAGGGTTGGTTGTGGGATGGGGGAGGACTCTTGAGACATTGGTGACTGAGCACACCAGGTTTGCATGGGGGTCGTGTCTGTTGGCACACTTGTATTATGAGTTGCATCAGTTTGTGTATCATGAATCAATAGGATTGGGGTGCAGAGTGACATTATTGCAGGTATGGGCATATGATCATCTTTCAGTTATACGACTGATACATTCTAGAGGCAAGGGACATGGGTGCAATTATGTACATTTGTATGATATGATTACTTCCCAGCCATGGATTGGGAGGCTAGAGAATTGGCGTCGAGTGATTGATGAGGTAGACAGTGTAGTATGGAGGCCTTACCGAGATTGTGAGGAGTGGGAGGATGACACAGTCAAGCTGCCATATGTGTTCAGGAGTAGGTATCTAATTGAGCAAACACCATATGTTATTGAGTGGCAGTTGATTGACAGAGTATGCAGGCAGTTTGGTAGGATACAACGGATGCCACGAGACTCGGGGATGTATGCATGGACAGTGAGAGATCAGACTCGTTTAGGTCTGTTATTGTCTTATGATCGGGTAGTGACATAGATGTTGGAGATGGTTCCCATGCCTTGGGGTATTTGGGTAGATGTGAAGGACATAGAAATGGATGTGGAGTACAACGCATATTGGGCAGAGCATCCGTTTCCATGGTTGACAGATCCAAGGGAGCTGATAGAGGGTGATGGTGGAGATGATAGTGGGGATGGTGGAGGTAGAGGCCGATGACAGAAGCAAGGGGTAGTAGCAGAGAGGAGAGATGGAGGGGAGGAGAGACAGGCTCATGTAGTCTGAGGTAGAGGTGGATTGCCTTTACAAGTGCCAGCAACACAGGTTCCCAAACAGGTACAAGGACAGGGACAGGGGGAGGTGGGAGGAGAGGAGGATGAGCTACTATCCTTGAGAGAGATCTGCTAGGGATAGGCAGATGAGATCCAGGACCTAGAGTGAGATGGGGTTAGGCTCAGGAGACAGTCAAGGGACACTAAGCAAGAGAGGGGTCAGGATATTCAGTGCTACATGGAGTCTGAGACATCACTAAGGGTGGGCAGATAGGCAACAGAGGATATAGGAGCCAGATACATCTATGTTCTACGGGCAGGGGAGGAGATAGCCTACTGGAGAGACCTGTACTATGGAGTTGTGCCACCAGATCAATGGGCTAGGAGCTTTCAGAGACCATCACGGACTACAACAACCACTGGAGGGAGAGACAAGAGACAGGTGTCTAGTGGTGGGGTCATGGGTCCTCCACCACCACTAGATAGAGGGGGTGGGAGAGATGATCCTGGGGCAGGAACTTCCAGGGCTTAGAATTCGTCGAGGCCAGCTGGCTCTAAGGGAGGGAGTACATCATAGCCTTAAAGGGTTCCCTTTGTATCAGTTTTTGTACCATTTTGTATGACGATGTAGACACCTTCGGGTGATTGTGTAGCCATATGTATTTTGACATTATTGTATAATGACACTTATGATTTTGGATATATATATATGAGATGAATTGGCCTTGCGATAGCTATGTGCATGTGTACCTATGCGATGTTGCTTCTATGTGATGCATGTTTCTATATGATGCAATTTATGATATGGATGCAAATATGTACATGTATGAAATACAATATATTTTTGTTCTTTTATGTTTTTATTATGTTATGCATGTTCAAATAGGAATGTATGAAATGCAGATGAATATGATAATGCAGATAACTATTTGCATGATGAGAATGCAAAATGTGCTAACATGAGTTGTGTGCAGGATATGGTGCAATTGTGATATCTATATGTATGTATGAAATGAGATATGCTAACATGTGATGATGCAAGTGCAAACTATATGAATGCAAATATTTTTGGCGTGTCATTATACTCAGTCATGTGATAGAAGGCTACATGGACTCAAGAAGGACGATGGAGGTCAATCAAGAAAGGGGGATGAAAGATAGAAGATATGGAAGTGAAAGAGCTTCTTGTGCTATTGTCATCATTGAGCTTTATTATGGCAAATAGGTTATGACAATCTAGATATATGTTCGACCCAGAAAGTCATTGTACCTATTTGCATGGAGATCAGACAGTTGCAAACAAGGAATGCCCCAGTTCATACTAGACTCACAATGTCCTCATATACTTGGACAAGTCATATCATTACTAAGAGACAATCCATAGACAACAAAGAAAAATAGGTGACGATCCATCCTCGCCTTTCTAGTCAAAGACATTCTAGAGATAAAATCTCCAGTTAGAGACATCCTAGAAAAGCTAAAAGACATGTCACCAAAAGATAAAATCAAAAGAAAACCAAGACTCAACACCAACATCCACTGTAGTCCTCAAGTTTAGTGTCTCTCATCACTTGCATAAGTCTTATTTGATTGTGGTCACAATGTTTACTTTCACAAAAGGATATATAGCACTGAACCATAATGTTGTCTGAGTTTGTTGAAAGATTTGATTTGTTGAAGCCCATTGTTGTTGTGTACATCTCGTCTAAAACTAACTGAATCCATGAAACTGATACTTTATTGCAGATCTGTGATGCAAGTGTTGCTTTATTATGGATTGTGCGCGGATAGACTGAATAAAACTGGAAGAAATTATACTCCTGGGAACGTGTGATGCTCTTAGTTCCACACCCATCACTAGACTTAGGATTTGCCTTAGCCACAGATAGGAGCTAATTTATTATGGATGGAAAGGGGTGAAAAGAAGGGATTATTATGAATGACTAACCAATCTTAGGTAGATCAATAACAAGCCATTATGAGAATGGGTAAGTTTATTATGGATGGATAGGTTGTAAGTGTGAGCAAAGTGAAGGATGAGATTGAATCATGAAGAAGGGAGGAGCAATGTCTCTACACATGGCGCCAAGAACCTGGTTTTCACCATGGTACTTTCCTAGGGTGCCACTTAAGTGGTTTTCACCATTGGACAAATTTATTTCTCTTTACTTTTTTTCAAATTTTCAAAAAAACATTGTGTCACAAGGCACCTGTTTACCAAGTTTTCACCAAGTAACAATTTTTTTATTTTTATGATTTTTTTGTATTTATTTATATTGTTTTTTGTTTTTTTTTTGTATTTTTTAATTTGGATATGCTGAAGAGCTATGTGTAAAACCTACGAAGGTACATGTTGTTGATTGGATCTTCCAAAGGTTCTCCATCTGGTGTCGAAAGTTGATATGCACCTGATCTGTAGACCGTTGTGATGATGTAAGGACCAAGCCAGTTCAGTTCAAACTTGCCCTTCTTCTCTTTATCTTGTTGATTTTTAGGATTTCTTTGAGAACTAAGTCACCCACCTCAAATGTGCAAGGCTTTACCTTATGATTGTAGTTGCATTGTTCCTTGACTGAATGATATGTAGCTCGAGTGACTGTCTTCCTTGATAAGGGATCTAAGATAGAATTACTAGCGTTTAGACTACACAGGACCGTATGCGTGTCACCTAAAGAAATTTGGGCAGCCTTGATAACAAAGTTCCTCGAGGAAGATCCATTAAAGGTCTGTGATGTATTGCTAGAAGGGAATGGATGTGCAAAACAAGTGGATGAGTTATGAAGGCTTATGATTGCGAAAATAAGTGAAAGTAGGATGGCATGATGGAGACTTAGGATCAACAAGTATGCTTTTTGACTTAAAATTATATAACTTTTGCCCCCAGTTATTTTGATATTAGGGGAGATCATCTCTTGCTCTTTTTCTTTCATAGGATTTTTATCCTTGACCTTCATTTTTGCAGAGTCCAATATCTTTTGATTTTGATTTGGACTAAAGGCCTTTTCTTTATTTTTGACTTTTAGATTTTTCTTTTCAAGGCTTGATTTTTGATCCCCAATGAGTAAGGGCTTTTGTAATTCTTGTTGATCCAAGTCTAGGAGTAGAGTGGAAATGGAATGAACAGATGAAATGGTAAAACTATATGAGTTCTCAAGAGGGCTGGTGATACACTCAATAGATTCTTCGCTGGAACCACTCTTAGGTCTATTGATATCAAGAGATGCTTGCACCTCTAGAGGATATTTGCATTTAGACTTGGTAGCCACAACACTGGGTGGTTCACACCCAATTCCTTGCAAATTGTTTATAGATTGTTCCTGTCGACTGAATACCTTAGGAGATAGTGGGAGTTGATCAACATGAAAGATATACTAACCACATCCCATGTCTTTAATCTTGAACTTTTCTTTGATCTCTGATTGTTTTGATGTAGAAGCTTTCAAGGATTCTGGATCAACATATGATGATGAAGGAACAACCTCTCTATTGATTGGGATTGTTATTTCTAATCTAGGTCGCAAATTGTTGCAATATATGAATGGGTTTGGATCAACTTTGATGATCACTTCAACTCCATTGTGTGGAAACTTGATACATCGATGATATGTAGATGGGATTGCGCTCATCTCATGAATCCATGGACGCCATAGCAATATGTTGTATGTGAGCTCTAGATCAAGGACTTGAAAAACCACATCCTTTGTAACTGGCCCTACTCTAAGAGGTAAGGTAAATGAACCCTTGGATGAGCGCTCTTCGTCATCATATGCCTTAATGGTGATTGCATGTGTAGAATTAACAACCTTTTCAGAATATCCCAACTGTTTAATAGTATTCAATGTACATATATTGAGACCGACTCCTCCATCTATCAGGACTCATTTTATTCGGTGTTTGTGTAGGAAGGCTTCAATGTGTAAAGATGCATTATGTGATTGGCTTATAGAGGCGTCATTAGCTTCGGTGAATGTAAGGGAATGTGGAACGGAAGATTATCACACCATGTCTTGAAACTGGTCCACGTTCAGATCAGTGGGGACAAAGGTTTCTCTCAAAGTTTTATCAAGGAAGGCTTTATGTGCAGGGGATATGCGTAAAAGCTCAAGGATGGAGATAAGCGTGGGCATCCTCCCTAACTATTCTACTAGGTTGTACTCAGGTTTGGCTGACGAGGAAGTAGTGGTTTTAGCTGGAGCACCTTGCAAGGTGACCTTACCTCAACGAGTTGTGACATTACATTCAAAGGTAGATTCAGAAGAAGGTCCAATGCCTTTTAGGACAACTTTGGATCTTTGGGTAGAACTTTCAAGCATTTTGTCCTTTATGATAATAGTAAAAACATAGTTATCCATCGAAATGTGATTAACAGTTGAATCATAGTTATAGGATGCTTTGGTATAGTTGGCTTGCTCATTTGTGGCTTTGGCTTTTCCCTTGTCATGTTTAGAGAATGGTTCCTTAAAAATCTCATATTATTGATTGGATGTATGTCCTTCGATCTCAATATCACCTCTATCAATAAGATCTTGTATAATGTTCTTCAAGCGATGGCAATTTCCTATTTTATGTCCCTTGCTCTTGTGATATTCGCAATACTCATCACCATTCCACCAATTTGGTTTGACTTTTGGTTCATATGGAGGATTGTTTGGAATTGTTATTACCTTGTTGGCCACTAGCTTCCTAAAATCTGACTCAAGTGGTTCTCCCAATGGGGTGTATTTCCTTCGTGGATTTGTACTTGGTTGTTTGTAGAACTTGATTCAGAAAGAATGATTTTTGGTCTCACTGTGTTAGCATCGACAACGCCATCATTTACTGTGTTCTTGTTCTTATTCCAAAATTGTGGGCTGTCTTTTCCTTTAAAGTCCTCTTTATTTTATTTGAATATCTTGATGACTCCTTTCTCAATTAAGACCTTCTCTGTTGCTAAGCCTTTCTCAATGGCGTCCTTGAAGGTGGACAAACAAGTTTTCCTCAAGTCATAACCAATTTCTCTATTGACATTCTGGGTGGACATCTCTACCATTTGTTTTTGTGGAATTTCACAAGAGCATATGCTAGCTAAATTCCTCCATCTTTGTAGGAATGATGAAAATGACTCCCCATCCTTTTGCTTGATGTTGCACAAAGTGGTAACTGATATATCTGTCTCTATGTTATATGAGAAATATTGTATGAAAGCTTATGCTAGATCACCCCATGACTTAATTCTAGGTGGAAGTTGGGAGAACCATTCCATAGCTTGATCACCTAAGGTTTGTGGGAACAATCTCATCAAGTATGTTTCTTCTGCTACTACCTCAATGCAAGCTGTGAAAAATTGTCTTATATGTGCCTCAGGGTCTCCTTTGCCTCTATACTTATCAAACTTTGTTGTTACGACATGTGTAGGAAATAGAGGCATTAGAATTCTCTTATAAAATGGATAGGGACATATATCTCTCATTGTGTAAGCTGGCTTTGGTGTATTGATGTCCTCCATCTTCTTTCGTAAGTCCTTTATTTGTTGTTCCAAATTGTTTTTGGGTGGAGATTGACTTCTTGGACCATATACCATGCCCGAGCCACCAGGTGGAGGAGGAGGATATTGCATATATGGATGGTATTGATCATAAACATGTTCATATGAAGGAGTTTTATAATGATATCGTATATAGGGACCACTTGGTATAGAGTCATAATGAAGAATGGAATATCTGCTTTGTCCATGCATATCATATTCTACAGACATGTCATGAGTTTGTTATTGTGTAGTGCCCCCAAATTTGACATGTGGTTTTCTTGTGTCCAAATTTTGAGCATGCCTCTGGATATCCAATTGTTTTGGAGGTTGGTCCTTAGCATTGGTATGCAATTGAGTGTATTTATCTGCATAAGACTTCCATAATGGTCTACGTAGACGAAGTTGTTCATGAGATGCTCTTTCATGAGTATCATAAGCTTGACCATGTGTATTTGGGATCTCAGGTTTTTGAAACAAGGATGAGGGTGACTCAAGCATTAAATGTGGTCCTCTAGTACCTCCACTATTAGGTCTCCTTTGATCCATATTGAGTTGACTTTCTTGAGTAGGTCGATTCTCCACTATCTGAGACATGTCAAAATCATGAGGTATCTTAGCTCTACTTTGTGCCAACACTTGTAAGAAATATTGTCTCTCTTGTCATGATCTCTTCAACCAATCTATAAAAATGGGGATCCATGATAGAGTCTTCCACTTCTGCTGAATGTACTTAAATGTTGTCAACATTGTCATTGTGTGTATCATTGTTGTTTGTATTATCCAAGTTCTCAACATTTTGAATGTTTCTATAAATGTCCATGTCAGGTAATGTGGTATGATCAGAATTAAAAAAGATATCATTATCATACTCATAGCCACTCATGTTTGTAGACTCTTGAGCCTCTTTAGCTTATCTCCTAGATTTTTGGGAACGGGTTTCAACCATTAACTAGGTCTTGACCAAGATGTGTGAGACTAGATGAAAATGGAGAAGTATGGAAGACCAAGAGTTGGATGGAATGTAAATGAATCTGAGGTGTACTTGCAATGTCCAAAGTGTAAGACCAAGTATGTATGTAGTAGAGTAGGTGTGGCTTCCAAAGAGATGATAGATTCTCTTGATGAGGTAAGTTGACCTTGACTCTAAGTAAGACCAAATGAAACCCAAAGGTGATAGACCTTGATGAGGGACCACTTAGCAAAATGTTGTTGTATGTATTTTGTTGACAAAGCAAGATGAGGACAAGCAAGTGACCTTTTGACTCAAGTTTAGACAAATGCGAATGTAATGCAAGGTGTAAAGCAATGATGAACTTTATGAGACCCAAAATAGACTGAATTCTAGATGAAAACCCGGAGAAATAACCTAGGAAGCTCAAGAATTCTGAAACTGATTGCTATTGTTTGTTGGACTGTAAATTTTCCCAATATTGAACACAAACGTGCCTATATACTTCACAGATGCAGTTACCCAACACAGACACGATTAGACACTGCACAGACGTGTTTATGAGAATCTTGTGAATATAGTTTGCTTATGATAGCATAGACATGTTTTTGTCCTACAGAGACACGGTTACAGGACACAGATGTGTTTCTATCAGACACAGACACGTTTCCAGAATCTGAGTGCAATTTTTTCAATTTGTGAAGTTGTTTGTTGTAACCAAATTTGAATTTTTTACCATTTTTTCATGACAAGAGGACATAATGTTGATGAGGACTCAATGTTTGCAAGTGTTTGGACTCAAAATGACTAAAAAGAAAGTGTGTTGTTTGATGTAAAAATGTTTTGCATACACTTGAAGACACAAAAGACACAATGTTTTGATGTTTGATCTTGAATGTTTGAATGTTAAAAGAAGACAAGCACAATTCTTATGGTTGGCTAGGACAATAGTTGTTGATTTCACATGGGTTTCCCTCGAGGCTACGCTATTCAAAGCAGATACTTAGATGCTTGACCCCACTGGCTCCACCCTCGACACTCACTTCTCCAGGGCAGCCAAGCACTAGTCCCCACGAAAACTCCCCATGGTGAACTTTGTATCTCTACTAAGAACCATATGTGTGTGGGCTGCTCCAGAGGTCCGACCTCTTGCCCCAACAACTAGAAGGATTTTGGCTTTCTAAAACAAAAAGGTGCTAGTAAGGGAATCTGCTCGTGTGGCCATACATGCGACACTTTTAGCTTTGTAAATATAGAAGGCTCCTAGCTGGTAGGGGTTACACCCTACTATTGATCAAATAAATTTGATCAAACGGGTTTATGACGAGACATAGTGTCGGTATGAACTAATCAACACACGTTACCCATGACTTTCACCATGGATACAATTATTTATAGTGGTTTGAAAGAGGTGGGTTTTCCTCACTACCACTTGGGTCGTTCCCTCCTCACTAGTAGTCCTAATGACCACACAGGGAGGCAAACCCTCTAAAGATTAAACACAAAGAGCCTATTTCCCAAGACACAAAAGACACTGGTTCAATTTTAGTGCACCAATTGAAGTGTTTGTTAATCTATGAAAATAAGGCACACAATGAAAATTAAAAGAAAACCCTTGCCAAGATCCTACAACAAAGATATTAGTAGTTCTACAAGAATGCGTAGGAGGATTGATAATGAAGGAAGCATCCCCTTATATAGAAGACACTATAAGAAATAGAGGGATAAGATTGAGAAGTGTAAAAGATAAATGGTCGAATAGGATTAGAGGGTAGGTAGAGGAAATATGAAAATAATGAGAGGGTAGGTAGTGTAGGAATTGAGAGATGAATAACATGTGTCATGGGTAGAAAAAACTAATGAATTAATTAAATAAATAAAGATTCATTTAATTAATAGAGGAAGTGGGATCAATTAAATAAATAAAAATATTTATTTAATTTAGGAAAATGATAATTTAAATAAATAAAAGTATTTATTTAAATGAGAAAAAAAAGATAGAAGAGGATAAATGAATTAATTAAATAAATAAAAATTCATTTAATTAATAGAAGACTTAGGATGAAGTAATTAAATAAATAAAGATTCAATTAATTTTATTAGATAGGATAATTTTAGGTGTCTACAGTTCCAACAAATGCCATCTATCTCATAGTGGTTTAACTACAATGTAGGCTTCATGACACATTGAAAACAACATAGGTGGTAGTCTTGAGGTGCATAAGTCAAGATGATTCCATCCTTTATATATAATAAGAGACACCTAGGTGAGAATAATTGCAAGGTGATCTCATATTAATGGCTCGTGATCCAACAACCACTGGCAATATACAGATCCGACTAGCTTGAAATATCACCATCAACCATTAAATGTTCCAACTAGTTAATACCCTTATTTGATAAATAATTTGCCACCACATTTCCTTCCCTATAAAAATGTTTAATTGAATAACTGAAAATGCTATCTAAAATAACCAAAGCCTTCTTAAGAAGATTCATTACTTTCTAACTCATTGAATGCTTATTTTGAAACAAATAGTGACCACCATAGATATTCCTTTCCTTTGATAGCAATATATCGAATTTGCAAGATTTGACCACTTGTAGACCAAATAGCAATTCTTTGAGCTTAATTATTAGTTTGTGAATTTACCTTTTCTTTTGATAACCATACTCAAAGAATCTTGAAGTGTTCAGGCTTCAAAAACACCGTCAAAATTCAATTTCTTAAAAAACTTGACTAAGGCAAGATCCACTTAACTTTTGAATGCTTAATCGATTAATGAATAGAATTAAAAAAGAAAATATCATACTCATTAAGCTTAATCTAGGGAAAAACTCATTTTATTATAAAAAAATGATAGTCGTAAATGATGGATCAACCACACCAAACGCCCAAAATGGGGTCACAAAAATGAAATATTCCAATCAATATTTTAGCAATCCAAGAATGCAGGTTCGAATCACAACACTCTTGGAAAGCACACGAAAAGTACGGAAGCCCGTTGAAGCTAGTGGTTTTAGAAACAGCACAATCCCCCAAAATGAAGGGCTTGTAGCCCAAGATTCTACTGTACCATGGGCCCCACCGTATCGTTTATTCTAAGGTTGGTTAGTTGGTTTCGTGCCCTTTGAGTGGTTGCCCTTGACAATCATATCTGACGTGGCACCTACTTTGTTAATTCCCTACTGGAAAAGTTACATATCTATTGCGCATATTTGTCTGCATGCACCGGCTCTAAGCCACCATGAAACAAAATTGATCTTCACAATCGTCGGATAAGAAAAACCTGCAAGACAGATACTCACTCCCAAACCTGCAAATGAAGTGAATAAAAAATTGCGCTGGTTAGTTTCTACTCCCTTAAAAAATGAAATAAATTTGTCTTTATGAATATTCATTGCCCCACATAAATCCCTTGCAAGTCCGCCTAACGTCGACGAGCAGAAGCCATTGGCCGTCGGATCCAAGATTTTTGAGGGCAGAGCACGCGAATATAGTAAGAACAAGCGCGCAATTTATTCGCCTGAAGCCCTAGCTTTGCTGTAAATAATTCTATTTTTTATCTGTCAGTGAAAGAAAAAAAAGAGAGGAGGCCTGCGCCCCTGGGCGAAGATGTTGACTCTGCTCAAATAGCACAGGCGGACAGATATTTGCATTCATTCATGAAATCTTCTCGGCTGTAATTAATTTCAACGTCTCTGTGTTGTTTTTTTAGCACAAAAATGGCGGAAGTCTCGACAGAAGCTGCGCCTCTTCCGGAGGTAGCGGTGGAACCGGAGAAAATCGGTGCGATTGACGTTCACCCGGCCAAATTTGGGCGAGATTGGAGAAGAAAACCGGCCTTCAAGATTTCGACGGAGTTTGATAGCGAGTCGAAAGATATAATTAATAAATTCTCGGCCAGGCTTTTTGACGGGCTTGGGAAGATAAAAGGTTCGTTTCAGAGGGACTTGAACGGGAAGTTGCAGTGTCCTCAGCTGGGATTGGACACAAAGTATTTGTCGATCTTGTATGATCACGAAGACCGCAATGCGCTTTTTACCGCCTCTGCCGACCTCAGTAACCAGTTTCAGCTCAAGCTTCAAGGCGATGCTAAGGTATGCCTGACTGGCTCTAACTTATTTCGTTTTTGTTTTCAGGACAAAATTATATCGAGCGGCATTTTTTTTTTATCTTTCTGCGAAATTTACCATTTTGGAAGAAATGCTTGAAATTATGATTCATTAACTTTTACGTGTTTCGTTTTTAGGGAGAAAGGTCTGGTTTGGAGGGAATTTATTTATATTTTTCGTGGGATTTGCCATTTTGGGAAAAAAATTGTGAAATTTGTTATTCTGGAGAAAAAATTGTGAGAAATTTCTATGTTGGAAATATTAGGCTGTTTTTTTTTTTCTTAAGTGAAGTTTTCTATCTTTTGAAAATAATCAGTTTTACATTTAGTTGAACTTAAGAGTCAAATTTTCTGTCGCGGCAAAACAAGTGGTGCGAGCTTACTGAACTTCGTCTCCCCAAAGACAAATAAGGTAGCTCACTTAAAATATTGGTAACAAACTTCAAGAATTTTAATAAAAGTTAACCAGGAAGTAAACTTCGATAATTTGTCTTCTAGCGGAAGCCTTTGATCTTCTAAATGATGATTGAAGATAAACTGCATTTATTCGAAATTTGTCCGAAATTCTCTATTTTGTAATAAAATTGATTTTAGACTGTAAGCAGAAAAAATAAAATAGCTTAGACATCATGTATCTAAAGTTTGAGGGAAATTTTCTGGGTTGAGATTATCATGTACTTGAAAAATCAGTTTATAAAAAGATGTGTAAGGAATAAGTATAAGAACTGTAAATAATTTTTTGCGACACTATGTAAAGTTTATACTAATAAACATTAAAAACATAAAAATTATTGCATTGAAATTTGAATATTAACAATGGTGGGTAGAATTTTGGAAGTTTGGGATCAAACCAAGAATAAGTATAAAAATTGCAAATGAAACTTTGGCATACTAAATGAAGTTTAAACTGCAAATGAAATTTTGTCACAGTATCAAGAGTTTATACTTATAAACATTAAAAACATAAAAATTTAAACTTTAAATGATATTTTGTCAGACTATGTAAAGTTTATACTAATAAACATGAAATGTTAAATTGTAAATGAATTTTGGCCACACCATGTAAAGTATATAATAATAAACATTAAAAACATGAAAATGATTGCATTGAAATTTAAACATTGACAGTGGTGGGCAGAGTTTTGGAACATTGGGAACAAGCCAAGAATAAGTATAAGAATTGCTAATGAAACTTTGGCATACTAAGTGAAGTGTAAACTAATAAGCATAAAAAAACATGGCAATGATTGCATTAACAATGAGAATGGTGGGTGGCGGTTTGGGGTCAAGAGGCAGTGCCTCTTGTGGGGGTGGAGCCCTCAACGGGTTCAAGGAGCAATGTCCCTTGTGGGGGTCTAGGGGTAGATCCTTCAATAGGGTCAAGGGGTAGCGAGCCTTGTGGGGGTTTGGGGGCAGAACCCCCAATGGGGTTGTGGGGTCAAGGGGCAACATCCTTGGCGCGCTCCCTGTCATGATACAGGCTAGAGTTGAGGGGCGGAGCCCCCACCAACAAGGACAAATAAGGCCTACAAAACATCTTAAACTTTCATTACGAATGTCATTTTCACAACTTTTCACCAATTTTTGTTTTGGGTTGGGGTTTCTAATTGGGGGCAATGGGAGACTCCTAGGCATCGTGAGACAGTCTATGGAATCCTTAGAGTCCCAGGGACGTCTTGCTGTCCTTGAAGCCTCAGTTGTGGTGGCGGTGGGCCGTTTCACCCATGTCTCCACATTCCTGAAACTTGCCCATCTTGAAAACACGAGGATTTTGGGGAGTGACATGCCCTTGTGGTTCATTGGTTCGTTTTGGGTAAGCCTGTATAAAAACAAATGAACATTATACAAATATAAAGATTGAAATGTGGCTAATATTAATATAGTTTGCATAGAGAGCATAGGAGTTATGTTTCCTAGCATTCTTTGTCATTGTTTAAGTATTCTTTTTCTCATCATGTATATCTTTCTTATCCTATTGCCATGGTCCATTTGACAAGTGACATACATTCGTCAACTTAATATCACACAAAACTTCATCATGATGTTTACTTATCTTGAATTTCACCAAACATCGTTCACTTACCCGTACTTTTTGTTCTTGCAACTGAGCAATTTTATATCAACTAGGATGTTTTAACCTTGTCAATTTCAACTTGTCAACCGTTTTTTTTTAAAACCAAATTATTTGCAATACCACTATTAATGATGACTTGCAACACTTACCTTCAGTTTTGTATGTTGTTCTAAACAAAGCTCTTACTTTCTACCAGTTCTTAATCCACAACATTTATTTTCAACAAAACTCTTCTCATGACCAATGGCTCACCCTTCTTAGGTTGTTCAACCATTCATCCACATATGTGGTTCTTGTGCTACTTGTTGGCATTTTTGATGTTTTATGTTGTGGTTGTCATTGATGGACACACACTTGCATTGAGATCCTCTTTATATGTATGAGTTAGAGAACAACAGGTATTTGGTTGTATTATAGTCTTTAGACTATTGACGTTTTGCAGAATGTGTTTCCCGGTCTGAAGTGGCATGTTAACCTCAAGCGGTATGAGGGATTAAAGCGGCATAACACATTTCTACCAGTCTTCATTTCTGTCAAACTGGCAACTGACATTTTGTATGAACCGGTAATACTTTGTGATGAGTTACCATCCACCGATTGTTTGACGGTGCCGACACTGTAGCGGTGCTTTTTGTGACGTATTACCAAGTATGTCCAGGTTCATTGAACCTAGGAAATTGTAATGTAATCCTATTGGACCGACATGAAATCAGATTCCTTTATAAGGACATCATGTCTAGGGTTTTAGGTGGTTGTTTTTATTGTTGTTGCGATAGTTGATATTGTGGCTAGGGTTTAAGGTGGTTGAGGAGTTGGAGAGATTATGAATGTGTAGAAGATTGAAGTAATGCCATAGTGCATTAATAACGAGCTATCAAGGATCTAACCAAGCAGTCTGTGCTATTAGCTAGATCAAACACTTGTTGATTACTCACATCTTTGACAAGTCTGTAGCCCTTAACCGGGTAGGCCCAAAAGCCTTTTTGTAAATCCTCTAACAAGGTGGTTCACATCTGTGGATCTAAAATCCTCTAGCAAGGTGTTGACGTGTATTTTGTACACAATCATACACAGAATAAAATACCCAAAGGCATCTTATCCTCTCTTGAATAAAGCCTCTGATTGCTAAAGATATCGCGAAAAGGATCAATCGGAGAAACTTCAAGGTTCTTATATGTAGGATCTCTACGTGTGGATAAGCTCTCTGTGGTATGATGTGATTTGCTGGAATCACAAGGGGACTTACATTTGATGATTGAACTTCTGATTTGCCTTTGAATATTGCTGGAACACAGGATCTTACTGCCTTAGATTTGAAAAAAATGAAAAAAAGATGAGGGCGAAGAGAGGATCTAATCCTAATACTAAGAATGTAGGAGCAATGATTGATCTTTGATGAAACTCTAACTAGGTCTTGTTTTGACATCGCAGGACCATCTCCACAAGGCTAGTGCGATCTTCGAAGGGAAGCTTTATGATGTTCAAATCATCACTGCAGGCATAGACACCATCAGGTTGATGCATATCAATGAAGAAGCGACAATTGAAGTTAAGCTTAAGCTGAATGATTCCAGTTGACTACACAAGGCAAGTCTGCAATCAACAAACTGCTAGTAGTATGGATATGCGAATTTCACCATCAATCAAGCATATTTCTTCCACTCATCTAATAACATGAAATCAAATATGAGAAGTATAAAGACCATGCAAATTGTCGAATCGACCCATAAATTTCACCATTTCTTCAATGAAGTTACAAGTCTTTTACAACATCTTGGCAACAATCTTTGCCTTCTCTCTCTACTCTACTCTAATTGCTATTCTATCAACTATATTCTAACTCTTCCAACTATTCTATTCTCTCTAATTCCTAATGCCTTTACAAAATGAAATGCCAGGGCTTATATAGTGCCCTCAATACAATTCGATTGCTTAGATTGATTCGAGATCAATGGCCAAGATTCAACAATGAAAACCCTAATTAGGGTTTGTTACAACCATTACATAACATTTAATGCTTGACCAATGATAAAATTGTATTGCTTGGACACATGTCCTCTCTGAAAAATTCGACCAATGGATAGCTGGGGTAGGTACATCGGAGTTTGTGCCACCTTCCATGAGTTAGGTACATTGAATCTGGACATGCTGAGGTGGACCACACTGACTGGAGAAGTGATGACTAGGATGCCACCTCGTTTGACACTTGTAACTTGGTAAATATTCAACTTGATGTTGTTGAGAAGCTAGCTTTAATTAATTCTTTTGGAACTATCTGCTTCTTCAACAAACCCTTGCTCTGACTTCTTGTGTCCTTGATTTGCAGGATGATGATGTACCTCGCCTTGGAACGCTGGATTGGAAGAGGTCGCCCCTATCCTTGCTTGATCGTCCTTGAGGAGACCGTCCTTGATCTGGCTTGATTTTCCTTAAGGAGAACCTTCCGACTTGTAGATCTTTCGAGCTTGGGAGTCACCATCTTGATACCTACACAACATTTCAAAATTAGTAATACATTTTGCAACGTGGAAATATAGACTAGAAAGAGGATTTAAGTTTTAAATTAGGAAACCTCATGATAAATCTTTGAATTATCATTTCCTAAATTTACTAAGCCACTTGAGATTGAAAATTGAAAATTCAAAATTGAGACTAGGAGAATCTCGCCATACCTCCACTTCAGGACTAAATCTAAGAAAAGATGCAAAATTAAGCAAGTTTGCTAGGCAAAATGTGGATCGAAGTCTTCAAAATGTGCTTCTTCTATCAACTTCACCACCTCTAGCCTTCAACGCTTTGAGGAAAATTCGCTCCATCTTTAGTCTTCAACTAAATTCGCTCCTCCTTAGGCCAGATTTCGCACTCCTTTATTGCTCCTTCAAAATCGCACTTGGACAAATGATTGAAAGATGGATTAACATGCTCAACACACCCCTCTTATATAGGCGCTCATCTTGATAATTGCCCCTAGGCCGACTTGGAAAATAGGCCCAATAAACAAATAAAATTTAATAAAAGAGGGGGCCGACCTTGCAAAATAATACCCCAAGCGCTCCCTTTTTTTAAAATTTAATTTAATAATAATTAATTAAATGCCTTTGTAATTAAAAACTTCGATTTTTTTAAAGGCTTTAAATTAATTATTGAATGTCCATGCGCTATTTTTAAATACCAATTTAATTAAATCTTTCACATTTTTATCGAATTTGGCATTTTAATGTAATTCGAAAATGTTGGCGCCTAAGCATGGGAGGAATAAGGGACACTAACCACATCGCTCTGGTCCCTAGGAGAGGGACAGGAGTGCTCCTTCATTTTGGCCTTGTTTTTCTTGTTTTTCACGTTCAGAGTCTTGTCTTAGACGTCCAAAATAGCATTTTAATTGGGAATCTTGAGCTTAATTCGTCCCTTTTGTGGAAGGAGTGTGCTTTAAAACACTTTCGCCCTGGTCCCTTGGTGAGGGACAGGAGCGAACCTTTGTTCCTTGTGCTCATCCTTGTTTATATCAACTTGCAACTGTCTTCACGGTGCAAAATGATGTTCTTTACTCCCTTTCGAACACTTGAAATGTGAGTGGCAACTTAAATTTGGACACACTTGAACATTTCGCTCTGGTCCCTGGGAGAGGGACAGGAGCGAACTTGGGCATTTCCATCACCTTTGCGGTCTTTGATACTTTACTTCCTCTCCGAGGCGTTCCAAACATCATTGCCCCTTTGTGTCTTAGCTTGGAGTGATTTAAGCTTGGAGGGAATATTAAATAACCTTGAGTTCGCCCTGGTCCCTGGCTGAGGGACAGGAGCGAACTTTCACCTGTAGGCTCAATCATGCTTTGCTAACTTTTAAAACCATCTTCAATGGATCCGCTATGCTCCCCTTCACTCATCCTTGACATGTAATTTGCTTCATCTTGGCGAGAGATTTGTCTAAGGAAGAAATCGCTCTGGTCCCTGGGAGAGGGACAGGAGCGCCTAGGACAATATGGGCTTCACTTGGCGTTTTTACAATCTTCAAATTATCTTCAACGGACTCGTTACGCCTCCTTTGCTTGCCTCAAACTTAACACTTACTTGACCTTCGCCCAAAACCTGTCTTATAAGGAAAATCGCTCTGGTCCCTGAGAGAGGGACGGGAGCTATCACTTAAATTCGCCCTGGTCCCTGGCAGAGGGACAGGAGCGATTTTGCTTCTAGGGTCAATTTTCCTCATGATTGCGCTTTCAAGTTATATTCAACTGATAAAATGTATTTCCTTTGATCTTCTCAATTCGCGAAATCGTTCAAATCTTTCAAGGACAAGGCAATTTTGGATTTCAAGCTCCGGTCCTTCAGTGAGAGACAGGAGCGATTTTTGTTCTTAGCACATTTCCTTGTTTGTAAATTTCTTCAAATTATATTCAATGGACAGAACATGCCTCCCTTTATCTCTTCCAATCCAAAAATCGTCTTGATCCTGCAAGGACAGTGAAATATTGAGAAACAAGCTCTGGTCCCTCAGTGAGGGACAGGAGCGAATTTGACCTTGTATGCAAAAACTTCATCATTTCATTGCTTTTGATCACGTCTGGATGCTCTATCATGCTCATTTCGTCCTTCACCATGCTTTTGATGTCTCAATTTAACCAAACAAGGCCAGGAATGGCTCAAATAAGTATTTTCGCCCTGGTCCCTTGGTGAGGGACAGGAGCACTTCGCCTTGGTCCTCCTGAGAGGGACAGGAGCGAAATTCGCTCTGGATCCTCAGTGAAGGACAGGAGCGAAATTTGACTTTTCGAACTCTCTATCAGGATAACTTTTATGGAATATAACATTTCCTTCTATGTTTCTTCTTTCTTATACTTTAAGTTATATTCCATATATACTTTCAGGATGTTTGAGAGTGGTTTCAGACCTCCAGGAGTTATATTGCAAAATCTAGTTTTTTGAGGTTTTTCAGTTTCTAGACTTAGCCAAATTTCAGGATTAGGACCTCACTCAAGCCGGACTTGCTTATCCATGTGATCCCCTGGGCGACACTCAAAATGCAAAGGCTAACTAACAAAACCCTAAAAAACCTAAAAAAAACAAACCCTAAAAAGCAAAAAAAACAAGGGTCCCCATTTGCAATGGGGCGATGTGTGAAATGGTCACAACACAAGGTAGTCTTTAATCGGACTTGTCTCCTAACAGAGATTGAGATTCCTAACAGGATCTATTCTGGTAAAGAACATTGTAAGACCTTAACCGGTCTGGTCCCTATTCCGCAGATAGTTACTTGTGAGTTCCATCTCACCGTGGTTTTTCCCATTTGGGTTTCCATGTCAAAATATCTTGTGTTATGGTGTTTGTGCTTCTGTGGGTGAATGCAATATTAGCTATTTAGTTTGCATGTTTGTTAACCGGTTTGTCTGTTAAACTGTTTTACAGGATTACTACTAATGTTGCAAAGTGTTTAAATGCAAAGATTTTTGGCATACTAATTCACCCCCCCCTCTTAGTATTCATCAATTGGTATCAGAGCCTACCTTTCTATAAGTTTAACCACTTGGAAAGAGATATGGGGGAATACACTTTGAGGGAACTTACTCAACGGCTCACTCAGTCTGAGCAAGCCTATGATGACCTTATGGTCAAATACAAGGCATCTCAAGCAAAAATGAGAGAACATGCAGAAAAGCTGATGGAGCTATCTGAAAATAGTTCTGCAGATGAAGCAGACATGGAAGCCCTAATTGCAGAAGTAAATAAGTTGAATGAATCAAACTCCAACCTAAGAAAGGAGTTGGAAGGACTGACTATCTGGATGTGTCAAGAGCTTGAGAACCGGAGAAAAGCTGAAGACCTAGTGAAAGAAAGAAATCATGAGATCTCCAAGCTGAAACAAGAGATGAGTGCCCTAAATGCTCTACTCCATGCAAGCAAGGTGGAAAAGGAAGACATGCAAGGAGAACTGAACACTGCCATCTCTGAGAATGAAGACCTGTTGGTAACAAATGCTGCTATTTTCAAAGAACTCTCTGAGTCAAAGGAAATACTTGCTAAGTTCAACAAGAGTACTGTCAAGCTAGAGCAAAAGCTTGAATTTGCCAAACCGGTCAATAACACCAATGGACTTGGTTATTCCGGTCATGAGGAAGGTGAGACCTCTGGTACAAATGCTGGAACATCAAAGAAACAACCGGCATCAAAGGATAAAGGTAAGCAAAAGTTTAAACCTGTTTGTTTCAACTGTCTTAAAGAAGGACATACTGCTAATGTGTGTAGGAGTAAGGCTTACAACAATTTTCCTTATTTCCTATATGATAAGCCTAGATCCTATAGATTTGATGGTAACTGTTATGCATGCAACAAGTATGGGCATAGAGCATCTGAATGCAGGTATGTTATGAATAACACTGGAAGATATCCTCAGAGGACCCAAGGAGTTGGTTCTGAACCGAAATTACAACCGGTTTAATGCCTTCAATCATCAGCCAAGAAGCGGTGGTTATCAAGCGGCAACCGGATGGAGAGCAAATTGTATGATCTGTCATGATTATGGTCATACTGCTGCAACATGCAGAAGGAAGAATGGGAACATGAACAATGGACCTTGGAGAGCACCTGGATTGGTCTGCTATCACTGCAACAAACCGAGTCACATTGCCAAATTTTGTAGATCTAGAAAAAACATATCTGATGATATACCGGTCACTCCGGAAGGAAACATTGATGTTGACACTGTTCAAGCGAACATGAAGAAAATCTGGAAGGAGAAACCAACGGTGTTACAAGAGGAACCGGTTTCTGCACCTAGTGTGGAAATCACAGAACTGGCAAACTAAGCTTCAAAAAGCTTAGGGGGAGCAAACGGCGAAACATTTTGAACCCCCAGTTTACACCGATAAAAGACCTTAATCGGTATGTTATACCTGTCGTTTGGCAGAAGACCGGAAACAGTAAAAGGGCAAATTAGGGTTTACACCCTAATGGAGGAGCATTAATGATGGTAGGTGAGGAATATGTTTAAAAGCATTTTTCAAATCATTTCTCACTATCAGTTTTTGACGGAAGAAAAAGTCTTTCAAAGAGTAGAGCGACAAAAAGGCGATTTGAGCAGAGATTTTGAGAAATTGAGAAACCGCAAAGGAGATTCAAATTCAAACTGGAAACGGTCAAGTGGAAAACACAAAGCAGTGATTCAGCATCCGACGGAGTGTGAAGTGAAGGAGAATCGGCAAGCCCTAATTTCACGTGTTTCAAAAGTTATTTCTCGAGTTCTTAAGATTTCTATCATGGCTTCCGCATCTCATACCAGTTCTAGTGCATCTGTCGAGTCTGCAAGTTTTATTCAACGGAAGTCCAAGTATAATCCCTATCACAAGTTCCGGCTGGTGTGATAGTAGAAGAGGGAATTTCTGACTACATAGATTGCAAAATAGAAGACCTAGGGTCTCTAGCTATCCCAACCCAGTTAGGTTTATTTTGTGGTAAAGATAAGAAGATCAAACCGGAGTTCAATATTTTGGAGAAGAAAAAGCTCCACAATGCTGTTTACTTCCTGGAAGATTTCACAGAGGATCATATAAGGATCATTCTGAGTAGAGTCCATGGTGATAAGATGTACCTGGAGAGAACACATGACATCACGCCGCAGGCAATTTATGCAATCACCGGATTCTACAACACTGGGGAAGTGCCAGCCCTAAGAACTGTAAGCAAAACTGAAATGTCCAAGCTCATCGGTTCAGTGAGCGACTCACGTGGCATGACAGTAAATTCTATCAAGGATGATCTAGTGAAGTATGCATGTATGGCGATTGGATACCGGACATTCTCAGCCAACAGAATTAACTCTGTATCTGCTGCAGCGGTAAATGCCGCTTACCGGATGATAAAGGATGATGCATCATTTGATCTGTGCACTGGTATGCAGAGACAACTCTTGTTGAATCTGAAGGCGATCAAACAGGATAATGCACTTAGGTTCAAGTTTGGACAACTACTGGTTGGGTTGTTCTTCTATTTTCAAGGCTACTTTCCAGGAGTAGGAGATGTCCAATGGTCTGGTGACCAACCGGTGACCAAGCAAATCAAGGAAAGCATTGAAGCAATTGGAACCGGCTACCTTGATGTTCTGAACAAGTATTTTGATGAGTTCAGAAGGAAAGTGAGCCAAAGAATGAGGATATCAGGTGACATGTCAAGAAATATGAAGACAATATCTGCTTCACCATCCAAGTAGATAAATGCATAATGGAGGCTATTGAGCCTAGACAGGAAGAAGTGGAGCCAATGGGCTATGAGGTGATGTACGATATACTGGAAGGGTATGCCTCTACCCTTATTGCCTCACCGCTTGATCCCAAGGCGAAGAGAACCGACACCTACCTAGAGAGGATAGCACCGGTTGAGGAACCACCAGCAATGAAAGAAAAAGAACCGGCAGTGAAGAAGGCAAAGGCAGTGCCTGCAGCATCAGCACCGGTTACTACTGCAACTCCAAAAGTGACCAAGCGGTCACTAGCTAAGAAGAAACTGGAAGCTGCATCGGCTAAAGTGTTCCAGAGAAAGAGGAAGACAAGGAACACCTCTCCAGACTCAGAAGAAACTGTGTCTGAGGAAAAGCCAAAGAAAACACGTCAAGCAAAGAGGAAGACAAAGAATGAACTGGCATTATCTGCACCGGTAAATATAGATATATCTTCCTACAAACCTTTGACACATTGTCAAAGAACAATAAAGAATATTAGGAGAAAAGTGCTAAATGACTTACTTGAGTGTTTTGATGACTTTAATGAGGATGAAAAGGAAGCGGTTGAAAAGGAAATAATTCATTATTTATGTGTTAATGACCGGTCGCCCTCAGAGATTAAATCTCAGACATTGGATTCTCTATATATGTCATTAGATAATAGATGGCGCATTGCCATAGAGAAAGAACAGGAAATTAGGGAGAAGGTTTTTGCACAGTCCTTCCCCAACCTGTCAAATTCTGAATTGTTTGATGTTATTGACCAAAATAAAGGACTCTTCTTCACTAGAAAAAGAAGTCTCTGGTTGTTAGAAGGTAGAGTTGTTGATGTTGAAAAAGACACTCATCTGTATATGAGAACTACTGTCTAGACTCACAAAGCGCATCTGGCCAACCGATAAGCTGAAGAAGAACCGGTTATATCCAAACCGGATGAAGTATTTGATGATGAAGGAAATCCGGTTGTAGAACTGATCGACACCATTGATGTCGATGCTCTGGACGTTGAGGATGATACTCAAGAAACACCATCCAAGGCAACAGGACATAAGCAACAGGCTAAATGGGCTGATAAGCAAGCCGAGGACAGACGAGAAGCGACAAAGGAAGAGGCAGAGAAGAAGAAGAAAGATGAAGAGGAGAAGAAGAAGAAGGATGAAGAAGAGAAGAAGAAGAAAGATGAAGAGGAGAAGAAGAAGAAGGATGAAAGATGAAGAGGAGAAGAAGAAGAAAGATGAAGAGGAGAAGAAGAAAAATGAAGAGGAGAAGAAGAAAAAGGATGAAGAAGAGAAAAAGAAGCAAGAAGATGAAAAGAAAAAGAAAGAAGAGGAAAATAAGGAACAGGAGAAAAAGGAGGAAGCAGAGAGGAAGAAGAAGGAAGAAGAAGATAAGGAACAGGAGAAGAAAAAGGAAGCAGAAAAGAAAAAGGCCGAGGAGGACAAGGAAGCAGAGAAGAGGAGAGAAGCGGAGAAGAAGAAAGCGGAAGAGGACAAGGCAGGAGAAGCAGAGAAGAGCACCCAGATGGAGACTCCGAAGGCAACCGGGAGTCAAGCCAAACCGGCTGACCTCACCAGTCCTATAGATCTCCAGTTTGCAAGTGAAACGGAGTTAATGCAGAGCATCAAGGTAGCTCAAGAGCGCCTTGAAATCATTCGACAGAAGAAGGAGCAGGATGTAATTCAAGTGGCTGTGGATACGCTTACTAGTTTGATACCCGGTACAAATCTTCCAAACACCGATTCATCACTAGCTAGACTTAAGCTCCTATGCACAGTAGTAGATGATTAGGTGCAGAGCCTTGAAGAGGTAGCAGAGGCTAATGTCAAGAAGGAGCATCAAAAAGCTCTTAATATAGCTCCGGTGAAAAAGTTGAATGAGCTCCGGACTGAATTGAAGAAAGAACAAAAGGATATAAGGGACGCTCTAGATGAGGGGAATCTGCTACTCAGCAAAATCTGCCAACCCCATCTATTTTATGATGATGTGCTAGCTCAAAAGCAAAAACTTGAAAAGGACTTGTAGTCCTACTTGAGCACATTCAAGCCGCCTTATGATTCCTTCACAACTTATGGGCAAACCGTTCACCGGTTTCACATCCAGTCAGCAAAAATGGAGCAAGAAATCAGCACTCGATCTAGAGATTTGCAAGAGCTAAACTGGTTCTACTCCCACGATTGCAAATTCTTTAGAAGTGCTATCTGAACCTAGATGCCTTAACAGTTACACAAGAGATGAGAACAATTGATGCCATGGAAGAACAGGTCTCCTAGATGCAGACAGAGCAAGAAGTAGCCACCTCCCTACTTGAGTCCTGGTCTTTGTCGATGAAACAATTTTTGCAGGACTTTAAATCTGTTTTTGACAAGTATCATTCCTTGTTGTCATAAACTTTTATTATTTTTAATATCAAATGAAAACAGGGTTGTTCAGCTATACTTTGTCATTGTTGGCAAAGGGGGAGAATAATTCTATTTGGAGAAGTATCTGGTAATCAAAATTTTGATTATATGCTCTGTATATCTCAATGTTTATGCTCTATATGCAAAAAGGCTATACACTGTATTGATAAAGGGATAGTGTATATGCTTAGGGGGAGCAATTTTGCTAATGGCATGATTTTGTTGTAAAACACTTAGATGTCAAAATTTTATTTTCCTAAGTGTTGCCATCAATGCCAAAGGGGGAGATTGTTGGCATTTTTTATGTTTTATGTTGTGGTTGTCATTGATGGACACACAGTTGCATTGAGATCCTCTTTATATGTACGAGTTAGAGAACAACCGGTATTTGGTTGTATTATAGTCTTTAGACTATTGACGTTTTGCAGAATGTGTTTCCCGATCTGAAGCGGCATGTTAACCTCAAGCGGTATGAGGGATTAAAGCGGCATAACACATTTCTACCAGTCTTCATTTCTGTCAAACCGGCAACTGGCATTTTGTATGAACCGGTAATACTTTGTGATGAGTTACCATCCACCGATTGTTTGACGGTGCCGACACTGTAGCGGTGCTTTTTGTGACGTATTACCAAGTATGTCCAGGTTCATTGAACCTAGGAAATTGTAATGTAATCCTATTGGACCGACATGAAGTCAGATTCCTTTATAAGGACATTATGTCTAGGGGTTTAGGTTGTTGTTGTTATTGTTGTTGTGATAGTTGATATTGCGGCTAGGGTTTAAGGTGGTTGAGGAGTTGGAGAGATTATGAATGTGGAGAAGATTGAAGTAATGCCATAGTGCATTAAGAACGAGCTATCAAGGATCTAATCAAGTAGTCTGTGCTATTAGCTAGATCAAACACTTGTTGATTACTCACATTTTTGACAAGTTTGTAGCCCTTAACTGGGTAGGCCCAAAAGCCTTTTTGTAAATCCTCTAACAAGGTGGTTCACATCTGTGGATCTAAAATCCTCTAGCAAGGTAGTCTTTAATCGGACTTGTCTCCTAACAGAGATTGAGATTCCTAACAGGATCTGTTCTAGTAAAGAACATTGTAAGACCTTAACCAGTCTGGTTCCTATTTTGCAGATAGTTACTTGTGAGTTCCATCTCACCGTGGTTTTTCCCATTTGGGTTTCCACGTCAAAATGTTTTGTGTTATGGTGTTTGTGCTTCTGTAGGTGAATGCATTATTAGCTATTTGGTTTGCATGTTTGTTAACCGGTCTGTCTGTTAAACTGTTTTACCGGATTACTGCTAATGTTGCAAAGTGTTTAAATGCAAAGATTTTTGGCATACTTATTCACCCCCCCCCTCTTAGTATTCATCACTACCATCAGGTCTCGTATTAATATTTTGTGAACATTCAAATGCTTTGATTATTTGTCTTTTGTGAACGTTCAAATGCTATGACCTTCAAATCCACACCAAAAATAGTTTCCATAGAAAGGTCTCCCATCATTTATGTTATATCTTCCTCTACCTCTTTGGTATGTATCAAAGACTATTAAAAATAGGGTGGGATGGAATGAAGCTTCAGTGACAAGAGGCCTCGATCGCTTAGGGATGATGGTGGAAGTGATGCTCCCTCAAGAGAGCTGTTGGAGCTCAAGAGGTCTCTTGAAAAGACAAGGGATGAGGAGAAGATGGGCCGTGATGTATAAAAGAGGACTCGAGAGAGATCATGTGGGGAGGATGTACATGCCATGGATACAATAGATGATGGACTAGGATTGGGCATGTTGATTGATGCCATTGGAATGACTAGATGATAAGATTCTAGATTGCATGGATGTATATGTAAGATAATGAAATTGTGCAAGGATGTAAAGCAACAAGATGACTCATGATTAGGATGATGGATGAGTGAGGATGAGTAATAAGGTGAATGATGAAAACATTCTGTCATACCATCTTCATTTGAAAGGAGCAACCATTATTTGTTTTAGCACTTAGCATTATGCACCATGATATAAGGGATCATAAGTGGTTTTGTAGGACATTATTGAAGACTTTGTTTATTGACATTTGCTATTTTTGTGTGCTTTGTCTTTTTTGTTTATGCACACATTGAAATTGAGTTAAAATTCACCTTCACACTTCGATTCAGGTTAAAATTTATGTGTCTTTAAAACCCCTAGCATACTTATGTATGATCTCCTCTTGCATCATAGGGTGACCTTGAGGACTAAAAATAAGTGTTGCCTTGTTTTTCTTTTTAGGGGGCTTGCTTGGGGATTTCATCACCTCAAGGTACGACTTCAACTCCAATATTCCGATGGAGTAGAAATAGCGAGGGTGAATCGAAAGACACGCCTCTTTGGAAGTTGTGCTTTTGTCATTTAGGCTATAAGCCCCTAAGAACTAATACCTTGGGGAAGTGAATTAGAAGCGTGACTTACCCCTTCTCTCAACTATTTGACTTTTTAACACTTTTAAATCCACAGATTTAGGCCTCATGTGCCCTTGTGGTATATATAGGATATCTTAGAGAAGCCTCGTAAAGTGTAGGCTAAGACCTTTCAATTGCTTTTCTTTATGGTGCACTATTGTTGGGGAGGTAAAGTGCTCACATTGTGTCTCCTTGTGGTGAGATAGACCTTACTTTGGGCAAGGCTAGTCCTTCAATGTAAGGGCTGTATGGTGGTCCATGATCTTGCATTCCCTAGCTATCCATTTCATGTGGTACATGGCACTAATGGGACAAATGTCACCATTCTTCTAGAGTGGGGACAAATGTTAGCATTATGAGTCTACAAGGAATAACACACCTTTTATTGAATAATTCTAGGCTGCTTGTTGTGTCTTTTGGTTTGTATGTTGTATATACCAAGTACTTGTTTGAAAGCCTTTTAAACTAAGTTTGAGTCAAGTCCAATTTGAAGTCTCTTTGCTTGTTTGAAAACGCATTGCCCATTGATATACTTCAAACATAAATGTTGAAGTCAAACTTAGGATAACCATCACTTAGTGCAAAACCTATTTAGCTTTGGTCATCATCAAAACCCTAGCCCAACACAATCAAATACCTTGTTCAAATCAACCACATCCTTTGACCTTAATCCAATTTCCAAATTTTCACTCACCATCACATTTGTTATAACCCTAGTCACCTTTGAGTCACATTTAAGAAAACATTAGGATACCTTGATCATTACACCATCCTCATTCACATCATCTTTATAATTTATACCCATCATCATTCAAATCTATTCTTGGTCATAGCTGAACATTTCACCTTTGGATCTCTTAATCAGCTTATCATCTTTGTGCAACCATTGGGACCTTTAATCATCCTAAGGCCCATTGTCAGTTCTTGGAAATTCTACACCAATCCGTAGGTTCCAAAATCAAATCATAATCAATCCATCTGTAAGATCCAAGTGTGTAGCCTAAACTTTAATCCAAGCTTATCAAACCTAATCCACATAGTCTATATGGTTACTTTTTCACATCGTCGGTATCATCCCATTATCCAATCAAATCATCCAAACAAGTTCATTCCAAGTCATCCACCTTTAAGATTATCCTTCATTATTAGGATTTGACGCTCTTTTGAATAGTCACCAAGTCCTCCATACCCATTCTTTTCCACATCCAATTTAGAACCAAGACCAATGCCCCCTAACACATGAAGCACTAGACATGAAAAGGTGGAAGAAAATCCCTTCCATAGTCAACCACTCATAGAAAGGTTCCCGTTGCTAGGAGAATCTTCTCATCACGATGGTAGTGAAACTAATGATGACAATCCCAATCAACCTGAATACACTGTTGATCCTTATCCCATCCAAGATTCCAAACAAGGGCATGATCTCATGGAGAAATGTATTGAAATAAACGAAGATGCCATCATTAGACAGGTTATTAGAAACAGGGGCAAAACTACTTCCCGGTAATGACCTCTCTAATCTTGATCCCATCCAAGAACAAAATACAACTCATGACCCCATCGCACCTGCTAGAGGGCAACAACCTCTTACCATTAGAGGGAACCATTTATATCAAGGGTCTATAATACCTAAAGTTTCCACTTCCATTTCTAATGATGTTCATGATCCTAATTCCATTAGTCAAACCACATCCACAATAAACATCCCACTTGGAACACAACCCACAACTACACTTACGGACCGCATCTCCATTTCCATTCTTAGTCCAAATATTTCCAATATCACTACTACCATGACTATACCACATCTACAAAAGGTCAACTTTAATCATGTCAATCAACATCAAAATTCCAATTCATCTAATACCAATAATACACGACACCATCCATGCACCTCTCCACCACCACCTAGTTCATCCTTTGATCAAGAATGGCAAGCCATGAAGGATGCCCTCAAGGGACTCTTAGGAGGCACTATAAGAAATCCTATACCTTTGTAGAATTGTGTCCATAGCCCTTCGATCAATCAATATCACAAATCCCTTTTCCCACGTCTTTCAAAATCTTAAAATATGATAAATCTAAGGGGAAGGGAGATCCTCGAGAACATGTCAAGGAATTTTTCATGGCTAGTCAAGAAGTTGCATACGAAGATACATACTTACAACACTTGCTCCCTTGTAGCTTAGGTGGGCAAGCACTTGAATGGTTCTTGCATCAACCTAAGAAGTCCATCACATCCTTTGCTGACTTAGTTGAAAAATTTGTCAAACACTTATCCTACAACATGGAGCATGAGTTCACCATGATGGTGTGATGTCCCCATCCTAGTCACGGTTTTAGAGTTGATGAGTTAGCTTATTTTCTGGACCCTCATAGGCTAACAGGGTATGGACAGAGGGCCATGGGAACAATGGATGGAGGATGATGTTCTTTAGTTCAGGGTTGGGTTCAGTTCAGGCTTCGTTTGAGTAGTTTTTGACTCCATTTGAGGGATTTGCTATTTATAGCATTTGGGCTATTTATAGATGGGAAGTTGGTTATTTTTAGACAGGCCCTTGGTCACATGGGTTTTGGGAGCTTTATCTCTAGCTTCTAACGGTTCATCTTTTGGAGTCATATTGAGAGAGATTAATTTTTCAGTGAATTATAGGCAATATTTAATTAATGACGTTTATTATAAAGTCACATTGACTTTTTAATAAAATATTTCACTTAAATTTATTTAAGTGACTTATTATTTTTCTCCATTGTTGGGCGCCTATATTAAAAGTGCTTTAACACTTAATGATATTTTTCAAACCCTAAAATCAACCCTAGTTAAAAATCGTGGATTTTTGCATAAAGCTGCCCCCTTGAGAAATCAAACTCATTAATTTGTTGATCATTTGATATCTCTTCCTCTGTGGGTTTTGGAGCTTGAGGGTTTCAGACTGGATTCTTCGTTGGAGAACGTCTATTCTTTAGTGCATGGTAATGGTGAGACTGTGAAAGATCAGTTGAATTGTTGCAGCTGTGGTTGGCTTCATTCAGAAGTCAAATTGGTGATGATTGCAGGCAGATTTGGCTTCTTACAGGGCAGATCTGTTGTAGGTTTTCTTATTTATTGTTATTGCTGTTAATTTTCTGTGGTTTGGAGGCCTCGTTTCCCAAACACACAGCTTGCTCATTAAATTGGTGGCATCTTCTACTGCTTGGGCGTCTTATTATTAAAATAAGAGCAGATCTGAATTGTTTCCTGAATAAAAATCAGAACTTTGTAAGTTGCTGATTTAATTTTTTCATTTCAATAAATTGGCTAAGGACCTACGGATATGCTTCTAAAATCTCCAATTTATTGTTTCAGCTGATTATTTCATGTATTATTTTCAATGTGTTGAAAATTAAGAAACCCCTTCTGCAACTTCTGTCTATTTCTGAAAGACCATCTTTAATAATAAAAAATACAAAAAGAATTACAAAATTACAGCAGGTTGAAGAATTGAACCAGCAAGGGTTCATCATAGTGGTATCAGAGCTTTGATCCTGCCATCCTGGAGGGTTAGGGGATTTTATATGCATCACCAACAGTTTGGGCGCCACAGGTTTTATACCCGTAGGAGATTTAGTTCTCAGAGAAACCAATTTCATTTTGGTCAGAACCAAATTGAAATTATGGGTGATAGGAATGAAGAAGCCACCATAAACACTACACAGAATGATGACAACGAGGCAAGGGAGGTCATGAGAGGTATAGCATTTGGACAACAACACGTAGCAACAATGTTGCAACCGCTGACCATCGCCATACAACAACTTTCAATACCTAAAGGTAATGATCTGAATCAAGAAGAGAATGGCAGTATTGCTGGTCATTCCAGAGCTCGTGTGACTAACACACACACATATGACAGACCCACACGCCCCACTTTTGTCAGAGCTGAACCTGAAGATGAGGTTGACTCCGAAGCTGGGGATGACAGGGGTTTTGGTGACAATATCTTGGCAATGCACGATGAGTGGGATAGATTACCATAGAGAGTTCAAGATCACCTTAGCATTGATAGGTATATTAGTCAGAAGAGAGATCATAACAGGAATTGGAATAATCAGAAACCTTGGAACAAAACTAATAATCTCAAGTATGCAATCAACAAGTGCACACTTTCAACTTTTGATGGCAGCGGTAGAGTTACAGCTAGAGCTTGGATTAACAAATTGGATACTTTCTTGAACCTACGTCTTAGGTCAGAAGAAGATGCCATTAAGTTTGCAGCTTTGCATTTGGAATGAGTAGCCCATGATTGGTGGCACCATGGGATGGTGACTTTGCATCACGACCTTATTACTACATACCAAGAATTCACTGACAGATTGGTTGAGCGTTTTGATAAAAGAGATCTAGAGTTGTATTTCAGGGATCTAGCCCAGCTGAAACAAATTGGCAGCTTGGAATCTTACATTAGTGAATTTCAAAAGCTTTCAGTTATGGTAACTAACATCTCAGAGAGAAGGCTGGTCATTCTTTTTGTTGAAGGTGATTATGAGCCTATGACGGGTTGGATTAAGGCTTTTGATCCCCCTACCTTGCAAGAAGCCATGAGGAAGGCACGTAGCATGGAACTTACCGCTCCTCGTAGTAAGTTCACTCCAAACAACTCCAAACTGTCCTCATCATTTATTGACAGCAAGTCTGATCCAAAGAAATCAGAGAATGTGGATCAAGGGAAGAAGTTTGCAGCACCTTTGGACAGGGAAACACTTAATGATTTGCATAGAAGGAAGCTGTGTTTTCATTGTAAGGGCCCTTATGATCAAAACTATGATTGTTCCCTCAAGCCTAAGGGTCAAAATAGGAATATGGAGTGGTTTTATGAGGGAGAAAACATGACTGATAACACCGGCCAGCAAGCTGATCAAGATGATTTAGAGACTGAAAATTCAGAGAAGGGAGTTGAAAATGAAGTAGAATTTGATCTACGGAAAGCTCATATGTCTAGCATGCAAGGAGAAGGTTCTTTTAGGTTGCGTGGACTCTTGGCTGGTCAAAGAGTCATCTCTCTACTTGATACAGGTGCAACTCATAACTTCATAGATGCACGGTTGGTGGAGAAACGTGGGATTCAATCTCAAGAGTTTGAAGGTATAAGGGTGAAAGTTGCTGATGTAATGTGCTGACTTGTGATAGATTGATTTCAGACTTACACATGAAATTCAATAATTATGAATTCAAAGCTGACTTTTATGTGGTTAACATGGGAAACATGGATGTGGTCCTTGGCATGACGTGGCTTCATGCAATAGGTGAATTTACACTCAACCTTAGAGATATGGAAATGAAATTCAAGGTTGATGGGATTGATCATGTTTTTAAAGCTATCAAGGCCAGCAACTTAAAATTAATCACTCTTAAAAGAATGGAGAGACTTATCAGACATAACATGGTGGATTGGGCAGCAGAATGTAAACTAATGCCTACTTATGAAGAGCAGCATAAAACACCTTACCATTCCAATATTTAGGAGCTTAAAGTTAAGCATACAAAGGTGTTTAGTGACATACCTCTTGGTAGGCCTCCTGATAGAGGCATAGAGCACATTATTGAGCTTTAAGAGGGCACCAAACCCATCATGATTACACCTTACCGACACCCCAAGCGGTTGAAAGATGAAATTGAGAAAACCATCAAAGAACTTCTGGCAATGGGACACTTAGAATGTGCATTGATTACTGTATGTTGAATAGAAGGACTATAAAGAACAAGTATCCCATTCCTCGCATCGATGAGTTGTTAGATGAGCTTCACGGAGCTTGTTATTTCTCTAAGATTGACTTGAGGATAGGTTATCATCAGATCAGTGTCAGGGAGCAGGATATTGAGAAGACTGCATTCAAATGTCATTGTGGACGCTATGAGTTTTTGGTTATGCCTTTTGGGTTAACCAACATACCAGCCACCTTTCAGTCCACTATGAACAGGGTCTTCCAGTCTCAGTTGAGGAGATTTGTTCTGGTGTTCTTTGATGACATTTTGGTTTACAGTAAAACTTGGGAGGAGCACCTGGTTCACTTGGATACTGTTTTAGGCATACTTGATAGGGATTCCTTTTACGCCAAGGAGTCCAAGTGTGCATTGGGAATGGCAGAACTTTTGTATTTGGGTCACATAATCAGCAGAAAGGGAGTTCACATGGATCTTGATAAGGTTCGTGCCATTGTTGATTGGCTTACGCTTGAGATCTTGACACAACTCAGGGGATTTGTTGGTTTATGTGCCTTCTACCGTCGGTTTGTTAGTGGTTTTTCACGGCATGCCGCACCACTTACTGATTTGACAAAGAAGGGTGCATTTGTTTGGACACCTCTAGCACAGGAGTGTTTTGAGAAGTTCAAGCAATTGATGACTGCATGTCCAGTTCTTGCTATACCCGATTTCACCAAACCTTTTGAGCTTCATTGTGATGCATGTGGAGAAGGTATTGGTGCAATGATTATGTAGGATCTTCATCCTATAGTTTATGAGAGCAAGAAGCTTAGGGGTCCGGAGAGGAGCTATAGTATTTATGATATGGAAATGTTGGCCATCATGCATGCAATGACTAAGTTCAGGCAATATTTAGTTGGCAGCAAGTTTTTTGTCAAAACTGATCATAATAGCTTGAAGCATTTACTTGGACAGTGGGATCTAAATGAGCGTCAACAGAAGTGGGTCAGCAAGTTACAGTCTTATGATTTTGACATCTCATATGTCAAAGGGACTTAGAACATTGTTGTTGATGCCTTATCTCGCCGTCCCCATTTGAGCTCCTTGGCAGTTGTTTCCGAGGATTGGAAACACTTGATTATAGCAGAGTATGCCAAGAATCCATGGGCCTCTGGTATTATTGATGGGACAATACAGGACAATAGGTACTCTCTTGCGAATGATCTCATCATTTACAAAGAGAGGATATTTCTAGTCCCAGGTTCTGAGGTGAAGTGCATAGTATTGAGGACTTTTCATGATTCACCTATGGTTGGACATCTTGGTTACTTTAAGACCTATAGGCAGGTATGGGAGAGATTCTCTTGGAAGGTTCTCAAGTCTGATGTTCTTCGGTACGTCAGAGAGTGTTCTGTTTGCCAGCAGAACAAGCAGGAGCACAACTTTCTTGCAAGGTTACTTCGGCCGCTTCCTATTCCTGACAGGAAGTGGGAATACTTGTCTATGGACTTCATCACGAGCTTGCCTAAAGCCCAGGGTGGTGACAACATTTATGTGGTGGTTAATCGGTTTACTAAGTATGCACATTTCTTTCCGATCACGACTACTTATTTAGCTGCTCAGGTGGCTGATATTTTCTTTCGTGAGGTATTCAGATTGCATGGTTTGCCTCAGAGTATTGTCAGTGATAGGGACAACAGGTTCATGGGTCACTTCTGATAGGAGTTATTCAGACTTTGCGGGACAGAGCTTCACCTAGTAGGTTTTTATGGTCCATACCAAAAAAAATAGTCCATATCTTTGTCACAAATCTCAATCCGGAATTGGTCTTCCATTTTTAAGTTCAGCGTGTCTCTTCTTTTGATGCACTTAATGAAAGAGGTATTCAAACTGAAAAATTGCCAAAGGGGTTATTAAACTTTACCCTAAGGATCAAAGCCAAGACAAATTCAAAGGTAAGTCCAAATTCTTTAGCAAAAAGTGAATACAGTTGGAGATGGGGTTATTGATTCGAAACATATCCAAAATGTCCAACATATCTCATCCATCGTCATACCATCTATAACCCCTAAACCAGAATGAAAAAGAAAACAATTTACACCTTTAGGGGAACCCATTGAGGCAGTCTTTTGTCAACTCGTCAAGGCTAACAAGATAGCGTTCCCACTTACCAAGCCTCTAGATGATCATCAATGAAAATGTAATGTCCCCTATTTATAAAGTGCCTTAAAATACATTAATTACGGTTTTCAGTTCTTAGGTTAAGGGTTTAGGGAAATACCTTAGCCTCTGCTGTAATCAACCAGAGAAAAACAAGGTCAGAAAGATACTACCAATTACATAAAGAAATGGTCATATAAACGACTATATACAAAAATAACTAAGCATAAAAGAGATTCAGAATCAGGGATAGAAACATAATCTTATGATTGAGACAACCTCAACACCATGTGCTATTATGCAGGGTTGATAGGGTGTCTTGATTAAATGTTCAAGCATAATCATGTAGGGTGTCTTATACGACAGTTCCCCCTCATTTTGATCATGTAGGGTGTTTTATATAACAGTTCCCCTACACAGTATGATCATGTAGGGTGTCTTATATAACAGTTCCCCTACTCAATGTATCCATGTAGGGTGCCCTTGTACAGCAGTTCCCCTACCTAATATAATCATAATAAATTACACAGTATGTGCAGGAGATAATATGCAGTGAATAGTCTTAAAGATGATTTGCTATCCATAATAATATGCTGAGAATATTAACAAAGTTATGCACAGAACTCCGTACCAGAATATTGTCTTATCCTAACAGTAGCTGCAGATTCGATCTCTTTTTCCTGTTCCCTTCCTCAAGGACTATTCAATCCGATATTACTTTCTTATTCCCCCCATAATGGGATGGCAGATTGGAGGAAAGCTTTAAAATAATTTAACACTTTGTAATTAACAAAGCTTGTGGATTACTCATGATATCTCTGCAATGAGATTTCATTTCTTAGTTGATTGTCTTCGTATTATCTGCTGTTCGATGCCCCTTGGATGATGCTTTTCTAACTCTTAAATATCCCTCAACCTTGTTGGAGGTTTGTGACCCTTAGGCAATTCCCCTTCTCTTCAAGGAATGCTATCTCTTCCACGTGCCTCTTCATTTATATAATTACTGTACTCTTAAAAAATTGCTGCCTTAAACCAGTTGTTAATTCTTGATTAATTCTTATCATCATCGCCATCTTAGGATCACTATTTTATCTTAATGTTATCCCTGAGCATTGCATTGACAAGTCAGTAGTCTTCCAAAGTGAATCGCGACTTTATTCCAAGCTGTCGTAATTCTTCTACATTGATAGAGGGTGACATGGCATCAAGACTGGAACATGATAGTCCCCATGCATACCACCAAGAACAAGGGTGTCACTGCCTGTAACTTAATTACAGTTCTGATCTGATCTAATCGATGGTGATCTCCCTAGATGCTTTTGATTCCTTTCCTTTATATCTCTCAATGTGAGGGGGGGGGTCACACCTCTTCATCATGTATGCCCTTTGGTAAGAGACATCCTTTCACCATTAGCACCCTTTGAAAGAGTGCAACTCTTCATTATTTCTGCCCTTTGAAAGGGACACAACCTTTCACAATCAGATTTGCACTTATTAAATCTGATCTGCACTTTTTTATTCCGCACTTCTCCCCTCTCAAATGAGGTAATCTTCTCCCTTTATATCTCATGTTTGAGGGAGTCACAACTTTTCATTCCATGTCTTTTGACCCTTCGTTAACTTGATTAAATTTTAATTATATTTAGTTATATTCTTTTATATTTTAATTTTATTTTTAATTTTATTATTATTATTTATTATTAAATTCTATTCCAAAGTGGGGACATTACAAAAAACCTTCATGGTATAAAGAAAATGAATACCGTGATTACCATCATGTCAAGTTCATGCCATGGGGAATTGTATGCAATTAAAACACTATATCGAGGTCCTTATAGATAAAGGTGAGATCAAAATTGAGGGATTATCAAACACCTCGCCAAACCAAGATTTAGGTATATATTAAAACCCTTTTCCTAAGCATAATTAGTAGTGCACTAAAGGCCAATACTCATACAAACGTTATCGATTATCACAAGACTCCTTACAACTATGTTTTTTTTTGTTGGCCAAATTGAGAATTCTGATGAACGGATCCATATCATTAAAGTAAAAACACCTAATTGTGCTATCACCACTCGACGTGGAAAAGTCACCATGGAAGATCCTAATCCCACTTCAAATACCCAAAACAAATATGACCTCCTTGACCACCTTGAGCAAATACCAACCCACATTTCCAACCCTGAGATTTTGTGCACATCCCCCATTCATAGGGACATTTTAAATCGCATTTTACAAGAATCCAGAGTCCCTAATGATATTGATTCTTTACACTTTCAAGCCCTCATTAGCCACCTCTCTATCGATCATCACCTTACTTTCACTCAAAATGATTTTCCTCCATTTGATCCATCACATAGTCATCATCTCCATATTGAAGTGATCATTTCCAAACATAAGATAAAACATGTGCTCATAGATTATGATGTAAGCCTCAATATTTGCACACTTAAACAGGTGCAACATTTGAGTTATTCAATAGAAGCGTTGGGCTCACATACCATTACCATCAAAGCCTATGCCAATATAGAGAGAATCGACTGGTACTATTTAGCTTCCCATTGAAGTAGGTCCTTCCTTGCAACATACCTTGTGCCATGGATTAGACTTAGACCTTCCATACAACATCTTGCTTAGTCGACCATGACTCCATAACATGGAAGCGATACCCTATATGTACCATCAATGTCTTAAGTTATCTTACAATGGTGTAGAAGTTACTATTCTGGGTGATCTCCAACCTTGTCGATATTGCCAAACAATAGAAGGGAAATATGATAACCTTTGTCCATCTTCAACCATTGTCCCCAAGTCATATTCCATTAAATCCACATCATGCATTGACCCTAATGATTCACCTTCCACATCTGCTCCATTCTCCAAGAAATCATCCGTAAAATCCACATTCAAAATCATTGATAAAGGATGCGGAGAATATCCAATACATGAATCTTTTCATATTGCCAAGCTACTCCTATCACCTTGATCTTTTGGTTGACCACACTCAAAAGTTCAAGATCCATTTGTCACACATAATGGGGCCCCACTACCTTCCTTTTCGACAATTATCTTGCTAACGAGGACATATAAGGCTTTGATCCTACATGGCTATACAAAGATGAGCAATATGCCGCTTGCTTTAAAGAACTTTATCCCATTCTCTTGTGCATTTGTACTAGAATGAACTATAGAGGCAAAGGTCTTGGTTTATATGAACAAGGTCTCCTTGATCCTATTGATATACTAGTTAACGATGGAACTACTGGCTTAAGATATGGTGCTTACGATGAGTATTGCAATGCCCTTGTTAATTTTCTTGATAATGCTAGGCACTCCTCTTTTGAAGTTGACGATAGAGAAGAAAATGTCATTCCTAGTCCTTTCAAAGAGCTTGCTGCCACAAATCTATTCCTTGACAATACTATTTTTTCTATCCACCTTGACCTACAATACCTCAAACTCATTGAATGGGACCAACATGATTCTGCTTCCTTGGATACTTTTCAAACTGATGAGGCCCTCCTAGAACATATGCAGACCCGTGACCACATTCCTTCCGAAGATCATAAGCAAGGTTTTCAATTCCTATTGAGTACATTTGCATACTTTGTAGAACATGAGGATATTACAGATAACACATTAGAACCCATTGATGCAAATACACCATTTGACAGTGAACCTCACCTTCCATTGGCACTTGCCCCACTTCAGGATGGGTCTCCACTCCTTGTTGAAGAACCTATAGACCTAAATTTGGGTACAAATGAGATAACTAAGTTGAAATAGATAGTAGCTGCATTATATCTTGACGTAAAGACAACTATCTATATGGTACTTAGAGATTATCCAAATATTGTTGGTTGTTCACCACCTTGTGGCTAGACATGATGCTTAACTGGTTCGCTAGATACTAAGGAAAATGCATACTAAAGCGGCCCTCCTAGTCAAGGAAGAACTTCAAAAGTTGCTAGATGTTGGCTTCATTCGAGCCATTAACTATCCAAAGTGGACGCATAATGTTGTTCTTCTAAGCAAGAAACCCTAAGGGATCCAAGTATGTACAAATTTCAAAGACATCAATAAGGCTTGTCCCAAAGATGATTTTCCTTTTCTGAACATTGATATGATTTTAGACTTGACAGCTAGTTTGAGATGTTGTCTCTTTTGGATGGGTTTTCCAGATATAACTAGATTTAGATAGCACCAAAAGACCAACGTAAGACAACCTTTATTACCCCATAGGGAACATTTTCTTACAAAGTCATGCCCTTTGGTCTTAAGAATGTTGGTGCCACATATCAGAGAGCAATGACTATCATATTCTATTATATGCTACATGATTGTTGAGGATTATGTGGAGGATATCCTAGGAAAGTCCAAACTTGCAATTGATCACCCAACCATTTTATGTTGTATCTTCTAGAGGCTCAAAAAATATAAGGTCAAATTCAATCTCAAGAAATGTGTCTTTGGGTTCACATCCAAAAAGCACCTAGGATTTATTGTCTCTCAATATGGCATTGAGGTAGATCAAGATGAAGTAAAAGCAATAATAGAAATGCCACCTCCTCGTAATCATACACAGTTATGTAGTTTACAAGGGAAACTCCAAGCTATTAGATGATTCATTGCTCCATTAACTTAAAAGTGCCATCCTTTCTCACATGTCCTTCGAAAGAATGCCAGCTTTGAGTAGGATCAATCATGTCAAAAAGCATTCGACCATATTAAAAAGTACTTGTCTAATGCTCCAGTTTTAATGGCAGCCACTTCAGATAGACCTCTTTTTTTATACATCTCAATCACATAACATGCCTTAGGTGCCCTCTTAGCTCAACATAATGATTAGGGAAGAGAAAATGCCATCTATTATTTTAGTAGGACATTGTTTGGGTGAGCTCAATTATTCATCCATGTAGAAAGCTTGTCTTTCAGTAGTGTTTTCCACAAAGAAACTCTGCCATTACGTGCTTAATGCTACCACTCATTTGATTGCCAAAATTGATGCCTTGAAATATGTGCTGTCTAAAGCAGCCCTTACTAGTTGAATGACAAAGTGGATCATGCTCCTTAGTGATTTTTATATATGTCAATCGAAAGGCAATTAAGGGACAAGTCATAACAGATTAGTTAGTAGAGTCTCCAATTTAGGATCACCAACCTTTGAACATAGAATTTCTAGATGAATCCAGCATTCACATTGAAGAATCCAAACCATCGACATTATACTTTGATGGATCATTTACCTCACATGGATTAGGTGTCGGCATCCTTTTCATCAACCCCCAAGGTTATTTCATTCCCAAAGCATTCCACATTGCTTTCCCTTGCACAAACAACATAATGGAATATGAGGCACTCATATGTAGTTTGAAAATAACAATTCAGTGGCACATTCAGCATTTACAGGGCTCAAGATTCACAATTGGTAATCAAACAGGTCAATGATGAGTTCCTTACTAAGGATGACAAGCTTATACCCTATAAATGCATTGTTGACAGTTTCAAATTGTACTTCCTAGATGTATCTTTTGAGCAAGTCCCTCATTTCAATAACAAAGCTGCTAATGCAATGGCCACTATCGGATCCTTCTAGATATTCTTGGTGAAGCTCATGCACATTGTTTCTTGGTAGAACAACTCCTTATACTTGCTTATGATCTTGTAGATTTTGACATGATATGTGACTTCATTGGTCCCCACACCCCTTGGTACAATGACATGCGTGCTTATCTCCAAAACCAAACCATCCCTCTCGACATGTCATCCACCTAACAAAAGTCCCGTATCCAATGTGCATTGTGTTATACCCTCCTTGGTGACATTCTCATCATAGAGTTTATGATGGCACTTTTCTTAGAAGTCTCAACTTTGGTGAGGCTAACCTTTCTCTTCAAGAAGTCCATGATGGCATTTGTGCTGCTCATACAAATGCCATAGTCCTTGCCATCTCCTTCGTACATGATATTATTGGTCCACCATGGAATTAGATGCTTGTTAATGTGTCAAGAAATGCCTTGCTTGTCAAAAACATGGAGACCTTATTCATGCACCCTCACAAGCTCTTCAATCTATTACCTCTCCATATCCCTTCACCATGTGGGGGCCTTGATCTCATTGGTAAGATTAATCCCACTTTCTCCAATGGTCACAAGTTCATTATCATTGCTACCAAATATTTCACCTAGTGGGTCAAAGCAGTTCCACTCACTTTCACCACTAGTGTCCAAATTTCCAAGTTCATCCTTAACCATCTCATTTGTTATTTTGGCATTCCATCCACCATCATCACTGATAATGGCAAATCCTTATAAAAGCATGAAGTGCTATCCTTATGTGAGAAATTCCATATCAAGCACACGTTGTCCACCCCATATTATCGCCAAGGTAATTGTCAAGCCAAGGTATCCAACAAAACTATCATTAAGATCCTTAAGAAAATCGTCAATGAAATTGGCCATGATTGGCACCTTCGGCTTAATCTCGCCCTTTGGGCCTACCGAACCTCCATCTGTACTCCCATTGATGTCACTCCATACTCACTTGTCTACGGTGCATAAGCAATCTCGCCAATAGAAGTTGAGTAACCCTCCTTACTTGTTTCTTTGTGTAATCTCTTCCTCGAGGAGGATTATCGAGAAACTCGTTTACATGAGCTAGAACTCCTTGAGGAGCATCATCTTACTACTCTCAATCACATTAAAGCATATTGACATAGGCTATGTCATGATTATAACAAGCACATCAACACTAGAAGTTTGAGGTGGGAGATCTTGTCCTTTAGGAAAATCAAAAGAACACTACACAAGAAAGAAGAAAGGGAAATTTGAGCCAAATTGGTTGAGTTCCTATGTCATCATTGCCAAGTTTGGGTTTGGAGCCTACCAACTAGCCACTCTTGAAGGTCATGAGCTAGATGAGCCTATGAACATTGTCCATCTCAAGCGCTTTTGCTCTTAATCTATTTAGCACTAGTCTTCCAAATATTAGAAAAAGACAGTGTTCCATGGAGTTTCCTGACATTGAGACGAGGGAATGGGTTTTGGGGATAGGGATATGGGGGGCCTAAGTTTGGGGGTGGCAGGGGAGCGGCGCAAATACATATAGTACTTGAAAAATTAGTTACAAAGAGTTGAGCAAAGGATCTAATGGCAGCTTCAACGATCTTCAATATGGAGAAAGACATGGAAGATTTGGAATTTTTTTTATCAAACCCAGGGAAGTTGATAAAGGAAGAAGTTATGAATAGGAAAGAAGAATTAAATTTGGGGATATCTCTATTCAAGTTTCTTAGGAAATCTCCTCTGACATATTTTGAATGCTTCTAGTTCTAGATATCAAAAGCCTATTCATGCAAGCCCTTGTATGAAAATTTATATGTCCATGGCTAAGGATTGAGGAGTCAAGAAATGGATGGCACTGAAATGGAGGAGTTGACAATATTAGAGATTAGGTTTTTAATCCAAAGGGCCAAAGTAAGCTTCCAAAACATAGAAGATATAGTTGGCAGATTGAGCAAGGAAACCTAAAATAAGCTATAGGGAGTTGAGCAAAGGATCTAATGGTATCTTCAACAATCTTCAATATGGAGAAAGAATGGAAGATTTGGAAAAACACTAATTACATATAGTACTTGAAAAATTTGTCCAGGGTTGAGGGATGCATGGGTGTCTTAGGGACGTCCCAATGCCCCCTTTTGGCATTTCCTGTGCAAAACGTCTTGGAGACGTCCCCTCTTAGAGGGGCAAGTCTCGAAAACGTCATGGGGTGCGTCGTGGTGGTGGAGGGACGACAGGGAAACGTTCCTTTGGAGTTCCTTGTTTTGGAAATGTGGCCTTTTTCTAGGGTGGGGGGACACGTCCCTGTGGAACTAGGGAAAAAGACAAAAAAATAGAAAAAAATAATAATACGAAAAATAGTAAAGAGAAATAAATCCACCCACTAGTTAAAACCACTTCTTGTGGCACCATGGGCAAGTAACATGATGAAAATGTGGCAAACAAGTGTCATATGTTGAAGGAAACCACTCTATGCTATAAGCATGTATTGTTATTCCACCATCATATCGCATTCATCCCATTATTTACCTTACCACGGTTTGTTCGCTCAAGTCCCTCACCAATCCACCTATTCCATCCCATTTCACAATACCTTTCACATACATGACCTATTTACATCACACTCCTTTATCAAATTACTCAAAATAACCAACAGATTAGTAGAGTCACTAGAATGTAGTGCCAAAGATTTGAATGCAAATGAAAGAAAACAAGAATGTAAACTCCCTATTCAAATCAACGCAAAACCTCTGATAGAGTTCAACAAGAAAGAAGTCAATTAAGCATAACATAAGACAACCAACTCAAATGTTACTCATGACTCCATTGTTGAAAGATTTGCTTCAATGACAAGATAGTATGTGGATGCTCTTTTTCTCAAAGTTACTTGTTTTGACAACATGTACTTAGCATAAAGGATAATGGATGAAAATGAGAGAGGAGGTGTCTCAATTTATAGATTTTGGGAAGGATGAATGGGATGGTCAAGATCTAAAGATGAGATTGATGGTGGAGGATTCTTGTGAGGATTTCTCTAGGATCAAGGAGGGAATGGAGGGATGGGATGAAGGCAGTTAGAATGTGAATGGCTAGGATTAAATTACCAAATTTAGTAAATTATTTTGACCTTGAGAGGAATAAGGAACATTTGCATCCAATGAGGCTAGATTCTTGGGCTTGTTGGAGAAAATGGTGGAACCAAAGGACAAGTGTTTCTAGGTCCCCTTTTTGCTTGGATTTTGTTTGAGGGAATATAGGCCTAATCAAATACTAATATAATTTAATTCTTTCAGCCATGTGTGAGGTGGATAATAGATGGAAATGAACATTATTTATTTATTAATTTATTGTGAGGTGGTGGAAAAGGGTATTTAATTAAATAATATGACTTATTTAATTATGTAACCTTAGATGAAGGAGAATTAGTCTAATTGATGGAATGAACTAGGTGATGAGGACTAGGTCTAGGTGATTGGATTTGATTGATTAGGCTTAGGGAAATAATGAGGCGGTATGAACTATTTACCTTCTCTGATATCGTCGTCAGAATTATTACTTCCTCCATCATATTATGAATTGTTTCTCTTCCTTGCTTTTCATCTTCATTGTAGGGTCTTCCTTCATCATATTGAGTTCTGCCTCTATGGAATCTTCCTTCTATTCCTCTTTGTTGGTTTTGTCTATCAAATCTTTTGTTTAATTTCGTTTTTGCTGCTAGGGCCAGTTGATATGCTTCTTCTACTGTTGATATTCAACAAACTCAACTGCTCTTGAATTAATCCTCTCAAACCATTTATGTACCTTGTTATGATCTCCCAGCCTACATTGCAATGACCTACTCTGATTGTTAGCCTTCGATTATCTAAAATATAATTCTTCACAGTTATATCCTTTTGTCTCACATTATGCAACTTCTTCAACACCACAATATGGTGATTCATAGGAATGAACTTAAAATTTAGTTTTTTCACCATCCTCCCATTTTCCAATGCTAGGTTTGCCTTTTCTATTTCTTTCGAATTGGATGTCTTCAACAATTAGCATCATGAACTTTCATTTTAGTTTTAAGAAATATTGACTTATCTGGTTCTTCAATTTCTTCATACTCAAAATGTTTTTCTAATTTATTCCAATTTATCAGTTCTTTAGGGCTTAAACTACCAGAATAATTTGGAATATCTACTTTGGTCTTCTTTTCAGTATTTGGTATAGCTTTCAACATTCTTTTTTCCTCTTTTTCTGTGCTTTCAATTATCTCTACAGGACCAACTTCTTGTTCTTCATCACTCTCACTCATTATCTCCTCTAGGGTTAGGGTCTCTTCTATGATCTTCTTAAAATGCATCCATTTGAATCTTCGTTGCTATCATCATTTTGAACATTTCTTCCATCCTTTGAGCACATTAATGATACCTTGTCTTCGTCATGGGGGTATCTTATTGTTGGATTTGATGCAAATCGCCTCAAAGTTGTTGGCGTGTCCATAATCATTCCTGCAAATTGCCTTAGTTGATGCTTTATTTACAAACTACTTAAAGATTGCATTAAGTTTGATGATCTGTTTATAGGTAGAACTTGTAGAAATCTAAACCTTTTGCTCAGATACCAATTGATTTAGTCCAATGAAGATAGTCAGTGTCATGCCCCCAAATCTAAAGAAAATTGTCTTATAAGAAATCACAAATTTCTGAAGACAGCGATTTCTCCTTTCATTCAATTTTGGGCACATTTGACTTGACTGAATTCCCTTTTTAACTTGATGCCACATCACCCTTTTTCATCTAGAAGAAGTACGACAGCTTGGAATAAGCTAGCAATTCACTTTGGAAGATTAGTGACCAGTCAATACAATGTTCAGTGATGCATTAAGATAAAACAGTGATCCTAAGATGGTGATGATGATAGGAATTAACAACAGAGTTAAGGCAGCGAGTTTTAAAGAGTTAAGATTTAATTTAAGAACACCAATTAAATAAATGAAGAGGCACGTGAAAGAGATTTCATTCCTTGAAGAGAAAGGGAACTGCCTAAGGGTCACAGCCCTCCAGCAAGATTGAGGGATATTTAAGAGGTAGAAAGGCATCATCCAAGGAGAATCAAACAGCAGAAAAAAGGAAGTCAATCAAATAAAGAAGAGAGATCTATTTGCAGAAATATCGAGAGTAACTGGCAACTTTGTTAATTACAAAGTGCTGGGTATGATGATATATAATCTTATCATGTTGATTCACTTATCATGTTTTCAATATAGTAATGCTTGAAATGATAAGTAATTAATATATCACTTCTAATGTTATCATTGCTGTTATTATTGTTAGTATATGTTTGTGCATAATTGATTATGATTGATAAAGATTCCTTTAAGGTTTGCATCCAATGTGTTATCCCATTATGGAGAGGAGAATGCACATACTAAGGGATGCAAGTAGCACTAGTTCCATCAGGTATGGCAGGTGTCATTCTGTGCTCCTGGGTTTGAGGGACAAGGATAAGCTCAAGGTGCCTTGTATGATTCCCAAAGGGCTCCATGATGTGGACGTGTTGTTAGGAAAAGTCTTATTGAAATCCTCATGCTTGCAACCATAAGAGGATGAATAAGGAAACATGGATAGGGGGTGCAGATACAAGCATTCCACTAGGCAGACCATTCAATGCTGGATGTCCAATGTGCTTGCCATTTGGAGCCAAGAGGGTGAATATCTGCTCTTGGGCTTAGTGTGAAGATCGGCTTCAGGCCGATCCTATCATGCTCCTTCATTCAAAACTCTATTGTGATTAGATCTCTCTAATGAATTATGATAGTTATATGTGTTTATACCATAGTTCTGGGATTCGCTTGGACTTGGCGAGTCCCAAGGCTTGGACTTGGCGAGTCCCAAGGCCTGGACTCTGGCTTGTTCGAGTCCAGAGTGAGACTCGCTGAGACTTGGGACTCACGGACTTGGCGAATCTTGATGTCCGGACTCAGTGAGTCCTGATGCCCAGACTCGGCCAAAGTCAATTTTTTTTTTAATCTCAAAATAAACAAAATTAGACATTTTTTGACGTTTTTTTTCAAAAAAAAAATTGTATCCAAAAACCCTAATTTCGCCCAATACAAAGATCATAACTAACCCTGATGGAAATAACTGAGATTTATGAATTATATATTTAATATTGTTTAAAATGGTTTCAGGACTTAAATCAGGGTTTATCCTATTAAAACAGCGTTTCTAAGGGTAAAGTTATAACCCTAACTATCTTACATCTCTTATTTGAATGGAATTTGTGATTCTAGGGTAATCCCAAAAGGGGACCTTACAGTCAGTGTTAGGATTATTAGCCAACTGAGTTTGAGAATGATTTCGAAAATACTAATTATAGCATTTACTATAGGGTTTGAATTGGAGCAGCTGTCTGATGTTCAGTGTGTTAAAGATGGTTGTTATACACAAGAATTTAGAAGTAGAAAATATCTCTTGCATTCTTGGACTATCCTGCAATTGGTAAGATTAAGTATAAACACTGAATCTGGAATCTATTATTCATATCATTTTGCCATAATAAATGTCAAATGTAGGATTGGAAGAACGGTTGTTTTCTAGGTATGGAAATGCATGGCCTATAAGTCTTACATGTACTCAAATTAGGATGTAGATGCTGAAAATATTGGAGCTTGAACTTAATGTTGAGAAAAACTAAGTGAATATGCATTGGCTGCTAAAATTTTGTAAGGATGAACTGCAAGGTGTAATACACTTCAATACTGAATGTAAAATCTATGGTTCCTCATTGAAAACTTAAAATCAACCTGATGGCTTACAAGATCACACTCAAAAGATCAATCATATAAAGGACCATAGTGGTCCTTTAATAACCATTTATGGCTTTCGAAAACTGATAAAACCTTAACTCACTCATCCGTTTACTACATCTGCAAACTAGCACAATAGCATGACATGCTTAATTTACTATATGGAGTTGTACTGGGTGTGCATCACATTAGCTTTGCCCCAGAAATATATAGATTGTGTCAAACCTTTTGTGACTTTTGTTAAGTTAAACCGTAAGGTCAAAGGAGAGAGCATTTGCACTTTTTGTAAATCGCTAGTGATGAGGTGTATTTCAAGTAGTTTTAACTATAAGTATAAAGAGTTTGGGTTCATGTCATTGCCTACAATGAATGCACCAAAAGCTTTCGCCAATCTGAAATCAAGATTTGGGGTGCAATTCTCTAGGCTTTCAAGTTAGGAGCCTCCTCTTATTTGGTATTAAGATATTAACATTTCTTAGTGTTGCCGCTTGTGCATGGTGAAATCCCTTGGCTTGTGGCAGTCATCACTTTGGTGCTTTCTTAGAAGTATTGTGCTGCAGGAAATACTATGTATCCTCTGGTTTACATTTTGAAATGTTTCAGCTTCTGGTGCTGGTCTTCAAGAGATCTGTTTTGAATTCGCTCAAAATGCATGGTGTTCCTGAAAATGACCCTGCAGCTTGACCCATTTTCCTAGAACAAGCAGATACTTTTTTGGGGTTGTTTCCAGAATGGATCCCCAGATCAAAATGGGTTAAACATCATAAAACACTGATAAACAAAATTCTTAGTCAATCATAACCATAAACCAACTTGCCTCCAATTTCCCTAATCTAACATTAACCATCTAAATGGTAAAACTGTCACGTAACCAAAAGAAACAACAGACATGATACGACCTAGTGCACAAAATGCCAAGTGGCCTGTCGGCCTTGGCATTTGGATATCTCAGTTGTATGAGTCCAATTTGGGGCAGGCCCTATTTGGGCGAACCACTTGTGTGTAACTTGTGATTAAGTTAAATCAGAATGTAACTTGCAACTAAGGGAGACTCATATGTAACTTGTAATATATAGGTCTGACCCTATCCTTGGCGCCAAAAGTATATAGCCGACTTGAGGTCTATTAGGAGGTATTGATTCATATATATTCAAGGTCATGATTGCGTCAATAGCAATGAATTCAACATCATGAAGGTCATGTAGTGTGCTCAAGGGTGACGATAAGAGCTTATCGTCTATGGTTGATGGTTGGGAAGGCAACATATCTAATGTTTGCCTGTGGTTTATGAGCACTACCATAAAATTCAACATGGTATCAGAGCCAAGGCTCAAAGAAATCCGGTCAGATTCGTTTAAGCATTCCAGAGGAGTGTGTCATTCAATGTGATGAAAAGGAAGAAAGGCAAAATATAATTCAAAATCGACGAAACCCTTGAGTTGACTGCTCTGATGCAACCCCAAAGTCATCTTGGTCGAGTTCAATCACCTATCTTTGCAACCAATGGCGTTACACCTTGCAATAGGAGGCATCGAAGTCTATCAAAAGAGAATCGAGGGCACTTGAATTGGGTGAACTGCTTTTATCACCACATCCCTGCCTTTTTCCTCAGTCGGAACCAGTCATATACAGCGGCTGGTAGTTGCAGTCTGAGGGCGGCACCTATGAATTAGGATTCGACATGTATAGGAATTCTCATGGCCGGTAAGGGGTCATTATCATAGCTTACGGTTTGACTGTTCAAGCCGAACCCATTCCACAAACCTGCGATCCTGTCTATAGTGCTATTCCTAATGCCTGGCTGCGAATATTATTTCCTTTGCGAATATTATTTCCTTTGTCCGGAAATAAGGGTATGGTCTGTTTTGGCTAAATATTGGGGAAGGCATTCTTTAGGCAACTTCTCTCCCTTTCTATCCACAGGATATCATTCTTGGCACTCATTTTGGCACGGGCTAAGAATTAATACCAACGACTCACATACAGATATCATTGAAGGGGTCTAATACAAAGGTTGTGAAATCCTTATTTACAGGAGCTTAAGCTGGCATGGTTTTCTAGGTCAAGCCGAGCATGAGAAATCTAAGTTCAGGACTGTTGATTGTCTATCCTCGTTCGATTCTTTGCTGGAGATGTGATTTCTGTAGCGGTTGTTTTAGCTGGATATTTAGTTTTTGTGGGTGATGTGGCATTTGGAGCGTTGAAGGCTTTGCGTTTGGTGGAGATCATTGATTGCTGTGGATTTTTGACTATGTTTCAGATCTGTGAAATCTGAAGAAGCATTGATGGTTGTAAAATAATCAGGGTTGGGGTTACCCTTATTGTTTGTAATTATTTTCTTAGCAACGCTTGGCTTTCATGGCGTTGCCTTCGCAGATTGATAGCAAAGCCGATAGGAGAATAATGCATTTGAGGCGAATCTTTGGTTGGATGAGCTGCGATGTTAAGGAAATATTATATCCTTGAATGACATATATCCATATTGAATGCATTAGAGATTCATGCTACTTTTCTAGCCTACGGGACCTGACTAGAGAAGCTTCCAAGGAATATTGGCTGCTGCTGGGGAAACCTTTGGGACATAAGGAATATGGTAGTCCTGTTTTGGATGATATCAGCAAGTGTCTATGACATGCTGAATATGGACGAATCAAAGATTGCATTCAAGGAAGGAAGATTGCTTGCATTTATTCGCAGAGGAAGAATCAACATTCAAAGGGAGTCTGACATATCATCAGAAGTAACCTTGGACGAAGAGGTCAGAAGATTGATTTTAGCTTCAGAGGGAGCTTGACGTTTCAACTTCAGAGGGAGCTTGATGTTTCAACTTAAGAGGGAGCTTGTCATTGCAGCTTCAGAGGGAGCCACGTCATCTTGAGGATTTGGTTAATGAGTTCTTCTATGTGAGGGAGAAGTTCGAGGTGCAATCCCTTGTTAATGCATTCTTCTTTGGGAGAAGTTTGAGGTGAAAGCCCTCGTTCCACCCTCTGCGAGTAGGTATGGTGGATCCACCCTCTGCAAGAAGGCATGGTGGAGATGCATTCTCCTCTGGGAGAATTCTGAGTTTAGAGCCCTCGTTCCACCCTCTGCAGGTAGGCATGGTGGAGCCACCCTTTGTGAGTAGGCATGGTGGTAATGCATCCTTCTCTGGGAGAAGGTTGAGGTGAAAGCCCTCTTCCACCCTCTGCGAGTAGGTATGGTGGGTATCATGGAAGAAATTCCATGATGTGCTTGTTCACCCTCTGGGAGTAGCTATGGTGAACGTATTATTCATGGGAGTAGCCATGGTGGTAGTCACTATGTGACTTGGTTATTCAGAAGGAATCCTCCCTAGCTAAGACGGAGTGTTATTGTGTAGTTAGGTCGGATCCCTTCTAGGGCCGACCTAGTGCACAAAATGCCAAGTGGCTTGTCGGCCTTGGCATTTGGATATCTTAGTTGTATGAGTCCAATTTGGGGCAGGCCCTATTTGGGCGAACCACTTGTGTGTAACTTGTGATTAAGTTAAATGTAACTTGCAACTAAGGGAGACTCATATGTAACTTGTAATTTATAGGTTTGATCCTATCCTTGGCGCCAAAAGTATATGGCCGACTTGAGGTCTTAGGAGGTATTGATTCATATATATGCAAGGTCATGATTGCATCAATAGCAATGAATTTAACATCATGAAGGTCATGTAGTGTGCTCAGGGGTGACGACAAGAGCTTATCGTCTATGGTTGGGAAGGCAATAGATCTGATGTTTGCCTGTGGTTAACGAGCACTACCATAAAATTCAACAGATATTTCCATCATTCCTTATCATTTTGTATCCATGGTTCCTAGAAGAAAAGCTTTTCCCCGTCATATGTTTCCATATCTATTACCATGCCCATATCCTGGTAAACAAGTTTCATACGTATCTACTTCAGTTATCATCATTGCATAATTCAGCTGAAACTAATCTTGGATGTTATATATATCAATGTTTGTATCATTCCTTTCATTTTGTATCCATGGTTCTAGAATAAAAACTTCCCCCGCTGTCATATCTGTTTCCATACCTCATCCCATGGCCATATCCTGGTAAACAAGCTGTACATGTATCTACTTTAGTTATAATTATCATCATTGCATAATTCAGCTGAACCTAATCCATATGAGCAACTTGGCCTTAACCATTGTGTATTCTGTATTTTCAGAAGTCTAAAGCCTTACAATGGAAGACTTTTAATCTATATCAAAGAAACAACTCAATTTAACACCTTGGCGACAATTTTTGTCATACTTATGTTCACACCTCTAGCAATCTCTGTATTGAATAACAGTATTCTGCTGGCAGCATTTAACAGTTACGAGGATCAAATCTTAGAAAATAGATTAACTATTATGTTGAGATACATGTTTAGTACATCTCTTTCTTGTATATATTTTCAAACCTTTGCTAAATATGTTAAAAGTTCTTAATTTTCCTGAAAGTTTTGGGTGTTAACGTGTTGTTTTTTCCAAACATTGTAACTGTAATGCTTCTATGCCTTAGCCATGTCCATTATGGTATCCTTGGATACAGTTGGTGACAAAGTATTTTTCCGTTCTCTATCACCCTGATGATTGCTATGCGCTTATTACTGCTTCAGCTGACCTTAGTCACCAACTCCAGATGAAGTTTCTTTTTGATAACAAGGTAGACCAGATTTCTCATCAGTAAAAACATATTGTATAGATTAATCTTATTTCTGAAATATCTTGAAATTTGCTGCAGATGCATGAATGCGTAGCTTTTAGTCAGACAATAAAATTGCCTTTATCTTTTTTTTTTCAAATCTATTGCAAAGGATGATTAGTAGATTACCTATTATTGAAAGTAACATGAAAGGTTCCAACTTTTAGGAAAATGTTTGAAATTAGAATCCTAAAACTATTGAAGTAATCAACTGGCATTTTGAAGTATTGTTTTGTTTGCGTAGATATTTTATAAGATCTCACAACTTTTTTGGAGCATTCATTTCTTAAGGTTTAGCATCTAACTTATTTTAGGTTTTATTTAGATTCACTTCTTAATGAGCATACTGAACTCATAGGAACTGGGTAGGCTAGTATCGGTGGTTACACCAATCTATGACATCAAGAGAAAGATCAATGAATGTTATTATACAGAAAAGTTTATTGATTGTTTTTATATGTAGTTATACAAGATATTATGGAAGGACAAGGTTAGGTTTTCAATAGAACTTCACTCTGCTCTGTAATTGGGTAAGGAGAGCAATCATTTATCCTTAGTCACCAGATTAATATCTCTTTTAAGAAGACATTCTAGGAATTGGTTAATTTCTTACTCAAAGAATGGAGATTATCTTAGAAAAATCTCTTTTTGACCATCAAAAGTCACTAGATTAATATCTAACTATGTAAGGAGAGCAACCATATCCAATTGAGACCCTAAATCGCCAGATTTATATCTCTTTTAAGAATACATTTTAGGAATTGTTTAATTTCTTACCCAAACAATGGGAATTGTCTTTAGAAATATCTCTCTTTGACGATCAGAAGTCCCTCGACAGCTTACTGATCACATAGAATATATGGAAATAAGTTATAGAACAAATCAAAAGCTCAAGCCAAGTGCTTGGAAATCTGTGTTTCCAATTGTAGCTGTTTTGAATGAATACGTTGAAAAATGCACTTTGAAACCTATGGTAGTCCTTATTCCAAGATTTACATTATCAGCAAATATTGGTTTTTTTTTTCACACACTAAACACAGTTCACCATAGGCTTGTTTTGGCAAGTGTATATTACTGGACAATTCTTAGTAGAGAACTAACCGAATCAGTGGCCTGTGCTTGAAACAATGAAAGCTAATCCAAATAGAGCTGATTATGTATAGCAATTTGATTTTCTATCCCAGCCTTTCACCTCTACTGTAAAGTTGCCAAAAATAAAATACATGGCAGAAGATACATGGCTATGTAAGTTGTGGAGACTCTCATTCTGTTGAGGGCCTTACTGATAGAGGTGTTCTTCTTGGAAGTTTATTCTTGCGTTAATTGCTAAGATCATCAGATCATCTGGTAAAAGGATAGGAACATATGTTTATAACCTAGATGTCTGCAAATAGAAACTATAGATGATTGCATTATCAGTGCAATTAAGTTCATAACGAGCTTTAGTTATAAACTAGATGTAAACACTGACACATCAATTCTTGCTTTGATGTTGTACTCCATTTTAATTCATCCTATTTATTGTAGAATTTCCTATGCTTGGAGGTTTTCCCAGGGTAATTGTGTTGGTCTCTTGTGCACTTGCTTTCTCTCTTTCATTTACTTGTTTATAATTTACTTAATGTTAACAAATAATTAAATACTGAAAGTCTGATTGCTGGTCTGAGTCACAAAACTAACACTTACATCATGCTAAACTGATTTGCCAAAGCAAAGGAATATTGACCAAGTATGAGTCAACGACTTATATATTAAACTAGATGTAAACACTGACACATCAATTCTTGCTTTGATGTTGTACTCCATTTTAATTCATCCTATTTATAGTAGAATTTCCTATGCTTGGAGAAGGTCCCCACTGGTCTGAGTGTGAATGAGCTTGATGTCTGACTGTATGGTTGTACTGTTTATGGCAAGGAGTAAAATTGAAGTCAGTAAAAGGTTGATAACTGTTTGCCAAAAACACTTATGCATTGTATCTCTTCATGGAAGAAAATTGAAATAATGCAAGGCAATTTTTTGCAGGCTCAACAAGGAGAACTAAAGCTGATTACAAAGTTATGTGACTCCAAGTATAAAGCAGAAGTATCATATGATGTCCCATCAACTAGGCTGGTAAGCCTCGTGCTACAACCTCTATTCACAATTTGAAATTGCAATTCATCTATTCTTGAGTTTATTGGTCTATCATTAATTATCTAGCATGTGTTTGAGTTAACAGCATCATTGTTTTTGAACTAATTTGTAATTTTGTTATATATGATCTTTGTGGTAGACAACAATTCTGCCTTTTATGCTGATATTTGAAGAACATTGTGTTTTTTTCAGAAGTTTGCCTATTTTGTTTGAATTATTATGCTTTGATTCAGTAACATCTTGTCTGGTGACGTTTGAAATATTTAAAAAGGAGAATATCAATATGTTCTTCTCTTTTGGCACAGCAAAAATACTACAATACGCAATTTTCTTTTCATGTCCGGGCACATGGTGCACCTGCCACTGAACACAGGAAAAATGGTGTGCAAGTCATTCAGAATCTCTTATTTTGACCTCAAAATAAGAGCAAAAAAATAACTAGGTGATGAGTTGCAGACATGGTTAAATGCAGCTCATATGGAATAGAAATATTGTTATAATATTGTGGTTTGTTCAAATTAATATGTAAGAGCAAATTAAGAAACCTAATTTTTTAGCATACATTCAGTATATTGGTCAGGAATATTCTAAATTTTTGTTAGCGCCATATTGATTTGTCTTTAAAATTATGTTAATCTTTCTTAACAGACTAAACTGGACAAGATATATTTTTATTCTAGGAGATGCGTTTGGGTGTCCTCAGATCATTGGTTTTTATTGCAAATGGATGTGTCTGGGTAAATGAGGAAGCCGTTACTTATTCAATGTATTAATAATGCACTAATAATATATTATATATTTAATCAACTATAACAAGCTATGGTAATAATGGTTGATACAAAGTGATTCATCCATATCTGGATTCATTCACTGCTTACATAAATGAACAATTTTTAACATTTATGATTTATCAAAATTTCCAAATTTCTTTGTGTTGGCAGAGAGTCCATATTGGGAGAATGTGATAACAACATTGTTAGTTACATAACAGTGTACTTTCCTGGCGTATTGTTAATGTGATACAATATTTGACTTGCCAGTATTTTTTCAATTTGCTTTTGTGAGCCCGACTTCTATTCATATATTCAAAAGTTTGCTGCAATAAATGCACAATGTGTAGATATTATTTAGCTTTTCCTTTACTTCAAGCTATTCATCTAGTTTAGTCTTATTAGGTCGAATACTGATTCCTTCTTGCAGCCAAGGGCATCTGTAACTTTCCCTGGTGGTGAAGTGAAATTGGTGGATGAAGCTCAAGAAGAGGGTCAAGCTTATTCTGTTCATGCTTTACTTGCAAAGAACTTTATGAATGGTCTGTGTAGTGCAGATTTTCAGGGTGAAAGCTTGAATTTGAAATATGCATACAAGGTAAACTGCAATGAGAAAATAGGCTGGTTTTGCATGGTCTATTCACTTTTAGAACTATTTGGGATCAAGCAAGAATATATTTTTTCCTTTATTTATTTATCCTGTGAAAGCATGTAGAAGATTTTAATTCAGAAATATTATGCAGGATAAAGAAATGACTCTCATACCTTCTATAAATTTGCCATCAAAAGATCTCACGTTTGCCTTTAAAAGACGGTTTAATCCCCTGAATAAATTAAGGTAAACTATACTTTCTTTGACTGAATTTTACATGCTTTAATCCCATATTGCAATGCTTACACTCTTCTTTGAAAGCATTTTTTCAATGGTAAAATCCGTATTATCTTTGTTTTCAAATATCTCAATGGATCAACTTTGATTACTCAAATATTAACCCATTTCGTTGGGAAATTTCAAATATTTGTAAGATTAAGAATCTACCTGGATCTGTTTGCAGCTACTTATATAATTTCAATTCAGCTGCATGGAGTGCTGTCTACAAACATAAACCTAATGATGCTTTTAAAATCAAAGTAGGTTATGATTCACACGTTCGAGTTGGATGGGCCTCAGCTTGGGTATGCATTCTCTACATATTTATATTTACAATTGTGAATCTCCTCTAAACTATGAGAACATGAAGAGGTGACAAATCCATCCACTAATTTACACAATTAAAGTAGGTTCTAACCTTCTATTTGTTACAGGTGGGCAAAGAGGAGGCAGGTGCTAAAAGTGCACCAGGAAAAGTCAAATTTCAGCTCATGTTGCAGGTTCCACAAGATGATATAGGATCATATGCAGTGCTATTCAGAGTGAAAAAAAGATGGGATTTCTAATTGTTTCAGCCTTGATTATTTGAAGTATGGGCTGCATTTTGGCATCTCTGTGTCACATTTTTCCTAACCCAAAATGCAAATTTATCTACTCACTTTTCCACAACAATGAAGAGCTGTTCATTTTTTCATTCTCTAATTTTTCCTAGTTTTTCCCTTTGGCAAGGTTAAGAACTTAAGAGCTTAATTTCCAACCTTGTACCATGAAGTTGAGGAATGGTTACCCTGCACATTACAAGTTGTGTACAAGCCCAATGCTTTCACTGTACTTCTGTGGGTAATACAAAATAAAATTCATAGCTATGATGGCACCAAATAAGAGACTTTGTGGTTACATTCCCATTCATTTGTCTACAATCTTTCCCAATTCAATCTTTTGCTGGGTGCCTCTTGCATACATTGCTGTTGACGTTTGGGTTTTGCATAGGTGGAGAGTTAATGGCATTTTGGCCACTCTGTCACTTTCAAAATATTAAAAGATCACTGTGTCCTTGAAACAGCTATGACCTCTATTTTATCTTCACACATCATATTACCAAGTTGTTCTTGAGTATGCTATATTGTTTTTTTTATTTCTCCTCTTTTTTTTATAACTTTTAGACCATTTTTTTGGCATTCGTGAAACATTTTGGACAAGTCAAAAGGTCCTCTAGGAAATGATGTTAGACAGCACGTCAAAGTTAAGCAGTGATATTAAACCGCATTTCTGCTACTTTTTCACAATAGTATTTTTCTGCAGCTTCAAATCTGCCAAATGCCTTAAATTCTCTACTTTTAAATTATTCCATACCAGGAGGAAGTCTTATTTGGTGTATTATCAAGGACATCTGTGTCAAGTATTTTTAGTTTGAGGAAAACTTTCGATGGGTCACTAACTAGGTTATAAAAAGAAAATATATTGGATTTGCCTATATGCCTGTGGTATATCCACCTGATTTGTCTGGGAAGTTCGAGGGAAGTGAGAATTTGTTCTGAAATCACTTTTTTTTTTGGTGTATTGAAAAATCCTGTAGAATGTAGATTTTGGATGTAGACACCATCCACCTGCAAAACACAGGTTTGATCAATTTCCTCTTACAAAGAATGTATTGCTGTTCCGCTTGAAAAGAAAATAGACCTAGATTTTATCTTCTGTATCTGTGAGATTTGTATCACATGCTCCATTATTCCTCATTATAAATTTAAAATAAAGTCTAAATAGGATCTGTGACTAGCTGTCTTGATGTTATCATGAGCTGAATTGCTATTGCAGCAATTGATCACATAAAATCATCAGAGGATTTTAGTTTGTGATTGAATGATCACTTTTGAGCTAAAATAGCCAAAATTTACTCAAAACTTAAATTCTTTGTGAAGCAAATCAAGAAATATTAAATGGAATCGAATTAGAAACATTCAAAGTGTATAATGCATACACTTTGGGCATGGAAAATCAAAGTCTGGCTACCTTGTAATCTTGTACAAACCAGGCAAGAAAAGATGAATGTTTATAATAAACATGAGCAAAAAATAACACTAGAGGTTGGTCTAATGCAGATATCTTTTCATACCTTAAATAGGGTTGCTTTTTAACAAAGCTTTTGTGCATCAACCTTAATTTCTTCTCTGCCAAAGCAGTTTTTCCCAAAAACACAAATTATGACTGGGAAATATTTCAAAGTTGAAATCAATGAAATGTTAAAAAGTATCAAGGATTATCACCATATATTTCAACCTGCTGTACCTGAATGTTTTTACTCTATCCTTCAAACACTGAAATTTGACACCTTGCTTGCTGTGCATGATTGAATTACATTTGCAAGTTGAATCTTAATAAATCTAGTTTCCTGAGAATGGATTGTGTTTCGCATGCACTTGAACCATCCATGCTATATAATTTGGTACAAGTGACTTGTGAATTCTTGTTTTAGCTTTCCATTACAAATCTTTGGCATGAGAAATTAATATTGAGGGTCATATATCTCTTTGTATCACATGCAAGCTATGGAAACAATAGTGCCCTAGTACAAGATGAGAAAACAATCTTGATTGGGAGGCATTACTAGGTAAATTGTTTATTGGATGGATTTTGAAGGTCAGGTGAAAGACGAAATGTGGTATAGGACTAAGCTTGTTCAACAAGGATTGAATCACATGCTTGTTATTTGGGAGTGTCACATCTAGGTTATTGCTTAATCAACATCAATTCCTTGACCGGAAACAATTAAGCCCAAAAGTTTTTAGTGGTAACTTTGAATATGCATTTCTTAGGCTTTATTTGACTGTGTTTCCTTACTCAGGTGAAAATTGTTTTGCAGATTCTTCGGATGTTTTAGGTGAAAATGTGGGTTATATTGCCCTTTGTTTCATGGCCCAGATGACCTTAAAATCAAAAGACTTGACCACACAATAGAAGGTTTCCCTATGGTGTCATCAATGTGGTGTTGTTCTAATTGTCTTTGAGATATGAATTTGATTGTATCTTGAAAAATTGTCAAGGGAAAGTGTCTCATAAGTCATAACTTAGTTATATCCACAATCATGTCTATATGGTAGTAGAAATGTATTCTTTTGACATGCTTTATTTATGTCCTAGAAATCAATGCAAATCTTGATTATATCATTTTTAAGAGTGCAAATTATCTTTAAAATCCATGTAGAATATTTGATAGATTTTATAAATCTACTTTAAGCAGCTTGATAAGCTACTCTTTGACCATGAAAGTAAATTCTGGGTTGACAGCCCACAATTCTTCGTCTAATGGGCTTGGTTAAGTTAAATAATTAGGTAAATTGTTTGTTGGATGCATTTTGAAGGTCAAATGAGGGATGAAATCTGGGATGGCAGTAAACTTATTTAGTCGAGGGCAATCATGCTTAGGAGGCATAATCAGGTTAAATATTTATTGGATGGATATTGAAGGTCATGTTAGGGATGAAATGTGGGATAGGACTAAGCTTATTGAAGAAGGATTGAATCATATTCTTGTTAGTTGGGGGTGTCACATCTAGGTTTTTGCTCGAACAATATTGATTCCTTGACAAGAAACAATGAAGCCCAACAATTTTTCAGTGGTGACTTTGAAATGCTTATCATAGGATTTATTTGACTTTGTGTTCCTTTAATTAGGCAAAAATGGTTTTGCAAATTCTTAGGATCTATTTGATGACATGAAAAAGCTAATGGAAAATGTTATTACTTGGTTCATGGCCCATACGATCTTCAAATTGAATGACATGACCACACAATAGAAGGTTCCCTATGGTGTCATTAAGGTGGTCCTCTTATTTTTTTGCGATATGTATTTGATTGTATCTTGAAAAGTTGTCAATAAGGGAAAGTGTCTCATTACTTTGTTGCATCCACAATCATGTTCATATGGGAGTAGAAATGTATCCTTATGACATGCTTTATTATACCATTCTTAAGAGTGAATTATCTTTGAAATCTGTGCATAAAGTAATTGATAGGTTTAATGAACTCAACTTTAGGCACCTTGATAAGCTACTCTTTGACAATGAAAGCAAATTTTGGATTGATAGCCCACCATTCTTGTTTCATGGGCTTGGTATTAAGTTTAATAACTAGGTTGCCAACTATGATTGAAGAATCTAGACATGTCTTAGTACCTCTAGCGAAGCAAGCAACAAACTTGGTTAAGGGTTCATTGTAGATTAATTTTCCTTTTTCACAAATTGCATCCAAGTTTGCGCTCCATAGGTCTTTTAGATTATCCTTGCATTCACTTCAATGATTTCCTCTAGGAAATAGGTCTTTTCTTCCTCTAATAGTGGGGGAGATGAGAATTCTAAGACATCTTCGTTAACGTAAGCGATTTCCTACTTATGACCAAATTAATCACCTAGAGTTGGGACCAATGCTTTTTCTTGTGGTAACTTTTGGGTAGCCCATTAAAGATGTATTCTAAGATTGCTTTGTGATTTGTAGTGAAATCCCTTTCGAGGGGCTTGAGCTTGTAAGCAACATATCAAAGAATTTTAGGTACATTAGTTCTTTCCACTAGAGGCTTATCCCTTATCCCAACTACAAGTTTAGAATTTTGCAATTTTGAGTGGGGAGAAATCATGGAAAAGTAGATTAAAATACTATCTATTAATTGTTGTCCTCTCTAAGAATGGTTTGCTAGAGAATTGGCTACGTTCATGGATCAACTCTGGGATAGCATCCCTATATGGATGAAGTGTTTATATTTAGTGAGATAGGTATTGAAAGCCTAGTTTGAAACTAATTGAGTCCCAAGAAACCCTGAGATTTTTGACATTAAAGGACTTGCAATCATAATTACTAATGCAAGAGCTTCTTTGTGAATCAGTGTTCTACAATTTTTAACTTTGACAATTTGTTTATTAAACCACTTAACGCATATGAAAGAAATTAAAGTGCACAAACACAAAGCAAAGATCAACAACACCATAGCACCAAGATTTTTACATGGAAACTCGGTTAAGGGAAAAACCACGGTGGGATTCTAACCCACAATATTAATATAATAAATATACAAATATTATATAAGGGAATGCACATGCATTCAGGCACATTGCGTAGAGTTCACTGCTCAAATGTTTACAATAAGGGCTACAACGCAGAAGGCTCACTACCTTACAAAGGAGTTACAAAGGTAACATACATGAAGATGAAATATGAAATAGCATCTGCAAATGCCTGGAATAGTTTTGGTTAAGCACAAAACACATTCTTACTCTACTCTGCAAAACTGTTGTGTTATGATATTCTGCAACATATCGGAGCACCAATCTTCACCCATGCACATGAAATTTTGCTCAATCGCTTATACATATATCTCGCACACACATCTATATCCAAAATGATCAAATAATCATGTCTTATATATCTGGATCACCAATTTAGGTCACCACCATGTCAGCTTCAAGAACATGTCACAAAAGATGAAATGTGTATACAAGTCGGCTTCAATCTGATCCAAAAACAATTAAGTGGACCAAAACAAAAAGTCCACACGCTTTCCATAGGTCGGCTAAACCTTTACTACAAATTACAAAATAATATCCTCACATGCTACAACAATACATGCGAACTAAAACAATGTCGGCTAAGACATAGTCTGGATCGAAATCAATACCGCAAAAATGCAACACCTCCAACAATCACGTCTCAATCATACACAACACACTACAATCATCAAGAACATCGCATAACATGAATAACATCACCGAACAAGGAAAATCTTCAATACCGCACACAATAATCAATGCAAACCACAAATATGCATAAAACATTATCAAAAGATATTCACAAGCAATGTGAATTGCATCACAACAACCGTAACAACTCGGATCACCAAAATCATCATCTCTCTACCGGAGCTCAAGAACATCAACATAACTGGTTGTCAACCTGAAAGATTCGCTTGTGGATATCCAAATCATGAAGCAAGCTAACTGAGGACACACATCAACGTCCAGAACACATTCCACACATCCGCAACCAAAGATATAACAATTCTGGAGCAATACAGAGCACAAACCAGAATACTAGATAACACAAACAACTACATAACATCTTCAATACCGGATCTGATAACTCGATCAAATCATCATGCAGACCTCTGCAAATAGGAATGAACCATATACAGACAACATATCGGAAACCCTTTAAACCACATCAGCTCATCTGCAATACACGGGCTAAGTCAACTCATCCAATCACACTGCAACACGAGAATACACATAAAACTTTCCAATAATCTCTTCATCAACAATTTCCACATATGTCACACATGTTGACATCAATGACAACATATCAACCAATATCCAACAATCTCCCCCGTTGACATTGATGGCAACATATGAATGTGAAAAACAACCAATGCAAAAAAAGAAATCAACTCATACTGATCTCCCTTAAAAACACAAGGATCAACGTCAAACAACTCAAAATATTTCAAGGTTTTTTACATGCTTCTCTCCCCCTTTGACATCAATGACAAAGGCTCAAGAATCAAGCTACTCTCTCCTAAACATCTGATCCACCAACACTGACACTGTTTGCTTCCCCTAAGTAGCAACCACACTCATCAATCCGGAGCATAAAATATCTCTATGAAGTTCACAGGACTGATGCAAATCCATGCATCTTAGTTCTCATCAAGAGGGGCAATTACCCCTAACTTCTCTCTGAGATGCTCAAAAGCATCTTTAGGCAAAGGCTTTGTAAAGAAATCTGCAATTTGTTCCTTTGTAGATACATACTCCAATCAGACTTCTTTTTCATTCACCTTCTCTCTCAAGAAATGAAACTTGATTGATCTATGGTTTGTCTTGGAATGTAACACCAGATTATTTGAAATATTGATAGCACTTGAATTGTCACAATATAGAGCAATATGCTCATCATTAATAACTCCTATAATCCTTCAACATCTGCTTCATCCAAATTACTTGAGTACAATTGTTAGCAACAACAGTGTATTCAACTTCTGCAGTAGATAAAGAAATATCATTCTGCTTCTTATTTGCCCAAGAAACCAACTTCTTTCCCAAAAAGAATGCACCACTTGGAGTGCTCTTCCGGTAATCAACATCACTTGCCCAATCAACATCTGTAAAAGCACTCAAAGTAAAGTCATCATTCTTAGAATACCATAAACCAAATCAACTATTCTTTTCAAATAACTGAATATCCTCTTTATAGCAGTAACATGAGATTCCTTAGGATGAACTTGAAATCTAGCAACATGCCATACAACATTCATTATATCAGGTCTAGTTTGAGTCAAATACAACAAACCACCAATCATAGATCTATATCTGGTCTGATTAGCTTTCAGAGAGTCATCATCATTTGTCAGCTTACATCCAGTCACCATAGGTGTACCAACAGGTTTAGAATCCTCAAAACTAAATTTCTTCAACAATTCCTTCACATACTTAGATTGAGATATGAAAATATCTTTGTCCAATTGCGTAATTTGTAATCCCAGAAAGAATTTCATCTCACCAATCATAGAAATCTAAAATTCATTCTGCATTTCTTTAGCAAATTTCTTACATAGACAATCATTTCCTCCAAAGATAATGTCATCAACAAAAACTTCAACAATCAAAATATTATTCTGATAAATCTTGAAATAAAGATTATTGTCAACAATACCTTTGTTGAATATGAGCTTCATCAAATACTTATCCAATTTGACATACCAGGCTCTAGGGGCTTGCTTCAATCCATATAATGTTTTCTTCAACCGAAAAACCATGTTCTTTTCATCTGTTAGCTGAAATCCATCTGGTTGCTCAATGCAGACTTCTTCTTCCAATTCTCCATTAAGAAAGGTTGATTTGGCATCCATCTGATAAACCTTGAAATCTTTGTGAGCAGCATAGGCAAGAAATAATCTAACAACTTCAATTCTAGCTACTGGAGCAAAAGTCTCCTAATAATCAATTCCTTCCATCTGTGAATAACCTTTATAAACAAGTCTAGCTTTATTTCGAACAACTTCACCCTATTTATTCAACTTATTCTGAAATACCCATTTAGTTCCAATTACATTTTTATCCTTAGGTCTAGGAACAAGAATACATGTATTGTTTTTTTCAATCTGATTCAATTCTTCTTCCATAGCTTTAATCCAATTTTCATCTTTGTAAGCTTCATCAACATTCTTAGGCTCAATCTTAGAAATCAAACAAATTTCTTCAGGAAGTCTTCTTCTAGTCATCACACCTTTATTCTTGTCACCAATAATATGATTTTCTGAATGATTCAGTCTTACATACCTGGGAGTTTTAGGATTTTCTTGAATTTCAGGTTCTTGAACTCTTTCTTTTGCATTAACATCTGCAACTTCTCTTTGATTCTCTATCTTTTCCGGATCAACTTGAACTTGACTCTGCACTGACTTTCCTTTATCTGAATTGGCATCCTGATCATCAGATCATATCCACGAGATCTAGTATGTTCTATATTTCCTTCATCAACCTTCACATTAGCACTTTCAACCATCTTTCTCAAAACCAAGACCTTGAGTGTCATTAGGATTCTTTTGACTTGCAACCATTTCATCAAGCCCAGAACTTCTCCTTGTATTCATTTGCAACATCAAGATCATGTCTAATAAGAATGATATGCCTTTCAAGATCTTCCTCATGTTGTCTAGCATCTTGAAGGTCAAGTTTCAATTGTCCATTCTCACTCTCAAGTCTGCAACATTCTTCAGATTTGTCTTTCAAGGACTGAGCAAGCTTTTCTTCATTCTTCTTCCTTTCTTCAATCTCTTTTGTCAATCTCATCACAATAGCTTCCATTTCATTCTTCTGGACTGTATTCGCTCTAGCTTGTCTATCACATTCTTATGTCTTCTCCCTCAAGGCTTCTTCATCAATACTTTGACTTTCCTTCTGCTTAAGCTGATCAAAAAGTTCCTTTATCTTTTCCCTTGATTTGTTCAACTGGTCCTTCAATGTTTCAATATATTCTTCAGGATCTTTGAGATTTGCTTTCACTTGCCGGTTCTCATCTTGTGCATTATCAAGATCTTGAAGAGCATCAATTAGCTACTTTCTAAGACTACCAGAATCCACGATTTCACCTTCCCGGATCAACCTCAAGTTGTTAGGCTTCCTCCGAGGAACTAGGCTCTGATACAAATTGTTGGAATCAAGGAACACTGAGAGGGGGGTGCGGGGGGGAATCAGTGTTCTGCAATTTTTAACTTTGACAATCTGCTCATTAAACCACTTAATGCATATGAAGAAAATTAAAGTGTAGAAACACAAAGCAAATATCAACAACACCATAACACCAAGATTTTTATGTGGAAACCTGGTTAAGGGAAAAACAACAGTAGGATTCTAACCCACAATATTAATATACTATGTTAAAAGTATACAAATATTACATAAGGGAATGCACATGCATTTAGGCACATTGTCTAGAGCTCACTGCTCAAATGTTTACAATAAGGGCTACAACTCAGAAGGCTCACTACCTTACAAAGGAGTTACAAAGGTAACATACATGAAGATGAACTATGAAATAGCATCTGCAAATGCCTAGAATAGTTCCTGTTAAGCACAAAATATATTCTTACTCTGCTCTGCAAAACTGCTATGTTATGATATTCTATAACATACCAGAGCACCAATCTTCACATTGCGCATGTGAAACTGCGCTCAATCGCCTATACATATATCTTGCACACACATCTATATCCAAAATGATCAAATAAACTTGTCTTATATACCCACATCACCAATTTAGGTCACCACTATGTCGACTTCGAGAACACGTCACAAAAGATGAAACGTGTACACAAGTCGGCTTCAATCTGATCCAAAAACAATTAAGCGAACCAAAACAAAATGTCCACACGCTTTCCACAGGTCGAATAAACCCCTAATACAAATTATAAAATAATATCGTCACATGCTACAAAAATACATGCGAACCAAAACAATGTTGGCTAAGACATAGTCTGGACCAAAATCAATACCACAAACACACAACATGTCCAACAATCACACCTCGATCATCCACAACACGCTACAATCATCAAGAACATCACATAACATGAAGAAAATCACCGGACAAGGAAAATCTTCAATAGCGTGCACAATAATCAATGCGGACTACCAATATGCATAGAACACAATCAAAAGACATTCACAAGCAACATGAATTGCATCACAACAACCGCAACAACTCAAATCACCAAAATCATCATCTCTCTACCGGAGCTCAAGAACATCAACATAACTGACTGTCAACCTGAAAGATTTACTTGTGGATATCCAAATCATGAACCAAGATAACTAAGGACTCACATCAACATCCAAAACACATTCCATACATCCGCAACCAAAGATAACCAAAGATATAGCAATTCCAGAGCAATACGGAGCAATATAGAGCACAAACGAGAATATCGGATAACACGAACAACTACATAACATCCTCAATACTAGATCTCATAACTCGATCAAATCACCATGTCGACCTCTGCAAATATGAATGAACCATCTACAAACAACATACCAGAAACCCTTTAAACCGCATCAAATCATCTCCAATACACCAGTTAAACCAACTCATCCAATCAAACTGCAACACTGGAATACACTGAAAACTTTCCAATAATCTCTTCATCAACAATCTCCACATATGTCACATATGTTGACATCAATGACAACATATCAACCAATATCCAACATTCCTTTGTTGTAATGAATAGTAGATATGCAAAATATGATGCCACAATCAACTATGCTAGGAGATGAGAACATATAAGCTAAAAATGTAGATTTTGTCCAAACTATAACTGAGACACTAAAAGCAAAACTAATAAATGGATTCAGAGGTGCACCTACTGTTGAAAATTAGGGCAAACTGGACAAGAAGCTAGAACTCTGGATCTAGGATATTGAGGGCCTGAAATGCAGGATTACCACATAAAACTGCAAAACTCTGTAGACCAAGATGCCATGCCTTGGTCATGTCCCAAGGTGCCATGCCTTGGTCCTTTCCCAAGTTGCCATGCCCTGGTCCTTGTAAACTAAGACCAAATTCTAAGGTCGGGTCTCTGTCTATGCCTTTCTTCGGTTCTGAAAGTCGTGTGTGCACTAGATTCTTGTACCTGCACCTGCAAATTGAACAAGGGTGTCTAGGTCGCTATATAAGGTTTTGCCTTATTCAAACCCCCTGTTTTGGTGGTTTCCACCTCCACAAATAGCTGATAATGTATTGAAAATGTGTGTGCAAGAATATTGTGTATATGCAAGATCCTAAATGAACAAAAAAGTAGATCTAGAATTCTACCCTACACTTTGAAGAGTAGACCCTAAATGAGTGTAAATTTAAATGTAAATGCTTCCAATCACAAATGCAATAATGGATCTAAAGCATAAATGTAAATATGAAAATGAATGTTATGAAGCTCATACAAAGACATGGAAATAACATGAAACCATACCAAACCCTAAGGGAGAGGTACAAGTCAATCAACAGTTGGTGATCTTCTATTATTCTTCAATGTCTTCAAAGGTCCTAATTGATTAAGGCTTGATAAATTCTTTATGAATGCTTGATTTGCTGATTGTAGACTCCACATAACCTGCACTCTCACTTCATAAGAGGCTCCTTCAATTGCTAGAGAATCGGATCCTTCAAATGTGGAAAGGAAAAGCTATATGTATGAAACCCTAACTATGTTTTGGGTCATAGGCCGACCTAGAAATGATATTTTTTTGCCAATTTCTTGGATTTTAACATTAAATTACCACCAAAACATGCTCCCAAAATTTGGGGAGAAAAAGTTGGGACTAGGTACCTAGCTACCCGGTCCGACCAACTTTTTGCCAAATTTTCGAGGAAGCAAGATATTGCGATTTTAGAGCTAATTCCAAGAGCATGTGGAAATTTGAGGCGTCTAGATATGCAAAATTGGGCCTTGAAGGTCGAAATAGGACATAATTAGGGTATTTCATGAAATGACTTATTGGAGGAATAAAATAAAAAGGGGCACACTTAATGTAAAGGGCCAATTTTATGATGTGTAGAGTGATGAAAGAAGACATTAGATTTAATTTAATTAATTAATTAAATAATTAAAGAGAATTTTAAATGCAAGATGCAAACACACTAAGGCGAGTGCTAACCTACGCGTGTAATTGTACCACCTAATTAAGGGTGTACAATTTAAGATGCTACATCTACCTCCCACTTTAGCGGTCATATGACACTACATGCATATGCAAGCTAAAGTATAGAAAAGTAAACATTTACAAAAAAGGATATATGCATAAGGTATCAAATGTAAGCCCCCAACGGTATCTGCAGTAGGCTGTTAGGAACTGCATCCTACAAAACCACATTGTTAGATAAAATCACAAAATCACCTAAATGCTTACTAAGTGATGAAATTCATAGGTAGCTATATGTCCCCCTAATTCGGCTTGCTAATTTAGTGAGGTGAAACAAGGTATCATGTTTACCACAACGAATTGTGAAAAAAGGTGATGAGAAATGCTCACAACGAAGCTTGATACAAGATCGAAGCGCATCATGGAACATTTGTTAAGAAATAAAACTATACCCAATTCCAACACAACCAAGAGTGTGAGAATTGGAGATCTCTAACACAAGATGAAAGATTAAGTGGAAAATGCAAAATTTAGTGTTTGGAAAAGAATTACCTTTTATATTTTGAAAAAGGAGGAAGAGATCATTATCAAAGACATCCACCTTCTAGAATATAAGGTATCTTTGATAAAAATAACATCTTGAAGGAGAGGATAAGGAAAAATAAGAATACACACCTTCTGCATGATCTAGGAAAAAGTGGATTCTTAACAAAGGATTGCACACTTTCACTAAGGAGAGATTGTTCATAAAAGATGTATTATTTCAAACAAAGAATAGGAAGACACATATTATATGAAAGAAATGACATCAAATACAATTCAATAAAGGAAAGGTGAAACTCTAGATAAAGAGATAGAAGATATAATTATCATCCTTGCTCCCCAAGTATAGAGACAAGGACAAAAAGAGAGAGATCATGTATAAAAACACTCTTCTAAGAGAGGGAAAGAGATCCTCATTAGGGATAAACATGTTCACAACATAGAAGGGTTCATTATAAAATATACTACTCAATGAAGAAAATTGTTCAATTATTAAAGACTTCCAACACCAAGGAAGATATCCCAATTAAGGATATGCACTTAAGATCCTCATTAGGGACACTTGTTCCAATATGAGAGAAGGAATTCCAAATAGGAATATACACCTCTACAATCAATAAGAAATCCTTATAGAAGACACTACTTCACAAAGGGGAAAATTTTAATCTTAAGAAGGGGAGATGTTTGAAATCACTCTTGCCCCCATACATAGAGACAAGAGATGGGACAAAAATAGGCTATTATGTTGCTTCCAAAGTATGATTGCACGTGAAATTGTACTATCATGAATGACAATGAGCCCCTAATAAGTGAGCTACCAATATCACATAATGATGATAAACATAATAGAGACTAATGTTATTTGAATATATGACAGAGTAGATGAGGAATTTGAATATGACATGTGAAATTCTCTACACTCAATGAGAGCAAAAACATGTATAAGATGATGAATATTTCAATGTCTCGATTTCAAGAGTTGCCTCTAGTAGGAGAAGAATAGGCCCTTAAGTATTGTTCCTCTTGCACATAATAAATCTTATGAAAGGGGAAATCGTAATTCATTAGGGCCAATTTCTAGAAAATAGAATATTAGAATGAATAGAAGAGAAAGCCTCATAAGTGGGATTGGAAATTTCTTGAAGAGATTCATAAAGAGACTTGTCAATCGCCATGATTTCCTTATGAGTGGGACGAGTGTTGAAAGATATAGAGGATGATCTGATAGAGGTGAAGTCATCATCACTAATAAATATAGCATTCACATTGAGAGATGATCTTTTAGATGCTTTGGTGGGCTTTAAAGGATTATATCCAAGTCCAAATGAAGCTTCACGTATGTTATTTTCTAAAGGAACCTTAATTCCTTGTTCATTTGCACCACAACCATTGTCGTTATATCCACTCTTAGATAAAATGTGAAAACATGGACCATAAAGGGATGCCATATCAGAAAGAGATGGTGGGGCCTTATAGGTCTCAGTGCCATAATTAGATGATGAAGAAGAAGATTCTGAAGAATTGTTTGAATTAGAAGCAACCACAAAGTTTTTATTAAGTTCTTTAGACAAATTGGATTGCTTTTTAGGTTCATCCTTATCTTTCTCCTTCTCAGTTTTAGATCCTTTCTAAGAGACCCTATATTATCCCACAAAAGTAGGGTTAAAGTCTAGAGATCCCCAATCGTCATCTGAGAGTACCCCTTCGGGAGAAAATATATCTTTGGGAGAGGATTCAGATTGAGTAGAATCCTTTTCAGGAGTCTTGGAATCACTGGAGGGAACAGGGGTATTAAAGGAAATAGGCATACTTGAAGATGTAGGAGTATTTGAAGAAGGATTAGAAGTGGTTGAACAAGAAGATTAGGTTTGCAACGAGACTTATACATTGGTATCAACATATAAAGTATACATCTTATTGTTATAAATGAACTTGATGCTGCGATGAAGAGTAGAAGAGACAACTTGCATATTATGAAGGCAAGGTTGCCCTAATAGAAGATTGTAATTAAGATGATCGAGCATGACATGAATATGTGTAGGCAAAATAAAAGGTCTCACCTTAATAGGAAAGGTTATAGTACCTAAAGAAGATCTAGCAACATTATCAAAGCCACGGATAGTGTTGGAATCCAAGAACACTAAGAGGGGGGGGGGGGGGTGAATCAGTGTTCTACCAGAATGATCAATTTTAACCTTATTATAACATGCATTCACCAACCGGTAAACCGATACATATATAATTGAAAGAAGTAAAACAATCAATAAGCCAATAACACAAATGAATACCATAACGCAAAAAAACCACAGTGGGATTTGTGACCCATAATATCAATCCATTGGCCATATGAAAAGATATTACAAAATATGGGGGCCTGCACATGCAGGAAGGCTTACAGCCTAGAGCACACTACTCATCACAAAAGAGTCTCATTGACTACAGTCACTTTGAATAAGAAAACATAAAATTGAACTCATATAACGCATCTACTATGCCTGATTGAGTTTCGGTTCTTGCTCTGACTGTTTCGGTTTTGAAACCCTAAACCCTTACTGGAATAACCTCTTACATAAACTTTGTATTACAATCATTACAATTATCTCTCACATTTCTCTCCTTATTACATATCACAAAATGATCTAAATAACTGACCTATATACCCTTTACAATCATTCATGCCTTATGTCGACTTACATCAATAATTACAAAATGAATATACATGTCGGCCCAATTACATATATACATAAATATCAAAATGAATTTTCAATTGTCGGATCTCCCAAAATGATTTCGGCCTCCTATACCGGTATCTTGATAAAGTCACGTCGGCCTGCAATGTCGGTACCCATAGAATCCTTCCTATCGGTGTTGGTGCCGGTGAAATGTCTGTCGATAAACAACCAAACCAAGGAATGAAAGCTGGAACATGTTGCCATCAATGGAAACATATGAAACCAATCAAATGAGCAACAATTTACAACTATCTCCCCCTTTGGCATTGATGGCAACACTCATGTGAAAAATGATATTGGTTTCCATCTGTCGGTTTCACCCTGAGACTGCTCCCCTTGAGCTAAATATCCATCTGTGATCATGATTTGAACAAAATACTCCATACCTCCCGATGTCAAGAATATATTTTTCACCTATACCTCCCCCTTTAACATCAATGCCAAAAAATATGAAAAACCAGGACGAAGAATGAAAGTCTGTACAAAGAATGTGTCCCAAAACATCTTACCGAAACTGAATATACTTGAAAATTTCCAGATAGGCTTTCTCCAAAAGCTCTAGATAAGTATCCCAACTTGATTTGAATGTGTTGGAAATAGATACAAGTCCACTAAGCATATGAGCATATGACTCTTTATCCTTAAGCTCTACTGGTGTGGGCTTACCAACCAAATCAATGCATTCCTTATTATGTACACTCAATGAGTCCAAATTGGGACTCACCAATCCTCTGAGACCTCTAGCTCTCCTTATTATTTTATCTTTATCCCTTTCAAGAGCTGAAACTTGAGCTTCGAATACCAAAATATGACCATCAATAGATGTAGTCAAAGAATTTGAGCCATCAAAAGAATTGACTATACCTTCAATCTTCTCCTGACAATCCTTAATCCCTTTATCTATATTTGTTGTAAGTAAACCTATGTTACAACATACTCTGTAAATATTAGTACATTTCCTTAAGGCATTATCAATCAAATTCAATTTATCAGTAATCTCTTTCTTCTTCGATTCAATCATTTGATCAAATGTAGCTCTCTTAGCTTGTGTAAATCTCTCCAATGCCTATCGATTAGATATCTGTTGTAAAGATTGAAAATCCTTAGAAATGTGCTTTGTGATTATTTTAATCTCCATGGATGGGCTTGCTCCTTTTTCAAAGTGGCACTCTGGGACAAGTCTATGCAAAATTCGGATTGATTGATCAATAATTCCTTTGTCCACAGATCCTTCCTTCATCATCTTCTGTGCAACCATCATCATGACCTCAGTAGAACTCATCTCAGTTATGCTTTTCTGCTTCACCAAGGATGTGTCAATTGACAACAATGATGTTGTCACTACCGGTTCCTTGTCAGATTCCTCTCCCTTCTCATCTGATGGTTTATTAATTTTCATAACTTCCTCTTTTGCACCGGTGGCTTCGCCACTTGGTGCAGTACCAGTTACTGGCGGTTCCTCCTTATGAACTATGTCCTCAACCTGTACATTTTGATCCGGAGGAATACTGTCGTCAACATTTGTAACTTGTACACTCCGTGATTCTTTTGGTATACCTACCTTAGCTGATATCACCTATGTGTCCTGTACATTAGATTCTACCGGGGGCTCTACATCCAATGCCTTATTATCCTTCAAAATTGTAGATGAGGTACCTACTATACCTTTGCCTTTCCCTTCAACTGAGATGTTTGTAGTATCTGTTTTGTCCTTCAATGAAGTGTAGAAACCAGGGTTTTCAACAAAGAATTGAACCCATGCCTTGTAGGTCTCACTGATTATCTCATTTACCCTACCTAACATAAGACTGACTATCATGTGCTTGCTTTGAAATATTTTCCTGTCTGCAACCTCAAGTGTCATATCTAACTTCTTTGGAGTAATGGACCCATAGTTAGTTAAAAATTCTTGAATCTTTATATGCTTATCCTCCTCCATAGATGATAATCTCCTAACATCTAGGTTGTCATATAGTTGTGTCAGTTTTTACCTTTCAATTTCCAACAAAGCTTTCTTATATATATCCAAATACAATAAAACTACCTCCTCAACTTCTCTCTACTCATCATCATCTAAATGCTCCTAATAGAATTGTCCATTTTTCAACATACCATCCTTAGTGATCTCATCTACCAATTCTGCACAAGTTTTATGTGGAATAATAGTTACATTACCGGATACAATTGCAAGGTCTGTGTCACCCATCTTCTTTCTTCTTTCAGTACCGGATGGAGTAGAAGGTGTTTGAGATATTTCCTTCGGAGCTCTTTTCTTTACCGGTACCTTGATTGTGACTTTGCTTACCGGTTGCTTCCTTGTTTCCTCCTTAGACTCTTCACCTTTCTTCCTCAATGCCCTCTTAAATACTAAAGGTGTGTCATCTTCAGTTCTAGAGTCTGATGGAATAGGCTCAATGAAGACTTCAGGCTCTTTCCTCTTCCTTCCTTTTTTTGGAACAACATCCATTAAGGCCTTGATTTCTTGAGATACTTGTTCAACAAATTTGTTGGCCTTGTCTTTCTATTTCTCCCTCTTCTTCCGGTTAAATTCAGTTTGAACCTCTTGCTTCTTCAGTTCTGCAGTACCAAATGATTTCTCAACTTCATCAATAGGTGCATCAATTAACATATTTTCATAAGCATCCAAAATTTGAGCATCAACCTCATAACCCATTTCTTCTATCCATATCTTTTAGGGTTTGACTGCTTCCATTAATGTTTCATCCTTTTAACCATAAAGAAGATCTTGGTTGAATATTTCTCAACAATTTGCTTAGGAACCCTCTCTCTAGATTTCATTGCCTTCTGGAATACCTTGAAGTAACCCCAAACCTTACCATCTCACTGATTAGCCAGAGCAGCAATAAATTGTTTCAGTTATCTGCCTATCGAGATATCAAATGCCCACTGTCTCTTCCCAAAACCAAGAGTTTCATTAATGAAAAATAGCATCAAACAGACAATAAGATTCCCATACTAGAATGTCCCCTTTTCTCTCCTTTGATCTTTCCTAGGTTAATTAATAATTCATCTAACATCCATCCACAGAGATCTAACTTCTCATTATCCCTCATTATCTTATGTGCGACATAGATGTAGGAGATAGAAACAAAATTGAGACGATTGGATTGAGTTATCTTATACCCAATTATCATCCCTCCAAATCTGACGTCTCTATCAATGATGGTACTAACCCTCATCGATTGTCGGTCTAAAGTTGTGCCAATGAGTTTGTTAACCTGATCATTAGAAATATTTTTCTCCAAATGCTGACCAATCTGTGACAAACTGGTGATGGCCCTAATGGCCTCCTTCATCATCTTATAAGGTCTATCCAACCAGATGAATTATCCATGCACTCTTCTCAAAACATATCTGACGATCTCATCTTCAAATTCAGGGATATCCAAAATGCCAGTAAACCCTAGATCCTCAATGTGCTTGTACTCAGGCTTGATCTTTCTAGAGTCTCCCATCAACTCGCTCATATACATGCTCTTGATGTCACTGGTACCCAAATCCTCAATGTGGTAGTGAATATATGCTTTGACGTCTTCCACATATACAACTCCTTCCAGAACACGAGAAAATGTGCCAACCGAATCATCCAAGGTGGAAATATGCGGACATTGCTTGAAAATTGGCCTAGGACGATCCTTAACCTCAACAACAGTAGGATTTTTAATAAAAGTAGGTGCAGAGGATGATCCCGCTTCCATGATGAATTTTTTGATAAATACCTGAGAAATGGTTGTCGGTGAAACCCTAAAGAACTCTTTCGATCATTGGTGGAATCGTTGAAAAAGATATCTTATTGTACTGAATCACCTTAGACTCACTTTGAATCACTCTTAATTGCTCTGAATGCAAGGTGATTAGAAATGAAGTGGATTCAACCTTTTAACCTCCAAGAAACCCTAATCCGTCATTGATATGAATGACTTCTGGTGAAACATACCGAATCTCGGTCAAACATCTCCATGCCGGATAAACATTCCCAATGTCTGGAACATCTTCTGGAACTCCTTCCCAGGGCATATGCAATAGTATCATGAATTTTGCCTACCCCTAAGGCATCTGCCTCGATTATCGGATGAGCTTCCTACCGGTGGAGGAGCAACCTCCTCTGTCGGTTGAGTAACCAGAGCATTCCCATCTGCTGATTGATCATCTGAATTCCTGACCCATTTCTTGATATGATCTTGTTGGATTTCATTGACCTTCTCTTTCCCTTTATCATTTGATCAATCATTTTTAACTGGTGGATTTTTGCTTCTATAGAACTTAGCTATGTGTCCAATCTTGTTGCATGCATAACATGTAACACTGTTATTTTGAATTGCTTTGCTAAAATCGGTATAATTGCTTGACCTGCACTGATTAGCCATATGGCCAAATTTTCCACATGCATAACACTTAACATTCATTATGCAATTTTCTTTCTTATGACCATACTTATTGCATTTAGAACATTGACCGAGAGTAGAATTATAGTTTTGATTTTCTCTATTTCTACATTGCCTAACCATGTGACCAAATTTATTACAAACAAAGCATCTACCATTAAATTTGTAAGAATTAAGCTTCCTTACCAGTGTCTTTTGGTTCTGATCTTCATTAGCAGTATCGAAGCTTTGACCTTGTTCAAATCCAAGTCCACTAGAATCTCCATTTTGTCTTTGACTTTTCAATAATTCATCAAGTTGTGCTGAATTAACCTTGAATTTGTCCTTGTACTCACTTGCAATAGCCAAATCATCTCTTAGAATTATCATTTGTCTTTCAAGTTCTTGTTCATTGCTTTGAGATTGCACTAAATCAGTTCTCAACATATCATTTTCATGAACCAACTGGATGCATTCTTCAGATCTATCTTTCAGAGATTCTCCTGACTTAGTTTCTGACATCTTTCATTAAGGGCATCTTTCTCTTTATTATCCTGATTTTGCAAAAGTTCCTTCCTCCTAACTTGAACAGATGACAACCTCTCCTATAGGATAAGAATGAATACCTTGGCATAATTCAATTCATCTTGTAACTTCAAGTTCTTCATCCTTTCAGCATCATAATCTTCAAGTGCTACCTCAAGTTGTCTCTCCATACTCATATCCATGGATTTTAGATTCAGGATCTCCCTCAAGCTGTTAAACTTCCTTCGAGGCACAAGGCTTTGATACCAATTTTTGGAATCCAAGAACACTAAGAGGGGGTGGTGAATCAATGTTCTACTAGAGTGATCAATTTTAACCTTAGTATAACATGCATTCACCAACCGGTAAACCGGTACATATATAATTGAAAGAAGTAAAGCAATCAATAAGACAATCACACAAATGAATACCATAACACAGATAATTATACGTGGAAAACCTCAAAGAGGAAAAACCACAGTGGGATTTGTGACCCACAATATCAATCCACTGGCCATATGAAAAGATATTACAAAATATGGGGGCCTACACATGCTTCTTACAACCTAGAGCACACTGCTCATCACAAAAGAGTCTCACTAACTATAGTCACTTTGAATAAGAAAACATAAAACTAAACTCATATAATGCATCTGTTATGCCTGATTGAGTTCCGATTCTTGCTCTGAATGTTCCGGTTCTAAAACCCTAAACCCTTACTGGAATAACCTCTTACATAAACTTCACATTACAATCATTACAATTATCTCTCACATATTTCTCCTTATTACATATCACAAAATGATCTAAATAATTGACCTATATACCCTTTACAATCTTTCATGCCTTATGTCGGCTTACATAGATAATTACAAAATGAATATACATGTCGGCCCAATTAAATATATACATAAATATCAAAATGAATTGCCGATTATCGGATCTCCCAAAATGGTGTCGGCCTCCTATGCCGGTATCCTGATGAAGTCATGTTGGCCTGCAATGTTGGTACCCATAAAATCCTTCCTACAGGTGAAGATACCTGTCGGTGCCGATGTCGGTGTCGGTGAAGTGTCTGTCGGTAAACAACCAAACCAAAGAATGAAAGCCGAAACATGTTGCCATCAATGACAACATATGGAACCAATCAAATGCATGTCAATTGCCAACAGATAGTAAGAGAATCTGGTTTAATAAGAGACATGTCCACATTAATCTTATGCCATAATTTAATGCTACAAACATTAAGGCCATAGCCATTGACAACAAAGGTTCTTATTATAGCATTACCAATTATAAGGACAACAATCATAAGAGGACCATATTGATGTTGGATATCATGAGAAGGCAACTCATCTTGTGTACATACAATTTGAGCTTTGGGTATTGTCATGGAGTTAATCAAAGAAGCCATATTATTAGGTGTCACTATGGGTGGGACATCTAAACTTTTTAAAGAATCTTGTAACATTCCATGATGAGTGGACTAAGTTTGAATCAAATCCCAAAGAGATATCTTGGCAGGAGTAGCTTTAAGTTGTTCAATAAGGTCATACTCTTTACCAAGAGTTTGTGATATATGAGGTGCTTGTGGAAAAATAGGTTGAGACGCAAGAAGTGAAGAAGGAATAATTGGAGGAGGATTAAGTTGCCTATTGTTTTGCGTATTAGATGTGTGAGCAAATGAATTGTAACTCTATTGGGTGATTTGTTTAGCATACTCATAAGAGCTCTTAGTAGGATAAGCTCCTTGCACAGTAATAATTGGTTTATTAGGAGTGCAAAAGGAATCATTACTATAACCAATTTGAACCACAAAGAGAGGCTTGTTTACAGGTTGAGAATTTGGAGAAGGACTAGCACCTTGAACTATGAAGAGGGGTTTATTAGGTGTTTCATAACCATTCAGATGTATCATATTGATCAAAGATGGTTTAGGAATATCAAACCCTTGTGACCTAATGTCATTCCCTTGCTCCAAGGCATCCTTATGAATTTTAGAAGAAGGATGAACACCATTCGTATGATAAAGATTATTGAAAGAAGTGTTGATAGTCTCTTCTTGCACCAAAATTTTATCATAGATAGGATCAATTTTGGGAGATAGACTAGAAGTAGGCATTAATGTTTCATCTCTAGAGGTAAATTTATTGAAAGAGGGTATAGTGTTAGTAGGAAATATCACATCATCCTCTATCACCAAAGGATCTACATGGGAGAGGGACTCTTTAGGAGAAGGATCGACATTACTCTTCAAAGTTTCATCCTTGAGAGGAAGATCTTTGAAAGAGATGTTAACAATCTGTTCTTGAACTAGGGTATCCTTATGAGTAGGACCAAGTTTGGTAAGGGGGAGAACATGAATATGTATCAATGTTTCATCCTTGGAGGGAATTTTATTGAAATTAATAGAAGGTGAGGTGTTATTAAGGGAGTTGTCAATCATATCACCCTCTTTTATCGTGATGTCATCTTCTTTGACCAATGTATTCTTATGAGGGAGGGAAATAGTAAGAGAGTAACCAACATCATTCTTCAAAGGTGCACCTCAAAGAGGGAGATCATTGAGAGAGCTGCTAAAAATGTCTTTTTGCACGATGATGTCCCCATTGTCAAGGCCAATTTTGGGAGAGGTAAGCACATTGTTTTTTAATGCTTTGTCCTTAGAAGGGAGAACATTAATACATGTGTTGTTGAAATCATCCTCTTGCCTCAAAAATGTCTTTAATAGGATCTTTAGGGGAGAGAGCATTAAGGAAATTACTTATAATTTCATCTTCTTCTTCCAAAATATCTTTATGAATAATACAAGCTTTAGGAAAAGGACCAGCATAACTCATTAATGCTTCATCTCTAGTGGGAATTTTATTGAAATCAAAAGAGGGTATGCTATCACTAGGAAAAGTATGGACAATACCATCTTCTTGCACTGCATGGTCCTCATGAGGGAAGTACTTTTTAGGAGAAAAATGAACATCATTCTTAAAAGATTCAAACTTAGGAAGGAGATCTTTAAGAGAAGTTTTCATAACCTCATGTTGCACTAATGTGCCCCCATTGGCAAGACCAAATTTGTGAGAAGATATAAATTAATGTCTATCAACATTTTTTGTCTAAGAGAAGTATCATGTATGGAAGGAAAGGTAACATTAATAAAGATGTTTATAATATCATCCTCTTCCTCTAAGATAGTTTCATAGGAGATGCACATTTTAGGAGAAATATCAACATCACTCTTCAAATCTTCATCCTTAGAACATGGGAGAGTTTTGAAGGAATTGTTAACAATTCTTATTTGCACTAAAATGTTCTCAAGAATAGGAGGATCTTTAAGAGAGGACTAAATTGAAACAAGGAGACAAACCCATTACCACATCTATAAAAGGAATGTGTTATGCCAATACTTTTTCAACATAGAGAACAATTTTCAATTTGTATGATGTCTTCACTAATGCAAGCACTCTAGATTTATGTAATTTGATGATATCTAAGAGTGCAAAGTATTCCCAAATCAAATAAATAATCCAAATTAAGCAATGCACAAGTTCAATTTTGAATTTGAAAATTAGGGTTTTAATGAAATTAACCTCTATTTTAAAAACAAATTCCAAGGAAATCAAACTTGTAAATGAATACTTGAATTTAAAATTGCATAAATACTTAGATTTGAGAACATAAATCAGAATGAAAGGTTTTCATGTCGGTTTCACCAAAATGTTATGCATAAAAATGGAACCAAGTGACTAAGACCTAATCCCACTCTCATACACACATTGGAATACAAAAGAGCCTAGGGAGATATCTCACTTTGACTACTTCTTGTAGAGAAAAGAGAGTCAAGGAATATCTCGTAGGGTTTCTATTTCTTTTCCATAATGAAGAGTAGATATGCAAAATATGATGCCACAATCAACTATGCTAGGAGATGAGAAATGAAGCATACATAAACTGAAAAATACAGATTATGTCCAAACTGTAACTGAGACACTGAAAGAAGAACTGATAATTGGATTTAGAGGTGCACCTGCTACTGAAAAATTAGGTAAAACTGGGCAGGACAAGGGTGCCATGCCCTGGTCCCTATCTGGACAAGAAGCTAGAACTCTGGATCTGGGATCCTAAGGGCCTGAAATGCAGAACTACCACAAAACTGCAAAACTTTGTGGACCAAGATGCCATGCCTTGGTCCTGTTCCAGGGTGCCACACCCTGGTCCCTGTAAACTGAGACCAAATTATGAGGTCAGGTCTATGTCTGTGTCTTCCGTCAGTTTTGATAGTCATGCATGCGCCAGATTCCTATACCTACACCTGCAACTTGAAAAAGGGTCTCTAGGTGGCTATATAGGGTTTTGCCTTAGTCAAACCCCTTGTTTTGGTGATTTCCACCTCCACAAATAGCCAATAATATACTAAAAATGTGTGTGCAATAATCTTGTGTGTATGCAAGATCCTAAATGAACAAGAAAGTAAATCTATAGGTCTACCCTACACTTTGGAGAGTAAATCCTAAATGAGTGTAAATGTAAATGTAAATACTTCAAATCAAAAATACAATAATGGATCTAAAACATGAATGTAAATCTGAAAATGAATGATATGAAACTCATACAAAAACATGAAAATAATATAAACCATACGTAACCCTAAGGGAGAGATACAAGCCAATCAACAGCCAGTGATCTCCTATTATTCTTCAATGTCTTCAAAGCTCCTAATTGATGTTGAAAATGATTGATGAAGGCTTGATAAATGCTCTATTTGTTGATTGTAGACTCCACAAAACCTGCACTCTCACTTCATAAGAGGCTTCTTCAATTGCTAGCGAATCAGATCCTTCAAATGAGGAAAGGAAAAGCTATATGTATGAAACCCTAACTTTGTTTTGGGTCATAGGACAACCTAGAAATGATATTTTTCGCCAATTTACTGGATTTAAACATTAAAATACCGCAAAAATATGCTCCCGAAATTTGGGGAGAAAAAGTCGGGACTAGGTAGCTAGCTACCTGGTTCAACCAACTTTTTGTCAAATTTTTGGGGAAGCAAGATATTGTGATTTTAGAGCTAATTCTAAGAGCATGTGGAAATTTGAGGCATCTAGATATGTGAAATTGGTCTTTGAAGGTCTAAATAGGACATAATTAGGGTATTTGATGAAATGATTTATTGGAGGAATAAAATAAAAATGGGCACACTTAATGTAAAGGGCTCAATTTTATGATGTGTAGAGTGATGAAAGAAGACATTAGATTTAATTAAACTAATTAATTAAATGCTTAAAGGGAATTTTAAATGCTAGATGCAAGCACACTAAGGTGGGTGCTAACCTAAGTGTGTAATTGTATCACCCAATTAAGGGTGTACAATTTACGACGCTACAGTGTTCAACTACTTAAAAGACTGTCACACAAAAAAGAAGACATGTTTTGTAATGTTGTTGTTGCAATGCTAATAATGTGTAATACTCTTTTTATTTCCCCAAATTCAAATGGTGTAATCAACTCTTTTACAAGTTTCACACCTTTGTGTTGGTTGGATATGGCACCAATGGCAATGCATCGCTCAGTGAGACAAAAGATTAAAAGTCCCCAAGTGGATACTTTAGGAATGTTATAAGCTAACTAGTCTAATGTCACTATTTACACCAAGATTCATTGTACACCATTCTTTACAATAAGGAAAAGGAGACCCCATTTATGATGGAATTGTTGCCAACCATAGTCATTATATTATAATTGTTATAAATTCACAATTGGAGACATAGGGTGGGGTTTCTCTCGAGTTATCTTGATGTTGAAAGAAATTTTTTAGCAAGAAAGAAACTTGTATCTTGATAATGTGAACTAGGTAAATTCACATCTAAGTGCACTTGCTTGATTAGGCTTTAGGGAGAGGGGTAATAATACTCAAATCACTTAGCCCTAGTGCTTCTAATCAAGTTTTAGGATAAGGAAAATTTATTAGAATTTTAAGGAAAGAAAGATGAACAAAAGTGTTCTTAATGCCTTTAATTAAATCACATGGATCCACAAAATGATGAAATGTATGTTTACAAGTAATCATATGCTCCTAAGCGTGGATTCTAGTGGTGAGGTTTATTCCTCCATCCCCATCTAATTTTACTAGACCTAACTTTTTTTATTACCCTTCTACCCTAGGTGAGTGACCATGTTAATGTCTCAGGGATTTAAATTTGTAGTTGAGCCAAAGAATATGGAGTAGTTTGCATTGGTAAATTTTGATCAGCTTAGACATTTTTGGATAAAGGATTTAGGAAAGGCCTTAAGTTGTCATCTTGGAGGATGATAAAAGCCCATAGTTGTTTGAAGACAAGTCACCTTGGGTGTTAAGGAACATATTAATCACACAACCTTTAATTGAAGTTATTCTTATCTCAATAAATTATTGTGCAATGCCCTTTAATTTTACGAAACATGTAGTATCTCTCAGGATCATACACTAATGGTCTTGATATAAATTATAATAATAATGTTCATTATTTAAAGATCAATAGTTCATGCAACCTAGCTATTTCAAAATATTATTCCATCCTTCTTGATGTTATCACCTAAACCTTCACCCTATGCTAAGCTATCAACTCACTAGGTTTGTGACACATGGGAACACTCCTAGGCCTGTGGGTTGCCTAGGTTTGCAGTGAGCCTCCACATAAAGTTGGTTCTTATGGGCCTTACCTAAATATAACTGATGCACTGCAAAAAGGATGTTAGGAAACACACAAGACAAAACATTAGTGTTAATTAATATCAACTGTAAATGAAATATGAAAGAAACTACAATCCTAAGCATGCATATCAAGAGAGATATCAAACATATTATGGAAACCATACAAAAATGGAGAAAAGACACAAAACACTCCCAAATGCTTGCCAACATGCTCATAGTTGCTCCTCCCTTGTTCCTCTCCTCTCCAAGTTCCACATGAGTGTAGTCCTCAACTTTTTGCACTACCATGGAAGTCTTATGGAAATTCAAGATTTATGAAAAATGATTAAAACATGGAAATACAAGCTAAATATGAGAAAGCCTAATTAAGCTATATTGATTTTAGCCAAAATAACAATTTAGATATGATTTGCTCCTAAAATGCTCTCTTAATTTTAGTATAGATTAGATGCATACAAGATTTCTGGATCTGGATATGAAGGAAATAGGCTCTATTTATAGGAAAAATAGAGAAATGGATGGTTGAGATTGACTAATCTCAACAAGAGTCAGGATTGATGGGTTTATGATCCATGTGAGGGTTTTCAACCCAATCCCAGAATGACAAATGTCAACATGAGATGGCTTGAGAGGAGAGGGAAGAAGCATTAAATGCTTGAAATGACATGAAGGTTAGCTTGGGGGGTAAGGTTAGGCTTAAGTTGAATGAATAAAGCCATTATCCAATAAATAATGCCTTTATCCAATGGATAAACTCTTGTGCAAGAGTTAGTGGGGATAACCATGGTCAAAGAAATGAATGCTTGAAGAGACCCATGAGTTAAATGGAGGTTGAGTTAGAGGGAAAGTCTCTAACCATGTGGGTGAGTTGAGTTAACCATTAATGATTATGTAAGAGACATAAATGGTCATGTAAGAACCATTAATGGTTTGGAAGACTTTAGGGGTTAACTTGTTGGAGACATAAAGCATTAAATTCTTTTCAAAGACTTTGGAGGCTTTGAGAAGTGACAATAATTAGGGGATGGGTTTAGGCTAATTAGGAATGGTTTAGAAGAATCTAGAATGGGTTTAGGATGCAAGTGGGTTTGGTGGGTGAGGAAAAATAGGATTTTAATTAAAATAAAATTAATTTATTTCAGCAAAATAGGTGCAACTTGCATTTGTAGGAGAATGCAAGTGGGGGGGGGTGGTATTTTAGGGATTTTAAATAAATAAATATTTATTTATTTAATGTAGGAAAGGGGTTAAATTAAACAAATATGTTTTATTCATTTAATTGATTTATAGTGTGGCTTAATGAATTAGTTTAAATAAATTGAATAATTTATTTAGTTAATATAAGAAGAGGTTGAAGATGAATTAATTGAATATTAATTTAATTAACTGATTATTGATGGTTAAGTAATCAAATAAATAGTAAATATTCATTTAATTAAGTGGACAGATTTGTGTGACTACATTTGCCCCTCTTTGAGATGGTGCGGTTTATCACGTTGTTTCAAAGAAATAAAAATAGGTGTGAAGAAATATACCCCATAAATGTTAATTTAGTAGGTGGTATGCCCCCTCGAGAGATGGGCCGATTTTTTTTGAAAAGTCGGGCGGTCTCTCGAAAAAGAGAAAGAAGTTGGGGGGAGGGAGAATAGAAGAAATTAGAAATAATGGTGAAATAATGGGAGAAAAACAAAGTGAAGACAGAGAAATGGCAATCCTCGAAAGTACACGAGGGTCACGCTGCAAATGTAGTGTGTGATTTTGATTGATACTGTACAATTGATCAAAATTGGCTAGACAATTTGGTGCAATCAGTTTAATTTCCCTGGTTGAGTCAAAGTGTGACAATTGATGTTAGTTGTTCACTTGGACAAGATAAAGTCTGAGTAAGTGAGTCAAAGTGACCTGTTGTGACTTTGACAATTGATGTAATTGCCCGATGAAGTCAAGGTATCTGAAGCAAAATACTCATTGAGACTTGAGACAATTGATGTAATTGTTCATTTTGATTATGTTTGATTGGTTGATCAATTGATAGTGTTTGTGTTGTAGGTTGTAGTATAGGTTTTCCATAATCGGTTACTTGTTGAGACCCGAAGATACTTGATTGAAAAGTATCTATTGATAGTCTAGGTGTGCGTGAGTTGATGTACCTGTGTAGACAGAGTAAATGTGTAGGATGACCTAGGATGGGAAACACAACCCTCCCTAGTTAGAGATGGACAATGTGATGAATACAAAGAGGGGGGGGTGAATTAGTATGCCAAAAATCTTTGCACTTAAACACTTTGCAAGACTAATAGTAAACTGGTAAAATAGTTTAGCAGACAAACCGGTTAGCACACATTCAAACCAAATAGCAAATAATACATTCACCAAAAGAAGCACAAATACCATAACACAAGAGATTTTGACGTGGAAACCCAAATGGGAAAAACCATGGTGAGATGGAACTCACAAGTAACTATCTACAGAATAGGAACCAGACCTGTTAAGGTCAGACTGGTTAAGGTCTTACAATGTTCTTTATCAGAACAGATCCTGTTAGGAATCTCAATCTCTATTAGGAGATAAGTCCGATTAAAGACTACCTTGCTAGAGGATTTTAGATCCACAGATGTGAACCACCTTGTTAGAGGATTTACAAAAGGCTTTTGGGCCTACCTTGTTAAGGGCTACAGACTTGTCAAAGATGTGAGTAGTCAACAAGTGAGTGATCTAGAAAATAGCATAGATTGCTTGGTTAGATCCTTGATAGCTCGTTCCTAATGCATTCTAGCATTACTTCAGTCTTCTACACATTCATACTCTCTCTGATTCCTCAACCACCTTAAACCCTAGCAACAATATCAGCTTCACCAATAACAACAACCTAAAACCCTAGATATGATGTCCTTATAAAGGAATCTGATTTCATGTCGGTCCAATAGGATTACAATCCAATTCCCTAGGTTCAATGAACTTGGACATACTTGGTAACATGACACACAAAGCACCGTTAAAGTGTCGGCACCATCAAACAATCGGTGGATGGTAACTCATCCCAAAAATGTCGGTTGGCAACTCATCACAGAGTATTATCGGTTCATACAAAATACCGGTTCAAGCAAAATGTCGGTTGCCGGTTTGACAAAATGAAGACTAGAAAATATGTGTTATGCCGCTTTGATCCTTCGAACCGCTTGGGGTTAACATGCCGCTTCAGACCGGTAAGTACATTCTGCAAAACACCAATAGTCTAACGACTATAATGCATCATACTGGTTGCAACATATTTTGGTTGAGCTTAAACTTATACATACAAAAATGATCTCAATGCAAGTGTGTGTCCATAAATGACAATCACAACATAATCATCAAAGATGCCAACAATCTCCCCCTTTGGCATTGATGGTAACACTTAGGAAAAAAAAATTTTGACATCTAAGTGTTTTACAACAAAATCATGCCATTAGCAAAATTGCTCCCCATAGGCATATACACTATCCCTTTAACAATACAATGTATAACTATTTTGCATATAGAGGTATCAGAGCATACATCAAAATTTTAAATACCAGATACTTCTCTCCCTTAGAATACTTCTCCCCCTTTGCCAACAATGACAAAGTATAGTTGAACAACCCCTGTTTCCATTTGGTATTAAAATAATAAAAGTTTATGACAATAAGGAATAAAACCCGTCAAAAACAGATTTAAAGTCCTGCAAGAATTGTTTCATAGATAAAGACCAAGACTCAAGTAGGGAGGTGGCTACGTCTTTCTCTGTTTGCATTTGTGAGACATGTTCTTCCATGGCATCAATTGTGCTCATCTCCTGTGTCACTGTTAAGGCATCCAGATTTAGATAGCACTTCTCAAGAATTTGTAGACGTGGGAGTAGAACCAGTTGTAGCTCCTACAAATCTTGAGATCGGGTGCGGATCTCATGCTCCATTTTTGCTGTCTGGATGTGAAATCGGTGAACAGTTTGCCCATAGGCTGTAAAGGAGTCATAAGGCGGCTTGAATGTGCTCATGTAGGACTGCAAGTCATATTGAAGCTTTTGCTTCTATGCAAGCACATCGTCACATAACAGATGGGGTTGGAAAATCTTGTTGAGTAGAAGATTCCCCTCATCCAGAGAATCCCTTATATCCTTTTGTGCTTTTTGGAGTTCAGTCTGAAGCCCATTTAACTTCTTCACCATAGCAATATTTAGAGCCTTTTGATGCTCTTTATTAGCATTTGCCTCTATTACCTCTTCTAAGCTCTGCACTTGATCATCTACTACTGTGCATAGGAGCTTTAGTTGTGCCAGTGATGAGTCGGTACTGGGGAGGTTTGTATCGGGTAACAAATTGGTAAGAGTGTCCACCGCAGCTTGGATCACATCTTCCTCCTTCCTCCTTAACAGCTCAAGGCATTCTTGAGCAACCTTGATGCTCTGTAGTAGCTCCATTTCACTTGCAGATTGGAGGTCAATGGGACTGGTGAGGTCAGTCGGTTTGGCTTGACTGTCGATTGCCTTAGGTGTCTCCATCTACGTGCTCTTTGCTGCTTCTCCTGCCTTGTCCTCCTCTGTTTTCTTCCTTGCCACTTCTCTTCTCTTTTCCTCTTCCTTCTCTTCCTCTTCCTTCTTCCTTTTCTCTATTTCCTTCTGCTTCTCCTCTGCCTTCTTCTTTTCTGCTTCCTTTCGCTTCTCCTCTTCCTTTCTCTTCTTCTCATCCTATTCCTCTTTCTTCTTCCTTACATCTTCTTGTTTCTTTTTCTCTTCTTCATCCTTCTTCTTTTTCTCCTCTTCATCTTTCTTCTTCTTCTCCTCTTCATCCTTTTTCTTCTTCTCTTCTTCATCCTTCTTCTTCTTCTCCTCTTCATCTTTCTTCTTCTTCTCCTCTTCATCCTTTTTCTTCTTTTCTTCTGCATCCTTCTTCTTCTTCTCTTCTTCATCTTTCTTCTTCTCTTCTTCATCCTTCTTCTTCTTCTCCTCTTCATTCTTCTTCTCCTCCGCTTGCTTCTTTGCTTCCTCCTTTTTGTCCTCTGTCTCCTTTTGCTTTACTTCCTTTTTTGCCTGCTTCTCCTAACCTGTAGCTTTCGATGGTGTACCTTGAGCAATATCTTCTCCATCCAGAGCATCGACATCAATAGTGTTGATAGGTTCAACAACAGGGTTTCCTTCATCATCAAACACTTCATCCGGTTTTGTTATTACCAGTTCTTGCTCAGCCTTCCGGTTGGTTTCAGCTACTCGATGCATCTTCAAAGCTTCTAGAGCAAGGGTGTGTATATTCTTGAGCACTTCTTTACCCTTCCCTTCCAGTAACAGGAGTCTTCTTCTTCTCATGAAGAAGAGGCCTTTGTATTTGTTCATTACTTCAAATAGTTCCGAATTTGATACATCAGGAAAGTGTTCAGCAAAAACTTTTTCTCTCATTTCCTGTTCCTGCTCTATGGCAATGTGCCATTTATTGTCTAAGGACTTATATAAAGAATCCAGTGTCTCAGATCTAATTTCTGAAGGCGACCGAACATTAACACATAAATACTAAATTATTTCCTTTTCAACCGCTTCCTTTTCATCATCATTGAAGTCATCAAAACAGTCAATTAAATCATTCAACAATTTTCTCTTAATGTTTTTGATAGTTCTTTGACAATGTGTCAAAGGTGTGTAGGAGGAGATGTCAATATTTACCGGTGTCGATGATGTCGGTTCATTCTTTGTCTTTGTGTCTTCTTTGGTTTTTCCTCAGACACAATGTCTTTTGAGTCTGGAGAGGTATTCCTTGTCTTCCTCTTTCTCTCAAACACTTTAGCAGGTGCCGCTTCAGATTTCTTTTTAGCTGGTGACCGCTTGGTAACTGTAGGACTGGTTGTAGTAGCCGATGCCAATGCTAAAGGCACTACTTTTGCCTTCTTCAGTGAAGGTTCTTTTCCTTTCTTTGCTAAGGGTTCCTCAACTAGTGTTATCCTTTCTAGGTAGGTGCTGGTTCTTTTTGCCTTTGGATCAAGCGGTGAGGCAATAAGGGTAGAGGCATATTCTTCCAGCATATCATTCATTACCTCATAGCCCATAGGCTCCATTTCCCCCTGTCTAGGCTCAACAACCTCCATTATGCATTGATCCACTTTAATGGTGAAACATATATCATCTTCATATTTCTTGACAATATCACCTGATATTCTCACCCTCTGACTCATTTTGCGTCTGAACTCATCAAAGTACTTGTTCAAAACTTCAGGGTAACTGGTTCCAACTACTTGAATGCTTTCCTTGATTTGCTTGGTTACCAGTTGGTCAGAAGACCACTGGACATCACCTACTCCTGGAAAGTAGCCTTGGAAGTAAAAGAATAACCCAACCAGTAGTTGTCCAAACTTGAACCTCAATGCATTATCCTGTTTGATTGATTTCAGATTCAATAGAAGTTGCCTTTGCATACCGGTGCATAGGTCAAATGATGCATCCTCCTTGATCATCCGGTAAGTGGCATTTACCATTGCAACAGATACATAATTAATTTTGCTGGCTGAGAACGTTTGGTATCCAATCACCATACATGCATATTTCACCAGATCATCCTTGATAGAATTGACGGTCATACCTCACAAGTCGCTCACTGAACTGGTGAGTTTGGACATTTCAGTTTTGCTTACCGTCCTTAGGGCTGGCACTTCCCCTGTATTGCAGAAACTGATAATGACATGAATTGCTTGTGGTGTTATATCATGTGTTCTTTCCAAGTACATCTTGTCACCATGAACTCTGCTTAGAATGATCCTAATGTGATCATCTGTGAAATCCTCAAGGAAATAAACAACATTGTGGAGCTTCTTCTTCTCCAAGATACTATACTCTGGTTTGATCTTTTTATCTTGTCCACAAAACAAACCTAGCTACGAGTGAATTGATAGAGACCCTAGGTCTTCTATTTTATTGTCTATGTAATCTGAGATTCCCTCTTCTACTATCACACCAACTGGAACTTGTGATAGGGCATTATATCTACACTTGCGTTGAATAAAGCTTGTTGAATCTACAGATGTACTAGAGCTAGTATGGGATGCAGAAGCCATGATAGAAACTGAAAACTCAAAAAATACCTTTCGAAAAACATGAATTTAGGGCTTTCAGATTCTTCTCCATCTAACACTCCGACGGTTGCAGAATCACTGCTTTGCGTTCTTCACTTGACCGTTTGCAATTTGAATTTGAGTCTCCTTGAAGATTCCTTAAATTCTCAAAATCGCAACACAAATCGCTTTGTCATCGCTCTGCACTTGAAAACCTCCTTCTCTTCAAAAACTAATTGTGAGAAACGATTTGAAAAAACCTTTTAAACACATTCCTCACCTACCGCAATAAATGCTCCACTATTAGGGCATAAACCCTAATTTGCCTTTTACCATTTTTGGTCTTCCGCCAAATGACAGGTATCGCATACTGGTTAAGGTCTTTTATCGGTGTAAACTGAGGGTTTGAAACATTTCGCCGTTTGCTCCCCCTAAGCTTTTCTGAAGATTAGTTTGTTGGTTCCGTGATTTCCACACTAGGTGCAGAAATCGGTTCTTCTTGTAACACCGCTAGTTTCTTCTTCCAGGTTTTGTTCATATCCGATTGAATAGTGTCAACATCAATGTTTCCTCCTGGAGTGATCGGTATATCATCTGATATACTCTTTCTTGATCTACAGAATCTGGCAATGTGACCCAGTTTGTTGCAGTGATAGCAGACCAATCCAGGTGCTCTCTAGGGTCCATTGTTTGTGTTTCCATTCTTTCTTTTGTATGTTGCAGCAGTGTGACCATGGCCATGACAAATCCAACAGTTTTCTCTCCATCTGGTTGCCGCTTGATAGCCACTGCTTCTTGGCTGATGATTGAAGGCATTAAACCGATTGTGATTCTGGTTCACAAAAGGTTCAGGACCAACTCCTTGGGTCCTTTGAGGATATCTTCTAGTGTTATTCATAACAAACCCGCATTCAGCTGCTCTATGCCCAAACTTATTGCATGCATAACAATTACCATTGAATTTATAGGATCTAGGTTATTATTTAGAAAATAAGGAAAATTGTTGTAAGCCTTACTTCTACACACATTTGCAGTATGTCCTTCTTTAAGACAGTTAAAGCAAACAGGTTTAAACTTTTGCTTACCTTTATCCTTTGATGTCGGTTGTTTCTTTGATGTTCCAGCATTGGTACCAGATGTCTCACCTTCCTCATGATTGGAATAACCAAGTCCATTGGTATTCTTTGCCATTTTGGCAGATTCAAGCTTTTGCTCTAGCTTGACAGTACTCTTGTTGAACTTAGCAAGTATTTCCTTTGACTCAGAGAGTTCTTTGGAAATAGCAGCATTTGTTTCCATTAGGTTTTCATTCTCAGAGATGGAAATGTTCAGTTCTCCTTGCATGTCTTCCTTTTTCACTTTTCTCGCATGGAGTTGAGCAGTTTGGGCACTGATCTCTTGCTTCATCTTGGAGATTTCATGATCCTTGTCTTTGACCAGATCTTCAGCTTTCCTCTGGTTCTCAAGCTCTTGGCACATTCAAATAGTCAGTCCTTCCAATTCTTTTCTCAGGTTGGAATTGGATTCATTCATCTTTTCTACTTCTTGAATCAGGGCTTCCATGTTCGTTTCATTAGAGGAACTATTTTCAGATAGCTCCATCAACTTTTCTGTATGTTCTCTCCTTTTTGCTTGAGATGCCTTGTATTTGACCATAAGATCATCATAGGCTTGCTCAGACTGAGTGAGTTGATGAGTAAGTTCCCTCAATATGTATTCCCCCATATCTCTTTCCAAGTGGTTAAACTTATAGAAAGGTAGGCTCTGATACCAATTGATGAATACTAAGAGGGGGGGTGAATTAGTATGCCAAAAAATTTTGCAGTTAAACACTTTGCAAGACTAACAGTAAACTGGTAAAATAGTTTAGCAGACAAACTGGTTAGCACACATCCAAACCAAATAGCAAATAATGCATTCACCCACAAAAGCACAAATACCATAACACAAGAGATTTTGACGTGGAAACCCAAATGGGAAAAACCACTGTGAGATGGAACTCACAAGTAACTATCTGCAGAATAGGAACCAGACCTGTTAAGGTCAGACCGGTTAAGGTCTTACAATGTTCTTTATCAGAATAGATCATGTTAGGAATCTCAATCTCTGTTAGGAGATAAGTCCGATTAAAGACTACCTTGCTAGAGGATTTTAGATCCACAGATGTGAACCACCTTGTTAGAGGATTTACAAAAGGCTTTTGGGCCTACCTTGTTAAGGGCTACAGACTTGTCGAAGATGTGAGTAGTCAACAAGTGAGTGATCTAGAAAATAGCATAGATTGCTTGGTTAGATCCTTGATAGCTTGTTCCTAATGCATTCCAGCATTACTTCAGTCTTCTACACATTCATACTCTCTCTGATTCCTCAACCACCTTAAACCCTAGCAACAATATCAACTTCACCAATAACAAAAACCTAAAACCCTAGACATGATGTCCTTATAAAGGAATCTGATTTCATGTCGGTCCAATAGGATTACAATCCAGTTCCCTAGGTTCAATGAAGCTGGACATACTTGGTAACATGACACAAAAAGCACTGTTAAAGTGTCGGCACCATCAAACAATCGATGGATGGTAACTCATCACACAAATGTCAGTTGGCAACTCATCATAGAGTATTACCGGTTCATACAAAATACCGGTTCATGAAAATGTCGGTTGCCAGTTTGGTAAAATGAAGACTGGGAAATATGTGTTATGCCGCTTTGATCCTTCGAACCACTTGGGGTTAACATGCTGCTTCAGACCGGTAAGCACATTCTGCAAAACACCAATAGTCTAACGACTATAATGCATCATACTAGTTGCAACATATTTTGGTTGAGCTTAAACTTATACATACAAAAATGATCTCAATGCAAGTGTGTGTCCATCAATGAAAATCACAACATAATCATCAAAGATGCCAACACAATGATGAACATGGCTTGATTGGGTTGATGGGATACGATGTAGGGTATGTGATTTATGATGATGACCTAGATAGGGAGGGTGAGGGGTGAATTTAGTGTTAGATAGAAGATATGGAGGACCTATGACTCATTCCTGTGGAAGAAGATCAAAATAGAGTATCCATTGTCATGACTATGTATGAATGATATGCAGCAATATGGATGTATGGATGGATGGAATGCAACGGAATACAATATAAATAATTGAGATGAAGTTATGATCCATGGATTATTTACAATGCTTAATTTTCATCATCGAGCATGGTAGTATCGATCTTGGTTGAGGTAGCAGGAACCAAGTTTTAGCATTTAACTAGTAAGCAAGCATCACAGACAAGGAAAGTTCCCCTCCGTTCTCATTCATATACAAATGGTCGAGGTATACGTTGTAGTCAGTAAGCCATAGTGATCCATGAATTTATTTTTGCATAGGATCACGTAGCTTAGCGAACTTCCCATGCAGACACCATTAGTATATGCCCCAGAACTTCATTGGAACAATCTGTAGACAACAAACAAAGAAAAAAATATCAGGAGCCCTCCCGACGACTCTAATCACTTGTGGATATCCTAGAGTAGCGTAGGAACCTGATATGAATAAATAAATAAATAAATAAATAAATAAAAAACCGACCAAGTCCTTATGAGCTTAAACAAAATTTTCTTGTCAAAGAAAATGCTACCATGTCTTGTCTGTAAGGAAATATGCGTCCTTGTGAAGACAGTTGTGTGTAGATGGTTTGATTGGTTGGTTGATTTGATAGGTAATCATTGTTTGAGTGGCTTCAAATGTTTGTTTGGTGTCTATTGAGATGTGTATGTACAAATAATAATATACGTTGCAATGGTTTTGATTGATTTTTGATGTTTTATGAAGTTTTTTTTGGATTTTGTGAGTGTTTTTTAATGTTTTTGGTATTTTTGAGTTTTTACGAATGTTTTTGGTATTATTTTCAGCCAAATTTGAATGAAGAGATCAATGAATCACAAGTAATTTAGAATCCACTTCCATCAATAGTTTAAGAGCATTTCCCCCAGTTTAGACGTTACGATGAAAGTGGGATGCAGAACACATGAAGTACTAACCCTGATTGTAGATCAATAACAAGCCATGGTTTGAATAACGGATGAATGGATGTAATGGATGTGATCGCAAAAAGTCTGAAAGACGATGGAGCCATAGCCTTTATGAGTGGTGTTTGTTTGCTAGGTTTTCACCACCATACTTATCCAAGGTGCCACCGAAGTGGTTTTCACCATTTGGATGTATGATCTTTCTTTACTATTTTCTTGATTTTTTTGTATTTTCTTCAGAACATTTTCTGAATGTTTTTTGGTATTTTTTGATATAGCATGGAGCCTGATGCTCTGTATAGCTTATGTATGAAACCTTTTGAGGTGCATGCTATTGTTCGGATCGGTTAGTAGTTCCCCTTCTGAAGTGGCCAATTGATATGCCCCAGACCCAAATACAATAGTGATACCATATGGACCCAACCAATTGGATTCAAACTTTCCTTGATGTTCTCTATTTGGTTGGTTGTGAGGATTATCCATGAGAACAAGATCACCTACCTCAAATGTACAAGGTTTAACCCGATGATTGTAGCTTCTGCTCATGCGTTGTAGATAGGCCTTGAGGTGGTTGTATGCGGCTTGTTGTCGTTTGTCAAGCAATTCCAAGTCCTGAAGACGGGAGACCCGGTATGCTTCATCATCTATCAGATTGTGCACAAAGACCTGTAGAGATGGTATTTCAACCTCAATAGGTAGGATGGCTTTTGCTCCATAAACTAGTGAGTAGGGAGTTGTGCCTGTAGGAGTTCGATACGCCCATAGTGCTGGATTTAATTGAATGTTCCAAACATGACCAACATCATTGACCGTCTTCTTAAGGATCCACAATATGTTCTTGTTGATGCTTCGGCTTGACCATTTCCTTGTGGGTAATAGGGAGTGGAAAAATGGTATTGGATGTGAAACTTCTCACAAAGCTCATGGACATCTTGATTTTTGAAAGGAAGCCCATTATCTGTGATGATGGACATGGGTACACCATATCAACAGATGATGTAATTAAGGATGAATGAGGCGATCTTCTTGCTGATGACTTGGGTAAGTGGAACGACTTTGATCCACTTTGTGAAGTATTCGGTGGTGGTAATGATAAATTTATGGCCGTTGGATGAAGATGGATGGATTTTACCTACAAGGTCAAGTCCCCATTGACAAAAAGGCCATGGTGTTGTGATTGGTTGCAATTCTTGTGCTAGTGCATGTATCGGGTCTCCATGAACTTGGCACTTCTTGCATTTTCTGACAAAATAGTAGGAGTATTTTCCATGGATGGCCAATAGTATCTAGCACGCATAATTTTCTTTGCTAGCGAAGGACCACTTGAGTGAGCCCCAAAAATTCCTTCATGTACCTCTTTCAAGGCCTTTGTTATCTCATCTTGTTCCAAACATCGAAGTAGAGTACCATCAAGACTTCGCCTATATAGGGTTTTGGTAATGATGGTGTATCAAGTGGTTTGGTGAATGAAGGTTTTTCATTGGTTATTGGATTGGTTGGGAGGAAGTGTGTGATCGTGAAGGTAAGTAAAGAAATCACTGTACCATGGGGATTTGGAACTGACTAGGCGATATATCATTTCAGTTTCGGGGATATCATACGCGGGGATCCAAAGTTGTTCTACCAAGAACTAGTAGCGTGTCAAATTTTGCTAAAGATCCAAGAGAGATGTGATTGTAGACATTGCGTCGGCAACTCAATTCTAATCCCTGTGAACTTTCTCAAATGTGATAGTTGTAAACAATTCTTTGTAACTATCCACCATTCTTTTTTACGGCATGAGCTTATTATCCTTAGTTTGGTGCTCATCGGTGACTTGTCGGATGACTAGCTGAGAATGTCCATATACCTGTAGCTCTTTGAGATGCCATTGTATAGCTAATATGAGCCCTGTGATTAAGGCCTCATATTCTGCTATATTATTGGTGCATGGGAAAGTGATCCTATATGAATTCAGGATGTTGTCACCTTAAGGTGTGATGAAAATAATACCTGCCCCTGAGCCATGTCTAGTATATGAGCCATCAAAATATAACTTCCATGGTTGTGTCATTGTGATCATGAAGATCTCTTCAACTGAAAAGTTGGAAACAAGAGGATGGTCACCTGCGAGGGGTGCATCAACCAACTGATCTGCAATAACTTTCCCCTTGATAGCCTTGCGGTCCACGTACTCAATATCAAATTCACTCAAAATCATAACCCATTTGGCCAAGAGACATGTGAATGCGGCCTTGCTAAGTAGGTATTTCAGTGGATTGATCTTGGCGATGAGTTGTATCTTGTGTGTCAACATGTAGTACCTCAGTTTGGTGGTTGCCAAGATAACTGCTAGGAAAGCTCGCTCAATAGGTGTGTAATTGAGTTCATACCCTACCAATGTGCGAGAGATATAGTATACAACATATTCTTTTCCTTATGCATTGTGTTGTGCCAGCAGTAATCCTAATGTTGTATTTGTAGCTGAAATATATAGCAATAGAGGTCTACTTGGATCTGGTGGGATCAACAACGGTGTATTCATGAGGTAGTCTTTAAGAATTTGGATTGCTTGCTGGCACTTTGTATCCCATTGAAAGCAGATATTTTTGTGTAATAGATGCGTGAAGGGATGACACTTATTAGCCAATTGCGCAATGAATCTCTGAATTGATTGTAGTCGCCCTTGTAGTGTCCTTAACTGACTGATGTTCTTGGGAGGTGGCATGTCCATGATTGCTTTGACTTTCACCAGATCTAATTCAATGCCTTTGATTGAGACAATGTATCCTAGGAGCTTCCCCAAGGTTACTCCAAAGACACACTTCTTCAGATTAAGACAAACATGATATTGCTCTAATCTATCAAATATTTGACCTAGTATTTCCACATGACGCTCTCTTGTTAATGATTTAGCTAGTAAATCATCGACATAATATTCCATTATGGTGTGCATCATATCATGAAAGATGGTAGTCATAGCTCTTTGATAGGTTGCCCCTACATTCTTCAGACCAAATGACATCACATTCCAATAGTAGGTTCCCCGTGGGCATGTGAAAGCAGTTTTATGTTGATCTTCTGGACCAATCTTGATCTGGTTTGATCTGGTTGTACCCTGAAAATCCATCCATAAGAGAAAGCATTGCATGACCCGTTGTTAGATCGATAATCATGTCGATGTTTGGTAAGGGGAAATCATCTTTAGGACATGCCTTGTTCAAATCTCTGAAGTCTGTATAGATATGGATGCCCCCATTAGGCTTGGCTATAGGTACAATGTTGGAGATCCAATCTACATAATCAATTGGTCGGATGAAACCAACATCTAAGAGCTTTTTGAGTTCAGCCTTGACAAGCACAACAATCTGTGGGTGCATCTTTCTGAACTTTTGTTTTACTGGTTTAGCTCCTTCTTCCATGGTGAGGTGATGCATGACAAAATTAGGATCTAAGCCAAGCATGTCTACATAAGACCATGCGAAGTTGATTTGACACTTTTGGAAGAATTCCACAAACTTTGGTTGTTCCTCTGGAGATAGTAGAGATGCCAAATGTATTTGGTGAGGAGTCTTAGGGGTCCCGACATTGAATTCTTTTGTTTTTTCAATTAGGATCGTCGATCTCTCCTGATTTGTACTAGAGGGGAGGATGTCAAACTGTTCATCCGTAGGCACCTTAGAGAGGTTTTCACCTTTGGATACGCTTTTTATTTTTACTTTTTTGGGATCAACAAGTGCCACTATGTAGTTTTCACTAGAAGATCCATGTTTTATTGTGATGTTTTTGCATCTGAAAGGTTTTCCATCTGCCCCAAAGTACATGGTGCTATTAAGTTCGATGGAAAATCTAGCTTTATGATCCCCGCTTGGTATGTGATCCCATATTCCTAAAAATTCAATGAGCGCCTCATCATTTTGGAAGTGATCAAGACATGGGGGATTTGGTTGGTTCCAGTCGATGAGTTCAGGGTGGATGATGGGCATGACCTCATCGATTAAGTTGAGTTCTGAGGAGGCGTTAGTGAGGGTTAATATAGATGAGTGAAGTTCATCAATGGTACTCTCCTTGTCAGGTTCTGGTGTTGAATTTGATGTAGGACCCGTGGAAGGTGCTTCATTCTCATGAACCCAAAAGATTTTAATCCAAACCTCTCCATAAACTGGGATATCTTTACGAGGTGGGGGAGGCGATGTGTCTTCCTCGTCTGAAGTATTTAGATTTACGGAATCAAATTCCCACTCATGTGATTCGATCTCTAAAGCACTCTCTAACATCCAATTATTGTGCCATGTTGGGATATATTTTGTATTGAAGAGTGTATTGGTCATGGGTTTATGCATTTTTATAGGTGGGATTGTTGGTGCTACTGGCAGAATTATCAGAGTTGTGGATGCTGCTACTAGGAGTATCAGTGTTGTTGGTACAATTGGTAATCCTGTTGTTACTGATGGAATTAGTAGTGTTTTTGATGCTGCTGTTGGGATTATTGGTGTTGTGGATATTGGTGGTGCCACTACTGCTATTCTTAGTTTGGTAGGTACGGTTGGTACAACTGTTGAGAGTATCGATGCTGTAGAAATAATCAAGGATGGCCTTTTTGGAGTAACCTGTTGATACATGGGTTTGCTAGGTTTACCTTTGAATCTGAGTTCAGGAAGAGATTCCTTTTGAAAACCTACTCCAGTTTTATCTTTGGGTTTCAACTCAAGCTGCAAGGGCTCGTGTCGTCCTTGTTTGCAATGTCCCAAAGCACTTTGGCCATCATAGCCCATTATTTGCATGATAGTGAGGCCTTTGCCATATTTATCAGTAGGAAGCTTAGCCTTTGGGATTTTTGTATTGATAGGGTCTTTGTAGATCCATTCTGTCAGGTCCTCATCTTTGGTTTCCTCTTCTTCACTTTTACCAGTGATGAACTGCGCCAAAGTGCATGCTATCTTGGTCAGTGGTGGTTGAAGAAAATTCTGAAGTTTTCCATGAGTTCTAGGGGAGGTGAGTAATTGCCCAGCACAAAAGAGCTGGCTTAGATTATATTCCCCAGGACCTTCCTCAACCATTTTCATTTTCAACTTCTCTTGCTTTGGTATAGGGGTGATTGAACTAGAAAGAGAGGCTGGACTAACATATGATGTGGAAGGGATAGCTTCTCAGTTGTTAGGTACGATGATCTCTGGTTGATGGTTGTTACAATATGTAAATAGATTTGCATCGCCAAGGATTGTGATTTCTACACCATTATGGGAAAACTTGATACACTGATGATAGGTGGATGGAACGACTTGCATGGCATGTATCCAAGGTCTTCCTAACAAAAGATTATATGGAAAATGAAGGTCCAGAACTTGGAAGATGATATGCTTCACCACTGGGCCCACCCTAATAGGCAATACAATAGCTCCTTTGGAAGAATGGTCTGCATCATCATAGGCCTTAATGGTTATCTTTTTGTTGGGATCCACTGATTCTACCGCATATCCCAATGTTGTGACCAACTGCAAGGTGCATATGTTCAAGCTTACTCTATTGTCAATCAAGACTCACTTGATTCTATGTTGGTTTACAAATCCTTCAATGTGAAGGGATACATTATGTGGTTGTTGGAATGAAGCGTTATCACTTTCAGAAAATGTGAGGCGTGGTGATGACTTGAGGCTGCCAACCATGGCTTGAAATTAATTTGTGTTGAGGTTGGTGGGGATTGACGCTTCTTGGAGAGCTTGATCCAAGATTTTTTTTTGTGAATGGGATAGGCACAAAAGCTCTAATATGGTGTGTGGGAGAAAAAGTGACACTAAGCAAACATGCCCTAATCTCACTTTCAACCACACACTTGTGAAATACGAAAGAGCCTAGAGGTATCACACAATTGGCTACTTCTTTTTGTGGAAGAGAGAGCCACGGGCTACCTATTAGGATTTCTATTCCTTTGTTGCAATTGAAAGATAAAATGATGCAAGTTCAATCCCTAACCCCAAAGTGCAAGTATGAACTAATAACAAGATTGCAGAATTGAACTTAAACGATGGAAAGCTGGAAACACAAGGACAAGACAAGGATGTAAATGCGTGCCCGATGTTAAAATATGAATGAAAATGTTTGGGACGAGGGCGCGGGCGCCACTGTCCTGATTCTGCCCCTGAAATTGCTCTGGAAACTGTTGTTTTGCAACCTGAAAAGTTGTCGGAAATGCTGAAATTGCTATCTAACAGAGGGACCAGGGCGCCCAGTGCCCCTGTCCCAGGGACCAGGGCACCCAGTGCCCCTATCCTGGTAGGACCAGGGTGCCCCATGCCCCTGTCCTGGTCTTTTGCTCTGAAACTTGGTGTGGAGTGCTGTCTCGGCCTGCTTTTCCCGGATCTGCAACTTGCGGCGTCGTTCGAATCCCGAAACCTGCACTTATATCTGAAAATGGTATGGTGGGTGGCTATATAGGGTTTTGCCTTAGTCAAACCTCCACTTCGGTGATTTCCACCTCCACGAATAGCCAAGTTGTATTGTAAAAAGTATTGTGTGTGCAGACCTTGTGTGTGTGCAAGATCCTAAAATGCAAGTAAGCAAACTAGAGCAACCTAGAAAGTAAACCCTAATTGCTTGTAAATGATAATGTAAATGCTCCAAATCAATATGCAAAGTGATCTAAAGCATGAATACAAATGATATAATGAGGCTTATGCAAAGATATGAAAACAACATGAAATCATACCCAACCCCAAGGGAGGGGTACAAGCCAATCTTCAGTCGGTGATCCCTTATTGCTCTTCAATGTCTTCAAAGCCCTTAATGGATGAATGAAATTGATGAATGCTTGATGGATGGATGTTGAATGTTGTTGAAGTCTTCAAAGATCTTCTCTTTCGCTACATATGAGGTTCCTTGAAAGCCAAAATTCGGATCCTTTCAAATGAAGAAAGAGAGCTCTTATATATGAAACCCTAGGTCTTAGTTTCAATTTTTGGCCGACCTAGAGATTGAATCTCTCACCAATTTCTTGGGGTTAAGATTTATTTTATGATTGGATCACGCTCCTAAAATTTCGAGAAAAATGTCCGGGACCATGTGCACTCCGGGCGCCATGGTCCCGACAACTTTTCACCAAATTTTCAGGGCCGTCAGATATGGTGATTTTAGAGAGAATCCCGAAGTTACAGGTGATTTCAAGATGTTTTGACCCCCGAAACCAAGCCCCCAAGTTCAAAATAGGACCTAATTAGGGTTTTTGATTAAATGATGTATAGGAGGAATAAAATGAAACGGGCACACTTTAATGAAAAGGGCCCAACTTTATGATATGGGAGATGATAAAATAGAACCTTAGACCTAATTAATTTAATTAATTAAGTGCTAAAGGGGAACTGCGATGCAAAATGCAAAATGCGCCAAGGCGGGTGCTAAACTAGGTGTGAAATTGTACCACCCTAGCAAGTGCGTACAATTTACGACGCTACATATGGATATGAGTGCGAGTGTTTTATCCAATTGTTCCACAAGATTATATTGCTTGGGCAGGGGTGTCGTTCCTTGTGGTGTTTCTCGAATGGTAATTTTGCTATGACGCATAACAACATTGCATGTAGGATTTGGATCTTTGATGGTGAGAGTTCCAACTTGTTCGTCAGCGTCATAGAGGTGATTCACAGTATAATTATAGGCAACTTGTGTATAATTAGTTGTAGTATCTGTGTTTCATCCTGAGGTGGAAGGACCCCTTTGATCATGTGATGGAAGTGGATTCTTGAACATTAGATGATCATCATTTGATGTTTTAGGGTCATGTCCTTCTATTTCAATTTCTCCTTTGTCAATAAGATCTTGAACAAGATCTTTCAGTCGATGGCAATTGCTTGTTTTATGCCCTTTTCCCTGGTGGAATTCACAATGTTCATTATCTCTCCACCATGGAGGTTTGACCTAAGGTTCATAGTTAGATGTTTTCGGTAAGGTCACAAGATTGGAAGAGACCAATTGACGCAATATTGTTTTGATGGGTTCCGTTAAGGGTGTGTATGTGCGTTTTGGTTTATAGTTCTATTGTCATCGTCTTGGTTCCTCTTGTAGCACATTGCAACCTTTATTTTGTGGATGAGTGATGGTGTTGTTTTTAGGAGGGCGATTTTGCCCTGCAAACCTAACCACAGGTTGTGCAATTTTTACGGTCCTTGCATATACTATCCCATCATTGACAATGTTCTTGTTCTTGTTCCACAAATTGGGTTTATCACTATTATAATGTGGACGAGGACCATCTTTGGGTTCATTGTAGACTTTGATAAGTCCCTTTTTTATAAGGGCTCGTTCACATTTTAATCCTTGAGTGATCATCTCTTCAAAGGATTCTGTACCCTTCATGTCTAAATGGAATTCCATCTCATCATTCAAGTTGGAAATGAATATTTCCGCTAGTTCTTTTTCAAGAAAATGAAGAGAACATCTACTAGACAGTTGCCTCCATCGTTGCAGGAAAGCTGAGAACAACTCCCCTGGTTTTTTTTGGGTGTTGCATAGATCTGCCATGGTAACATCTCATTCTATGTTATGTGAATAATGAGCAATGAATTTTTGAACTAGTTCCTTAAATGTTCTAATGCCACCTGGTAATCGAGAAAACGATTGTGTGTTGTGCCTCCCAAACTCTGAGGAAAAAGGTGCATTAAATAGGTGTCCTCATAGGCCACCTCTAAACAAGCTAAGTGAAATTCTCATACATGATCTCTAGGGTCTCCTTTGCCCCTGTACTTTTCAAACTTGGGTGTTTCAAACCCTCACAGAAAAGGTGGTATGTGCATGTTCCTATCAAAAGGATAGGGACAAAAATTGTTAAGTGAAAACCAAGTAGTTTTCACACCACTATTGAGTTGTTGAGCAAGATTTTCTACCTGTTATCTCGACATGTCTATTTCTGTAGGAGGAGGGGGGGGGGGGGATTCCCTTGATGATTAAGGTCATATTAGATGTAATCTCTACCTCTTCCACCATTGTTACGGCTATGTTGTTCTGATGTCTGTCGTATCTATGTGGTATCAAAGTTAGAGGGTAGTTTGGCACCCTCTTGAGCAAGTCTCAGAAAATGAGCGTCTCCATTGTTTCTAAGGATTTCGTCAAAGAGTCTATTAAACTTGGGATTGTGTTGTGCTCTTTCTATATCTTTGGGAGTTGGAGTGCTAGGATATTCATCATTTGTGCCTCCTCCAATGGCTTCTTGGAAATCGTTGAGGTTTTCTTCTTCCTCGTCTTCGATCTCTGGTTGTCGGTTTCTCATTGATCTTGTTTGAGCCATTTTGTTTGAAAGTTTTGAGGTTGGTGAAGGTGATTATGAGTTGGTGATGAAATGTTTGATGGAAGATAAGTGTTTTGTGAAATGTTTAGAAGATGGATCTCTAACACTGAAGGTTGGATGTTACCAAATTTCTTTGTGAATTGCTCTTATGTTTTGAACAATTTTGATGTGATAAGGTATAGCAAGGTTTGAGATGTGTTACAATCTAAGTTACCTAGCAATGAGAGGATGCACTCATTAACTAGTTTTAACGTGTGTAGAAATGCCTCTTAGGATGATTGATCCTAGATGTAGAGACACTTTAAAAGTGATTTGTTGGTTTGATTTAAGCAATATTTAAAAGAACTTAGGACAAGATCTTTTTCTGTTTTGAGAGTTGAATGGTTTTTGTGATGTGTGAAGGTGAAGGTGGATAGAATATGAACCTCAATAAAAACTTTCTATCACAAAGGGGGTTTCTACTTCGTCCTCTCTCTCAGGAGTTGGTGGTTCCCATCGAGCTACATTGTAGGTGATAGAGATTTTTGGAAAGAAACTAGGGTTGACCTTGCCCCCTTTGTTTTTGTGATAATTCAAGGCTCTATACTAAGTAAATGCTCTATTTTTCAAAGCCTCTTTGTCCAATCCGTTGGATTTTCCTTGAAGATACAAATGCGTATGATGCAAGAAGGCTCTGTGTGAGAAATTTTTTTCTATTGATATAGAAATACTTCCTTCTTTTGATAAGAGCTTTTGAACTTAATTGTTTCCTTTTCAATGTAGTCTTTTGATGAAGACTCCTTTTTCTCAAAATGTGAGTGATTGTCATACAAATTGATACTTTGTTTCACTCGTTGATGTTTGTTTTTGTTGGTCAATGTTGATGTAAAATTGTGTTGGGTGAATACTTGGTTTTAACTTTGTTTGAATTTCTTTGACAAGAAAATAGAGCAAGCACACAAGCACAATAATCTTACCTCAAAAGGCACAATAGGTGTGAGTCTAAATCAACCCAATCATGAAATTTTTGACACTTTTCAAATGTTTTGTATGTTTTTCCAAAAGCCCAAAGTCAGCTCAAATTGTTACTGGTCTGACACAAGATGAAGACAATTCAAGCACACTTTATCCCTAAGGTCAATGGCCAGATGCAATATTTTCAACCCACATCTTGATATTTCTTCGACTTTGGTACTACATGCCTTATGAATCCCCCAATGGAAGGTAAGGACATGATATACTAAGTCTTGTGCGAGCATAACATATAGATGATCTCTATGATGGGGGAGTCACCACTTTTATCAAGCTACAAGTAGCCTTTCAAAAATCCCTGTTTCTACTCAAGGAAATATGTATGGTGAGTATCTTGGGAGCAAAACCATCTATGCTCTTGCACTGAACTTTTGACAAATATCCTCAATCAATAGAACGGGTGGGTTTCTATAATAAAAGGTGTCTAGTAATGTTCGATGTTTTTGGACATAAGTTCATTCTGTAGTGACTCACTTAAGAGCCTTGTAACTTCTGGTGGGGCCATATGTCCTTTCGGCAAGTTACACTGTAGGAACAACTATACCCAAGGCTACAACTTTTGCTCTCACCTGATTTTTATAGCGGCTTGAAGGATTTACCGTGCAAGGTCGTTCCCAAGAGTGATGTGTCTCTTGGCAGGCCTCTCTTAAAAATATAAAATTTTGAGCATTACTAACACTTTTCTCTTGCACCTAGGACCATGAGAGCCAAGGGAGAGGATAGTGTGTGTTAGAAGTAGGACAACTCTACAGATTTTTGCACAAGTGTGCCAAACACTGAAAACACTTGTTCTTTTTAACTGGTTTATTGCAATGTGATTTAGATGCTATTTGGAGATGTTGCTCCAACAACCATGGTGGTCTTTTTAATCCCTCAAAGCAATATGTTGTCTAACTAGGAAAGTGAAAATCCTGGTCAACCAAATTGAAGCACATTTTTGCTTGAATTAAAATCGTTGTGTGTAAACAAAATGGACAAATTGTTTGTTCTTTTTTAACTTGTAAATGAAATGTTGATTGTGAATTTTAGCCTTGCAAGAAATGAAATTTGTTTGTTTGTTTTAAGCCCAAAATGAAAATTTGTTCCTAACTTGCAATAAAACAAAGTTGTTTGTTTGATTTTGTGGTTCTTTTCAACTTTGCATAATGAAGTTCTTTTTAAGCCCCAAACTGAAAAATTGAGTTGATTTTATAACCCAAAATGAAAAGTGAAGTTTGTTTTTAGTCCAAAAAGGGAAAGTGAATTCTTTTTAATCCAACTTTAAAACAAAGTTAGAAAGCAAAAGAAAATAAAAATCCCTAAGTTTTATCTCCTTGAATCCTACAAAACAAGAAGTTAGCAAAAACCTGCACAAAAAGAGAACAAGTTAGTGAAATGAAAGTTTTTGGTGGGCTTCTACAAGCCTAAAATTTTGATTTTTCGGTTACATATTATTTTTTTGCAACTCTCTGTTACAATAGCGCTACTCTGTGAAAACATAGAAGTGCCACTTTAATACAAAAGCGCTCAAATAATAACAAAGACGTTAAAAAAACTCCAAAAGTGCTATAAGAGGGACAAAAGCGCTAATTTAAATTGTCAAACAGAATTAAAATTCTGTCAAACAGAGAGCACAAAAGTGCTAAACGAGTTACAATAGCGTTATTTCACGAACAATAGCACTATAACTCTGACAAAGGCGCTAATTTAGAGACAAAAGCGTCAGAATGCAGATAAAGATGCTAAATCATCAACTGTCGAAGGTGCTAAAGCATGTTCAATAGCGCTAAAGCGCAACCTGTGTGTCAATTTCAATAATTTTTCAAAAAAGTTAGTAGTTTTATATCAAAAGGTTGCATGTTCGATTCACGTCAGGTTCACCAAATGATGCACTGCAAAAAGGATGTTAAGAAACACACAAGACAAAATGTTAGTGTTAGTTAGTATCAATCATAAACAAATTACAAAAGAAACTACAATCCTAAGCATGCATATCAAGAGAGATATCAAACATATTATGGAAAGCATACAAAAACGAAGAAAAGACGCAAAACACTCCCAAATGCTTGCCAACATGCTCTTAGTTTCTCCTCCCTTGTTTCTCTCCTCTCCAAGTTCCACATGAGTGTAGCCCTCAACTTTTTGCACTACTATGGAATTCTTATGGAGATTCAAGATTTATAAAAAATGGTTAAAATATGCAAATACAAGCTAAATGTGAGAAAGCCTAATTAAGCGATGTTGATTTTATCCAAAATAACAATTTAGATATGATTTGCTCCTAAAATGCTCTCTTAATTTTAGTATAGATTAGATGCATACAAGATTTCTGGATCTGGATATGAAGGAAATGGGCTTTATTTATAGGAAAAATAGAGAAATGGATGGTTGAGATTGAGTAATCTCAACAAGGGTCGGGATTGATGGGTTTATGATCCATGTAAGGGTTTTCAACCCAATCCCAGGATGACAAATGTCAACATGAGTTGGCTTGAGAGGAGAGGGAAGAAGCATTAAATGCTTGAAATGACATGAAGGTTAGCTTGGGGGGTAAGGTTAGGATTGAGTTGAATGAATAAAGCCATTATCCAATAAATAATGCCTTTATCCAATGGATAAACTCTTGTGCAAGAGGTAGTGGGGATAACCATGGTCAAAGTAATGAATGCTTGAAGAGACCCATGAGTTAAATGGAGGTTGAGTTAGAGGGAAAGTCTCTAACCATGTGGGTGAGTTGAGTTAACCATTAATGGTTATGTAAGAGCCATAAATGGTCATGTAAGAACCATTAATGTTTTGGAAGACTTTAGGGGTTACCTTGTTGGAGACATAAAGTATTAAATGTTTTTCAAAGACTTTGGAGGCTTTAAGAAGTGACTTCAAGTTGTTTAGGAATGTGACAATAATTGGGGGATAGGTTTAGGCTAATTAGGAATGGTTTAGAAGAATATAGAATGGGTTTAGGATGCAAGTGGGTTTGGCGGGTGAGGGAAAATAGGATTTTAATTAAAATAAAATAACTTTATTTCAACAAAATAGGTGCAACTTGCATTTGTAGGAGAATGCAAGTGGGGGGTATTTTAGGGATTTTAAATAAATAAATATTTATTTATTTAAAGGAGGAAAGGGGCTAAATTAAATAAATATGTTTTATTTCTTTAATTGATTTAGAGTATGGCTCAATGAATTAATTTAAATAAATTGAATAGTTCATTTAGTTAATAGAAGAAGAGGTTGAAGATTAATTAATTAAATATTATTTTAATTAACTGATTATTGATGGTTAATTAATCAAATAAATAGTAAATATTTATTTAATTAAATGGACAAATTTATGTGACTACAATAACTAATCTATCGACTTGTAGATGAAAAGGAAAGAGATTGCATAAAAATGAAACTACCTTATAAGGTGATGCAACAAATTATTAACTTGACCTGTATACAACTTACATACACTTTTTGATCAATGATGAATCTAACAAACACAACTCAATTCTATATGTTTCTTGCATAAATATTTTGTAAGAAGGCTTGGTGCTAATATTCCTAGAAGGAAAGATGCTTCTCATAACTAGGCAATATTTTCATATCAACACAACCTACAACCTGCAACAAACATATTATTTTGCAGAAGGTGCTACAATGAGACAACTACAAGGATTTAGATAATTTCACAAGTAGTTGCAGCAATCAAACAAATGCACACAATAAGACAAAAAATTGAGTAGGCAAAATGCTTTTCTTCATTAATCTCCAAGGCATCCATTGTCATGCATATCAAATTGAGCTACAAAGTATGCCAAAGCTATCAAAGGACTTAAAAAAGTCACTCAGTCTAGAATGCATAATAAGAACTAACTTCAAAAAATGAAGTTCTAAGCATACTTACTCTTTTTCCAAGCAGGTGAATATAAGGTCTACTAACTGCTTTTGATCGAATCCACTCAAAAATCCTATTTTTCAACCCACTATAAGACTTAAAAAAGGCTCCAAAATGAAGAAGAAATCAAATTTGACCAAGTTAAACATGAAGGCACAACAAAGTGATGCCTAAATACTCTCCAAGGCTCTTAAAAGGTCCAAAACAACCTCCTAGATTCTTGCAATCTCTTCAACCACCCCTACATCTCCTCCACATGTCCACTAACTTCTCTCAATTCCTCCCCTTTTCATAGCACACATGCCCTATCTCTTTTGCACTTGTCATAAATTTCCTAGCCCAATCACTTTGACCTTCATAAAAAATATTGATCATTTAATATCAATTAAGTGATTTATAATTCATCACTTAATATATATTCATTTCATTAGTAACATTCATTAAGTGATCAATTATACATCACTTAATAGATATTATTCACATTGTCAAAAGGGATGCAAACACTTAATCACCTTAAAACCTAGAAGGTATTAGTGAGAAAGGGAAAAAATAAAATGAAAGGCAAAAATGCCCAAAACATGATTTTGATTTTGATTTTGAAAGGCAAAAAGGGTATTTCATTTTGCTTTGCTGGGAAGGCGCCACCAAGAGGATTTTGATCGAGATTTTGTAACATGATTCTGTAGGATGTTTGAAGATTTTCTCTGACAGAGACTTTGTCACTACTCACGCCGCCAAAGGTAGCTCTTTCTCCATACCAAAGCAACTCAGTCTTGCTCTAAGGTTGCTCGACTATGTCTTTTAAGACAGTGACTATGATGATTGTGATAGATCTTTTAATGACTGGCCTACTCTTAGATAGTGACTGTTACAGAGACTATATTTCTTTAAATTTGCCCACTGTCATATTGGATCTCTACAAGAAGGAAATACCTTGCATATTGTGTACATGATTCATGCCCTTTGAGATGATTGGAACTATCCATTGCCCTGTTCAATGCACTATATTCATTGTCCCAAGGTTGCATTCTTTTTTCTTGGCAGTGATCTCAATCGATGATCCTTGAATGTTTTATTTTGTGAAAATGATTTTATATCGGTTTTCTTGTCAACCTCCTTCACCAAAGGTCACAGTGCTAATTTGATTGTTGCATAAATCTCAAAGAACCCATCCTTCCCATTCACTGTCGTGATCATCCATCTCATTATTGTTATGGGTGTAAGCCTTTGATATTAACCTAACATAACAACCATTGAAATTACATTTGTGATTAACTTCAGATATTTTGGAACCCTTACAAGGCTATAACCTCAATCTCTCTCAAGGGTTTCCAAGTTGTGCTTTTAATGACGGTGACTGTTTTTCACAATATACTTCCTTTTTGCAATGCATAAGATTCTCTAAAAGACTTGTAACACCTTTAGCATGCTTCTCTTTTTTATAATGAATGTTGCTTTCTGTTTATATCTACTGTGACTGTGATATGTCTTCTTGGTTTACTGTGCACATGAGACACATTGATACTTTGAGCACTGTTACTGGCTATCCTATGCATTGGAAATTCAATCTTTTATGAAGCTTATTTGCTTTGTTAGACTGCAATCCTTGGACTTGGTCTAGTTACTATGGTTCAAACTCTGTCTTGTAGCTTGGGATTCTTAGGCCATATCATGACTGCATATACAATTTGTAAAGGAGTTGCTAACACTGCTTTTGTATTTGTTCATCACAGTAATATCATTGTTCTTATCAGTGTGGACTACTCATTATTTGTTTGCAACCTTTTACCGTCTAACCCAAGTAACTTTTATGATTGAATCATGTCTTTACAGCATGTGCTATCACCATATTTCTCTTGGGAGTCATTGAAGCTGTCAGATTGAAGTTAACTATTATTTATTGCATTAGGGATTGTACTTTGGCGTATTCATCTATGCCCTACTGTTATGAAAATTGTGGTATTGATATAATGGCTTAGATTCAATGATCTTTCGTTGTTCAGGAACCTTTCTCCTTGTATGTGAAAGCTACTCTGTGATCCACTTCAATGTTTTGATGTTCTGCTAAGGTGTCTATCTTTATGATTGTCTTCATGCTCATTGACTACTATGTTGCTCTAGATTCAAGCATCATTCTTGTCAAACAATGTCTCAAGGATTATACACACAACACTCATAAAATATACATTTGAAATGTCTTCCTCCATCTGCCTCTTGGTTGTTAAATGATACTTGGATTTTGCTTGTCATCTCTGTCTCCTTAAGACTATTTTGAACACTTTCAGTATTTTGTAATATATCTCAGTGCACTTCATTCCTTTACCACTGTAACTACCCCTTCAAAGGATTTGTTTGCCATGGCATATATGCATGAGGTTCATCATTGATTTGATATTAGGACAGTCATTATGTTTTGACAGTCTTTCCATCCTTGGGTTAAGGTGTTGCTCTTCATGACTGAGACTTTGATGCTCTATATTCAAAGTTTGACTATTACATCTGTCATAATTTAGATAGTAACCTCCTTTAACACCTTGAGGTGCTCTGTGATTTGGACTATCTTTTACTAAGAAATTGCCAATGAGCTCTCTAAATTTGGATGAAATATGTACTATTCAATGGCTTCCCATAATGCCTTTAATATCATCAGGAACAATACGCGTGTTGTTCATAATGATGCATCTTACTAACATTAGGATCCCTGCCATTATCAGTGTTATATCAGCTCGTTATTTGATAACTCAGCATGTCGGGCTCAACCCTTGTGGGAGCCACATTTTAACCACATGTTGTGAAATTATGACATATCAATATGAATATAAAGTATTCAAATAATAAACATCATACCTGTACTTGCACAGTGAACAAACATGTTATATAAAATAATAGAATTCGGATTTGTTATTTTGTTTTCCTCTCTGATTCATGTAATGATTGCATAACTGATTTGATGCATTATACAAGTAGATTGTGCATCTATTGATGATGTGTAAGATTGGATTTGGAATCCCGAGATTCCAACACAATCTCTCTTATCTTCTTGCAGTTATTCTTGGATGGCAAGGTAAACTGGTAGTGAAGATGCAACATTCAACGGTGGGATTCATCATTCCAGACAATGATGGACCCCTTCTCTCTTCTTATGATTCATTCTCATATGCATTGTTTTCTTTTATAATGCATTTCTTTAGTTATTTCCCATGGCTTGTGTGGGACATTGTACCTTTGATATTCATGAATAAAGAAAACAATTCTTTATGTTCCATTGTATATTCTTTGTTGCTTATAAACATGTGCACTGAATCCATTATTCATTTGATAGCATCTCATGCTTCTATGAACACTTAGCATAATCATATATGCACCTTTATTTTCTTGCCTTTATTTTCTTGATGTAAATGTTGCTCCAGTTCTACTTGATTGAGCTAGAAGCGAAATAAGGTAACACTTGCTATGATAGCTTGAGAATCTTCATTTTCTATCCCAATTGAGATTAAATCCTTCCCTTCTTATTTAAAATTGAGATCCATTGTTTGATTGTTAGTAATATATTCTCCCAAAGAATGTGTCATTGCACACCTAAAACCATTTCAAGGTCACTTACACCAATAACATATAAATTATTATCAACCTTGTGATCTCTAAAGGCAATGTCAAGCCTTTGGATCTTATTTTTCCAAGGAAGGCTTTAACCATCAACTAGAGTGATATTGAAACGTTCAAAATCATTTTCTTTAAGTATTCTCCTTATAACTAAATCCTCATCAATGAAATTGTGGGTGATTCCACTACCTATCACTATAGTCACTCTCTATCTAGCAAGATCCCCATGAATTTTGAATGAATGGTATCTTCGAGCACCTAAAAGTGATGCAAGTACGTCACCATCTTCTTCCTCCTTTTCTTCTTCATAAAGATTTTCTTTGAGGTCATGGAACTCTTCTTCAAAGTCACTTGATTCATATTATTTATTGGAGATGCATTATATGTAATGAACTTTGTCCTTCTCCCAAACATCTATGTGCTAGAGTCCATGGTCCCTTGCAAGAGAAACAATGGGAGGTGATAATTTTTGTGTTAGAGCAACCCATGACTTCTTTCAAAAACTTCCCTTTTTCCTACTCCAAAATGTAGACTTATAGAGGATTTTTGTTTTTGTACGGTGCTCCCTAAATCAAATGCTTTCTAGATAGTTTCTTAAATCATGGAAGGATTGAATTCCTTCACAAGATCCCTAAGATGCCAAGACAGTCCTTCTATTAATAGAAGAATGAGGCATATTTTAGATATGTCAGTTATCATATTTTTTAATTTCTAAAAATCAGCAACATAATCTTCCACATTTCCTTTTGTTTAAGGTGAGTCAACTCTGTAAAAATACTCTTTAAGATCTTGTCTATCAAATATTATAATCAACCTACTACAAAACTTGTCATAAGAGCTTATTTGTTATGGTTCTGAGTAATAAAACCATAATACCATTAGTCATGAGCGATACCCTCAAGATTGAGGGTTACAAATTTTATGGCGTCCTCTTTTGCCATAGATGTAAGAGCCTTGAATATGTGTCAAGTTTTTGCAGCCAGACCCTACCAATGCTCTTATTAGACCCATCAAAAGGTGAAAGACTTAATTTTCTCAACGAATTATCTAAATATTTTTTCTTAGAGTGTGACTTGGGCTCATGATGTATACCACTTTCGTTCTTCTTTATTGACAAAATGTCAATGATAAAATCTCTCAAAAATGAGATTCAAGTGCTCTATAATCAACATAAGCATTTGATACGTCATCTTGGAGTGAGGTTTATGCTTATGGAATCTCTTCTACCCTTGGTATGAATTTGGTCTTGAAAGGTCTATTATCAAATCCTACTCCTAATTTTTGAGTAGCTAGTTCTTTTTCTTTTCCTTCCCCACTATTTACTTCACCTAAAACACTAGCTCCATTGTTATCTCCATTATTTTTATTTGCATTATTTTGCATCCATTAAAATATTTCTAAACATACCAGTAAGTTGATTTTATTCTTAGACCATCATACCCATCTATTCTTTAAACTCCTTTCCTTCACTAGCCATGATCCCACCTTGATGCAATTTATTCAAGTATATTTGCATGTACCTAAGCTCATTGTCACTTGGGATAATCAAATATCATAATCTACACGAAAGAAGAATATTGACTTTTATACCATTTGAAATGTCTCAATTTAAATTTTCTCAATGATGATACATATTTGGAACAAAAAAAAAAACTTCATGAAAACTACAACCAAAAAGCACAAAAAATCCTAAATTGTCAAAACCAAAGTTGCAAAAATTCGCACAAACATATCTTGTAATATTTTTTATTTTTTATTTATTTTCTATAAAAAGAGAGACTATTGTGATCAAATTCATCATTAACAATAACAATTACAATTTGGAACAAACTAGCATCAAACTCACACCTAATCAAATCACTCACATTGTCTAATGAACATTGAAACCCGCTAAACTTCTCCACAACAAAAATAGATATCCTCATCTGTTGGAAATGATCTTGATTAGAAAAATAATATTAATAGTACTATACATTACAATAAATAAATAAATAAAACTTATAATGCACTTCTACACAAAATTGGGTGGCTTTTACATTGCAAACCTCAACATTACATTGTAAAATTTCACCCAAAAAATAAGATGGTACAAAAAATAATTGATCTAACGTGTTGAAAATAACAATCGACACACAACATTTGTGATGGCTCTCCCTACCAAAGACTCTCCTGCCCAAGTGCATTTGAACTCTTAGATCACCCCTCTCATGACTTCCCCCCGGATGCTCCTGTGGGGTTTGTCACTTTTGGTGTTGCCATTGCAAATGGGTTGGAGGCCACCGTGTTGTTTGCTAATGCCCCCACCTCTACATATATTGTTGGTGATCTTGTTGTGTGTGCTCCCAAAACCTTCTTCGTTGATCAACACAACTTTGCTCATGTGGCTCACTCTGCGGTGCATCCCTCCAAGGGGATCCAACCTCTGCCCTGTGCCAAATCCTCCTAAGTGGTGGTTTGTGGACAAGACGTTGTGGATAACATCGATTTCTACCAATGTTGTGCCCTGGTGTGCAGATTTGCTAGGTTTTGGCCTTCTCTTCTAGACCTTCATTGTTGGGCAAGTGAATCTTGGAAGACTTTGGTTGCACATAGCATTGAGCTTTTCCCTTGTGCCAAGGGGTTTTTAATGCTTCCTTTACCTCCTCTCATGATCAAGACCTGATTTTGGGCATGCTATGGACCTAGGGGGACCACTCCCTCTCCATGAAACCCTGGACAACTTCATTTAACCCTCTTATTGAATCGCTTAATGTGCATCCAATTTGGATCTACCTTCCTGATCTCCCCTTCATTTTTGGGAGCATTCTTGTTATGAGGCCATTAGCAACTCTATTGAGCATTTATTGAAGGTTGATGATGCTACCTCTTCAATGAGCCACTCTACTTTTGCTCGCATCTTAATGGATATTGACATTTTCGCACCTCTCCTTGGGGATGTGGTTTTAATGGTTGGTGATAGGTCTTGGACCAAACCGCTGGACTTTGAGGGTCTCCCCTTTCATTATCAGAGATGCTTCGCTACAGGTCATCTTGCTTCAAACTGTTTGTTGCCTCGACACAAAGGTGCTACTACCTGGTGGAAAGATGCTACTATAGAACACCAGACTCTAACTTTGTGGGCTCCTCTCAGGAGGATGACACCCCCTTTCAGGATGATTTTTTTGCTGATGCGTTGGACCCTCTCGCTTCTTTAGCAATTGCATCCTCCATCCTTGTGACTCCTCTAGATCTACAAAATTGTTCTCCTTCGCTCATTTCTACTCACGATGTTCTACAACATCCTGATGTTGTTTCATCCCCTTCAATTGTTGTTGATTAGCCTTCTATGGATCCCTCCCTGCCTAACTCTCCTTTTGCTGAGACTAATGATAGTATTGTCTGGACTGTGGTTTGTCATATGATGAGCCAAAATAATGGCTCTATTTTGTCAGATTTGGTCATAAAACTCTTGCTTTGATCATATGTTTGGAAAATGTTTAGGTTTAGAACTCCCCTGGTTGATGTCTTTTTAGTTTATTATTGGATCTAATTTATCCTAGAACTGAGGTTGTTATCCGATGATCTTTATACAATCAAACTATGCAAATTATTTTAATTAATCTTAAATTATGGTTTAATTTATGTTATGTTAGCAACAATGGATACACATGATTTTGTGCACAATAATGTCATGATGCAGGGTTAGCCAAGATGAGAGGATGACTAATCTTATGGTTAAAGAGACACATCAGCATGTCGATGGATGCAAACCCAGTCAAAGTGAAGCAGCGATGAAGGATCTCATAACCAATTGATTGCTTCTTTAGCAGAGCAATTAGCGGAGCATTCATGATTGTTCCTGATGAAGCATAAATCTGGGAAAGGAGGTTGCGCTATATTTTCTCAGCTATAGGACAGTTGTTTGTTCTACATTTATGTGTTGACTTCTTGTTTTGATGTAATAAATCCTGCTCACCTATTCCTTTGGGACATGGGTTGATCAGTTGGAAGTTTGTTATAATTTTTTATTATAAATAATGGTCTCTATCTCCTTGCAGGGGTAGACAAAGTGACCATAGAGTTAGTATTATTCGGGTTTCCAGACTTATGTATACTAAAATCAGTTTGAAATAAATAAGATGATGGTATTATGAGCTTATCAATTGTTATCTGAGTTTTGGATATAAACACTCAAGGGGGCCCACTTGGTGAGTAGTTATTGTGTATTTGTTAGTTAATTTTCATTTTGTTATAGTTGTTGTTTTGGTATTTGACTGTTCCTGCAACCATTGGAAATAGTTCATGTGTCTATTCCTGCAGCGAAAGCAGTCAGAGTAGTTCATGTCTGCTGACCAGAACATTGTCATTAATAACAATTGCTTAAGTTGCTTTCAATTGTGAGTTTTGTTAAAGTGTTGTCATTATGTTTCTGCATATTTCTTTCAGAAAAAATCCTTTTCTTACAGTAGGATAGAATGGCTTCAACTTGAGCTTAGTGCACATACAGTGTCGACCCATTTCAAGTTCACAACCCTGGTCAATAAAGTAAATGAACCTTTTCCACATGAGAGGTAGTTGCTGAGTAAGGATGTCCAATACCTAAGCTAAGGTTTCAGAACCTAGTTACTATTCCAATTGCAAGGACCAACATTTTTGGCACCATTGTCGAGGATGGTGCCAAATTAAGAACCTATTGTGGTCGTTAGTTTTAAGTCTTTCAGTTTGTTTTAGGTTTAGAATTAGTTGTTAGAATTCATTCATAAAATTTGCATGCATATAAAAAGAAGAGATGCATTAGGAATATTTCTTCCCTTGTAGTTTGCTCTTGAAATAAGCCCAAATCAAGCCCCATATATAAATCCTTTTGTTGGAGTTTTTGTGGAAGCTAAAAACCAAGGTGTTTTTGATTTATCAGAAGGAGACCTTGATTTCTTAAACGAACCCCCTGAACAGAATATTTTACCTCTGGTTCCTTATCAACCACAAATGGCAGTTCCTAGGGGAGGAGGTCCACCACCTCCTAATCCCACCTTTGAATTCCCTATTCCTGACCTGCATGATAATGCAAATTTGAGGAATATACCAGCCTCCTTTCTACCAAAGTTCCATGACTTGATCACAAAAGATCCAGATACTTTTTTGTTTGAATTTGATATTCTCTACATAAGCTATGATTATACTAATGATGCCCATAAACTCAATCTATTCCTTGCTACTCTAAAAGAAGCTTCTCTTAGTTGGTTTATGAGTTTAGGTAGAGATGCGGTAACTACCTGGGATGAAATGAAGGAAAAATTCTTGGAGAAGTATAAAGATTACTGCAGAGGAATTGATCGACATGGTGATAATATCTTTCACATGACACATAAAGAAGATGAAAGTCTGGAAGATTATCTTGAGAGGTTTCTTTTCAATGTCAGGAAGTCTATGCATAACACCTTGAGTGAAGAATCCTTGGAATTGATTTTTCTAAGAGGAATCAATGAGGATTGTATTGAATCACTAGACCTCATGAGAGAAGGAGATATTAATCAAGTTCAATGGGATGACATTAGGAAGATCAGTCAAAATTAATCTAGGGCTTCTGCCAAGAAAAGTAGATACTATAGGTCTGGATCTTCAGCAGCAAAGGCATCTTCAATAGTCTCAAGGATGGAGATGTGGAGGCGGGAAAAATGAGACCGGGTGACTAGGACGTAATCCTACTTTTGCCAACACATTGGGAATACAAAAGAGCCTAGGGAGAAAACTCACTTTGGCTACTTCTTGTGAGAAAGAGAGAGCCAAGGATTATCTCTTAGGGTTTCTATTCCTCTTGTTGCAAATGACGAGAAAAAATAGTGTTTGAATGATCAACTAGACTAGGAGATAAACTATGAAGCATAAATGAACTCGGAATTGCACAAGCTTGCAGATCTAAAACTGAGATAGTGAAAGCATGAAAGGGGGAGGATTTTGGATGTGTACCTAATGCTACAAATTGATCAAAACTGACCAGGACCAAGGTGCCATGCCACTATCCCTAATGGACTGGCAGAGAGATGTAACTGAGAAACTGCAAATTTGAGATCCTGAAGCTGCAACCTGACAAATTTCACTACAAAGTGGAGGGACCATGGCGCCATGCCCCTATCCTTGATAGTTTTCTGCACTTTTAAGACTTCTGGGTGGTTCCAGTGCATTTTCCTGATCTGGAACTACCTTCGGGTACCTGTTTTTGAACCTACAACTGAAAAGGGAAGGTTTGGGAGGCTATATAAGGTTTTAGCTCAGTCAAACCCCTGTTTTGGTGATTTCCACCTCCACAAATAGTCGATAATGTACTAAAAAATGTGTGTGCTAGAACCTTGTGTGTATGCAAGATCTTAAAATGAAAGCAAACAATCTAGAGAAACCCTAAAGAGTAAACCCTAAATGCTTATAATTGACAAAGTAAATGCTCTAAATCAATGATGTGAAGTGATCTAAAGCATGAATGTAAATATGCAAGTTGATGTAAAGAATCTCATACAAAGACATGAAAATAACATGAAATCATACCTATTGGGTGAATATTTTGTCACCAACATACTAATGATAAAATATATGTTCCACGCACAGCTATGTTGAGAAATTAATCTCTCCTCTCATCAAGGGGAGGTTCCCTTTGAAATTTCTTCTCTAATTAATAAGAAATCAAAATATGTGGGTTGGTGTTGGGCATATAACTCTCTTTTTTCAAAGTCTATGTATTCTCCCTTCACCTTGTTACAATTTCTCTACCTCTTTAGATACTTAAAGAAAAGAACAATGAATCTAACAAACTACGCTAAAATTTACAATCTAGTAGCACAAAGTCTCTCTTGAATGTAATCTTAACTCATATTGATTATTACAAAAAGTTAGAATTTTAACTCGCAACTCAAAGTCTTCAAGTATGAATTCCTAATTCTTTAAACTAAAAGTAACTGCACCAATACAAAGCTTACCACTAATTACTTAATTTATCAGAAAATTTCCCAATTATGTTAGGAGCATATAGTCTACTTGCACGATTCAGGAGCTCTTTAACCCACATAACAATATCTTCAAGATCAAAGAAATAAAGAACATATACATTCAATGGACACAAGAACATTAAATCATATAAACAATTTGCTTGACACAACACAAAGTTTGAGATCAACAAAATTGTTTCCTTTATTTGCTTGATAGAATTTTCACAACAAAAGCCCAAAGTCTTAGTTGAGGTAAAAATTCTATAGAGTTTTGCTAAGCATGAAAAAGATAAATATTTACAAAAGAGGTCCTCCTTATATAGGAAAAGAATGGAGAAAAAAGGGCACAATTGACTTATTCAACTGCACAGTCCCATTTTACTACAACTACAACATAAAGAAAATGTGCAGCTGCATAAAAACTGACAACATCCATCGATGCAACTGCATAAAGAGAAAGTGTCAAAAGGGGCCACTTCATTCTTCATTCTCCTCCTCATTGGATTTCTGAAAATCTTCGAACATAGCCAGGATAGCTTTCATCTCTGCTTTGTTAAGCATTGGAGTAGAATTGGTGATCACTTAGACGCGGGAAATTGCATCTTCAATTCTTACCTGTTTCTTTTTCCCTTCCTTCAGCATGGACGCAAGGACTTCGAAACTGACCTGAATCTCCAATAGCTTATCAAATGTATCAAGTGAGAAATCATGTCTCATGCAGTGATCTATTAAGGCAAAGAATTCTTGTGTGATAGCTTCACCAGTAACGAGATTTTTATCGCCATCATATAAGTAACAAGGAAGATCGACAACTTTGGCAAAAATGAGATCAATCTTGTCATCACCTTCGTTCTTTTCTTGGTCCAGTTCTGCAATCATCAACCTTATTGTCTCTTGCTTATGAGACAATAATGACAAGATCTAGATGTACTTTTCCCTTGTGGGAATTACCTTATTTTCAACATGGATATCTATCTTGAAGTCCTCCATTTTTCTCCAAAAGGTAGTACTTTTCACAACTTCCTCAATCTCCTGTGATAATGAAGTTTTGAGTCCTTGCATCTGACTCTGGATTACTTCATAATCTACCAATAGTCCCACTGTTGAACTTCGAAGATGAGAGCCTTCTGACCTTAGCTGTGAAATCCACTCATCCATCACTCGACCTTTAGCTCCTACTTGTTCAATCTTCTTTAGAGCTTCGGTATCCATTGAGGATCCTATGGGCTCAATTTCTTGAGAAGATTATATGACCTTTAGAAGAACACTGGTCAGTTGTTCACACTTATGCTTCAATTAATTTTTCTCATCCCTCTCTTGGTCCAATCTCCTCAACAAAGAATTAAAGGTTGTTTGAGAATCCAATTTAACACTCTCATGTGTTTCCACCCCAAGCTCTATGACCTACATGGTGTAATCCTTAGATCGTATGTTGCCTTTGTCCTTATCTGACGAAGGCACCATAATCTTAGCATACTTTCTCTTAGAAGTTGGGTCTAATACCACCCAAGATACTGTCTTTGGCTTCTTTGTTCCCTTAGGCTTTGGAGGAACCAACCACTCAAAGTTAAACTCATCTGGAGAAATTACCTATTTTTTCTCTTAGGGGCCACTACTTCCATCCAAGGGGGTAATTCTGGATTGGCCGATGGAGTAGTAGCTCCTTGCTAATTTTTAGTTAAAATTTCAAGAGCAGGCTGAATGGAGCTCGGAGCCATTATGAGTGTTATCGATGGCACCAATTTTGAAGTATCTGATGGAACACTTGTCGATGTTGTGATAGTTGCAGCTACCGACACCTCTTCAGTTACTGATGGGAGGGTTGAAGGTGTCATGGATGCAACTCAAGCACTTACCAATGGTGGAATTTTTGTTGTGGCTCTAGTGATAGGTAAGTCTATTGAAACCTGTTCTGCAAGTGCCTCTTCTAAGGCTTCATTAAAATCCATCATCGTAGATTCAATGGTAGACGAAGGGATATCATCCAGATTGGAGAAGTTGGTTAGTGTGAAAAATTGTTGAGCGACCTCTGATTGTGCCACGCCCATACTTAGATCCCCATCTTGAAAATCCTCATCCTCTTGATCAGATTCATAATCAATAGAGTGGACGATTACCTGTGAGGTGATTAGGACATCAACTCCAGCTGGGTGTGATGTTTCGTCAGCCTGTACTTCCTCTTGTTGAGGAATTTCACCTTCTTCAACTACCTTCTCTTTTTCAACTTAACTAAGAGGCAGTTGTTCTGGTTCGTTTGTCACTGCTTCATGTACTGTCGATGACGACTCACCTTCTTGGAACCTTTAACCATGAATTTAATCTTGGGACCTTTCTCCTTAGATTGTATCACAGGAGCTAAAGATAGTACTTGTGGATCTGCCCTGCTCTTTGTTCTTGTCTCAGTTGTAGCTGTCTTGCCGGCTGTGCCATCACTATTGTCGTCATCTCCTGAATTGGCAAGGAACTATTTCATCCTGAGATTATTCTTTATCAACCATGCATTGGTGTTTGCCAAGATGGGAGCAATCCTTTGAGTGATAGATTTTCTTTCCTTCTTCAACCATTGCACAGGAGGAAGCGGGGAATCAACAATCTTCTTCTCATAATAGAAAGGGTCTATTATGTCATTTGTGTCTTCCATGGTCATTGGGATCTTTGCTAAATCCAAGTTTTCAATTTGTTCCAAGGTAAGACAGCTGAAATTCATCCTTCTTATATCCTCCTCATTCTGACAATCTTCCCAAACATCTTCAAACCTATAGACATGGGTATAATTCCTCTTGAGTTTGTTATTTATGCCACGGAAGTCAAAATTGTTTCATCCCTTGAATTTTCGCATAGTATTCCATTGCATTTCTTCCTCCATGTTATTGGCTTTAGGATTGGTTAGGATTGAGTACCTATCGATTGACTTCGGGAACTTCAACCTAGTCTTATGTGCTTGTGATTGTTTTTCATGCACATAAATTAGTTTTCTACACAACTCCATGAGAATGATCTTGTTAGAAGGAAATATTAGTAGAATAAAAGGCTCACCTGAGAAACATCCAATTCGGATGTAAGTGAAAGTAGGAAATTGAAGAAAAACACATCCAAAGTGAGATACCCTGTTATAAGTAGCCTTTGATAATCTTTGCTTCTGCAGGCCCTTATCAAATTGTGTAGGGGAAAAAGCGAGACTAGGTTAACATGCCCTAATCCTACCTTTTGACACACATTGTGGAATACGAAAGAGCCTAGAAGTATCACACAATTGGCTACTTCTTTTTGTGGAAGAGAGAGCCACAGCCTACCTATTAGGATTTCTATTCCTTTGTTGTAATTGAAAGATAAAATGATGCAAGTTCAATTCCTAACCCCAAAGTGCAAGTATGAACTAATAACAAGATTACAGAATTGAGATTAAACAATGGAAAGCTGTAAACACAAGGACAAGACAAGAATGCAGATGCGTACCCGAAGTTAAAATCTGAGTGAAAATGTTCAGGACGGGGGCGCAAGCGCCACTGTCCTGATACTGCTCCGGAAACTACTCCTGAAACTACTGTTTTGCAACCTGAAAAGTTGTCAGAAATGTTGAAACTTGCTGTTTGACTGAAGGACCAGGGCGCCCAACGCCACTGTCCCAGGGACCAGGGTGCCCAGCGCCCCTATCCTGGTAGGACCAGGGCACCCCACGCCCCTGTCCTGGTCTTCTGGGTTGGAATTTGGTGTGAAGTTCTGTCTCGGTCCGCTTCCGTCGGATCTGCAACTTGGGACGTCGTCCGAATCCTGAAACCTGCACTTATATCTGAAAATGTATGGTGGGTGGCTATATAGGGTTTTGCCTTAGTCAAACCCCCGCTTTGGTGATTTTCACCTCCACGAATAGCCAAGTTGTATTGTAAAAGTAGTGTGTGTGCAAACCTTGTGTGTGTGCAAGATCCTAAAATGCAAGTAAGCAAACTAGAGCAACCTAGCAAGTAAACCCTAATTGCTTGTAAATGATAATGTAAATGCTCCAAATCAAGATGCAAAGTGATCTAAAGCATGAATACAAATGATATAATGAGTCTTATGCAAAAGACATGAAAACAACATGAAATCATACCCAACCCCAAGGGAGGGGTACAAGCCAATCTTCAGTCGGTGATCCCTTATTGCTCTTCAATGCCTTCAAAGCCCTAAATGGATGAATGAAATTGATGAATGCTTGATGTATGGATGTTGAATGCTGTTGAAGTCTTCAAAGATCTACTCTTTCGTTGCCTAGAAGGTCCCTGAAACCAAAATTTTGATGCTCTCAAATGAAGAAAGAGAGCTCTTATATATGAAACCCTAGGTCTTAATTTCAACTTTTGGCCAACCTAGAGATTGAATCTCCCACCAATTTCTTGGGGTTAAGCTTTATTTTATGATTAGATCGCGCTCCTAAAATTTTGAGAAAAAATGTCTGAGACCGTGTGCACTCCGGGCGCCATGGTCCCGACAACTTTTCATCAAATTTTCAGGGTCGTCGGATATGATGATTTTAGAGCAAATCCCGAAGTTACAGGTGATTTCGAGATGTTTTGGCCCCCGAAATCAAGCCCTCAAGTTCGAAATAGGACCTAATTAGGGTTTTTGATTAAATGATGTATTGGGGGAATAAAATGAAAAGGGCACACTTTAATGAAAGGGCCCAACTTTATGATATGGGAGATGATAAAATAGAACCCTAGACCTAATTAATTTAATTAATTAAGTGCTAAAGGGGAAATGCAATGCAAAATGCAAAATCCGCCAAGGCGGGTGCTAAACTAGGTGTGAAATTGTACCACCCTAGCAAGTGCGTACAATTTACAACGCTACACAAATATGCAATTCCATATAGCAAAGAAGGCATCATTAACTCTTCTGAAGTGACTGCCTTGATTCTTGATGGTAAGTTGATCATAATATTTCCAGACAGGCACCAATCTTCTATCACCCTTGGTAGACAAACCTGGATATTGTCTCATTGAAGCAGCTGCATAAACCAGGTATGAGGTCATTTAGAATTTCAGAGTTACTTTGACCTCCTTCAATTGAGCACAGAGCGCATCGTTGATCTGTTCACCCCAATCAATTCTTGCAGCCCCTTTCCTGATTATATTCATATAGTAACACATCCAGGTTTGAAATTAGTGGGAGTCTTTTAGCCCCTTCACTCTTGACAACATGGTAACCATGTCGTTGTATTCCTCATTGAAGTCACTCATATAGAAGGACTTGGGCCATCGTGAGGTAGTAGAATGTCTTGAAGAAGAAAGGTACACAGTGTTGACCACTTTCTTGCATTTAACTTCATTTTTCTCATAGTACTCTTGAGCACTCTCTTGAGAAATGTCAGTTACTTCTTCAACTGGAGAGCCTTTGAAAATAATATTGAAAAATACACTATCCAGAGTCATGATGATATTTTGATCTGCGTCCTTCACTTGTCTTGTATTTGGATCAAAGTGATATGCTATTGCAAGTACAAACTCTAGGTCATGAGCTGCAACTGGAAAGGATGCATATTTATGCAACTCATATTTGATCAGATTGGTTAATCGAGCAGGAGCTTTTTCAACTCGGTCAATAAATTCTTGCATACTGACATGTCCAATCTTAGTATCTTTGATTTCCTTGATATTTGAGTCCACTGAACTCTCTAGGTACATATTCAAGTACTTATCGTACTTGTACTTCATTTTTCTCGTTGATGTTTTACCCGGAGAAGATTCCAATTGACTCGTGGAAGGCTCGGGTTTATCTTGAGGGATCTTTGACATTTGTGATGACTGCATCCAACACCGAGGATTAGTTATCATCATTATCAAAATTAAATTTCCTCAATCGGATCGAAAAATGGGACTCAAAACAGGCTTGGGAGTAAAACTGCCAAAACAAGCAGGTCGGGGAAAAAAGTCCGACATGCTCTTTTGAAAACAAAACTTGCACATCGGACTTTAAAGTCCAATGTGCAATCTGGGGTAAGTTTATTTGCACATCGGACTTTAAAGTCCTATGTGCAATCCGGGGAAGATCAACAGCACATCAGACTTTAAAGTTCGATGTGCGAGGGTAAAACCATTTGGAAAAACTAGCACATCAGACTTTAAAGTCCGATGTGCTCAAAAGGGGAAAAACCATTGATTGACATGTTAGGTTTAAAAACCCGACATGTCAATCAAATCCTCAATTCTTCACACATCGGACTTTAAAGTCCGATATGTGGAGATTATCATCCTGCATATTGGACTTTAAAGTCCGATATGCGAAGAAGTCTCCATATCGACTGCAGATCGGGTTTCAAACCCTATCATGCAGGTTGGAGAGAGATAAGACAAGGAGGGCAATCAGAGTTTAAAATCTAATTGCCCTCTCGACACACCAAGCAAAACCCAGAGAAAATAAAACAAAGGAACTAAAATCGGGAAAATAAAAAGCCAAACAGGAAAAGAAAACCCGAAATAAAACCCTACCTTTTTCGTTGCAAGTGATTTGAAGAAATCTGATGATGGAGCGATTGGATCCACAAGATGGCGAGCAAAACGAAGGAGGAGACGTGCAGAGGGAGAAATGCACAAGCGGAAATGAAGAAATAAAATGCAAAAGTGATTAAATAAAACCTAAAATTTAACAATTAATGTTGTATTTAATGACCAACTTGCAGTGTTTGTCGGACTTTAAAGTCTGACATGCAGGGTAAAAACATGTGCAAGTCAAACTTTAAAGTTCGACATGCACTCTCCGGCCAAACAGTTTGCAGTTCAAACTTTAAAATCTGAACTGTAGAGGAAGACTACTTGTAGGTCGGACTTTAAGGTCCAAACTACAGAGGAAGACCAAAAATGTACACATCAGACTTTAAAGTCCGATGTGCACAAGAATTTACAAAGAAAGACCCTGCAGTTCGGACTTTAAATTCTGAACTGCAGGGTAAAATTGCAAACTTAGAAAAATCTAGAAAACAGTAAGAAAGAAAAGAAAGAAGCTAGACGAGCTAACCAATAGGATCAATCAAACTCTCCTGAAGGTCGTAAGGTACAAAACGAACCAATTTCGTAGGGTTGCCTCATGATTTTGGCCATGTTGAAATCGAGGACAACAATACCAATCCCCAAGGGAGAGACATTGCCACTAGATCTCCTATTACTCTTCAATGTCTTCAAGGCTCCTAATTGATGATGAATGCTTGATGAAATGTTGTTGAATGTTGTTGAAGACTCCACATAGGCTTCTCTTTCACTACATAGAAGGCTCCTTGTGCTCCAAAAACCTGCTCTTAGATTCTTATATTCGATCCCTTCAAATGAAGAAAGAGAGCTCTTATGTATGAAACCCTAGATCTTAATTTTGACTTAATTTATCCTTTAGGCCGACCTAGGAATTAAAGTTACTGCCAATCTTTTGGGGTTAAGCATTATAATATCATAAAATTATGCTCTTGAAATTTTGGGAAAAAAGTCGAGGACCATGTGCACTCCCGCCACAGTCCGACCAACTTTTCATCAAATTTTCAGGGTCGTTAGATATGATGATATTAGAGTGAATCCCAAATTTACAGTTGATTTCGAGGTGTTTTGATAGGCAAAAGCAGGCCTTAAAGGTCAAAATAGGACATAATTAGGGTTTATGATTAAATGATTTATTGGAGGAATAAAATAAAAAGGGGCACACTTAGGGTAAAGGGCCCAATTTTATGATGTGGGAAGTGATGAAATAAGACTTTAGATTAAATTAAATTAATTAATTAATTAAATGCTTAAAGGGAAATTACAATGCAAGATGCAAACACACTAAGGCGAGTGCTAAACTAAGTGTGAAATTGTACCACCCTAGCAAGGGTGTACAATTTATGACACTACATTTAGCCCCCACTTTAGCAGTCATATGACACTACATGCATATGCAAGTTAAAGTAAACAAAAGTAAACATTCATGAAAAAGGATATATCTACAAGTTGTAGGACGAATGCCCCAGCGGCATCTGCAGTACATAGTTAGGAACCGCACCCTACAAAAACACATGTTAGATAAAATCACCTAAATTATTACTAAGGAAGGTGATGAAAATTTGAGGGTAGCTATATGCGCCCCCCCCCTTGTTTCGGCTTGCTAATTTTAGTGAGTTGAAATAGGGTATCATGTTTACCACATCGAATTGTGAAAGAAGATTGATGACAAATGCTCACAAGAAGATTTGATACAAGATTAAAAACTGATGGAGAATCATTTGGTAAGAAAGAGAACTAAGCCTCAATTCCAACACAACAAAGAGTGTGAGGGTTTGAGAGCTCTCTAACACAAGATGAAAGATTTAAATGGAAACAAATGCAAAGAGAAGAAATGGAAGCATGAATACACACTTTGGTGATCCATGAGAAAAAGGAAACATGGACATCTTGACCCTAAAACTAGGTGGTCTATGGAGAAAAGGACACAAAAATGTAGACCCCAGAGTCTGTCTAGCTGATCCATGTAAGAGAGGAGAGTGATAAAATTGTTAGTTCCACTCATCCTCATGCATGTGTGTGCAAGTAGAACAAGGATACCTACCTTCGACACCAAGATGATATCCATCATGCAACATTGTCATAAATCTAAACAAGGATAAGATAGTTGAAAAGAGATATCTTGCTATATAAGTGTATAGGAGAACCTTGGAGCAGTAGAGATCTTTGTTCAAAAGACATCTACCTTAAAGAAGAGTTGTCTTATACAAATATAACATCTTCTAGAACGAATGAATGCAAGAGTTTTGAAAAGAGCAGAGGATTGAGATGACATCAAAGAGAGATTATTTATAACAACACTCTTCTAAAAGAAGGCAAGAGATCCTCATCAAGGAAATGTACGTGCACAAAATAGAAGGGTTTATTATAAAAGATACTACTCAATGAAGAAAATAAATTGATGAATGATCAAAGACTTCCAACACCAAGGAGGAGGTCCTAATTAAGGATATGTACTTAAGATACTCCATTAGGGATGCTTGTTCCAATATGAGAGAAGGAATTCAAATATGAATACACCTCTACAATCAATGAGAAATACTTATAGAAGACACTACTTAACAAAGAGAAAATTTTAATCTTAAGAAGGAGAGATGTTTGAAATCACTCTTGCCCCCTATATATAGGGAGATGAGAGAGAAATAGGCTATTATATTTCTTCCAAAAGTATGATTGCACATGAAATTGTACCATCATGAATGACAATGAGCCCTTAGTAAGTGAGCTACCAATGTCACATAATGATGAGCAACATAATAGCCATTAATGCTATTTAAAGACATGATAGATTGAATGAGGTGTTTGAATATGACATGTTAAATGCTTAACTATAAGTGAGATTAAAAACATGTATAAGATGATGAATGTTAAAAAGTCTTCAGAAAGAGAGAAGTTTATAGGAGAAGAATAGGCCACTAAGTCATACTTTTCTTGCACACAAGAAATCTTAGGAGATGGATAACTGTAATTCATTAGAGCCTTATTCCTAGAAGAAGGGATTTTAAAATGAGTAGAAGATAAAGTCTCATAAGGGGGATTAGAAATCTCTTGAGGAGATTCATAAAGATATTTGTTCATCACCAAGATTTCCTTATGAGGGGGATGTGTGTTGAAAGAAGTAGAAGATAATTTAATTGAGGTGAGGTCATCACCACTACTAAATATAGCATTCACATTGAGAGATGTTCTTTAGATTCTTTGGTGGGATTAGAAGGATTATATCCAAGTCCAAATGAAGCTTCATGCATGTTATGTTCTAAAGAAACTTTAATTCCTTGTTCATTTGTGCGACAACCATTGCCATCATAGCCACTCTTAGCTAAAATGTGAAAACTAGGACCATAAAGAGATGCCAAATCAGAAAGAGATGGTGATGCCCCATAGGTCTCAGTGCTATATGAATTAGAGGAAGGATTTTAAGAATTATTTGAATTAGAAGCAACCACAAAGTTGTTACTTAGTTCTTTAGATAAAATGGGTTGCTCTTTAGGTTCCTCCTTAGATTTTTCCTTCTCAGTCTTAGATCCTTTCCAAGATACTCTATAATATCCTATAAAAGTAGGGGTAAAGTCTAGAGATCCCTAATCATCATCTGAGAATACTCCTTCGAGAGAAAAGATATACTCAGAAGGATATTTCGATTGAGTAGAAGAATCAGAAGTGCTGGAAGGAACAAAATCATTAAAGGAAGTAGATGTATTTGAAGAAGTAGAAGGAATAGGAGAAGAATGGGAAGTAGTTGAACAAAAAGATCCATATTTTAATGATTCTTGAAGTTTGGTATCAGCGAATAAGGTGTATGTCATATTGTTATAAATGAACTTGACTTGCCTATGCAAAGTTGAGTGGATAGCTTGCATGCTATGAATCCAAGGTCTCCCTAATAGAAGGTTATATGTCAAATTACCAAGCATAACATTAATAGGTGTAGGTATCACAATAGGACCTACCCTAACAGACAAGGTTATGATACCTAGACATTGTTTAGAAATATTATCAAAGAATCGAATAGTAAGAGAAGCAGGTTCGATGAGAGAATGGTCCACTTTAATCTTATCCAATCAATCCACACCACAAACATTAAGGCTAGACCCATTGTCCACAAGGGTTTGTCTTATAGCACTATCATGGATAATAACCATAATCATAAGAGGATTATATTGATGTTGGATTTCAGGAGAAGGTAACTCATCTTGTGTGAATACAATTTGAGCTTTGGGTATGTTCGTAGGATCAATCAAAGCAGTCATGTTATTAGGTGTCACTCTAGGTGGGACATCTAAGTTTTTCAAAGCATCTTGTAACATCCCATGATAAGCAGGTGAAGTTTGAACCAAATCCTAAATAGAAATATTAGCAAGAGTGGCCTTAAGTTGTTCAATGAGATCATACTCCTTACTAAGGGTTGATATATGAGGTGCTTGTGGAAGAATAGGTTGAGAGGGAGGAAGTGAAGTTGGGATAACTTGAGGAGGACTAGGTTGCCTATTGTTTCTTGTTTTGTAGGTATGAGAAACTATATTATAACTCTCCACTAATTTTCTTAGCATACTCATAAGGACTCTTAGTAGGATAACCTCCTTGTAGAGTAAGAATAGGTTACTTAGGAGTACAAAAAGAATCATTACCATAACCACCTTGAACCACTAAGATAGGCTTACATGGGGAATTTTGAGAAGGACAAGAACCTTGAAATGTGAAGAGGGGTTTATTAGGTGTTTCATTCACATGTATCAAATTGATTGAGGATGGTTTAGGAATATCAAAGGTGTCCTTAGAAGAAGAATGAACAAGATTGTTGGAAGAATTGTTGATAGTCTCTTCTTGCACTAAAGTATTATCATGGATAAGACCAATTTTAGGATGGAAACTAGAAGTAGGAATTTATGTTTTAGAAGAAAGAGCATTACTAGGAAAGGTCATATCATCCTCTATCACCAAAAGATCTTCATGGGGAATTAACTCTCTAGGAGAAGGATCAATGTTACTCTTTAAAGTCTCACCTTTGAGAGGGAGATCTTTGAAAAATATGTTAACCATCTTGTCTTGAACTAGGGTATTATGATGAGTAGAACCTGGTTGGGGAGAGGGAGATACTTTATTTTTAGAGGGAGAATGATTGAGATTCACTGAAGGTGAGATTCTATCAAGGGAGTTATCAATCATGATTTCATCCCCTTTGGCTAGGATTCTCTCATGGTGTAGAGAATAATCAACACCTTCTTCTAATGGTTCATCCCAAATAGTGAGCTCATTGAAAAAAATATCTTGCACAAAGATGTCCTTATTGTTATTGCCAATTTCGGGAGAATGGATAACAATGTTTATTAATTCTTCATCCTTAGGAAGGAGAGCATCACTATATGTATTTAAATCATCCTCTTTCCTCAAAATGTCTTCAATAATATCCTTAGGGGAGAGAACATTAAGAAAAATTATTATGATTTCATCTTCTTTCTCTAAGGCATCTTTAGGGGTAAGACAAACTTTAGGAAAAGGGAAAGCATTTCTAATTAATGTATCATCTCTAGTGGGAATTTTGTTGAAATCGAAAGAGGAAATGTCATCACTAGGAAAAGTAGGGACAATACCATCTTCTAGCACAAAATTAACCTCATGAGGGGAGTATTATTTAGGACTGAGATGAACATCTTTCTCCAAAGATTCATGCTTAGGAAGGAGATCTTTGGAAGAAGTGTTCATAACCTCTTGTTGTACTAACATGCCTCCATTGGTAAGACCAAATTTAGGAGAAGATAGGTCAATGTCCATAAATACCTTTTGAATTAGAGAGGCATCATGTAAAGAAGGTAAAGTAACATTAAGAAATGTGTTTATGATATCATCTTCTTCCTCTAAGATGGCTAGATGTGAAGGGCACATTTTAGGAGAAATGTCAAGATCACTCTTCAAATCTTCATCCTTAGAGCATAGGAGAGATTTGAAGGGATTGGTAAGGACTATTTTAGGCACTAAAATGTTATCATAGATAGGAAGAGGTTCTTTAGGAGAAAGAAAAATTGAAACAAGAGAAGCTAACCCATTATCACATTTACGAAATGAATGCATCATGACAAAAGAAATCCTCTTTCAAATGATAACATATGCAAAATAGAAGGAAATATTCAATTTTAACCAATGCAAGCACTCTAAATGTTGATTTAGAGAAATAAAATTTATGAGTTAAATGTATTCCTAAATCAGATCTGAAATCAATGATACAAATTAAGCTATCCACAAGTTTCAATTTGAAAAATTAGGGTTTAAGAAAAATTAACCTCTAAATTTTGAAATTTGTAAGGAATTGAAACTTGTAAATGTAAGTTTGAATTTGGAATAGAAAAAACACTCAAATCTAAGAACATAAATTAGAATTAAAGAAGATTCGATTCACGTCCGGTTCACCAAAATGTGGAGGCGGGAAAAACAAGACCGGGTGACTAGGACCTAATCCCACTTTTGCCAACACATTGGGAATACGAAAGAGCCTAGGGAGATAGATCACTTTGGCTACTCATTGTGAGAAAGAGAGAGCCAAGGATTATCTCTTAGGTTTTCTATTCCTCTTGTTGCAAATGATGAGAAAATTAGGGTTTGAATGATCAACTAGACTAGGAGATAAAGAATGAAGCATAAATGAACTCGGAATTGCACAAGCTTGTAGATCTAAAACTGAGATACTGAAAGCATGAAAGGGTGAGAATTTTGGATGTGTACCTGATGCTACAAATTGAACAAAACTGACCAGAACTAGGGTGTCACGCCACTGTCCCTGACGGACTGGCAAAGAGTTGTAGCTGAGAAACTGCAAATCCAAGATCCTAAAGATGCAACTTGTCAAATTTCACTGCAAAGTGGAGGGACCAGGGTGCCATGCCCCTATCCTTGACAAATTTATGTACTTTTGAGACTTTTGGGTGGTTCCACTACCTTTTCCTGATCTGGAACTGCCTTCGGGTACTTGTTTCTGAACCTACAACTGAAAAGGGAAGGTTTGGGTGGCTATATAGGGTTTTGCCTCAGTCAAACCCCTGTGTTGGTGATTTCCACCTCCACAAATAGCCAATAATATACTAAAAATGTGTGTGCTAGAACCTTGTATGTATGCAAGATCCTAAAATGAAAGCAAACAATCTAGAGTAACCCTAAAGAGTAAACCCTAAATGCTTATAATTAACAAAGTAAATGCTCTAAATCAATGATGAAAATTCATCTAAATCATGAATGTAAATATGCAATTTGATGTAAAGAAGATCATACAAAGACATGAAAATAACATGAAATCATACCAATCCCCAAGGGAGAGATATTGCCACTAGATCTCCTATTACTCTTCAATGTCTTCAAGGCTCCTAATTGATGATGAATTATTGATGAAATGTTGTTGAATGTTGTTGAAGAATCTACATAGGCTTCTCTTTCAGTACATAGAAGGCTTTGTGCTCCAAAAATTTGCTCTTAGATTCTTAGATCTGATCCCTTGAAATGAAGAAAGAGAGCTCTTATGTATGAAACCCTATATCTTAATTTTGACTTAATTATTCCTTTAGGCCAACCTAGGAATTGAATTTCCCACCAATATTTTAGGGTTAAGCATTATAATATCATAGAATTATGCTCCCTAAATTTCAGGAAAAAAGTTGAGGACCATGTGCACTCTCGCCACAGTCTGACCAACTTTTTACCAAATTTTTAGGGTCGTTAGATATGATGATGTTGGAGTGAATCCCAAAGTTACAATTGATTTCAAGGTGTTTTGATATACGAAATCAGGCCTTAAAGATCAAAATAGGACATAATTAGGGTTTATGATTAAATGATTTATTGGAGGAAAAAAGGGGCACACTTAGGGTAAAGAGCCCAATTTTATGATGTGGGAAGTGATGAAATTAGACTTTAGATTTAATTAAATTAGTTAATTAAATGCTTAAAGGGAAATTACAATGCAAGATGCAAACACACTAAGGCGGGTGCTAAACTAAGTGTGAAATTGTACCACCCTAGCAAGGGTGTTCAATTTATGACACTACAGGAGATAACTCATCTACTAAAGGATTTCAAGGAAGACATTATTAATAACATGGCTACCCAGTTGGATACACTTCAAACAAAGAAGAAGTAGAGGCAATGCTTGCTGAATTGTGTCCTCATTATAGGCAAAAGAAAAAGGACTGCAAATGTAAGCTTCTTGCTAAAATTGACAGTCACTAGGCTCCTCCAGATTTCAAGCCAGTTTATGGAGATGATGAGCAACTCTTCTATATTGCACAAAGAAGGCCATGGTCCCCAAGACAGGGTATTCCACGGGATCCATTGTCTTTTTATGTTCCCTATATGAAATCTTATGCATAAAATAATCAGTGACAACCTCCATATTCCCAAAATTTTGGGAACTATATACCTCAGTCTTGGAATAATTCCCAAAATCCTTGGCCCAGTTATCAAAACCCTTCCTTTCAGTGGCAGCAACCATAAGGGAATTAGTCACAATCTCAAGGTCTATGGCAGCCATCCCAGAGTAACTAGCAATAGTCATCTCAATGGAGGGGAGGTCAGCAATAGCCAAATCAGTCCTCTCGTTCCCTACAGCCACCACAATAGCCCCAATAGCTAGCTTTAATGCCACTAGCTGCTAATGCTACTCCACCTAAGTCCACTCATTTGCCAACTCAGCCTGTGCCAAATCCTAATAATAAACCTCAACAACAACAACAAGTTTATTCAATTGATCCTAATCAATATCCTGCATACTCTCTCAGTGTAAGTGGCATTCACTTGCGATCAGGAACAACTTTTCCTACCCCATCACCTTCAGTTATAACTAAATTACCATCAAAGGAAATTGCACAAGATACTATACCTAACCAACCTACAAATCCTAAACAAGTACCTCAATCTAAAACTTCATACACACATGTAAGAACACCTTCATTTCCTTAATGAATATTGCAGATAGAAGTGACTAGGTAGTAAGACGACATAGCTTTTGATCTTATTGATCAGTTAAAACATATATGTGTAAAGATTCCACTATTCCAAGCCATTGATGATATTCCCATATATGCTAAATGCATTAAGGAGGAATGTTTAAAGAAACCTGGATGGGGGAAAAAGGACCCACAAACAATCCATGTAATGGGACAATTGGCTGACAATATGTTAGGTAAAGTTACTGTCCCTAAGTATTATGGCACTGGCAATCCTGTTGTGAAAGTAGTTATCAATGGAACTCAAATTAAGAATGCCCTGCTAGATTTAGGAACAACTATAAATGTTATGACCAAGGATGTCATGCAACAACTCAGTGTTACTAGTCTTAAGTCTACCCCAAAAGTCCTACAACTTGCAGATAATTCCACTGTCTGACCTGATGGGATGGTTGAGGATATTGTTCTCACTTTAGATTCTTGGGAATATCCAATTGACTTTATAATACTCTCTCCTAAAGAAACATTGGGAGGTAATCCAATTATTTTGGGAAGGCCTTGGCTTGCTATAGTTGATGCATGCATAGGGTGTAGATAAGGGAATGTGACTATTTCAGATGGTGTCACCACTAAAACACTTGTACTTTATTCTCTTGCACAACCTCAACTTGGTCAAGAGAAAATAGTGTGGCCAGATGTAGGAGAAGAAGCAAAGGAACTTAATTTTGTTCAAGAGCTTATGATTTTGGCCAGGGAATCATTCATAGGACTCTAGGAAGATGATAAGGTACTCTCTAACATCATATAAAATCATTATGGTACAACCCATCAGTTACCTGGTCTACCATTGTGTCCTTTACATACTCTTCTTCCATCTTCCAGTTTTTTGGGTTCTCCTACAACCACAAATATATTTCATACCTTGTTGCCCCAATAAATCCAAACCTCTTGTTTAACTAAAGTGTCTAAGATTCAGTCAACTACTCAAGTAGAGGTTGCTTCAGGAAGAAACTTGAATATCAATAGTCAGCTTATGACAAATCAATAATTGTCTTTGATAGAACTACTCAAGACCCATAAATAGGATTTTGTGTGGGATTATCATGATATGAAGGGATTAGATCCTAAATTGTGCACTCATGGGATTTATATCAGAGAAGATTGTAAGCCAGTTTGACAACCTTAGCGAATGATCAATCCTGCATTAAGGGAAATAGTTAAGGAAGAATTGCAAAAGTTACTCAATGCAAAGTTTATTTATCCTATTTTAGAAAGTTTATGGGTATCTCCTCTGGTCATATTCCCTAAGAAAGAAGGTAAATGGATAATTTGTGTGGATTATAGGGAGCTCAACATTGCCACTAAAAAGGATCATTTCCCACTTCCTTTCATTGATCAGGTACTGGATTCTTTAGTAGGAAAATAAACTTCTCATTTTTGGATGGGTTTAGTGGTTATAATCATATTAGAATTTCTCCAAAAGACTAGGAAAAGATAACCTTCACCTGCCCTTGGGGAACGTGCAATGCTCCTACAACCTTCTAGATGACGGTCCTCAATATATTTTCAGATATTGCCCATGATTGCATGGAAATCTATATGGATAATTTCACTGCTTATGGAATTACTTTTGAGGAAGCATTGCACAATCTTGGAAAACTGTTGTAGCGGTGTGAGGATCATAATTTGTCCCTAAATAGTAAAAAAATCTTCATTATGATGCAAGAAGGGATAGTGTTAGGGCATCATATTTCTCAAGTAGGCATTCAAGTCGACCCTACCAAGATTGAGGTAATAATCAACCTCCCTGTCCCTATAAAACAAAAGGATGTCAGGAGTTTCTTAGGCCATGCAGGGTATTATATAAGATTTATAAATGACTTTAGTAAGATGATAGGTCCTTTGTATTCTCTTTTGACAAAGGATGTTGAGCTTGAATGGACACCAGCATGTGAAGAGGCATTTGCCAAACTTGAGGGAGCTTTAACCCAAGCTTTGGTGCTCAAAGGACCTGATTGGTCTCTCCCTTTTCATATTCACACCAATGCATCAAATTTTGCAATTGGAGTAGTCTTGGAACAAAAACAATAAGTTTTAGAGAATACAATTTATTATATCAGCAAAAATTTGCAGGGACCTCAACTAAATTATATTGTTACAAAGAAGGAAATGTTAGTTGTTATCTATGCTCTCAACAAGTTTCGACACTACATCACTGGCTATCATATATTTGTGCACACCGATCATGCAGTCATCAAGTACCTTATGAATAAAAGTTTCATTGCTAGCAGATTGGCACGGTGGTTGTTGCTTATGCAAGAGTTTGGTATCACTATCATAGACAAGCCAAGTAAAGAAAATGTAGTGACAGACTTTATGTCCAGATTACAGACAAAGGATGATCCTGCAGCCATTGATGATTCCTTTCTAGACAAGCATTTATTTTCAATCAATGTACACACTCCATGGTATGCTGACATAGCTAACTACATAGTATCTAACAAAATTCCTTCTCATTTATCACCCAAGGAAAGAAGGTTACTTGTAGAGAAGAGTTTCAATTTTCCATGGATAGTAGATTACTTATTTTATACAGGGCTAGATCAAGTTATGAGATGGTGTGTTCGAGAGGATGAAACTTATGGCATTATTCATGCCTATCATGACGAGCCTTGTGGAGGAAAATTTGTTGCCAAGAGAACAACTATAAAGATCCTGAATACTAATTATTATTGGCCAAGTTTGCATAGAGATGTAGTCAAGTATACCAAAAAATGTGACAGATGTTAGAGGATGGGGAGACCCACTAGTTCAGATGAGATGCCTTTGCATCCATAGATGGTTGCTACACCATTTGACAAATGAGGGTTATATTTTGTAGGACGTATTGATCCACCCTCAAATGGTAGATCATACATCCTTGTTTGTACTGACTATATCACAAAATGGGTTGAGGTGAAAGCATTCAAACATGTCAGAGATAACAAGGTAGTAGAATTTATGTATGAGGAAATCTTTACAAGATATGGAGTTCCACGAGATATTGTGACTGATCAAGGGGAACAATTTACTGTCACTTTGATTACAGCTTTGGTCAATGATTTTAATATAAGGCATAGGAATTCAAGCCCTAATCATCCTCATGAAAATTCACAAGATGAAATCAACAACAGAGAGATTGAGTCTATACTGACCAAAACAGTAGCCCTCAATTGAAAGGATTGGTCTAGTAGATTGTCAGAAGTAGTTTGGGTATATAGCACTACATACAAGACAACTACAGGCTTTACACCCTTTGAGATGGTGTATGGGAAATTGGCTATGATGCATGTGGATTTTGAGCATAAGACACTTAGAACAGCCATAGCATTATATATGACTCTCTCTACAGCTCAACAAGATAGACTCTCACAACTTAATGCCTTAGATGAAATCAGAAAGTCCCTCTTGTAGCACATAGAAATAATTTAGAATCAATGCATGAAATGGCATGATAAATATATTAAAGACAAAGCATTCAAACCAAGAGACTGGGCCCTTATGTATGACTCCAAGTATAAGGATAATTTGGGGAAACTACAGACGTGATGGTTAGGGCCCTATGAAGTGATTGAAACATTCCCAAATGGTGCAGTACAATTGGCTACTATCGATCCTGTAAAATTTAAGTTGTTCGTAAATGGTTATTGATTGTGCCTCTATCATAAGCCTCTTTCCAAAGAGGAGTTCCTACAACAATTCATTACTCAAGTAGCTGCTGAGATTCCTACAGCAGAGGTAGGGGAACTTGTAGTCCCACCTTCTTCCTAATTTCTTTCCACATTCACTCATAATAAATACTTCCATATCCCATGGAAGTACCTTTCTTTGCCTATAAATATTCCATTTTCATACTCACCCATCACTCTTTCATATCATTTCACTTCGTCATTCGTTTCTCCACCTCACCCACCATACATAGCAGTTAGACTTCATACATGATGGATTTCTCCAACTGTTGTCATTATGGCACGATAACAGGTACACTCGTGTGTATTTATTTTTGTTTCATGCATTCATTAAACCATATTTTATATGATAATGATATTTGCATAGTTGTTCTTGTAGTCACCCTCTGCATGTGTGGACACATGTTAAGCTTTAGGTTGGAGGTAAAGTAAAATGGTGAATTATTTTCATGGAATTATTCTTATGTCATCTCAAATAAAAGTTTAAATTTAAAATCATTACGGCTTGATTTGACATTTTGTGCTTTGCTATACCTCTTTTCGTCGACGTTTTCTTTCTTGCCTTGAGTTATTTTGAAAAATTGGAGTTGTAGCAGGGTTGTTTGCAAACAGGGTATATTTTCTTTTGAGAATGTTAGTCCCAACCAGTGCTGAGAGGGGATGGGTGAATCAACACTTTACCAATTTTACTCAATTGAAACTTTTAACTCAATATTTTACTAACTTAACATTCATCAATATAAATAACCACTGCAGTAGAATAAACATGCATGAAAATATACACAATGACACCAAGATTTATCTTGTGGAAACCCAAATGGGAGAAAACCACAATGTGATTAGGAACTCACAAATTTTGTACTCTTCTGGAGTACGCTCGGTGAGGAGCCATCCCTGTTAGGAGATTACAAAGACATTTGTTAGGTGCCACCCGGTTAAGGGATTTTGTTTAAGGTCGGTTAGTGCCTTTACCCTGTTAAAGGTAGCCTGATTAAAGGACTTAAGAACATCAATTAAGATGTCACCTAGTTAAGGGATTTTACAAAAGGACCTATTAAAGTCCACCCTAATAAGGGATTTTAGTTGCAATGGTTAGAAAGCAACACAAGGATGGTTTGTTGGAGTAGCTACTAATAGCTTGATCAGATCACACTCAAAAACAAACTCTATCTGCACTGGTTGTATCTTATCTGCACACCATCAGTTTCCTACTTATACATTCAACTTTGCACTCTGTCAATTCTCTATCCTTTGGCTCTGTACTTATGTCGGTCCTCTGGCCTTCGGCTCTGTATTATGCTTTGCTCCCCCTGTATTCACACTTTCTCATCACACTGTCCGCATGAGCAACAACATTATCAAAATGAATTGAGTGAATCTAATATCCTTTGGATCTATCACCAACTTTTCCCTCCAAAAATATTTTATTCAAAGTTTTGTTATCGCACCATAAATAACTCTCCATAAATCATTCTAGGAATCTCTGCCAGAATAGTTGTTCAAGCCGATAAGTTCATCAATTGACTGGAGAAGACTGTCGATTTAACTAGATGTTTAACTGAACATTACTAGTCCGTCGGTTACAGACTCTACTGGTGTATCGAACAAAATCTACTTACCGATTACCTTTTGTATACCGATGTGTCGGTCTACTCTCTGCTTGCCAGTTGACCTCTTTTGTGTCAGTCTACTTGTTGCTTGTCAGTTGACCTCTTGTGTGTCGGTCTACTCACTGCTTAGCTTGTCTACACACTTATTAGCCAGTTAACCACTGTATACCGGTCAACTTATTACCGATAAACTATGAGAACTTGGGAAATGATGTTGCCAACAATGACAACCATATCATTCGCCGGTCATACAAAATGCACTAGAATGCCAAAAAAACTCCCCCTTTGGAATTGGTGGAAAATACTACAAAACGCTACAAAATTGTGTCAGTTCTGGCCCCTTTTTCTGACCTCTGTAACTCGTAACTCACACTATACAAGACTCCAAAACTCCCCCTTTTTCAATCAATGGCAAAGACTATCCAAAATATAAAATTAAAAAAAAATGTTAAAATAAAGCAAAAATCTCTATGAAGTTTTCTTGAGCCACTTTCAAAGAAGATTCCCATGAATATTGAACTTGTTTCATGGTGGTGAAGTGTCCATGTAAGACTGCAACGAATACCTCCATATCATCAACTATCTTGTAGTCGGGTTCATTTATTAGGCGGTCTGCTTCTTTAATATTCAGTTGTGTGAAATCAATAATTGGTGCTAGATAGCATTGGAGCTCTAACAAACTAGGACTTTGTTTGTCTTCTTCTTCTTTCAACCTTCTGATTTCATGATTTAGCATTTTGACTTTTCCAGTAAAGGTTGATGTTGAACTGGTAAGAGGATCAAAAGAGCTTATCAGATCTTGATTTTATGTTTGAATCTGATTTTTTTTGTCTTCTAAATCTTTGATTAAAGCAAGAAAACTTAAAGATTTCATCAGTAGTTGACCAACTTGTTGTAGTATATTTCTAACTTCTTTTGTTCTAGTGGAAAGGGCAACTTTTCCAACTGATATTTGTTCCATTAAGTTATCTCATCTCTTCGCTTCATATTGCCTTACCGCAACCTTCTCTAGATCGGTTGCCTCTAAATTGATTGTTGTAACAAGAGTATTCAATTGATCAATAATGGATGCAATATCATCAACTTCAATCTCCAGGATTAGGTTAGAGAGAATTGTCTTGGCAGAATTGAGAATTCTTGCCTTATTTTTCTTTCCTCTCAGTTTAGCCTTTTCAACTTGGATTCTCAGTTTTCTGAGACTTTCATCAATTGCTTGAGAGTCATTTTTTTTATATCAATGACCGAGTCTCCCTCTTCTTCCTCCTTTGTTTCATCTTCCTTTTCTACAGTCTCAACTTCTAAGCTATTTGTTGTGATGATTCTTACCATCTTCTTCTCTCTTTCATTTTCTAAATCTAACTACCTCTTTGTCAGAGGAGTGTTCGTCATTGCTTTATTATCCTCTGCTTTCTTTTCTTCCTCTTTTCCTTCCTCTGCTTTCTTCTCTTCCTCTTTTCCTTCCTCTGCTTTCTTCTCTTCCTCTTTTCCTTCCTCTTTTCCTTCCTTTGATTTCTTCTCTTCCTCTTTTCCTTCTTTTGTTTTCTTTTCTTCCTCTTTTCCTTCTTCAGTTTTATTTTCTTCCTCTTTTCTATCTTTAGGGAGAATAGGATTTGGTGTCAATAAGGTTTTGTGAGGTGTATCCTCATAAGGAATGTCTTCAACTATCACTTCATCTTGACTGGGAAGCTTAGTTTGATCAGCTTCCTTCACTGGTGAAGTATGAATCGGTTGTTCGATATCCTTTGTCAGATTGGGAATGTGTGACACAACATTTCCTAAGATGTCCTCAACTGTGAAAGTATCAAAGTCTTTAGTGGAGTCTTTTTCTTTAGCTTTCCCTTTGTCAAGGGCAACTGGACCTTGGCCTGTTTTGTTTCCTTTTCTATTTCATCTTCAGCTTCCTTTTGTTGATCCATAATTTTCTTCCACAAGGCAACACCTTCAGCGTGCACTGCTCCAACTTCACCAACTGCCACTCTTCCAGTTCTATTCCTTACTCTAAAGTGTTGAATGCATGCTTCAGCTACTAGTGAAGCTTGATCAATGTCAAATTCATGTTGCATTTCCATGAGTACTTTTATTCTGAGTTCCTTTTCAGTAGCTAGAGCTGTTTTCCAGCTCCCTTCAATTTGATCTTGCAAATTTGATGGGATTATGCCATATAATTCACTAGGAGTCCTACAAAACTTGTGTAGGTTCCATATCAGGGCTTCTTAAATTTTCCTTTTGTCTTCTTCACTACTGAGGGAATATGTTCTCCCAACATTGACCAGACCTCCAAACTCTTTGATCCCATGGACCAATTCATCAATTGTTGGATCTTTGTTTCTTTTGCTCCTTCTAACCTCTTTAATTTCTACATCTGATAGGGTGTCAGTGATATCACCCTCTTTCTCATCCTTTTTGAGCTTTGTATCACTCTTCTTCTTTTTGGTATAAGTCACTCATACTGGTCTATTTTTACTTGGGGAAGATATAGGAGTACCTAGATCCTTTTCTTTTGAGTATGTTGCAGGCTTGGTTGTTGCAATCCCCTTAGGTTTTGTTTTTGACAATTTCTTCTTTCCACCTATTAATTCTTCATCCTTAGCATTTGTGACCCCTATTTTCTCACTAGCACCGATGGAGGTAGTGGCACCGGATGCTTCACCTCCATATTTCTTATCAAGGGTATCAATCATTCTTCTTACTTTTCTTTTCATGATTGGCATCTGAAGTTCCTATTTTATTTTGGAGCTTGCCTCCTCACATGTTCCAAATCTCTTTGCCTTCAAGTCTACTAGTTTGGACAATAACATATTGAAATGAATTTTAACAATATATGTTGCAACCTCATAGCCCATAGGTGGAACCCAAAAGGTTCTGGGTTGAACTGCTTGAATGATACAACAGTTTGTGTCTACAAGAAAAACAAATGTTGTCTTTGTATTTTTGTACTATTCCGGTTGGAATTCTTTCTCTCTTGTGCATCCTAATTTGAAATTCCTTAAAGTATCCTCACATTGTTTTACCAAACTTATCTCCTATACCCCTAGACATTTCACCTATCTAAACCATGACAGGTTTCTCTTCAAACTATACTACCTTACCCTTACCGGGGAAAAAAATTTGTACATAGAAAAATATACATACCAGTAATGAGCCATATTTGAAATATTGCATCTTCTCCTTCTTAAATCTTTCCATGTTCACCATAAATTAGTTTTGAATCATCTCACGAATATCATAGGTTGCAACCTCCTTTATTATACGATAGCCAGCATGTATGGCACTGCTCAGCACACTATTCATCTGGCTTGATTGATAAACCCTATAACTCAACACTGCATAGGCAAATCTTACTTCAGCATCCTCAATATGTGTGATTGTCATTTCTCTACTATAATATCAGGATTTGGTTAACTAGATGACTTCAGATGATGAAATTGTTCTTAGGGTTAATGCTTCACCGGTTGCACTAAACCTTGTCACTCTTCTAATCACCTCCTTTGTAATCTTGATCGGTGCTTGAGCTTCCAGCCACAAAAAATGATCATGAACCCTTCTCAGTACATACCTAACCCATTTGTCATGAAACTGATCAGAAAAATCAACAACATTAGCCAAACCCTTGGTCTTCAAAGAGATAAATTATGCCTTCAATTGATCATTAATGCATAACCCTTTAAACTCATTTCGAATGAACTTTTCTCCAAGTTCTTCGAGCATGCAATGAATGTAGGAGTGAATGTCTTCTAACAACAATACACCAAAGGGCACAGATGATAAAGCACCGGTCATGTCTATCTCACCGGCTTTCATCGGATGCAGCTTGAACTAGGGTTGGGGTTCTTTGATAGCTTCAACCAACACATGAGTCGATATCGGCGTTGTCATGATGTCCTTCAAACAAGCTTTTCTCAGACGAAGTTGAATACCTTCTCCTTAGAAATAGCAAACACCACTATCGCTCTGCTTGAACTTTCCACACAAATATTACTTAGCAAGATTCCAATCACATTTGATCGCATACGAGCTCGAGAGACTTCACAAGAAAACAAGATAAATGAAAATATGTTGACATTTCCTTATTTATCCTTTGAGATTTATTGGCGTTATACTACAACGGTTAGTTTTGAAACTTACAACTTAAAGTACACCGATTTGACTTTACCGGTTGTTTGTTACCAATATCGATAGACAAACAACTGACTCACAAGACATTCTTCAACCAAGAAATTTTAGACTGGCTTTTATGCATCACAACTATGCAGATCCACATATCTGTATATTTGTTAAGGGGATTCAAAATTAATCTTACCATATGTGCTCCCCCTGGGCATCGGTATGCCTAGTTAGAAGAGGAACTGTCATCACCAATGGATGATGACTTGGTTTCAGAATGACCTTCTCCTTCTTTTCCTTCTTCCTTCTTGATCCATGTTATTTTCATTTCATTTCTTACTTCTTCAATTGTCTTCTTTCCTTTCAGGTCATTTTGCTCTTTTTTCTTGCTAAACTGGTTCTTGTCTTCAGACCGGTTGTAGGATCGGTTTCTGCATTCTCTAGCTAAGTGACTGATCTTATGGTAGTTGAAACATGCCATACCAGTTGTCCTCCATGGTCCTGAATTATTTCTCTGGCCCATTCTCATTCTGCAATTTTCTACAACATGACCAAAATTACCACACATGGAACAGGTGGTATTGAACTGATTACTCCTTTTGTTAGGACTGACCGGTTTGAACGGTGATCTTGATGCATTTGACTTGAACCTGCATTCTTCAGATTTGTGTCCAAACTTATTGCATGTGAAGAAATGTCCATTAAATTTTTTTCTATTTGACATACTGCTAGATTGAGATCTACACTCATAAGTAGTGTGACCATACTTATGACAATTATGGCAGTAACCATCAAAGGTGAAAATCTTCTTTTGACTATACGGTTTATTTCTACAGTCATTAGTCTTATGACCTGATTTACCACAATGATTACAAGAGGATTTGGAAAACTTCATACCTTTCACTTCTGAATAGTTCCTTTTATCATCCTTCATCCTTTTGGATTTAGATGATTCTCCAGTTTCCATAGGTCCTGAACCAAGGTAACCAAGACCGGTTGTTTCCTTTGTTCTTCTCTGAGCCTTCAACTATTTATCTACCTTCTCAGAGCTTTCATTGAATTTCCTCCACTTCTCATTTCTCTCATTTTCAGTTTTCAAATCACTCTTGAGTTGTTCAATCTCTTTCACCATCTTCTCTTTTTCTTCTGTGTTGTCATGCAAATGCTTATGTATATATTCATTCTCCTGAGTGAGAATTTGGATTTCTTCATCTTTATCAATCATGATTGCATCATATTCTCTCAGGGCATCTTTAGCAAGCCTCCTGGCTCTTTCACCTTTTGACATATCTTCTTATGCCTCCCTCTTTCTTTCATCAACACTTTTGGTTGCTTCCAATATCTCAGTCATTCTCAAGGTCTGACCTTCATGTTCTCTTTTGAGATGTCTGACTTCTTCGATCAACTTCTTGTTCTTTTCCATGAGTTATGAGACTACTTCTTCATCTTCTTCAGATCCACTATGTTCAAAGAGTTGATCTATGATGTCTTGACTCTCATTTAGTTGTTGAGCTAATTCATTTCTTTTTGCAAGAGATTTTCTCAATCTCTCTTTCAGTTGAGCAATAATTGTGTTTGCTTCATCGATCCGCTTTTGATACCGGTATTCTTCTATGTTCTTTATCCTCAAACTATCAAGCTTCACTCCAAAGGAATCGATCTCTGATACCAATTGTTAGTCCCTACCGGTGCTAAGAGGGGAGGGGAGAATCGACACTTTACCAATTTTACTCAATTGAAACTTTTAACTCAATATTTTACTAACTTAACATTCATCAATATAAATAACCACTATAGTAGAATAAGCATGCAAGAAAATATACACAATGACACCAAGATTTATCTCATGGAAACCCAAATGGGAGAAAACCACAGTGTGAGTAGGAACTCACAAAATTTGTCCTCTTCTGGACTACGCCCATTGAGGAGCCATCCCTGTTAGGAGATTACAAAGACATTTGTTAGGTGCCACCCAGTTAAGGGATTTTGTTTAAGGTCGGTTAGTGCCTTTACCTTGTTAAAGGTAGCCTAATTAAAGGACTTAAGAACATCAATTAAGATGTCACCCAGTTAAGGGATTTTACAAAGCGACCTGTTAAAGTCCACCCTAATAAGGAATTTTAGTTGCAATGGTTAGAAAACAATAGAAGGATGATCTGTTGGAGTAGCTACCAATAGCTTGATCAAATCACACTAAAAAACAAACTCTATTTGCACCGGTTGTATCTTCTCTACACACTACCGGTTTCCTACTTATACATTCAGCTTTGCACTCTGTCGGTTCTCTATCCTTCGGCTTTGTACTTATGTTGGTCCTCTGGCCTTCGGATTTGTACTATTCTTTGCTCCCCCTATATTCACACTTTCTCATCACACTGTCCACATGAGCAACAACATTATCAAAATTAATTGAGCGAATCTAATATTCTTTGGATCTATCACCAACTTTTCCCTCCAAAAACATTTTATTCAAAATTATGTTACCATACCATAAATCACTCTCCAGAAATCTCTGCCAAAACAGTCGTTCATGTCGATAAGTATGTTGGTTGACTAGAGAATATTGTCACTTTAACTAGATGTTTAACCGAACGGTATTAGTCTGTCGGTTACAGACTCTATCGATGTACCGATCAAAATCTACTTATCAATTACCTTTCGTATACCGATGTGTTGGTCTACTCTCTGCTTGTTGGTTGACCTCTTTTGTGCCGATCTACTCATTGGTTGTCAGTTGACCTCTTGTGTGTCGGTCTACTCACTGCTTAGCATGTCTACCCACTCCATAGTCGGTTAACCACTGTATACTGGTCAACTTATTATGGATAAACTATGAGGACTTGGGAAATGGCGTTTCCAACAATGACAACCATATCATTCACCGGTCATACAAAATGCACCAGAATGCCAACAGAGAATTTGCAGAGTTTTAGCAAAATTGAGCATATTTCTATAGTGGTGTGTCGTGAATACCAACGTGGAAATGGGTGGTCCAATGGTTTTCCATGAATCTACGGTGCATGATGTCCTTCTATAAGATCAGGTTTGCGATGCTAAATTCCACAACAATAGTTGGTTGGATTATTTTCTTAAGTTAACTGAGTACAATGAGGATGTTGCAAGAGAATTCACTCATAGATTTTCTAACGAGGAATCTCAAGTGAAAGGGTTGAGAGTTATTGCAGCAAAGGAGTAGATTGCAGAGGTAATGAGGTTGTTGGTCGACAGAGAGAAATACCCCAAAACAAAAGATGCATGAAGTGCGAGGGAAGAATTCACGCAACCAGGTGACCCACCTTTGGTAACAAATAAGTAGGGGACCAGACGAGAATCCCTTCCTCCCAAATGGAAAGAAGTAGCATTGTATATCATGAAGTATTTGACTTGTGAAGGGAGATACTCATGCCTGCATTCGCACCATTTTAAGCTCCTAAGTCATCTGCGACATGGAAGAAGAATGAACGTTCCAAATATATTGTATAATCTTCTTTCCATCAGTGCAACAAAGACACAAAAAGATAGGTCTCACTCCATTACTCACCATTATTTGATTAAATTATTGCTAGAAAGGTCTTTGAGAGATGTTTCCTAGATGACCTGGGACAAATTTGTAAGGGTTAGAAGGTTTAGAGTGAACGATGTGGGCCCAATAGAGCAGTCCCCATCTCAAGAGGGGGGAAATTTGGGAAAACCTGGCCCTGTCGTTGAGCCCTAATCCTCTAAAATGTCATCAGTTCAATATCTTCCTACAGTAGGGGAACCCTCACCAAAAGAAACCTTGTTGGAGCTAGTAGAAGCCTTAGCAAGGATCTCGTCACAAACCCCAATGAGAACTAGGGCCGCTGCACGAAAGGAGAAAGGTAAAGAGAAGCAAAGTGACACAGAGAAGAAGAAGGAGAAAGGAAAAAGTGTTGATCTAGTCCCTCCTGTCACAAAGAAAAGAAAAAATGTTGAAGAAGGTTCTCCTACAACCACTAAATAAATGTCTTTTAGAAGAAGTAGTAGGCTTCGAAGAAGCTTAAAAATAAAAAGAAGTTAGAGAAGCCAAGTGTCAGCATTCCTATTGACTCCCTAGAGCAAGAACCAAGCAGTCCTTAGTGGGATGTTATTTCACCTTCCTCACCTGTGGAGCCACAGGAAGGTGTGAGCTTGGATGGGCTTGACAACTTGGCCTCTATCGTAGAACAAATTATTTAAATAGAAGGTGGAACTAAGAAGTTGAAACCTAGAGCACCAGTTCATAGACCACCCTCTCTTCTTACTAGTCATGTTGTTGCTCTTGCTTTCTACAAGGAATGGGAATTAGAGAAAACACCAATGCAAAAAATTATTGATCAATAGAAGAAAGTGATTGAAGAAAAAGACAAGGAAAATGCTCAGCTAAAAAATAAAGTGGATACAGTAGTCACTATGATACCACAACTAATGCAATGCAGGGCACCACCTCAAGTCTACTCCCTGTATTTGAAAGAGAAGCATATTTGTTTCCAATTGATGAGAATTGTTGGGGACTTAAGTCCTTTAGAAACACCTCAGGAGTTTTACCATGTCTATCAAATGTCTCCCGCAACCATCAAACATTTACTTTGTGAGTTCTATCTACGTAATTATCTTGCCCCTAATGATATTGACTGAAATGCCCTGCTCTACATTGGAGATATCCAACTAAGGGCTCTAATTTCATGGATTCAAAATGAAATTACTAGGGTATAGCAATCTAGGGTATACAGGAAGGAGGAACTTGACTTTCACTTGCATTGAGAGTTGAATCCGGGAATCCAAGAAGGCTTTATTATGATTGGCAGAAAATTTTGTATCAATCAAATTATGGGACTAACATTTTGCCCCTGAGGGAAGATGCATTCAAAGATTATGAGTAGATGGCTATGGTTGAGAGTCAGGTGGCAATTAGACATTTAGTGTAGCATTGGAATAGTTTACTTGATGAATTGATAGTCTGAGCCACATTCCTTATCAAATTATCATGCAGCACTAAGACATGCACCCATTCTTTTATGGCCATTGATAGGATGCGGGGACAATGTTCCACCTTATGATGAAACAATAGAGCGCTCTAGGTGGACACGGTTGGAAAAGATGAAGGGATTCTATTGGAGATTGACTACAGGAGGTATTGGACAGGTTACCCTCAGGAATTTCAGAGAGTGCTAGAATTAGGAGCTTCCCTATTGCTGGAGGACCAGCAAGAAGCTAGGTTGGGGGGCAATGATGAGCCAAAATAATGGCTCCATTTTGTCAAATTTTGTCATAAAAATCATGCTTTGGCCATATGTTTGGACAATGTTTAGGTCATAAAACTCCCCTGGTTGATGTATTTTTAGTATTACTGAATCTGATTTATCCTAGACCTAAGGTTGTTATCTGATGATCTTTATATAGTCAAACTATGTAAATTTTCTAAATTAATATTAAAATATGGTTTAATTTATGTAATGTTAGCATCAATGGATACACATGCTTTTGTGCACACTAATGCCATGATGCAGGATCAGCCAAGATGAGAGGATGACTAAGCTTGCGGTTAAAGAGACACATCATCATGTCGTTGGATGCAAACCCAGACAAAGTGGAGCAACGATCGAGGAGCTCATAACCAATTGACCACTTCTTCAACAGAGCAATTAGTGGAGCATTCATGATTGTTCTTGATGAAGCATAAATCTTGGAAAGGAGGTTGCGCTATATTTTCTCAGCAGTAGGACAGTTGTTTGTTGTACATTTATGCACTGACTTCTTCTTTTAATGTAATAAATCCTGCTCACATATTCCTTTGGGACGTGGGTTGATGAGTTGGAAGTTTATTATAAGTTTTTATTGTAAATAATGGTCCCTGTCTCCTCGCGGGGGTAGACAGAGTGACCATAGAGTTAGTAGTATTCGGGTTTCCAGACTTATGTATACTGAAATCAATTTGAAATAAATAAGATGATGGTATTCTAAGCTTATCAATTGTTATCTGAGTTTTGGATATACTCACTCAAGGGGGCCCACTTGGTGAGTAGTTCATGTGTATTTGTTAGTTAATTTCCATTTTGTTATAGTTGTTTTGGTATTCAACTTTTCCTAGAGCCACTGGAAATAGTTCCTATCTATGTTCCTGCAACCAAAGCAGGCAGAGTAGTCCATTTTCGTTGACCAGAACATTCTCATTAATAACAGTTGTTTAAGTTTCTTTCAACTGTGAGTTTTGATAAAGTGTTAAGTCATTATGTTTCTGCATATTTCTTTCAGAAAATTTCCTTTTCTTGCAGTAGGATAGAATGGCTTCAACTTGAGCTTAGTGCACATACAGTGCCAACCCATTTCAAGTTCGCGACCCTAGTCGATAAAGTAAATGAACCTTTGGCACAGGAGAGGTGGTTGCTCTATAAGGATGTCCAATCCCTGAGATGAGGTTTCAGAACCCAATTACTATTCCAATTGCGAGGACCAACATTGTAGACGAAAAGGGAAATCTTCTCCCACCCCCCAAAACCCTCTTGATCTTGTCTTTGGTGTTCCCCCCCATTCTTGAGTTGGGTTTTGGGTTGTTTCTAGTTTGTTGGGGTCATGTGTTCTTGTCTGGCCTTGTTTTTTTTGGGTCTTGTACCCTTGTAGTTATCTTTTTCGCCTATGAGTTGTTGTATTAAGGGTCAACACCCTTTTTTTTGTTGCTTCTTTAATAAAAAAACAACCAACACACACAATAGAAAATACTCCTACTGTATTTCTAAAACTCAAACTTCAAAGCTCCATTGCACTCCCTAAGTTGGAATTCCCTTTAGAAGAAAAAGGTTTTTGTACTCTAACGTTCACAACTCATGAGTTTTCATCAAGAAGCTATAATCACCTATGGATTTTTATCCATGGAAATTTATTGTAGAACAAGATGTTGATAGAATACAAGAATTGACAATGTGAATTGCAAAAAGATCCCCTAAAAGACTCCAGCTCAAAATGTATAGATAACTGTGCCAAAATGGTACCCAATAAGTTACACAACTCATTTAGACGGAAATGTGAATTTGAAAAATGCATTAAAATCTCCACCATCACTAAATACCAGATGGTGTCTCTCATGCACACTTAACATAATTGGTAGGAATATTCAAGAAATAATGTATGATGGCCCTATGAGAAATCCAATGCCATCTTTGATAAAATTTGAATATTATTTAGTATTAATGGCCCAATTATCATAAAATATAAATTAAAAAAATGATAAAAATAAAATAAAATATTTCCTTTCACCTTAACTCACTGAAAATATTGAAAACAAGATAAAATAAAATCATCTGAAAAACTCATTGATTTGTGATATTACATCATTTTCCTATTAAATCTTGGATTCATTTCAAAAGAAGTAACAATAATATGCAATGCACAAAAAGTTTCTTAAATTGAATTTTCTTATATTGCAAAATAAAGAATGCATGGTTGGTATCAAGAGTATGAGAATGATTAACAACTTCCTCTATTGTGATTCAGCCATCAAAAGATGGGAAAAAATAACTACTACATGGAAAGAAGTTTAGAAGATCGTGGGAAAGAAAGGGGCTCTCAATAGGAGAGAAGAGTATATTCTCAAGGATAGGTTGTTGGAGATTGAATATAATATGTAGCAAGACAAATTAAAAAATAATATCCACAATGAATTGATTGAGATTGTCCATCAGTTAAGATACCTATAGAAGTTTAAGAATAGCAGTGAGTGTGATAAGAGGACTGTTATATATTTTTAATATTCTTAAAGCTAAACATAATAGCAAAAAAATTGGCCCCATCTTGATAGGGAAGGATTTAACAGAGGAACTGATTAAGGTTGAAGAAGTATTCCAAAGCTTTTACAAAGAAATAACCTCATTTGAGGAAGGTACTTCTATTCTAGTTGCTAGAATCTTTTGTAACTGAATCATCACTTTGAAGCTTGAAGACTATGATAGAGAGGAGCTTAGTAAAAACATAGGTAAGAATGATCAACTAATTCTTTTAAACATGGGAAGTCCCCTAAACCTGATGCTATCCCGATTGAGTTAATTTAAGAAAAATAGTGGATAGGTTGTTGACAACCTCCACAATGTATACGAAGAATCTTTTGGCGAAGAAATGCTTGTTGTTGATGTAATTAAGGTGGTGTACCTTGGTTATTCTCCACCCAGGTCCTCATTGCACATCACTTAAGCTAGCTTAGGGACCGAATAGGATTTTTTAGGAGCATCTCCACTTTAGGTGGTGTTACCATGTTATCATTTCCACTTTATGTAGTGTCTCCACCTTTATTTTCTTTATCACATTATCACATTCGCCTTTCATGGTTTCTCTTTTCCACCTTAGGTGGGTGATCCACCTTTAGTGGTGTTATAACACTGTCACTTTTCCACTTTAGGTGGGATGAGAGAGTGTCAATTTTTGTCTCATCTCATAAGATTACGACACTTGTCATAATCTTATACACTCCTAGGTTTCCACATTGGCCTATTTAACCAAGGGGCCTCCTATATACCATTCATTCAATTTCATCCAATTCTATCCAATTGATTGATTCTATTGCATCATTGATAGGAATACACTTTATCCTTATCACATTTTTTCTATCTTGTTCTTGTGTTTTCTATTAGGTCTATAGATCTTGGGTGGCTACCTTTATAGCCAAATATTACACTTGTGCCTAGTTTAAACAAAGGGTTAATTAAGTTGTTTCCTAAGGAAGGTAACAAAACCTTGATAAAAAAAAATATTCACAGTTGATTACCTTGTTGAACTCTTCATACAAAAATATCGCCAAGATGCTTGTGTTAAGGTTGACCAATATCTTAGTGAGAATTATTTCATTCAATCTGTAGAGACCCAAATATGTCCACTTAATTAAATGAATACTTAGCATTTATTTGATTATTTAACCATCTATCAACAATTAATTCACCCTGGCCCTCTTCTCCTATTAATTAAATAAATTATTAAATTTATTTGATTTAATTCATTTAAACCATATTCTGACTTTTAATTAAATAAATCATATTTATTTGATTAAATCCTCTTTTCACATTTAATTAAATACATTCTTCACATTAAATAAATCAATCTTTATTTAAATATCTATCTAAATGCACATTGCATCAATAAATTGAAATAAATTAATTCCAATTAAAAATCTTAAAATCCCTCCCACTTGCATTCTCCTACAAAATCCACTTGCATGCCTAAACCCCTTCTAGATTCTTCTAATCACTTCCTATTTGCCTAATTACCCCTTAAACATTTGCACATTCCTTAAGAAAAGGGTCACTTCTCAAAATCTTCCAAAGTCTTCATAAACCATTAAAGGCTTTATTTCTTCTACAAGATAACCTCCAAAGCTTCTCAAACCATTAATGGTTAACCCACTTGTAACCCTTGGTTAGAGACTTTCTCTCTAACTTAACCATCTATTTAACTCATGGGTCTCTTCAAGCATTCATTTCTTTGACCACAGTTATCCTTTAACCCTTGCACAAAATTTTATCCCTTGGATAAAAGGATTATCCATTAACTCAACCTTGACCAAAGCCCCTAGGGTAACCCTCATGTCCCTTCAGGTATTTAATGTCTCTTCTCTCTCCTCTCAAGCCTTCTTATGTTGACACTTGTCAACATAGGATTGGTTTGAAAGTGTCACATGGATTGAGGATCATTCAATCCTAGCCCTTGATAAGATAAATCCATCTCAACCCTTTATTTGCCCATTTTCTCTATAAATAAAGCTCATTCCTTCATTGTTGTGATACACACACACACACACACAGAGAAGTTATCCATGCATTATTATTGTTACTTAGAATTTGAGTGTTTTGTAGGAAGCCCTTTGTATCATGCTTTAGTCTTTCCACTAGTTGGAATTACAATTTTGCCTCTAATACTTCATCTACATCCTCATTCAACACTTGACAATCATCCATCTCCCATCCTCCATTTGACATCCCTTTTGTGCTAAGTGCTCAAACTGAGGGCATACATCAAATAGCAGCGGATCTTGGAGAGGAGGACAAAGAAGAGTCATGGCATAGGGAGCATCATGGGGAAGTTCATTTCGTTTTGTTCATTTCCTAGCTAACTTCTTGTTTAACTAATCTTTGCTAATATGTTTTGAAAGGGTTTGCGTTCATTATATTTGTGGTTGAGCATGTTATTTAGATAAACTCATCTTGGTTTTCCACTAATCCCCATTTTCATTGCATCATTTGATGAACCCAACGTATGAAAGGTTTGTGGAAGTTATTACTTGGATAAATGGTCTATTTGGTCATGTTTATCTCTTATTTGCATTATAATCCATCATTATCGACGCTTGATATTTTTCTATCAAAGATCTCAAGCTGGTTTAATCTTCGGAAGTTTAATTTCGTCCTATAATCTCTAATCTGTTTGCGGGAAAATTAAATTTTCATAAAGTTTTTTTTTTTTTCTTTATGTCTGCTAAAGGAAGTTTATTCCAGAGAGACCGGCTATGCAAAAGCCTATGTATTGATGAATTGCAATTATGAGAACAAGGGATTCCATGCTATGACTCGGAATAGAAGTCAAATAAGACTGCAATTTAATTATCATTCGGTTTTTTTTTTCTTTTCGTTTTGCTACAGAATTGATGACATTTTGTGCAGAGAAAACACCAGCCAACAGAAAATTTCCACGATGATAGAAGACTTCCACTGGAGAATTGCAAAACTCCACAAACGCATTCTGTCAAAAACGCAGGGTGAGAGGAAGTTGAAAAAGGCTGCTGAATTTGACTGTACACCAGTCAAAATGCATTTACTTGAACGTTTCTCAAGCCTTTTCTAGCAAATTTTTAAAGCATTTTTTGAAAGTTTTTTTTTTCTTTTTAAAAGAAAGAACCCTGGCCCACGTGAGGACTAAGGCTAAGAGAGTAGAGCCTTTCTTTTGGCATTAGTTTTCTTTTATGATAGCATTTTATTAGTTGTTTAAATAGGTTTTTTTAATTAGTTTTTAATTAGCATTTTTTTAATTGTTTAAAATAGGTTTTTTTAATTAGTTTTTAATTAGCATTTTATTAGTTGTTTAAAATAAGTTTCTTTTTAATTAGCGTTTTAATTAGTTATTTTTGTTGGTGTAAATAAACATTCATCATGGATATTATTACATTTTACTTAAGTTAATTTAGGATAATGCATCTCTTCGTAGTTTGGATATGAGACATTTAGAAAAGTGTGTACATAGGGATATAGCTTATAGGAGAAATTTCATCTTTTGTGGTCTTATCTTGTTGTTACACTCCACATTTGGTGGGTCATCCACCTCTTGTGAAATATTATATTATTTCTCCTACCTACCCCTAGTATTTCTTACCTACCCTTGTTTCTCATTGAGCCAAATGTCATGATTGTGTGCTCACATATCCATATGGCCTTGCCTATATAAGCAGGCCCATATTCATTGTATTGGTTAATCCAGTTGATCATTTGTATATTGATGAGAATACAGTTTGTTCTTGTCATTCTATTGTCTCTCTTTATGCTTTTCATTGTGCCCTTGATCTTGGAAAAATATCACATGGTATCAAAGCTATTGGGGCTTCATTGATTGGTTTTGGGAGACATCTTGTAAGGCTTCTATTTTTGGATCTGAGGTACTGCATGTTTTGGAGGCATCCTAGAGCTTTTTCGACCTCACCATAGCGTCCGGAGGCCATTTCCATAAAAATCAAATATAAATTCGACCTATTTTGGTGAAAGTCAAATTTTGCGTGTGGAGAAATTTTTTGCCCAATTCGGGTAGTACGGTACGGAATTTTTGGATTTGCGAAAAAAAAAAAATTCGTTTCTCAAAAAAATTTATTTACTGAAAAAGTGGGGGCATTTTTTTTTTTTTAAAAAAGGGAGTTTTCTTTTGAAAAAAAAAAGAAAAAAGATTTTTTGGGGGTCCGTAGATCCCTCCTGTCCCACCATACTGCATCTTTTTGCAGGTCGTACCGTCGTCCGACAGTCGTGTAGACCCGCAACAGCCCTCAGCCACCACGACCCGCCATCTCTCTGTGCAACCCGGAGACCTCCGATGGCAGCCTTGTCGGCCCTCCGAACACCGTCGGCCACCGGGACAGCTGCCGCCGCTCTGCCATCCTCCGACAGCCCACCAGCCACCGCTGGTCAGCCACTTCTGTCGTCAGCCAACCACCTCCGCTGTTGGCTGACTTCTGCCGCCAGTAACTAGACCTCCGCCTGCCACGTCAACGCCACCCGGCTTTTTCTGCCCAGTGAACAGTACCATCTGCCACGTCAGCAATGCACTGTCAGCCGCCCAGTCAGCCTAGTCAAGAGGTGCGATGGCCATTTTGACGATCATAAGGCCATCAAATTTAGCACAGTGTTTTGTTGACGTCAGTATTTTTTGAAAATTTTAGACCCCGCTTTGTTGAGCAGTTTGGATTTTTGGGTCAACTTTGGAGGCTCGTAACTTGCTCAATTTTGCTCCTTTTTGGTGCAATTTTTTTTTTATTTGGGCTAATTTTTCGTTCTCTTCGCAGTGGTGTGGTTTTTTTCTTATTTTGGTGCACAAGTTTTTCAGAATTTTTGGATTCTCTCAGCTGTACCTATCTAATCCTCAATTTTGCAACTTCAAAGGCTTCATTTGAGCTCATACGACCTCCTTTTCAGGTGTCATTTTTTTTTTAAGTGCATATTTTTTCATCTACTTTCATAATATATGATCAATTTTCAGATATTTTGAGTGGATATTTTACTTTCAAATATTGGTCTTTTTTGGCCTACTTGGTACTTGTAATTTGCTTGGATTTTAGTTTAGATCTCTTGCATTATCAGTTTGAGTCTCCTTTGGCATCATTGAGGCAATTGTAAAGTTGAAGTTAGAAATCCAATTTTCCATTTTTTGCAAGTGGCCCATTGTACACCCACTAAGTATAAAGTGTCAAATCATCATTTTGGGGGGATTCTTTGATTGAGTGAATTTGGGGGGTGTCTTGTGTGATTGTGCCTCTATTTCCTTGTACTCTTTCATTTTTGTTGCAATGAGTCCTCATAAATTTTCACCTTTAACTCCACATAATTATGCATCTTGGAAAATTAAAGTATGGAGAAAATTAATGGAAAAAGGTCTCACGCATTACATAGATGGAACAATAGCAGCACCACCTGATCCTAAGGCTGATCCTAATGCTCAGCTAGAATGGCTCACTAATAATTGCATGGCTCTCGGAACTTTGCGTAAGTATGTATCAGATGACCTCGTTTTTCACTTTGAGAAGTGTACTGCAATCAAAGAGGATTGAGATATGTTTCAAAAATTGTATGGTCAAGTTGATGAAATCAGAGGTTACAAGATTGACAATGAGCTCACTAAATTGGATCCTAATAATTTTGATACAATGCAAGATTATGTCACCAAAGCAAATGGGCTAAGAGCAAAGCTTAAGGATTGTGGAATTGACAAAAAGGATGCTCAATTGATATTCAACTTGTTGAACAAGCTTGCACTGGAATATGCAGCATTTGTTTCAAGCTTCCAAACTCATCATTTAACAGTGGGGAGTTCCTACACTATGCCTTCATTTGATGCTTTCACATAAATATTGATATTGAAACAATCTAAGTTGTTGAACATGGGGCTTCTCAAGTCTTCAAAGTCCAAGGATTTGGTGGCTAATCAAGGGAGTCAAGAGAGTCAAGACAAAGATTCCAACAAGAAGAAGAAGCAATCTAAGTCAAAGCCACAATAGGAAAAAGAACAATCATCCTCTCCATCACAAGGCGATTTTTCATCCTCTTCCAAGAAGGGGACTCCACCGAAAAAGGATAACCCAACTTGTTCTTATTGCAAGAAGTATGGCCATGATGAGCATCGATGCCATGCTAAGCAAGTTGATGAGTTGACAAATCTTCTTAAGAAAAATAACGTCAACTTGCCATCCACCTATACAAAGAAGGATTCGTCTTCTTCCTCTTCCTCACAGTCTAAGGGAAAAGGGAAAGCAGCTGTGGCTACAACGGGTTCTTCACAACAATGGATACTTGACTCGGGTGCCTCTTATCACATGGGTTCTACAAATGAGTATTTTTCTTCATTGGAGCCATCAAAGATACCTCACATTTACATAGGTGATGATACACAAGTTGAGTTTGAAGGGAAAGGTTTAGTTGACATGGATGATGGAACACTTGAGAATGTTCTTTATGTTCCTAACTTGTCTACCAACCTTTTCTCTATCTACCAAATCACTCACTATGGGAATGGGAAAAAGGTTGAGTTTACACTTGATTCAGTTGTGGTAAAGGAACTTGATGATGATGCCTTGGTAGCAGTGGGACAAGTCAATGACAACTCAAGGCTTTATTCATTCTCCCACTTTGTGCCAAGTTCTCCTTTTAGGGCCTTGCTTACTCATTCAAATTTAGAAAGTAAGCTATGGCATGAGCGGTTTGGTCACCTCAACTATCGCTATCTTCACCAGCTCATCACTAAAGACATGGTCGTCTACCTCGAATCAATTTTTCAGAGGGTGTATGTTCAGTATGTTCCATGGGCAAGCATCCCGAGGAGAAGTTTGACAAGGGGAAAGCTTGGAGAGCTTTGGAAGTTCTTCAACTAGTTCACAGCAATGTAGCAAGTCCATTTCCATCACCTTCATTTAGTAAGGCCCGCTACATCCTCACCTTCATTGTTGACTACTCCCACTTCACTTGGGTCTACTTTCTTATTCATAAGAGTGAAGTGTTTGACAGATTTCAAGACTTCAAGGCTCGTGTGGAGAAGCAATCCAAGAAAGTGGTCAAGATTCTTCGCACAGATAATGGAAGGGAATATGTGAACAAAAGACTTGAGGATTTTTGTACATTTGAGGGGATTGGTCTTCAGTATTATGTTGCTTACACTCCACAGTAAAACGGAGTTGCAGAGCGCAAGAATAGAACTCTCAAAGAAGTGGTTAGTTGTATGATACATGCACGTTGTCTTGATCCCACCTTTTGGGCAGAGGCTATCAGTTGTGCCACACACATCCAAAATCGATTTCCTCACAAAGCTTTGACAAGTATTACTCCTTTTGAGGCTTGGGCTGGTAGGAAACCGATTGTGAGACATTTCAGAGTCTTTGGGTGTCCAACATGGGCTCGCATTCCTCCGCAGAAATGCAAGGCATTGGAACCTCAAAGTAGGCCTTGTCTTTTTGTTAGATATCCTAAGGGTGTTAAGGCATATCAATTGATGGATCCTGAGACACATGAGGTGTTCATTGAGAGGAGTGTTCATTTTGAGGAAAGTTGTCCTAGCTTAGCCTCTCTACCTCCTCCACCTTCCTCCATTATGCATAGTGATGCTAGTGATTCAGATGATGAGACTCCTTCAACTCTAACTCACAGGGTTACACCTCTGTAGGGTCCACTTGCAGTTGAGGAGCCTTGTTCTCCACCTCCACCTAGACCTCGTTGGGCTTGATAGACACTTGAATCAGCGGATTCTCTTGTTGGGGTTCCTTCAGATACACGGAGGGCTCGTTCACAGCATCAAGGCCTTTCACATGCATTCATTGCTACCGCTTCCGATCCACAAACATTTCGGGAAGCGTCAGGGGTTCCTGAGTGGGACCACGCTATGGAGGAAGAGTATAGTTCCTTGATGAGGAACAACACATGGGAGTTGGTCCCTCTTCCTAAGGGGAGAAAGATGGTTCGATGTAAGTGAATCTATCGGACCAAGTTTGCAGCGGATGGTAGTGTGGATAAGTATAAGGCTTGGCTTGTTGCGAAAGGTTACTCTCAGGTTCCAAGTGTTGACTATATTGAGACCTTTGCGCCTGTAGCCAAGATGAACTCCATTCGCTTGACACTTGCTATTGCCACAGCTCATGGTTGGGTTGTAAATCAAATGGATGTGAAGAGTTCTTTACTTCATGGGGATCTTGATGAGGATATTTATATGGAGCAGCCACAGGGTTTCATCTGAGATTCTTCCTTTGTTTGCAGACTAAGGAAATCTCTCTATCGCCTTAAGCAGGCCCCCAGGGCTTGGTACGCCAAGATGGATTCCTTTCTTCTCTCAGCAGGGTTCACCATTTGTCATTTTGATCCAAATGTCTACATTCTGCGACAGGATGACTCACACTTGATACTTAAGCTCTATGTTGATGATTTGATCATTACAGGGAGCACCGCATCCATCATTAGCAAGGTCAAATATGCTTTGCATGACAAATTTGCTATGACTGACTTGGGTCTTTTGCACTGCTTTCTCGGGATAGAGATTTCACAGTCACCTTCCAGGATTACACTATCACAGCCCAAGTATGCTCTTGATCTACTTGCACGCTTTCATATGGATGATTGTAAGCTTGCCCCGACTCCCTTTCTTTCAGGAGTCAAGCTTGAGGCTCATTGCTCTTCTCCACCAGTTGATGCCACATTATATCATTAGCTTGTGGGTAGTCTCGTCTACATGACTCACACACGCCTTGATATTTCATTTGCAGTTGGCATGGTTTCTCGCTTCATGCAGGAACCACATGAGTTTCATGTGAAAGCCACCAAACGGATCCTTCATTACATCCAAGGTACACATCACTATGGCATTCCAGTATGCAGCAGGAACAAGACTTTGCTTGGTTGGTTACACAGACTCTGATTGGGCTGGTGATCTTGATGATCATAACTCTACTTCAGCTTACAACTTTCACCTTGGTTCGGGCCCCATTTGTTGGCAAAGAAAGAAGTAGCATGATATTGCTCTCTCTTTGACTAAGGCTAAGTATCGAGGAGTTGTTAACGCAATGACTGAGACCATTTGGCTTCAGCAGATTCTCACAGAGTTTGGGTTTACCACTCCACGACCGACAGTTCTACATTGCGACAATCAGAGTGCTATTGCATTCTCGAAGAACCCGGTCCAACATCAGCGGACCAAACACGTCGAAATCCACATGCACTACATCTGAGAGCTGATTCAGGAGCAGGTCATTGATTTGTAGTATTGTCCTACAACAGAGTAGGTTGTCGATATCTTTACCAAACCTTTCACCGAGAGTAAGTTCCAGCAGTTGCGAGCTATCTTGGGGGTGCGCGATGTCTCATTAGGAGGGGTTAACTGAATTCTTCTTCCTCTCTTATGGGGGGACTTTTTCCTCTTTGAGGTTTTGTCCTTCTTCTTTGAGAGTCTTTTGTACATTCATCTCTCTTTTGGGGGAAGTTTTTTCCCATTGGGTTTTCTCCCTTTCTCCATTTGTGAGAGATTGCAAATAAAAAATTATTGAAATTCCTTTAATGATTTTAGAGTACTCATGTATTAAGGGGTGGTAATATTATAGATGATACACTATCCAAGATGGTTGTGTTAGTTAATGATGGGCATTTGGATGAGATTTGGGAGGATTTTCTGAGTGTAGTTCTTTGAGGTGGACCGTACGTCACCAAAGGCATACCCATTATTGAATGTAATGGGAAATTAATGAGACCTGCTAGTGACTTTTTAAAGGGAATGAGGAGGTGGCTTCTTTTTGTATTGTGTGATGTAGGTGTGATAGGTGAGCAAGTAGAGTGATGAGGGCTTGGACGAGATGGAGGCAAATTTTACCCTCAACACGCTCAAACAAAAATTATATTTTTAGTGAACGATAACAAAGAAGAGGATGTGGAGTCTTTTTAAATTTGATGATCCCATCTTCATGCAAATTATAGATATACTACTTGATGAAGAAATTATTAATGTAGAGCATCGATATCAAAACAACATCGATATTGTTTCAATGGTGATGGCATAGGATTTGGAGCTTGGAAAGAAGGATGAGGTTGAGTGGGTAATGCAAAAATGTGTTAAAGAAGAATGATTGTATGGTATGAGGTCTTTGTTGGCAATGTCGCAACTTGGGGACAAGTTTATGGTACATGGTGGTAATTGGATAGAGGTTGGGGAACTCTTTGCCCTTGTAACCTTTCATTCATTGGAGTGCTTCTTCAGATAGAGATGAACGAAAAAATGGAGGTGCACATTGGTTGGGAAGCTCTAAAGAGCTTTATGTAGGAGAAGGAAAAAAGAACTCTTTGTGAATGTTAAGGTGATGCAGAAGGATAAGAAGTAGATGGAGTTTGATCTAAATGACCATTGGGTGAATGGCCCCCTAAAACTGATTAAAAAAAGGAAATCATGGCTTCCTTTCAATTTTATTTTGTTTTTGGTATATATGTGTAGAGAGTGTGAAGGATGGTGGTTTTGTTAGAATTATGGTGCAGTATGGTGATTAGGGTTTAGAATGTCAATTTGTTTGCTAGTTTTTTGTTTAGTGATTTAAATGTAAAATTGTAGCTTAGGTGGGTGAATAGTCAATAGTATGGAGTATTATGGAAAAGGTTTGAAAGTATGGGTGACTTGGCTTTTTTGTATATCAGATGTATGGTAGAGTAAAATGATACTGGTTAAATGGTGGTTAAGGTTTGAATTTGCAGTAATCTATAGATGATGATGTAATATTTTCTATATTTTAATAAAATACTATATTTACTACCAATCAAGAAAACATATCTCCTACATTAGCTCTTGTGGATAAGACATGAATTTGGCGAGTCGAAATTTGAGAAACTTACTAGAATAAGCTAAAATACACTAGTCTTCTCGCAAAGATCCCTCATTAAATAACATATTAAAAAACTATTCTAAAAACTAATTGAAAAAAAAAAAAAAAACATTTAAAATTGTGAGATTTTGCCAAGATCAAGGGCACACTGAAAAGCATAAAGAGAGACAATAGAATGACAAGAATGAACTGTATTCTCATCAATATACAAATGATCAACTGGATTAACCAATACAATGAATATGAGCCTGCTTATATAGGCAAGGCCATATGGATATGTGAGTACACAATCATGACATGTGGCTCAATGGGAAACAAGGGTAGGTAAGAAATACTAGGGGTAGGTAGGGGAAATAATATAATATTCCACAAGAGGTGGATGACCCACCAAATGTGGAGTGTAACAACAAGATAAGACCACAAATGGTGGAATTTCTCCTACAAGCTATGTCCCTATGTGCACACTTCCCTAAGTGTCTCATATCCAAACTATGAAGAGATGCATTATCCTAAGTTAACTTAAGTAAAGTGTAATAATATCCATGATGAATATTTATTTACACCAACACCCCCCTTAAGTGCAATCTTAGGGGAATGAAGACTCAAGCCAACAATGCAAGATGGGTCACGACTACTAGGCCATTATAGGTACCCATGTACAATATGAAAATGCAAACAAAACTATGCATTCCAATCTCTCACAAACGGAGAAAGGGAGAAAACCCAGTGGGAAAAAGATAGGGCTTCATTTTAATCTCCAAGATAGGGCTTCACCATTTATCAATGAATTAATGATTGTCATTGAATCTCCTTCGAAGTGTAATCTAGTTATATCTAATTTTTTGGCCATTATAATTGTTGAAAGACATGCATGTGCCTCCACTTCATTATCTGTTCCATTCGGCAATTTATTTGCCCCTAATGCCATTAAATTCTTGTCCAATCTCTTGCCATAAAATCGACCCCAAAGGGGCCCGAGTTCCCTTTCTATGCTTCATCGAAGTTGATTTTGATCCATCCATTCTTAGGCGTGTTCCACTCCACTTTTGAATAGCCCACCAGAGTCCTATTAGCTCGGACAGGCCCATTAACAAGCAACATAGGAGATATGTTAGTCAGTTACAAATTATGGCAAGTGCTTTTACTTAAAACTTCTCCAAACTAGCCTCACTAAGAAACTTCTGCCCCTCTCCAACAACATCCTATTATTTTTATTTACAACTCCATTATACTAAGGGATATATGGAGTTACCTCGTGATTCTTTATTTCGTACTCCTTAGAGAATATTTCAAAATCTATGTTGCCCATTCTCTAGCCCCATAAAATAGTCTTCTTTGTAAGTAACTTGGTCTTTAACAAAAGAATATCGTTAAGTGCCTAGAAAGCATGACCCTTAAAAGTAGATGCAACACTCTTCTTTGATGCTAGTTCCAATGATGAAAGTGGAAATTATACATATCTCTTTACCATAAGAATAGAACTATTGCATCTAGTTGAAACAAAGAACTCATATGCACCTTTAGTAAGCATCGTAGCTCCTTGTATCATCTTCCTCCTTCACTAAATAAAATTACCTATGCACCCATATTATTAAGCTTGTTAACTGAAAATAATTTTTTTTACACCATGGATCTCCTTCATATGTCCATTAAGGAACTAAATAAAGACATTCACATGACCAACAATTTTTAGGTGATTCATTTCCAATGTACACCTTCTTACCATCATATTCATAGTTTTGAAACCAACCCTAATATGAGGTCATCTGGAAGGAAGCTCTAGTCTATCAACCATACACCTTTTGATGCACATGTTGTCAAAGCTATGATAAGGGCCAACTATGATCTTGAGACGTTTTGGACTCATATTAGTCATTTTTTCTTTTCTCCTACTAACTCCCAAATAGAAAGAATCTTCCATGTCTAAATCCAAATTATGTGGGAAAATCTTGGTAAATTTGGATGTATACTTGTATTTCTTCTTGACCTTCTTGCCTTTCTCTTTCAATCTTCCAAAAATTGTAGAACCTCCTTGATTGATTTGGAATCTTCTCTTTATATTTTTTAGAAGTAATGATGTGATTACTTCATTAATCTTGACTTTAGAAGCACTGTCCTTGAATGCCATCACCAAGTGATCTCACAAGTTTGGCAAAGAACATAACAATGTCGTGCAACAATCCTTTTCCATCTTCAGTCCAATAGAGTGCAACTAGATCACAATCATATTAAACGTGTTTAAAAGATCCACTATAGAATGACCACCCTAAATTCTAAGGGTATACAAGTTACTATTGTGGTTTTTTTAGATACATTTAACAACACAAAGATTGGTAGTAAAGTCTAATAAAACCCTTTACCTTTGATTCCAACTTGTCCAGTCTTCTTATGATGCTGCAACGATTTGGCTCTAAATACTATAGCCCACAAATCTCTATTCGCAAGCATATCTTTCTTCCAAAGCTCAAAGTTAATGCTCAAGAACTTTTCCATCTCCATCTTCAATTAGTTGACATTTTTCTTGCTCTAAAATCCCCTGGCTTTAAAATCTAATGCGATCATGCAATGATATCAAAGAAAAGGAAGAACAGTGCAAAAAATTGATTATTACACTAAACAAAAGGTACTTGCAAACAAAGTTAATCTTTACAATTACATAAAATAATACACAACAAAATATATCATAAGACAAGGTTTATATGGGGGAAATCTATTGAAAAGAAAACCCCCTCTAAAAGCAAGTTCAATTGTATTATTCAACAATCAGAATTAGAATATAATATCGCCAAAGGACACTTGCTTTAATGGCAAAGTCCATGTTGTAGGCAACTAAATGGTGTTGAGTTTGAAACTTCTAGAATACAAAAAAAAATATAATATAATATCTAAGCAATGGAAATATTAATCACCAAAATGTAAATATGGAGTTATTTAGGCATTAATAACTATACTTGTAAATCAACCATACAACCCATACCAATATTTGTCTCTAAAATAAATCAATAACAATCTAGAAAACATTGAATGATTTTACAAAATTATGAGCTCAAAAGTGGCACAAATTATAGCACCCCCATTCTTGAAACTCGTAATCTTCAAAAAATGTTTTGATATCCTTTCTCATATTGCCATAGTTTGTCATAATTGACCACATAACTTGAGTGTCATTTTCTTCCATTTAAAAATGCTCTATAATGCATACAATATCTCTCATAATTATAATAAAAATTCCATTATTCTCTATTACAATCATTCTCTTACATGTCATAAGAATATGCCATAAATAATTACCCACTTCCAATATTATAAAGATGTGTAAATGCTCTTACAACTTCAAAATATTTCAAGATGGCTAACAAATGACAAAAAGTATCATCTCAAAATAAAATTTCCCATTCTTCGTATGAATACAAAAATAATAAACTTGAACATTGAAAATGTAAGGTTCAAACTTTTCCCATCATTTTGAAAAGAATCCCTTTGTTTCTTCTTAAGACTCTCACGCCCTTCCATCTCAAGTTCTATTTAAGATCAAAACAAAATAAAAGCTTTGTTACTAAGCATCCCTATATACTCTTCCATTGTCCATTCCCCTCCTTATATAATGTGCATACTTTTCTAACCACTAACAAGTTCTTCATCACCACTAACATGCATCACTTCTAAACACTTCCACTTCTAAAATCACACTTTCACCTATCCAATCTACTTGAATCTAAAACTGAAAACAGTTCCACTTCTAAAATCACATGTCGTCACCTATCCATTCTATCGTCACCTATCCATTCTACTTGACTAAAACATGTTTAAAAACAAAACTCCTAAAACCTAGACACCAAAATATCCTTCCCACAAACTCATGAAGGTCTTCTTCATGTCTATAACCATTTATATTTAAATAGACAAAAGATTTTAAATCACACCAATAAGGGACACTAGCTTCTAAGAAAGGTCAATAGCATACATATGCCTAGAACATTAAAAAATGACACTACCAAACTTTGTCACACTTTACCATATCGTTATCAAAACTTGTTGACATTCATTGCATCTACTTTCTCCCTTTTAAAGTTTTTGCCCACTCATATGATATACTTCAATAATTCAAATATAATATTATTGTTCTTAATATTAAAAAAGAATATCCAATTGTAAATTAACCTCGACACAATTAATGCAACTTTCAATGAGCTCTAAGTAGTCTTTATTAAATGACCAATTAAAGGTGCACCCAGAATAACATAATATCATTAACAAGTCTTCCATCAATCACATGAGCCACACTACTTTCAATGTTTGTCCATTCTCGAGCTTCAATCAATCACATGGCCAATAATGCATACCACCAAATCCTTGGCCCACAATAACATGACTAATAGTACTTGTCGCAATTCAAGGTTTACTAGAAAGTGAATTTGGTAGAGCCACATACCCATCACTACACTAGTGCTTGACAAAGGCATAGTAATTTAGCACCGTGGACTTAAACCTATATAACTAGGCCAATAATACTTTTCTTCCCCAATGGACCAAGTAAAAATTTCAAATGATGACTTAATATTAAACATATCTGATCTTAACAATTTTGGCATCACAAATTTAAAATAATACTTCATGTAACCCTAGTCCAATAATACTTGGACAACTAACTTTAGAGTCCACATAATAGCCAATATTTGTTATCATCATAGACTTCCCCACAATACAAGACCAATATTACTCACAACCATACATTTACCCCCAATAACTCCATGTAAGCATTTAATCAAAAGTTCAACAATTTAGTCAATATTACTTATTACCATGTTATAACCATGCATTTAGCCCACAATAACATGCATGACCAAAAAATACTATTACACTATCGATGCTATGTGAAAGATCCATTTTGAAACCAGAATAGCTTCGACCCTAACATACATGGCCAAGAGTACTACTATTAAAAATATTTAACTCACGTTAACATGACCAACTTGACTTTAACATGGCCAATATGACTTCCAACCATACTATTAGCTAGGCTTTAACATGGCCAATTACAACCGTAGATTTAACATAGCCAAATACCATGGTCTATAACCATTTCTCTTTAAAGCATTTAATCCACGTCTTTAAACAAGCTTGGCACAAAAAGACTTCTAAGAGGTTCTTGGTTTAATTAAAGAAAGACATGGTCCGTGGAGAAGAGATTCCTTCAAACAAATTAGTGGGTTGATAAAACTTATATTTTGAAGTTTGTGAACATGAATTTAATAATATTTTTATATTTTGAAGTTTGCAGCCATGCATTTAATAATATAGTTTAATTAAAAAAATAATATAGTTTGAACTTAGAGAATTTAGCTTTTCAGTTGTGTTTAACTTGAAAAAAATATAGCTTCACAGTTAAAGCAGCTATTCTTCAGCTTACAGTTTTGTTTGACATTAAAGAATTTAACTTACCAGTTTAACTTAAAAGAGCTTTAACTTGCAATTTAAGGAAGCTAGTAGACTATGCTGTCAAATAAAATAATAATAATAAATAATCATTTTCCTTCTATTTTCTTCTGGCAGAAATATAAAATATAAGCAACTTAGCATATAACAATAATTATTTTTATTTAATTTCTCCTCTATTTCTTTATTTTTTCTTTATTTCTTTATTTTCTACCAGAAATCCAAAATAAATATTAATTACTTAAACAAACGGCACCAGAAAAACTCTCAATTTTAATGGAAATTAAACTTAAAATTAATCCTGTAGCATAAAAATTTGTTTCATGAGAGGTGCTTATAAAAAATTGATCCGGAAGTCTCCATAGAATCTTTTACCCTTAATGGGTTTAAGAAAATGAGTATTAGGGCTAGCTCAACAAGGCTTACAGAAAATTATTTAAAATAATTGTTTAAGAAATTAAAGAATGGCTTCCAAAAGTGTCCCAGATTACCATACAGTTAATTAGTTGAAACATAATTCAGAAACACATCAATATCAAGCGTTATCGGCAAATTACTTGGTAAAACTTCTAACAACCCATTTTTGAATTCCATTGCCACCATATTTTTTTCATAGCGTTGTAGATCATACTGCATCTCCAGATAAAACAAGAGATCATTACTTTCATTACAGAAAAACTACAACACAATCCAAAATACTAAGAAACTTAATAGAGCAGAAACAATCTTTACACAATAGAAACATTGTTGCTCACTAAAATGAACCATAAAAAAGACTCCTTCATAAAGATATGCATAAGAAAAACCCAACAATTACAGCAAACCTAGCTTTCAAAATCAATCAATATTTCCAAATATAACATCAAAATTCCACAAATACAAATCAAGTTAAATTCTAATTTGCTAATTAAGAGATTTCCAAACAGAACAAGGAATTGAGTTTATAAAAAAAATTGCCTAAATAAAACAAAACATACAATATCATTGAACCCAATGTAATGGCAAACAATTTTTAACAGAATAAAGTATAAATTACTCAACACATAAGTCTTCAAACAAGAGCACAAACATTAAATATACTGCACGACTCTAATTTGCAGCAATCTCACAAAAGTGAAAAATACCCTATATAATCTCTCATCCCTCAAAAATACTACTACTAGCCTAACAACAAATAAAATTACTTGCACTATGATGCCACCGTCTGTCAAGAACCCAAGTTTGCATGCGCCTAGCTACAGAACACCTCACTAACAGATCCTGTGCAGATAGCCGAGACAAGCACAACCGCAAATGATGACCATGCCTTGCCTCTTCCATTGCACAGTCCACCAGTCTTCATTTCTTCTTGGCAGCAGCCTTGGTGACCTTGGCACCAGTGGGGTCCTTCTTCTCAACACCCTTAATAACACCGACAGCAACAGTCTGTCTCATATCTCTCACAGCAAAACGTCCCAGAGGAGGATATTCAGCAAAGGTTTCCACAACCATGGGCTTGGTGGGAATCATCTTCACAAATCCTGCATCTCCATTCTTCAGGAACTTGGGCTCCTTCTCCAGCTCCTTTCCAGATCGCCTGTCCACCTTGGTCAAAATTTCAGCGAACTTGACTGCAATGTGGGAAGTGTGGCAGTCCAGCACAGGGGCATACCCGTTGCCAATCTGGCCAGGATGGTTCATGATGATAACCTGTGAGGTGAAGTTTGCAGCTTCCTTGGCAGGATCATTCTTAGAGTCAGATGCCACAAACCCACGCTTAAGATCCTTGACAGCTACATTCTTGACATTGAACCCCACATTGTCACCAGGCAGTGCCTCCTGCAGGGCTTCATGGTGCATTTCCACAGACTTAACTTCAGTTGTCAGTCCAGTCGGTCCAAAGGTGACCACTGTACCAGGCTTAATAACACCAGTTTCAACCCTTCCCACTGGCACAGTTCCAATACCACCAATCTTGTACACATCCTGAAGGGGCAATCGCAGGGGCTTGTCTGAGGGCCTCTTGGGTTCGTTCACCTGGTCCAGTGCTTCCAACAAGGTGGGTCCTTTGTACCAGTCGAGGTTGGAAGAACGCTCAATCATGTTGTCACCCTCAAAACCAGAAATGGGTACGAAGGGGATTTTGTCAGGGTTGTAACCAACCTTCTTCAGGTATGAAGAAACTTCCTTGATAATTTCATCATATCGGGCCTTCGAGTACTTGGGTGTGGTGGCATCCATCTAAATACAAAAAAATAACGTCAGGAAAATAACTAATTTAAAAATATCAACGCCACATAATAAAATCGAAACCTACATTAACTGTTTGTAAAAGCCTAGAGATTTTAGAATTACCTTGTTACAACAGCAAATCATCTGTTTCACACCAAGTGTGAAGGCCAGAAGAGCATGCTCTCTGGTTTGCCCATCCTTGGAGATACCAGCTTCAAAACCTCCAGTGGTGGAGTCAATGATCAGAACAGCGCAATCGGCCTATATAAATCCCCGCAAGAATCAGCCCAAAATATTTTGGAACAAAAACAGTAGGCCATACAATTCAACGATCAATTATCAATACATACATGACAAAATAATCATTAAAGCCTTGATTTCCTGACTTGCAATTAAAATTACCAAACAAGGGAGAACAGTTCAAAACATCCACAGCAGTGATGAGCATAAATACTGCTCGACCATAAAATTGAAAATATTACAAGAGAGTGCTTATAAATAATAATAATAATAATTATCTTAATTGTATAAAGATTTGGACGTATCATGCAAGCATCTCTCATTATGGATTTAAGAAAAAACGAATAATCCATTGATCAGAACACTCTAATCAAGACATCAAAAAGACCCATTACATTGATGGGTATGGCCGGTAGTTGTCTTAAGAAACTCTAGATCCTATAGGATTTCACTAGACAGCACGCCATGAAAATCAAAAGGGCATCCAAATCTGGAACCCGATCACAAAAAAAATACATAAAAAGCAAACTGCTAAAGACACGAATTTAAAGAACTATTTAAGTAACATACAAATAAATCAAAACAAACAAGTAAACCTAGAACCCAACCATACCATATATGCAATCAAAACATAACAGCTAATACTAAATACATAAATTGCATTCTGTGGATCCCCTCCGTAGCTATGTATTCAGGTCAAACGGGCATTTCAATACGCAAAACACTAACCTAACTAAAAACAGTACTAATGGAAAATTTGGGCTAAAAGACCTTTAAATCGTGATATCAGGAATTTAAACATCTAACTACCAACTATAACATGCACCATCACACCACAATGCGAAAAAAATATTTAATTGGGTATCCTATAGACTGATCAATTTAAACATCGATATGGGCCTGCTATATGACAAAATTTGGATTAAAAGACCTTCAAATCATGAATTCAGGATTCAAAAAACAAAACCAACGAACACATGCACCATCACACCACAAGGTGAAAAAAATATTTATTGGGTATTATATCGAGTATGATCCATATGAACATCGATTGGGGCCTGGTAAATGACCAAATTTCTAAGACTTACCTGTGAGGTACCAGTAATCATGTTCTTAATGAAATCTCTGTGCCCTGGTGCATCGATGACAGTGCAGTAGTATCTTGTAGTCTCGAACTTCCAGAGAGCAATATCGATGGTAATACCACGTTCCCTCTCCGCCTTAAGCTTGTCAAGAACCCAGGCATACTTGAATGACCTTTTGTTCATCTCAGCAGCTTCCTTCTCAAAACGCTCAATCACACGCTTGTCAATACCTCCAAGCTTGTAGATAAGGTGACCGGTGGTTGTCGATTTCCCAGAGTCGACATGTCCAATGACAACAATGTTGATATGGGTCTTCTCTTTCCCCATGGCTACTTCAACAAATCAAACTGCCAAATCAAAGAAAGCATAAACACAGTTAACATCTGTTGTAATCTACAATGCAGATTGATATAAATCTCACACCAAGTCATTCAAACCCCTTGTGAAACAAACAAATCCAAGCTTATGCATAAGACCTCTGTAACATAAAAACAGCATTGCAACCATAAAAAACACAAAGGGCGGGCAAAGGCAGACCTAACAGAAGCACAACCTAGAAGCCCTGTAAATCTTTCAACCCAATACCACTACAAACCCTTACCCCTTCTACCTGCAAAAGTTTCCTCTGCCTCTAAACCCCACGAGACTTTACACAAGCATTAAACCCCACAAAACATCAAATCTGAAGCCCCAAACAATCCCAGAAACCCTCAAATCCATTAACAGAAAACCAATCCTGCAAACTCTGAGAAACCAAAAGCATAAAGCAGATGAAATTACCTGCAATGCGAAAATCTCTAACGCTCCCGGCACGGCACAAACAACCCAACACACAACACCACAACTAAAAGCGCACACCCCCTCTTCTATCATAAGCAGTGGCCAATGGCGGTGGAACCCTCGACCCTAGCCATCGTGCGGCCGACGTTACCCTAAACCGATCTAACGGTGCCAATAAATTATATCTTCCTGACCGTTCGATCCTCCGATCGAACGGCTGAGGCACCTTGCTTTACGCTTTTCTAAAGCAGAATTCACCTTAGGGTTTTGACCGACACGTGCCGGGAATGAAACTTAGTGGACCAGTCGCTCTTTTTGTTAGGGCTTTCGTGGAATGCAACTCGTACATGGTTTTCGACGTCGGAGGTTTTTTTTAAAATCAGCATTAATTATAATCTAGTAGTTAAGTACTTTATTAGGCTTTAATTACGGTAATATAGTTAATTTTGGTTCTATCCTTTGACTTGAGGACACTAATATCGCTTGCGGATCACGTTTGGATGGAGAATATCAAACCATTGGCTTTTTGCTACCCGAAAAATAGTGATTTTTTTTCAACAAATAGATGAGAAAGAATACACCTAACTAGTGCATGTGGGGGCCACACTCTAACATGCCTAAAGTTCTACATTTCCAAAGATACGAGGAAATTTTTAGGACAAATCAATTTTAATAAATAAATAAATATTGGAATCACAATGGCATCACTCACTCATTTGTGCATGACATGACTCTTTATGGGCAAGTTAATGATAGGTATTGGACAAGGGGAGTTCCAAAGTTAGAAAGAAAGTTGTGGCTTTTGGATGCTACCTCACATAAGCATGTCTTTTTTCTAGTGGTTTTTGCTCATTTCAAGTAGATTTTTTGTTATGTAATAGCATATCTAATATAAAACTTTTAGTTTTGATTGAGAGATGCATTCATATTTGTCCAAGGCACTATCTCAACCTCATCTTTTATGATGTTGGAGTGTTACATTTTATCGACTTGATCTCTAGTGGGCTCATTCAGAGCCATTCAACTTCACCCACAAACAAAGGGCCCACAGTTAGGTCAATATGTATATGGACTTAATTTTCAAACATTTTCTTTTTTTTAGTTGGAGGGCTTGATATCAAACTCATATAATCGATTAGCTAATTATGAGAGAGTGGGCTTTAGGTTGAAACCTCCTTGGTTAAAAGTTAAGGAATAAAGGGTATCGACCCAAACTGTTTTTTTTCTCTTTGATCAAGGCCTAAGGATTAAGGAGTATCCATTTTATCAAATTTACCCAAGGCATGGCCTTGGCTTCATCCCTTTTGGTGTTGGGGTTTTGCACTCAACAACGCTTGAACCTTGCTGAGCTCATTTAGAACCATTCAACTTCACTAATAGACCAAGAGCCAGACAAACATTTTAATTTAAAATTTAACTTGGGTCTATATTTCCTTTTCAATTAGTTGTTATGAGCAACTAATGTGTGAATTATTTCAAATTACATACTAAACTGTATAAAAAGGTGTAGACATCTTGAAATGACTTTGTATTTGCATCATGTCATCCTAGCATTTTTCTTCTAGCCTTTATTACTTAAATGATATTTAATTATTTAATTAAGTTAATATTTTCTCTATTAATTAAATAATTTTATTGTTTAATTAATTCATTATCCTTTTCTTTCTATTATTAGTGAAATATTTTTTTAATTATTTAATTAATTTATCATTTTTCTTCTAATATTAATCAAATAATTTTGAAATTATTTAATTAGATGACACTTCCTCTCGAAATTATATTTATTTAATTTTTCCACCTATTTTATCTTGTGCATCTGCTTCATCTTTTGGTCCTCTATAATTAAATAATTTTCAAAATTATTTAGTTAACTAACGCTTCCTCTCAAAATAAAATAAATTAAAATATTTATTTAATTTATCCATCTCAAATAAATAAAATTTATATTTTATTTATTTTATTAAACTATGCACTTACTTCATCTTTTGGTCCTCTATAATTAAATATTTTTTAAAATTATTTAATTAGTTAATTTTGTTAATTTATCTATGAAGTTGCTTCATCTTTTTGTCCACTATAATAAATTATATAAAATTATTTAATTAGCTAACACTTCCCTCACAAATTTAAATAAATTCAAATATTTAATTAATTTTTCCACCTCAAATAAATAAATTTTATTTTATTTATTCCCTCTATGCATTTTACACCTCATCAATCCATGTGCATTATGAGTCTCACCTTCTCTTAATTTTTCTCAACCATTGATCTTTCTAATTATTCCAAGTACCATTGAACTCTTTACACACTTGGGGGCCTAGCTTGATTGGTGAGAGCTTCCAATGGTGAAGCACAAGGTCGCGAGGTCTAGTCTCCCCCCAACCCACATGGTACCAGAGGACACTACAGTTTACATGCTTGAAACGGCTTTTAGTACAACTTATTGTTTTTATGTTTTTATTAAATTTGTTGACCAAAGTAAAATATATATTAAGACTTTATTATTATTTTTTATATCATCATGTCATTATATTATTATTTTTTTGTTTTATATTCGTTCTTATCCCTATCCTTGATAATTAAAAAATAAAAATAAAAAGATTTTATGAAGGGGCACTTTCAATCTTCTACAATTAATAATATTTGATTGAGATAATTACAAAGTTAATTGATTACCTGATGGAAATAGACATAATCGATTGATGAATGATTGAATGTTTTTAATAACGTCCATGAGGCCAAATAGCCTATGGGACCCACGTGTAGCTAGGAAAGTAAAGCATGCAAATTCCAAAACATTATGCTTATTGGACCTCATTTTCATTATGCGTCTTGGATCTTCTACTATGTATCTTGATCAGATAATCTACAACTCTTGTTATCCTTTCTTCTTTTTAGAAGAGGTTACTCAAGGTGTTTACCTTTAGCATCTCAATATAGTTGATCCTAATATCCCTGTAAGTTGCACATTCCATGATGTAATGTCATTTTGTCTCTACCACTCCTTGCATGCGATATCTACATCTTATATCTACCTACTCCTCTTTAGGTATCATCCATCTTTTGTTTCACATCTAAGTTGATGTGAGTTGGTTCGTATCCAAGCAATTAACATTTTTGCTTTCCATTTTATTTCTCACTTATGTAGTTCCTTTGTGTATGATCATGCGTGGGATTGAAATGTTTGATGTTATATTCCTTTTTTCTCCCAAGTTGTCATGTCCACATGCTTTCTTTGAATTTCTCTTGTACATGCTTTTTTTATTTCTCTATTGTTATTTGGGTAGTCTCTTAAGCTAATATCCCACTTATTCATCCATTTAATGTTTTAATTCATCCATGTGCTCTACCTTCCATCTTGTATCTCTTTTGTTGTTATTTGAGAGACCTTCATTCATTCATTTCTTCCTAGCTAACATTATTGTCAAGAGCACATCTAGCACTTTTGAGTTCCTACACTATAGTAAAGTTATCAAGCATCCATTATCACTATCAAGAGCTAGCATCCATTATCAAGTATCAAGATTTCATAGTAACATAAAGATATTAAAATTATGTAACAAAATCTAAGAGCAAATTTGCATCAAGCATTTCATGTAAGAAAGTCTAGAGTAATAATGGAGTCTTCTAAGGTCTTTGTAATGGTGTTGTCTTTTACCAGTTGTTTTTATGCATAGATCTTGGACTTCAGTTGTGTTTCTGTGGATTGTGAGTTTGGATCTTGTATTGCATTGTTTCCATTATTTTGATTCACATTTTCACATCATTCAAAAAAAGCGTACCCTCTTATATTTCAATTTATTGAGATATGTTAGGTTATCATTTAAGAACATTTGCACGAGTTCATCATAGCATAATAGAGAATCTTAATTATATTGTTAGCTTGCATCATTATCCTAGGCGTACTAGTATTTTGCATGCTTGTCTATCTTTGGTCTTTATTTATCATTATTAAATCAACTCATCTATCTATTTGGTCAAAGAAAAAATAATTCTTGGTATGAAAGCTCCTCAATGATATTCTACTGTAATAATCACAATTTTATAACCTTCACTTTCACAAAAATATTACCCATAATATGAAACTCAATGTGAAATCATGTTTTATAAAAAAAAAAAGCGTTGTATGGGATGTTGGCAAGAGAATGGTGAGTTACCCAGATGCAAACCAAGGAAATGAATGGTATGAGCATACAATAGTCAAGCCTTAGTGAAATGATGAAAGCACAAATAAAGACAAAAAATGTATTCAACGGGGTTGGAGGGAATTCACACATGATAATAGTAAAACTGATTAACATTTGAAAACCCTAGATTGAATAAAGGTTGAAGCACTATTCATAACATTACAACCAAGGATATCTCCATTTCATTCTCAATAGATAAATAGAAAAGGATTCAAAGCTTCACAAAAGTGGCTAAAGATCCTCCCAATGGGCAAACTAATTACAAAAAAAATGACAAACTAAAAGGCTAACCTTTTCCTCAATAGACGTTTCTCTCCAATTACGTCCCCTGTAAAATAAAATTATTATTTCATCACCCCCAAATGAAATTATGTAAACATTGGATGCACTTGAAGTTAATTCATTAATTAGCAAAATCAAGAGTACTTCTAGTCAACTAGAGAAACATTGAAAATAGGGTGTCTCCTCCTAGGATTCATTAGTACATCTTAAGTTACTACTCGAGGGCTTCTTCCTTTTTGAATGTTCAAGGATGTTAAATATATAGAGATAACCTTGGTTAATGTGCCTTGGTTATGGATTTTACCAACCTCTTCACCAAAAGGTGGTCTCTAGATTTTGATCCCATCATTTTTTGTATCTTTAAGCTCTTGACTTTGATCCTTTTATACAACTTACTAGAAGAATAATGGAATCACTCTATACATGCATCCTCAAATATCCCACAACATCTTGCTTAACTCAAGTTTGTTAGTTTGGCAATAATATATTGAAGATGAAATCCATCCTCCTTTCCATAGATCTTATGAGTCAAATGGTCACTTTTAGGAAAATTTCAAATTAAATATCTCATAAAGTAATATCGGGGCATATTCTCCTAACACCGCTAAGAAGTAGCGAGCTCTAGCATTAGATCTCACTCACAATTGCCCAGATAGATTAAAAAAAAAATCAACATGCCTACTATTGAAATCCATATTGGGAACTAGATCTCTTACTACTCCAACATAACTTGCTTTCCCACCCATCTTGATGCAATTATGACCAAGGGGTCTTACCAAAGCACCCAATCTGTAGCACACACACTCAACCTGCATTAGAAGAGAAATAGCTCATTCACGTAACAAATTTTTTTAAAAATCATTATTTACTTTGGTATATTATATCTGTTAAAGATTATAGAATTTAGCATTATCTTTACAACCTTTCTCCCTCAATCTCTCTATCAATCCTTTCTCTTTCACCTCTATTGCTTCTCTGGAAATATTCAACATTTTCCTTACAACACATTCTTGGGGAGACTCTCTGAGTCATCTCTTCTCAGACTTATAGCAAGCTATCTTCAAATGAGTTGGCATTCCACATTTATAATGTACAACAATAGTTGCTCGTATTATGATAGTCTTAAGACATGTAACACTCAAGCATTGACACCTTTGATCTACTTTACAAACCATATAATTGTATTCAAGTTTTTTTATCACTTTGTGGCACTAGTTATCACCTTGTTAAGGTTTTATGTACAACCATGAACTATAGTTGCCCACTTGACATCAATATCTTATCTTATCAAGCTTTTAATCCTTATTGGGACTCAACCTTTATTTTTATTTTCACTCTTGTTAGGCACCAAGGTTGATGGTGTCTCCGTACACCCTAGCTGGGCTTTGTTTTTTCCTTAAACTATTGGCTTTCCCACTTTGTCAAGGTTTCAAGCTTTGCTTGGAAATAACATGTTTGACCCTTTGCCCTACATCAAATTTTCAAGCGTTGCTTGTCAAGTCATCTTCAATCCTTGTTCTTATCGAGGATAAGCACCTTGCCAAAAACTCTATGTATACCCATGCTTGTTAGGGTGTTGGGGTTCATAAGGAACCCACATCTTTTCCTTTGTCGACCCTTAAAGTGGTGCTTAAAACTAACACCTCACACCCTTCATCACTTCATTAATTTTTTGATCTCCGATATGCATCGATGCTCCAAATCTCTATCAAGGGTTTTAGTGAGATCAAGAATTGTTGAGGGTTCTTGGTGTTCTTGAAACCATTTCCACCTCTGACCTAAACACTTAAAACCATATACAACACCTTTTAACTCTTCAAACTTTAAGTCTTTGTCAATGATTTGAAAAGAACTTGGAACTTATCAGTGCTTGGAGAGTTGTCAAGAACTATGGAATGAACATGAACTTGTCAAGGGTTCTTAGGGTTTTGGGAACCCCCATAACCTTTGAGTAGTTCCTAAGTAGGTTGAAACCACAATTTGGAATAAATTGGGCAAATCAACTCCTTTGTTGTCAAATTAAAAAGTAGGGACCCATTAGACTCCTCTATAGGATGATGCTCTCAAATAGCAAAAATTTCATCCTAAAATTTCTCTTGAAGCAATCACAAAAGCTAACATGAAAAGAGACAAACCTAAGATATAAATACAGTTGATGTTGGATCATCTATGAGCCTAGATGCTTCTTCAACACATCCTCAACTATATGCCAATAAGGAATAAGGTGTTGTTAGGTTTGATCCAAAAGGATACAAAGACAAGTTGGTCGCCATCATAACAAGAAATTGAGAAAATCAAGGTTAATTATGGCATGACAATAAGTAGAGGGAGAAGTATAGAAGAGGAGGTCACCCTAGAAGAAATAAAACTTGGATCCTAATCCACTCTCAATTTTGACAAATAAAATTCAAAAGAGGGGTAATTTCCCCTCACAAATGCATTGAAAATCCTTTCATGGAATGTTTGTGTAAGGAAGTTAAGGTCACGAAACAACTTCCTACACTAATATTGAAAAGTGAGTAATACAAAAAAAAATTCAGATCTTTACAATAGTTCAATGGAAATTAAAAAAAAACAATAGAATAGCATTCATACCATAACACGGTGATTTAGTGGGGAAAACCCTTTCGAGAGGTAAACACTAGACTCCAAAAGTCGCCCAATATATTATTGATAAATCAATAATATATTACAATATACTTGCAGAGCAAGTTTCTCATAAGAGTATCATCAACCAGAGAATTGGAGGTAAATCAATAGCTAAAATATTCTTACACACAACCCCCATCTTACGCACCTCGTATATAGGAAATACGATACATGAGACCATCAAACAATATTACAAAATCATGGGCTAAAACCACCCAATAAAGTGGCACCAATATTATCTCCAATACAAGACATCCTATGATGTGTCAAAACACACATCAACACATGTACCTCCATTTTACAACTCATTCATGTGTTCAACATGTTTTTACATTTCCCATTTTGGGAGACCCAACATCTAGAGGTCATAACTTTTGAACCAGGTGTCCAATTAACAAACCATTTGAAGTTTTGGAAAGATCGTGAAGCACTCTATCAAGATGAAATATACTACATATCTTAAAATCACTTTTGGGATCAACTAGTGCCTCTAAGGTCTTTAAAATCAACTTTGAAGCTTTCGTACGACACCATTAAAAATGAAAAAAATTAATATCTTTAAAACCAAACATGGTCTTGCCACAAAAACTTAACAACATTCTAATTTAGCCAATCTGAATAATTGGGAAGAATTTTCAGTCCAATCCACGATCAAATAAAAATTTACTAAAAATAGTAACCTTATGTATATGCAAGGTTGAGTTACCATTTTCCTAACAATTAGGGGCTTCAACACCCTTGATAAGAGTTGTTTAGTCAAATGTTAACTTGACCTTCCTAGGCCTATTTTCATTCTTCTCCAAGAGCCCAAATTGAATTTGGAAGAGGTTGGCAAGCTCATAGAAATTTGTTTCAAATGGAAGGAAATGTTTTTTCAAAGGTTTTGATGCCTCCTCTTGGGTATTAGGATAGGTGACATGAATATTGCATTCTTATATCATTCATGTGTCTCAGCATTCCTTAGAAAGCATTCTAGGGAACATGAGAAGAAAAATATTTAATATTTGTATCTCATAACAAATTGTAATTGCATCTTAGAGAGTTGAAAATTTCTCAGTGATGGTTACAAGTCCGAATGGGATGAGATACCTTGATGTAGGAGCATCTCGGGTGATTAAATGATCAACGCAAAAAAAAATGTCTTTAATTTTGGTTTGGTTTACAGTTTTGGTTGGCATCTCCCTATTCAGCCAGTTGTGATTGATGATATGATGAATCAATAATGATATGGTCAACTACTGAGAGGGGTGGGGTGAATCGGTAGATAGAAGACAAACTAAAATTTCACCAAACTCAAACCCAAGTCATAAATCAATCACTGAACTAACCAGTTTAAATACTAAACTATAAACTGCAACTGCACTGTCAAGTTTATCGGTTGACTAGAATACCAATATAACAGTGTAACAGATCTTAAACTCATATACTATTTAACCAAAACATCAAAGCACTTTACTAACATTAGTAACAGCACATTTCATATCACTTCTGGTCATCTAAACACATCTAAGTGGCTTTACCATTTAAACAGATTAACCATATCAATACATAACCACAAAATCATTCACCAGTTAACACAATGATTTTTGAAGTGGAAACCCAAATGGGAAAAAACCATGGTGGGGATGAATACCTACAAGTATTCTGAACTCTTCTGAAGTTCACCTTGTTAGGAGCCGAGCCTTGTTAGAAGCTTTACAAAAATGTCATGTTAGGAACAAATCTAGTTAAGGGATTGACTACAATACCCTATTAAAGGCAATACCCTGTTAGGAGTAACCTTGATAGAGGATTTCAAATCCAAGCTAATGGATCACCTAGTTAGAGGATTTAGAAAACACCAAGCCTGTTAAAGCTTACCCAGTTAAGGGATTTAACTATTGTAATTGTTAGAGAACAACAAGGTATTTGCTGATCTGGTAATAGCACTACTTTGCTTGATCTGATCCTTTTCATGCTCCTATATGCCTTCACACGTTCTACAGATACTCCTTTTGGTTTGGCACTCAATCACACTGACACACTTAACCAAAATTGCCAACACTATTACAAAACAACTCATCGACCTTATAAGCAAAATAATAGGTCGGTAACACAACACAAAACCTAAGATTTCATAGAGATTACAAATAAATCAGTTCAAATATGACCATTAGATTACATAGTAATCATCTGCACATTATCCTAGACAACCTCGATCGCTCCTAGATCACCGCACATTGGATCTTGTAACTCATCACGCAGTTTCCACTTCATGAAATGTACTTGCTCATTCCCAAGATAGAATAGTTATCTCTACGCTCCAAAACCACTTTGAAACTCATCACGTGCATCATGCATACGTGGAATAATCATCTTCGATCACCATTTGATCATAGATCAACACAACCGATTCACCAAGCTCCATCGGTTAGGGTTCGGTATATCAACAAGTTAAGGTTACCAGTTGATCTCTCTGCTTCAATAGTAATACTAGTTTCCTTCACTGCTCAACTACCAGTTGCATTACTGCATCACTATCGGTTGCAATACAACTCCATTACCGGTTACAATTGACATCAATGACATTACATTTCATTAATGCAATCTTCATGCAATGCCAACAATCTCCCCCTTTGGCATTGATGACAATACAAATATCAATGCCCTTTGATTATGATGATTGAGAGTAATGCACATACACAGGTATAGGAACCTAGTTTACATTTTTCCATGTACTCTCTTTCAACTGAGTCTCCTTGTCTTTAGCTGGTAACTGGCTACAATTCTTCTCTCTATCAATCATATAGTTCTTCTCCCCCTTTGACAACAATGCCAAAGTGAATACCAATATCAGCTGGTAAACCACTCCAAGCTTCACCAATCTGCAACTAGTTGCTCCCCCTGAGGAGTAACTACACTCTACACCAATCTTGCTTCAAGATCTTCAATAAGCTCTAGGACTGATGTCTTCCATATCAGCTTAATTGACCTCATGTAGGGGCACAACCCCTAGCTGACCTCTAAGATACTCAAAAGTAACCTTAGACAGAGGTTTAGTAAAGATATCCGCTAGTTTTTCCTTAGTAGATACATGTTCCAATAACACATCTTTACTCTGCACTTTCTCTCTCAAGAAATGATATCTCAATTCTATATGCTTGGTTCTAGCATGCAACACCGGGTTCTTTGAAATGTTTATTGCATTGGCATTATCACATAAAATCCTTACCGGTTCTGAGATTTTCAACTTAAAACTTTCCAGAATGTGTTTCATCCAGATTGCCTGAGTGCAATTCATATATGCTGCAACATATTCAACTTCAGTTGTTGATTTGATATGAAACTTTGCTTCTTGCTGCTCCAAGATACTAGCCTTCCTCCGAGAAAGAAATCTCCTCCGATTGTACTCTTCCTGTCATCAACATTTCCTGCCTAGTCTACATCTGTATAGACTTTCAAATCAAAGTTACCTGCATATGGATACCATAATCCATAATCAATAGTACCTTTCAAATATTTGAATATCCTTCTAGTTGCTACCATGTGTGTTTCCTTCGGGTTCTTCTAAAATCTGGCAACTAATCCAACTGCATGAGCAATATCCGGTCTACTATGAACAACATAATGTAGTTTCCCTATCATAGACCTGTACTCCTTTTCCTCCACAGATGCATAATCATCCTCCTTGGATAGTTTATAGCCTGTAACCATATAGCCTGTAACCATTGGTGTTCCAACTGGTTTACAGTCTCCCATTCCAAATGTCTTCAATACCTCTTTCACATATTTGGACTATGTGATAAAGATACCATTCTTCATATGTTGAATTTGCAAACCTATAAAGAATTTTATCTCTCCTACCAGAGACATCTCAAATTCACTTTTCATCTCATTTGCAAAGTCATCACACATGTCATCATTGCATCCAAAAATGATATCATCCACAAATACCTCACTAACCAGTATCTTATATCCTTCAGTCTTGAGATATATATTGTTGTCTTCACTAGTTCTCTAAAAACCTATCTTCACCAGTGAGAATGTAGTCTTTCATACCATTCCCTAGCTGCTTGCTTCAAACCGTATAGTGCCTTGTGTAGTTTGCACACCATATCTTTTGCATTAGTCAAAGCATAACCATTTGGCTATTCAGTGTAGACTTCCTCTTCCACTATACCATTTAGAAATGATGACTTCATATCCATCTGATATACTTTGAATCCTCTATATGTTGTAAATGCAAGTAGAGTCTCGACACCTTCCAATCTAACTGTATATGGTGAAAATGGATAACAATAATAACAATATTGAAAGGCTAAATGAATTCAACCACCAAACCCTAGCCTAACAATCAACAAAGATCCACCATAACATATGAATATTACCTAAGACAATGCAAATCAAATGAAATCACAAAGATTATACCATTACATGTCCAATAGGGTTTTGATCTCCATTCTTCCTATCTCCATTGATCTTGCTTGATATATTTGCTCTCAGATTTTATGTGCACAAGAGCTCAACAAAGAATGGAATGTGGTTGCAAGTAGGATCGTAGTATAGTCAAGTCCTTAAGATCAGTGATTAGGGTTTATAGAATGATTAGGATGAATGATTAGAATGCATAGAACGATTAGGGTTTGATAATAAAGGAAGCATCTCCTTAAATAGAAGACACAATATGAAATGGAGGGATAAGATTGAGAGGTGTAAAAGGAGGTCGGCTATGATTAGAGGGTAGGTAAAAGAAATAATAAAATAATGAAAGGGGTAGGTAGTGTATGAATTAAGAGATGAATGACATGTGTCATGGGTAGAAAAGGTTAATGAATTAATTAAATAAATAAAGATTTATTTAATTAATAGAAGAAGTGGGATCAATTAAATAAATAAGATATTTATTTAATTTAGGAAAAGGATAATTTAAATAAATAAATGTATTTATTTAAATGAGAAATAAGGCTAGAAGAGGATAAATGAATTAATTAAATAAATAAAGATTTATTTAATTAATAGAAGAATTAAACTTAGATAATTAAATAAATAAAATATTTATTTAATTAGACATGACAATTTTAGGTGTCTACATTTTGCCCCTCTTTGAGACAATGCGGCTTGTCGCGTTGTTTCAAAGAAGATAAGATGAACTGATACAGAGTTGCCCCAGAATGGGAATGATATGCCCCCTCGAGAGATTGGATGAAAATGTCTGGAAAGATTGCAGACAATCTCTCGATAAGAAAGACAAGATAGAATGGATTGACCGGATAAAGTGACAAAGTCACGGGATAATGAAGACTGGCTTGGGAAATGAATGCGAGGGCTAGGGTAGGCTATAAGATAGACCACGGGGGAAAATACATCCTCATTGTCATCTACACATCCATGAGAGAACATTGCAGAGCGAAAATAGAGCAGGAGCAGTCAGCAGCGATGGCTTTCGTGCATAGATTCGACCGTGTTCGTCAATTTCAGAGGCCAGCAGAGGCAGGAGAGCCGGTGAGTACCACCAAACCTCCTCGTACTTTGATGCATTTATTGTTGTCATTAATGCATGCTAGGTAATGTAATAAATGCACATTTATGTCATGTAAGCGCGTTTGCGTTTGAAAAGTATGAATTTGCATCTTCTAGGTCAAATCGACAGTTCTGTGATGAACATACGCTGTCGATTGGATAAGCTACTGAGAGGATACACTCAAGCAGGTCCTCTAGGAAGACTAGGATAGATCAAGGCACTTTGTGATGAACAGTGAGTACCAAGATAGAGTACTTTGTGATGAACAGGGAGTACTAAAATATGAGCAGCACTTTGTGATGAACAGGGAGTGCAAATGTGAGTAACACTTTGTGATGAACAGGGAGTGTCACACATGTAGTACTTTGTGATGAACAGTGAGTACCACTAGGATAAATAGCAACACTTTGTGATGAACAGTGAGTGTCACTATAACTGACATGATTGAGTTGTTTGACTGCAGGAGTATTTGCCGATGCTAGAGTCACGGGAGAGATTCCCGTCGACGTAGAGGTTGCGACCTGAGTTGACACTTGGGGACCGAGCTGCCATCGAGGAGATGGGCTTGAGACATGTACTATATGTGTCTAAGTTTCGGGCAAACATCGGTTTGCTAACTGCGCTGGCTGAGAGATGGCACTCTGAGACGTGCACGTTTTATCTGCCGATGGGTGAGATGATAGTCACCCTGGAGGATGTATATAGAATTATGCGGATACCGATTGATGGGGAGCTGATTCCGTACGATCGAGACGGAGACAGGGATGCCCTTAGACGAGTGTTCTAGGATCCAAGACTGGAGATGAGGGTGGGACACGTGGCATGGGATACCATGACATGGATAGGATTAGCACTACCAATAGTGTTGGCAGGAGTGATCAGTGAGTTCCTTTGTATCAGTTTTGTACCATTTTTTATAATGATGTAGACACCTACGGGTGATTGTAGCCATATGATTTTGACATCATTGTATCATGACACTTTATATATATATATGAGATGATTCATCTTTGCGGCAGCGATATGCATGTGTACCTATGTGATGAGATGTTCTTATGTGATGCTTATGATATGGATGCAATGCAATATTTTTTATTTTTTTTGTTCGTTTATGTTTTATATGTGTATGCATGATGCAAATATGAATGTAAGTAATGCAGATGAATATGATAATGCAAATGTAAATTGTGCTAACAGGTGTTGTGTGCAGGATGTGATGCAGTTGTGATATCTATATGTATGTATGAAATGCTTATATGTGGTAATGTAGGTGCAACTACATGAAATGCAAATGTTTTTGGTGTGTCATTATACTCAGTCATGTGATAGCAGGCTATGCGGACTCGAGAAGGATGATGGAAGTCAATCAAGAAAGGGGGATGAAAGATAGAAGATATGAAAGTGAAAGAGCTTCTTGTGCGTTATCATCATTGAGCTTTATTATGGCAAAATAGGTTATGACAATCGAGGCATATGTTCGACCCAGAAAGTCATTGTACCTATTTGCATGGAGATAAGACAGTCACAAACAAGGAATGCCCCAGTTCACACTAGACTCACAGTGTCCTCATATCCTTGGACAAGTCATAGCATTACTAAGAGACAATCCATAGACAGCAAAATACAAATAGGTGACGATACCCCATCCTCGCCTTTCTAGTCAAAGACATCCTAGAGATAGAATCTCTAGTCAGAGACATCCCGGAAAAGCTAAAAGACATGTCACCAAAAAAGATGAAATCAAAAGAAAACCAAGACTCGACACCAACATCCACTGTAGTCCTCAAGTTTAGTGTCTCTTGTCACTTGTATAAGTCTTATTTTATTGTGGTCACAATGTTTACTTTCACAGAAAGGATAGATAGCACTGAACCATATGTTGTCTGAGTCTGTTGAAAGAGTTGATTTGTTGAAGCTCATTGTTGCTGTTGTGTCTCATCTGAAGCTGACTGAATCCATGAAACTGATACTTTATTGCGGAGAAGATGAAACTTTATTGCGGATCTGTGATGCAGATGTTGCTTTATTGCGGATTGTGCGCGAATAGACTGAAGAAAGCTAGAAGAAACTTTACTCCTTGAAACATGTGATGTTCTCAGTTCCACACCCATCACTAGACGTAGGATTTGCCGTAGCCACATATAGGGTCTGATGGAAAGGGATGTGAAAAGGGAGGTTTATTATGAATGGCTAACCAATCTTAAGTAGATCAATAACAAACCATGATGGGAATGGGTAAGTTTATTATGGATGAATAGGTTGTGAGTGTGTGCAAAGTGAAATGATGAAAGTGAATCCTAAAGGAGGGAGGAGCAATGTCTCTACACATGGCGCTGGTGACCCAGTTTTCACCATGGTACTTGCCCAGGGCGCCACCGAAGTGGTTTTCACCGTTGGACGAAATTATTTCTCTTTACTTTTTTCAATTTTTCAATGTTTTTTTGTGTCACAAGGCATCTGTTTGCCAGGTTTTCACCAAGTAACGATTTTTTTGTTTTATAATTTTTTATTTATTTTTGAATTAGGATATTCTGAAGAGCTATGTGTAAAACCTGCGAAGGTGAATGTTGTTGATTGGATCCTCCAAAGGTTCACTTTCTGTAGTTGAGAGCTGATATGCCCCAGATCCATATGTTGTTGTAATGATGTAAGGACCAAGCCAATTTGGTTCGAACTTGCCCTTCTTCTGTCTGTCTTGCTGATTTTTAGGATTTTCTCTAAGAACCAAGTCACCTACCTCAAATGTGCGAGGCTTGACTTTATGATTGTAGATGTATTGTTCCTTGACTGAATGATGTGTAGCTTGAGTGTTTGTCTTCCTTGATGAAGGAATTGAGATAGAATTACTAGTGTGTGGACTACACAGGCCCGTATGCGTGTCACCTGAAGAAGTTTGGGCATCTCTGATAGCAAAGTCCTTCGAGGAAGCTCCATTAAAGGTCCGTGTTGTATCACCAAAAGGGGATGGATGTGTGGAACAAGTGGATGAGTGATGAAGGCTTATGATTGTGAAAAGAAGTGAAAGTAGGATAGCATGATGGAGACTTAGGATCAACAAGTATGCTTTTTGACTTGAAATTTTAGAACTTTTGCCCCCAGTTATTTTGATATTAGGGGAGATCAACTCTTGCTCTTTTTGCTTCATAGGATTTTTATCCTTGACTTTGATTTTTGTAGAGTCCAATAGCTTTTGATTTTGATTTGGACTAAAGGACTTTTCTTTATTAGTGACTTTTAGATTTTTCTTTTCAACGCTTGATTTTTGATCCCCAATGAGTGAGGGCTTTTGTGATTCTTGTTGATCCAAGTCTGGAAGTGGAGTGGAAATGGAAGGAGTGGATGAAATGGTAAGGCTATGTGAGTTCTCCAGAGGGTTGGCGATAGACTCAATAGATTCTTTGTTGGAACCACTCTTAGGACTATTGATATCAAGAGTTGCTTGCACTGCTAGAGGAGATTTGCATTCAGACTTAGTAGCCACAACACTAGGTGGTTCACACCCAATTCCTTGGCATTGAAAATTGTTTGTAGGTTGTTCTTGTTGACATAATACCTTAGGAGATAATGGGAGTTGGTCAACATGAAATATATACTCACCACATCCTAGGTCTTTAATCTTGAACTTTTCTTTTAGCTCTGCTTGTTTGGATGTAAAAGCTTTTAAGGATTCAGGATCCACATATGTCGATGAAGGAACAGCTTCATGATTGACTAGAATTGTTATTTCTGACTGAGGTTGCAGATTGTTGCAATATATGAATGGATTTGGATCCGCTTTGACGGTCACTTCAACTCCATTGTGTGGAAACTTGATACATCGATGATATGTAGATGGGACCGCGCTCATCTCATGAATCCATGGACTTCCTAGCAATATATTGTATGTGAGATCCAGGTCTAGGACTTGACAAACCACATCCTTTGTAACCGGCCCGACTCTGAGAGGTAAGGTGACTGTGCCCTTGGATGAACGCTCTTCATCGTCATATGCCTTGATGGTGATTTTGTTTGTAGAATTCATAGCTTTGTCGGAATATCCCAATTGTTTAATAGTGCTCAATGTACAAATGTTCAGACCTGCTCCTCCATCTATCAGGACTCGTTTTATTCAATGTTTGTGTATGAAGGCCTCAATGTGTAATGGTGCATTATGTGGCTGACTTATGGAGGCATCATCGGCTTTTGTGAATGTAAGGGAGTGTGGAATGGAAAGGTATCCCACCATGGCTTGAAACTGGTCCATGTTCAGATCAGTAGGAACAACAGTTTCTCTCAAGATTTTGTCAATAATGGCTTTATGTGCGGGAGATATGCGTAATAGTTCAAGGATTGAAATGAGTGCGGGTGTCTTCCCTAACTGTTCTACAAGGTCATACTCAGGTTTGGTTGATGAAGAGGCGGTGTTTTTAGCTGGAGCACCTTGCAAAGTAATTTTACCTCGACGGGTTGTAACGTGACATTCAGAGGTAGGTTCAAAAGAAGATCCAACACCTTTTAGGACAATCTTGGGTCTCTGAGTAGAATTCTCAGATGCTTTGTCCTTGATGATAATAGTAGAGACGTAATTTTCCATCGAGATATTATTGATAGTTGAATCATAGTTGTAAGGTGCTCTAGTATAGTTGGCTTGGTCATCTGTGGCTTTAGCTTTTCCCTTGTCATGTTTTGGGAATGGTTCCTTAAACATCTCATGTTCCTGATTAGACGAATGTCCCTCAATCTCAATGTCACCTCTATCAATGAGATCCTGTATGATGTTCTTCAGTCGATGACAATTTCCTGTCTTATGACCCTTGCTCTTATGAAATTCACAATACTCATCATCATTCCACCAATTCGGCTTAACCTTTGGTTCATATGGAGGAAAATCTGGAACTGTGATTACCTTGTTTGCCACAAGCTTCTTGAAAACTGACTCAAGTGGTTCTCCCAATGGAGTGTACTTCCTTCGTGATCTGGAAGTTGTTTGAGTATTTACTTGATTGTTTGTAGAACTTGATCCTGAAAAGATGAATTTGGGTCGCACTGTGTTGGCATCAACAACACCATCATTGACTGTATTCTTGTTTTTATTCCAAAATCTTGGCTTGTCTTTTCCTTTAAAGTCATCTTTGTTTTCCTTAAATATCTTAATGACTCCTTGTTCAATTAGGACCTTTTCTGTTGCGAAGCCTTTTTCGATAACGTCCTTGAAGGTAGACAAACAAGCTTTCCTTAAGTCATAACCAATCTCTTTGTTAACATTTTGGGTGAACATCTCTACCATTTGTTTTTGTGGAATCTCACAAGAGCATCTGCTGGCTAGATTTCTCCATCTTTGTAAAAATGATGCAAAAGATTCTCCCTCTTTTTGCTTAGTATTGCACAAAGTAGTGACTGATATGTCTGTCTCTATGTTGTAGGAGAAATGTTGAATAAATGCTTCTGCTAGGTCACCCCATGACTTAATACCAGGTGGAAGTTGGGAGAACCATTCCATAGCTTGATCACCTAAGCTTTGTGGGAATAATCTCATCAAATATGTCTCTTCTGCTGCTACCTCAATGCAAGCTGTGAAAAATTGTCTTATGTGTGCCTTAGGATCCCCTTTTCCTCTATACTTATCAAATTTAGGCGTCACAAAGTGTGTAGGAAAAGGAGGCATTGGAATGCTCTTGTCAAATGGATAAGGACATATGTCTCTCATTGTGTATGTTGGCTTCTGTGTATTTATGTCCTCCATTTTCTTTTGTAAGTCCCTGATTTGTTGCTCCAAATTGCTCTTAGGTGGAGATCGACTTCTTGGACCATATCCTATGTTTGAGGTACCCATTGGAGGAGGTGCATGTTGCATATATGGATGATATTGATCATACACATGTTCATATGGAGGAGGTCTGTAATGATGTTGCATATATGGACCACTTGGTATAGATTCATGTTGAGGAACACCATATCTATTTTGTGCATGTATACCATACTCCACAGGCATGTCATGTTCTATTGTATTGCCCCAAAATTTGACATGAGGTTTCCTTGTGTCCAAATTTTGAGCATGCCTTGGAATATCCCATTGCTTTGGTGGTTGATCCTTAGCATTGATATGTGATTGAGCATATTTTTCTCCATAAGACTTCCATAATGGTCTGCGAAGGTGAGTATCATATGTTTGACCATGTGTATGTGGGACCTCTGGTTTTTGAAGCAAAGCTGATGGTGATTCAGGTACCATGTGTGGTCCTCTATTTCCTCCACTATTAGGTCTCCTTTGATCCATATTGGAGTGAGGTTGTTGCAAAGGTCTATGTTCCATTATTTGAGACATGTCAAAATCATGAGGTATCTTGGCTCCACTTTGTGCCATCATGTGTAAGAAGTATTGTCTATCTCTCCTCATTATTTCCTCAACCAATCGATTGAAATGGGGATTCATAATGGATTCTTCCACATCTGCTGAATGTACTGAAAAGTTGTCCACATTGTCATTTTGTGTAGCATTGTTGTTTATAGTGTCCATGTTCTCAACATTTGGATTATTTCTATAGGCATCCATGTCAGGTAATGTAGTATGATCAGAATTGAAAAAGATCTCATTGTCATAATCATAAGAACTCATGTTTGCGGACGCTTGAGCCTCTTTAGTTTCTCTCCTAGATTTTTGAAGATGGGTTTCAACCATGAACTAGGTATTGACCAAGATGTGTGAGACTAGATGAAAAATGGAAAGAGTATGGAAGACCAAGAGTTGGATGAAATGTAAATGAGTCTGAAGTGTACTTGTAATGTCCAAAGTGTAAGACCAAGTATGTATGTAGTAGAGTAGGTGTGACTTCCAAAGAGAGGATAGTTTCTCTTGATGAGGTAAGTTGACCTTGACTCTAAGTAAAACCAAATGAGACCCAAAGGTAAGCAACCTTGATGAGGGACCACTTAGCAAAGTGTTGTTGTATGTAGTGTGTTGACAAAGTATGATGAGGACAAGCAAGTGACCTTTTGACTCAAGTTTAGACAAATGTAAATTTAATGCAAGATGTAAAGCAATGATGGACTTTGTGAGACCCAAAGACAAGTTGAATGCTAGATGAAAACCTAAAGAAACAACCTAGGAAGCTCAAGAATTCTGAAACTGATTGTTCTTGTTTGCTTGATTGTAAAATTTTTCCAATTTGTGAAGTTGTGACCAAATCTGAATGTTTGACTGTTTTTCGTGACAAGAGGACACAATGTTGATGAGGACTCAATGTTTGCAAGTGTTTAGACTCTCCAAGAAAAGTGTGTTGTTTGATGTAAAAATGTTTTGCATACAGTTGAAAACACAAAAGACACAATGTTTTGTTGTTTGGTTTTGAATGTTTTGAATGTTTAAAATAAGTCAAGCACAATTCTTATGGCTGGCCAAGACAATAGTTGTTGATCCCACATGAGGTTTTACCCCCGAGGCTACGCTATTCAGAGCGGATACTTAGATGCTTGACCTCACTGGCTCCACCCTCGGCACTCACTTCTCGGGTCAGCCAAGCATCAGTCCCCATGAAAACTCCCCGTGGCAAACTTTGTATCTCTACTAAGAACCGTATGTGTGTGGGCCGCTACCAGAGGTCCGACCTCCTGCCCCAACAACTAGAAGGATTTGGGCTTCTAAAACAAAAAGGTGCTAGTAAGGGCATCCGCTCGTGTGGCGATACATGCGGCACTTTCAGCTCTGTAAATACAAAAGGCTCCCAGCCGGTAGGGGTTACGCCCTACAACTGATCAAATAAATTTGATCAAACGGGTTTATGGGGAGACATAGTGTCGGTATGAACTAATCAGCACACGTTATTCATAGTTTTCACCATGAATACATTTGATTATAGTGGTTTGGATGAGGTGGGTTTTCCTCGCTACCACTTGGGTCGTTCTCTTCTCACTAGTAGTCCTAATGACCACACGGGAAGACAGGCCCTCTAAAGATTAAACAAAAAGAGCCTATTGCTCAAGACACAAAAGACAATGATTCAATTTTAGTGCACCAATTGAAGTGTTTGCTAGTCTATGAAAACAAGGCACATAATAAAAATCCAAAAACCCTTGCCAAGGATCTGCAACAAAGATTTATTAGTAGTTTGGATTGTTTGAAATAATCACCCCTTCCTGCAAGCACACAAGTTAGGTAAATTTTAGATCCAAAAGACTTTGTGAAATAGGGGCCTTCAATAATGCGTTTTGTTGACCAATTCAAAGATCTGATTCATCATAAAAAAAGACCACCTGTAAAATTTCAAAAGATTTCCAGAAATGTAAGAAAATCCAAAAAAATTGCTAATTTGCTCCAAAAATTAATTTTTTATGAAAAATCATAAAAAATTCATATAAAATGCAAAATCGATCCAAAAAATCTGAAATGTTTACTAGAGAGTCTTGACGGTCTTCCAAACTTGCACAAAAAATTTTCTGCAACAAATCCAAGCAGTTTGTGAGATATGAGTAAAATAATGCAAAACCCTAATTTTCAAAGATCTGATTTTTGAGGAATGATTTTGCATCAAATTTAAAATCACAAAGAACAGATCCTGTGTATAATTTTGAGAGATTTCCAAAAATGTAAGAAAATTCAAAAAATTCGCTAATTTTCTCTCAAAATTAATTTTTTATGAAAAATCATAAAAAATTCATACAAAATGCAAAATAGATCCAAAAAATCTAAAATTTTTACTAAATCTTTCTGATACTTTTCCTGACCTACAAAAAAAATTGGATGTCAAAATTCGAATTGGTTTGTGAAATCTGATCAAAATAAGGAAAAACCCTAATTTTTAAAGATCTGATTTTTAGGGAAATATTTTGCATCAAAATTAAAATCACAAAGAATAGATCCTATGTATAATTATGAGAGATTTCCAAAAATGTAAGAAAATCCAAAAAATTCTCTCATTTTCTCTCAAAATTAATTTTTTATGAAAAATCATAAAAAATTCATAGAAAATGAAAATGTGCTCCAAAAATTCTGAATTTTGGCTTGAGATCTCCTGATACTTTCTTCAACCTGCAAAAAAAATTTGGTACAAAATTTCGTAGCCGTTTGTGAGATATGATCGAATCTCTCCAAGATCTTGATTTTGTGTCCAAAACCCTAGCTGCACAAGGTTATTCTCCAAATTGTTTTACAAAATAGCAATATAGGGTTAGAAAAATCTGCAAAAAACACAGATCTAAAAAAAATCATGTCCCACCGGGCGTGCCAAAATGTATATGGTGAAAATGGATAACAATAATAACAATATTGAAAGGCTAAATGAATTCAACCACCAAACCCTAGCCTAACAATCAACAAAAATCCACCATAACATATGAAGATTACCTAAGACAATGCAAATCAAATGAAAGCACAAAGATTGTACCATTACATGTCCAATAGGGTTTTGATCTCTATTCTTCCTATCTCCATTGATCTTGCTTGATATATTTGCTCTCAGATTTTATATGCACAAGAGCTCAACAAAGAACAGAATGTGGTTGCAAGTAGGATCGTAGTATAGTCAAGTCCTTAAGATCAGTGATTAGGGTTTATAGAATGATTAGGATGAATTATTAGAATGCATAGAACGATTAGGGTTTGATAATAAAGGAAGCATCTCCTTAAATAGAAGACACAATATGAAATGGAGGGATAAGATTGAGAGGTGTAAAAGGAGGTCGGCTATGATTAGAGGGTAGGTAAAAGAAATAATAAAATAATGAAAGGGGTAGGTAGTGTATGAATTAAGAGATGAATGACATGTGTCATGGGTAGAAAAGGTTAATGAATTAATTAAATAAATAAAGATTTATTTAATTAATAGAAGAAGTGGGATCAATTAAATAAATAAGATATTTATTTAATTTAGGAAAAGGATAATTTAAATAAATAAATGTATTTATTTAAATGAGAAATAAGGCTAGAAGAGGATAAATGAATTAATTAAATAAATAAAGATTTATTTAATTAATAGAAGAATTAAACTTAGATAATTAAATAAATAAAATATTTATTTAATTAGACATGACAATTTTAGGTGTCTCCACTAACAACTAGTGCAAATTTCTCGCCATAGTCTTCACTTTCTTCCTATGCATAACCTTTGCATACCAGTCTGGCTTTGTTTCTGACTACTACTCCATCTTCATTCAGTTTATTTCTGAATACCCATTTAGTACCTATTACATTTTTGTTCACCGGTCTGGGTGCTAGGGTCCATGTATTGTTCTTCTCAGTCTGGTCAAGCTCTTCTTCCATAGCCTTGATCCATTGATCTTCTCCAAGAGCTTCCTTTTCTATCCTAGGCTCGATAGTGGAGATCATACAAGAATTCACTCTTATTCTTCTTCTGGTTAACACACCAGCATATTTATCTCCAATAATTTGACCAGGATTATGATTGAGTCTAACATACCTTGGAATAACATGATCATGATCTTCAGGTTCTTCTTCCTCACTATCTTCATCTTCTGTAGAATCTACCTGTTTTGGTTGAACTGGTGCTGCAGTATTCATTTCACCAACTTTTGGCTTCACTGGTTCTGGTTCCAAAATTAGAATGTAAGGTTCATCTTCCTTCTTCTCCTCATTAGTTTCTTCTGAATCTTCAAGACACTCATCCACTCGAATATTAGCACTTCCAGTGATTTTTTTTGTCAGTTGTTGTAACATTTGTAAGCTTTTCTCTTGGTGGAGTAACCAAGAAATATACCTTCATTAGTATTAGCATCAAACTTACCAACATAGTCACCTCTCTTGATAAAACATCTACTGCCAAAAATCTTTAAATAACTGACATTAGGTGATCTAACATACCAGTATTCATAGGGAGTTTTATCCTTACCTCTTTTAACCAATATCTAGCTCATTGTGTAGACAGTTGTGCTAATAACTTCTCTCCAGAAAGTTTTAGCAACACCTCCTTGTATTAGCATAGTCCTAGAAACTTCAACAACTGACCGATTGTTCCTCTCTGCAATAACATTTTGTTGTGGTGTCTTAGGTGCAGAAAGTTGCCTCTTAATTCCATTGTCTTCATAGTATCTAGTGAATTCCTCTGAAGTAAATTCACCACCTTGATCAATTCTTAAGCACTTTATCTTCTTTCCACTTTCCTTTTCAGCTAAGGCTCTGAATGCCTTAAACTTGATGAAGGCTTTTGTTTTGTCCTTCAAGAATGTGACCCACATCATTCTTAAGAAATCATCAGTGAAGATCATAAAATATCGATCACCTTGAATACTCCTAGTCCTTATTGGTCCACAGAGGTTTGTATGAACCAAATCTAGAAAATGTTATGCTTAGAAAAATTTGCTCTTAAAAGTTAAGGATGTCATCTTCCCTAATTGACATTCCTTACATAGAGCATTCACCATTTTATCCAACTGAGGTAAACCTCTTGCCGATTTGGACTCATTGACTTTGAAAATGTTATCAAAATTTACATGACAAAATCTTTGATGCCAAAGACAACTATCTTCTACTTTAGCAATTAAACAACTGTTGACTTTAGAATTTAGGTGAAACAAGTTACCTTTTGTCTACTTGTCAGTTGCAATCAGTTCACCTTTTCTCCCATAGATTTTGCACATTCTATTTTTGAATTCCAGTGGATAACCTCTGTCATTAAGTTGAGCAACATTCAAAAGATTGTGTTTCAATCCTTCAACCCAGTAGACATCATATGCACTGCTCTTTCCATTAAGAGAGATGGTTCCCTTTCCTTTTACTATGCAAGGTGAATCATTTTCAAATCTCAAAAAACCTCCATCAAATTCCTTCAAAGTAAGAAACTTACTTCGGTTACCAGTCATGTGGTGTGAAAAACCATTGTCTATAATCCAATCATCAAAACTATCCATGCGAAAGACTAATGCCTTCTGATCTGATGTCTCCTCTTAAATGGAAACAAAGACAATGTCCTCTTTTGCATCTTCCTCAGATTCCTCATCTGTAATTCCTCCATCAACTGCAATGAGGCAATCTCTTTTACCTTTGCCTTTGTACTTCTTATACTTCTCACATTTCTGCTCATTGTCTCCATCTGGACAGTTTGCTGCAATATGTCCAATCCAGTTACATGCAAAACACTTTAAAGATAATTTACCTCTATACTTATCAATACCTTTGGGTAACCGCTTGGCCAACAATGCTTCAAGCTCAATCATACTGTCTTCATCATCAACTTCTCTGCTAGATTTGGACTCATGACTATGACTGGCTTCTTTGCTTTTCCTTACCAGTGGGTTAGAAACTGAAGCTCTGAATGCAGATTCTGATTTCTAAACACATCCATCATAACCATTTAATTCAAATGCAGTTATTTTACCAATGATGGAGTCAAGAGTAACCTTTGTTTTATCAATAGACTTGAGTTCCTAAATGGCTACAACTCAGATAGCATAGACTGATAGAAGGGTTCTCAATACCTTGATAACCACTGTGGTATCCTCCACTATACAACCGGCACTTTTGATCTCACTGACTATCTCCTTGATCCTTTGACCATATTGTTGAACATTTTCACCTTTAGCCATCTGCATGTCATCAAATTTACCTCTCAGACTCTCTTCTTTGGCAATCTTAACATGCTCATCACCGCTATAGATATCCTCAAGTTTATTCCACACTTCATAAGCAGTCTCCAATCAATTGACATCAAACTACTCTGAATCAGACAAGGAACTAATAATGGCCTCCAATGCTTCATTATTCTCTTGTTGCTCCTTCTTTTGATCATCTGACAAAATCCCGCTAGGAAAGCTATATTTAGTAACAATATGTTCTCAATATTGACTTCCTAAGCTCTTGATATAGATCTTCATCCTATCACTCCAAATTCTATAGTTTTCCCTATTGAATTTCAGACCTTCTTTCTTCATCATGTTCTTCTAGATCTTTACCCTAAGTTGTTAGGCTTAAACATAAGAGGACCTGAAATGCTCTGATACTAATTGATGATATGATGAATAAATAATGATCCGGTCAACTACTGAGAGGGGGGTGAATTAGTAGATAGAAAACAGACAAGACCTTCACCAAACTCAAACCCAACTCATAAATTAATCACTGAACTAACCAGTTTAAACATTGAACTATAAACTGCAACTGCATTGCCAAGTTTACCGGTTGACTGGAATACCAATATAATAGTGTAATGGATCTGAAACTCATATACTATTTAACCTAAACATCAAACCACTTTACTAACATTAGTAATAGCATATTTGAAATCACTTATGATCATCTACACACATCTAAGTGGCTTTACCAGTTAAACAAATTAACCATATTAAAACATAACCACAAAATCATTCACCAGTTGACATAATGATTTTTGACGTGGAAACCCAAATGGAAAAACCACGGTGGGGATGAATACCAACAAGTATTCTGAACTCTTATGAAGTTCGCCCTGTTAGGAGCCAAGCCTTGTTAGAAGCTTTACAAAAATGTCATGTTAGTAATAGATCCAGTTAAGGACCACCCAATCAAGGGATTGACTACATTACCCTGTTGAAGGCAATACCCTACTAGGAGTAACCTTGATAAAGGATTTCAAATCCAAGCTAATGGATCACCTGGTTAGAGGATTTAGAAAACACCAAGCCTGTTAAAGCTTACCCAGTTAAGGGATTTAACTATTGTAATTGTTAAAGAACAACTGGGTCTTTGTTGATCTGATAATAGCACTACTTTGCTTGATCATATCCTTTTCATGCTCCTATCTGCCTTCACACATTCTGCAAATACTCATTTTGGTTCGATAATCAATCACACTAACACACTTAACCAAAATTGCCAACACTATTACAAAACAACTCATCGACCTTATAAGCAAAACAATACGTTGGTAACACAACACAAAACCTAAGATCTCATAGAGATTACAAATTTTTTTGTTCAAACATGACCATTAGATTACATAGTAATCATCTGCACATTGTCCTAGACAACCTCGACTGCTCTTGGATCATCACACATTGGATCTTGTAACTCATCATGCGGTTTCCACTTCATGCAATTTACTCGCTCATTCCCAAGATAAAACAGTTATCTCTACATGCCAAAACCACTTTGAAACTCATCACGTGCATCATGCATACATGGCATAATCATCTCCAATCACCATTTGATCATAGATCAACACAACTGATTCACCAAGCTCCATCGGTTAGGGTTCGACATATCAACAAGTTAGGGTTACCGGTTGATCTCTCTACTCAGTTTCCTTCACTGCATCACTACCGGTTGCATTACTGCATCGCTACCAGTTGCAATACAAATCCATTACCGATTACAACTAACATCAATGACAACACTTATAATTCATTAATTCAATCTTCATGCAATGCCAACAGTGATGAAAAAGTTAAAATATACCCCTACTCTCTAGTTGATAGACTATGTTAAAGTGGAAGCTTGGAACAGAGCATGGACATCCATCAATTCATAAAGAATTTTGTTAGAAGTTTTAGTTGTAACAATCCTAGTAGACATGTATGCAAAATGTGGAAGCATAAACCAAGCATGTGAACTATTTGGCAATGCTTTAGTTACTTTCAAGCAAATGCAATTGGCTTGTACAAAGCCAAACACACCAATCTTTACTAGCATACATTCAACATGTGCCAAGATGGGAGCCTTGGAACAAGGCCTTAGAAACTTTCGAGCAAATGACAAGTGTAAAATGTATTTGTTGGAAAGGCTTTGAAACTTTCAAACAAAATAGATAGATGTCATAACTATTACATGAAACAGTGAATGAAGAAATGAAAAGAGGTGTCGAGCAGATGAAACAAATGGCAGATGAAATAACAAACAAGGAAAAGAATTCAAAGAATAAGGAATGAAGATAAATAGCATAGTGGGGGAGAATATAAAATGATTGGGGAAAATCCTTCTCAACTACATATAAAATAAGAATACATCTATGCAAGGTAAAAAGAATATAGGCTAGTGCATTGAACAAAAGAGAAAGAAAGGAATATTAGTTGTCTCATGGAAAAACAAAATGTGTTGTTGCTATGATTAAAAGAATAAAAATATAGGAAGATGAATTAAGAAATGTTGCATAGAAAGAAGAGGAGATATGTGTTGAAAGCAAGGGGAAATATAAAAAAAATGGCAGAGTAATCGACCAAGGAAAGAATTTGAAAGGGCATTGATAGAATGATGAAATGGTGGGAAACCATTTGCATGTGCAATATAAGGAGGTATAAATTAGTAGAGAGAGTATCTAAGTGGGAATCATGTGGGGCTATGCATAAAGGCTAAATATAGGGGCATCAATAATAACATTGACCTAGTAGAAACCAAGGAGGGAGTTCGAACAAGAAGCCAAAATTTGTATAAACATTCAAAAATCAAAATTCAAAGTAATGTGGATGGTGAAGATGATACAAAGTGGAGATTTAGTGTGGTGTAAAGAGAGGTAAGATTAATGAGAAGAAGGTGCACATGGGAGAATTGAAAATTGGTTCAATTTAAAGAAAATAAGGATCATTAAAAAGGTAGTGTGGATAAATTTAGAATTGGGTAAGAGAAAAGAGAGATATATATGTAGAGTGGATGGCCTTTGGATAGTTAAGAATGTAAAAAAATTATTTGTAGATTTGATGAAAAAATAAATTATTTCTTGTTGCAATCTAAGAATAAAGAGTCTTTGTTTTTCTTTGTGTTTGAGTTTTGTGAATTGCAATTTGAGGGGAGTACCCTCTTGCATCAGTTGGTATCAGAGCTAGAGGTCTTAAGCATGTCTAATCTATACCAAGACTTGTGAGTGAACTTTGAAATTATAGAGTTGTCTGAGAGGTTCAAGAGAATCAATGTAGGTGTGTGAGGTGCCCTGAACAATTGCAAGTTAAGAGGGACAAGTTGTCGAAAGAGAGTTGAAAGTGTGAAGTGGTTGTAGAGAGCTCAAGAGAATCATTACATGTGTGCAAATTGCTAAGCGATTGAAAGCTTGAAATCACAAAGTAAAGTGAATGTAAGTGAAATATTGCAGCAAGTGAGGAGAGGATGAGTTCAAAGAGGAAGTGGGGATGGATCATGAGGAGACTCGTGATGATTTCACTTGTGGAATAATATTGGGAAGAGAGTTATGAGATGTGGAAAATACTGTTGAAAAAGGACAACTAGATCCAGAAAAAGACAAGAGAGCAGCCCACACAAATGAAAAGAAGAAAAATGAGGTGAGAAATGAAGAGAAAAGAGAGGAGAACATGATTATTATAGACCATCGATTGGTGAATGATAATAGAGAGAATGTGTTGGGGGTGAAAGAACCTCACGTGTTGAATTAGTAGAAAAGGAATAGGTTTAAAATGTATAGGTTGTTGTAGAGGTAGATCAAGGTGTTGATGTGAACTGCTTATAGAGGATATCATGAAGATTGAAGAGTTGTTTGTTTCAAGTGAAGAAAATGAGAAAGAAAACGAGATACCTGTAGAATTTCCTATATCCAATTGCGATCATTAGCTACACAACCTATAAACTCAAATATAGCCCATCTAACTAAGCAACCTCTCATGAATATTGGACACGTTTAATTGTCAAACTAAGGTCGTATACTTGAAATGGACCAACACAATATAAGCATCATGTTATTACTCGGGTCGTCACCTATCTAATTAGAAAGCAAAATATAAGCAAAAACAAACTACTTGTTATTCCAACAAAACTTCATTCAACTAATCAAAGATTCCTACTACTATGAGATGAATCAACTAACTTCCTACCAAATGAAATAAAAAATAACAACTAAAGGCAATGCTAAGACCGAATTGAATACATTATATATATTATTAACTCATTGAAACTGCTCAAGCTGTAGGAATAACATACAATCTGCTAGTATTATTTAATCTCATTGGGCTAGTAACTACAAACTAAAATATCTACTTTACTAATATTTACAAATGGAGGAAGTGTATCTCGAGTGGGCCCCCTTGAGTACACTTCAATTATGATCAACAAAAGATCTAGAAATTAAAACAATACTTCATAAATTCATAGATGCGTGATAACAACAATTACAATCACATATATTTAGCTACAACATAAATTATCAAGGTGTCGATGAAGATGATGTGAACTGCTTATAGAGGATATCATGAAGATTGAAGAGTTGTTTGTTTCAAGTAAAGAAAATGAGAGAGAAAATGAGATACCTGTAGAATTTCCTATATCCAATTGCGATCATTAGCTACACAACCTATAAACTCAAATATAGCCCATCTAACTAAGCAACCTCTCATGAACATTGGACACATTTAATTGTCAAACTAAGGTCATATACTTGAAATGGACCAACACAATATAAGCATCATGTTATTACTCAGGTTGTCACCTATCTAATTAGAAAGCAAAATATAAGGAAAAGCAAACTACTTGTTATTCCAACAAAACTTCATTCAACTAATCAAAGATTCCTACTGCTATGAGACGAATCAACTAACTTCCTACCAAATGAAATAAAAAATAACAACTAAAGGCAATGCTAAGACCGAATTGAATACATTATATATATTATTAACTCATTGAAACTGCTCAAGTTGTAGGAATAACATACAATCTCCTAGTATTGTTTAATCTCATTGGGCTATTAACTACAAACTAAAATATCTAACTAAGCAACCTCTCATGAATATTGGACACGTTTAATTGTCAAACTAAGGTCGTATACTTGAAATGGACCAACACAATATAAGCATCATGTTATTACTCGGGTTGTCACCTATCTAATTAGAAAGCAAAATACAAGGAAAAGCAAACTACTTGTTATTCCAACAAAACTTCATTCAACTAATCAAAGATTCCTACTGCTATGAGATGAATCAACTAACTTCCTACCAAATGAAATAAAAAATAACAACTAAAGGCAATGCTAAGACCGAATTGAATATATTATATATATTATTAACTCATTGAATCTGCTCAAGTTGTAGGAATAACATACAATCTACTAGTATTGTTTAATCTCATTGGGCTATTAACTACAAACTAAAATATCTACTTTACTAATATTTACAAATGGAGGAAGTGTATCTCGAGTGGGCCCCCTTGAGTACACTTCAATTATGATCAACAAAAGATCTAGAAATTAAAACAATACTTCATAAATTCATAGATGCGTGATAACAACAATTACAATCGCATATATTTAGCTACAACATAAATATATTCAAAAACAATATTAGCCATTATAGGCACATGAAGCTTCATTATATAGAGCTCATGAAAGTTTGAATTATTCAACTACCTAAGAAGCCAACTACTTAGATCTAGGAAGGAAATTTGATAAACCATAAAGATCAACAACCATGAGAGATAGTCCTAGTAGGATTGTATGGCATTAACAATTAAAACATAACTGACATCTCTTATACACGATAACAAGATAAATAAATAGTTTGTTTTGAATGATAAAACTTCATGGAACAAATCTTCACCATCTTCATCTTTGATAGGTCAGTAGGAACACCTCACTTTGTTGGATGGGTTCAACTCTGCTTCCTCGCATGGCTACAAGACTCTTAACAATTTGAAGCTACATGAGATTAGCTAGTTTACTATGTCTAGATGCTACAAAAAGATAATTAATATGCAAATAACTATATTTAACACATCTATGCATATTATCATCATATTTACTCCCATAATTGGCCACATAACCATATTATTTGATTATATATATAAGCATGAAAGTATAGCATATATGTATTATAATTTACCAAAATATCAAATTTTTAAGCATCAAAGACACACTTAAGTATGCATAGAGTCTTAAAAAATTCATGTAAAAACCATATAAAAGGACCATTAAACCACCCCATCATCCCCCCCAACTAAATTCCCTACTTGTCCTAAAGTAGGGGTGACCAAGCTATTTCTAAATAAAGTAAGTTCCCTAAAATCAACAGATGTAGTAATCCCAAGATTGGGCATAAGTAGATTCCAGTAGAATCCATTTGACCTTCCAATCCTTCTCCATCTCATGTTTTCTTGATCAACACCATATTTAGCACCTCACCAATCTAGTATTGCCCACACCAATAAAGGTAGATGAAAGCGCAATGGAAGCTATGTAAGCTCCTACCTATCAGCCATTGCATGTAAGTTTTGATCCTGTTTCCTGTTTAGCTCGTCACTCAATTCCCATCATCTCTGTGCAACGTGTGCTAATACACTCCTTCCAATGGTTTTGGCTAGTTGAGTAAACATAACATAATTGTTCCTCCTATTTTGCAATATCTAAGACTATATCGTTGTCTTGTTCATCAATAAAATTTCTTTATTTTATATTAAATTTAGATCTTTTGACTCTTCTCTCAAGCCTAAAACTAATGACTTCTCCCTTTCCCTATAATTCATAATTTTCTTCCACCTATCCTCCTAATTTTATATGTAAGAACATAAATCTCTCATTTGGAGGCCACCAACATAAAGGAGGGGATTCCATTATGCATCATGAGGTACAACAAGGTTGTGTAAATAAAACTCACACAAGAAATTTTGCACTTCCACTATGGAATTATAAAAGATATTAAAATATTCCCTTGGAGTAGCTAAGGAGTAAGGTGAGTCACAATAAACTTGCATAAACTGGAAACACAATAACTATTGTTAGAGAAAGAGAATGTGTACTCTAGTAGGTGGTCTACAATTCATAATCTAAGGAACCATAATGGCCATATAGTCTACTTTCCCTTTCGATATTTTCATTTAAGTCTCCTTCTCTTCAAGCTCTTTATCAAATCTTAGTTGCATTTTTTCTTTTCTTTTATCCATTTTACTTCCTACAGTTGCACTATTTAAGTTGCTTCCATAATTTTGGTGCTAAAATAGGCCATGACAACGGAATGGCAGACAATAGGTTGATTAGTTTAGGAACTGTACGAGTGATTTGACTTACAATACTTTCAACTCCTTAAGCAACTACTTTTTCTAATTGATCCAAATTAGTTCCATCCACATTCATGGCTTTGACCTCTAGTTCCTAAACATGTTCTTATTTTAAACAAGTTTTTGTCCTCTACCCTTCCTTTGTTTCTAGTTTGTCTTCTTTAGTGGGTGTTGCTTCTTTATTATGTATCTCTTCTTCATCTACTACCTCTTCCTCTTCATCTTGAGCTTCCTCCTCATCCCGAGCTTCCTCTTATTCCCATGCCTCTTTTTCATCTCGTACCTCTTCCATATCATGTGGCCCTTCTATACCCTATGCCCCTCTTTACATTGTTTCTGGTGTTTTTCCTTCTGTCTTAGTGTAATCATACTCACTAATGGCCTCAAAGGGTATGCCTATTACATGTTGAATTTTCTTTTTCTTCTCCCTTCTTACAACAGTTTTAAACCTATGAGAACTTCTAGTTGTTTGTTTAACAACCTTTTTCAATTTGAATTCTTCCTTCAAATTAGTAGTGGCTAAAACTTTTCTCCCATAAAATATATGTGAGACTAGAGACACTAATGGTGGTCTCTCTATCACAAATGCAAAAATAAAAGGTTTAATCTCTTGTTTTTGAGGCAATTTATCAATTGGAGTAAAAAGAGTTAATTGCTTTGATGATGGAGGGTTCAATGGATCTTCGACTTTCCTTTTATTTCCTACAATAGGGGAGGATTCCTTTGTTGCCTCAGGCCACGATTCCACCTTTTTTAGGTGTCCTGCTTTACTTTTTAGGCAATGTATTCATCTTTTTCTCAGGAGTAGGAGATGGATCCTCCGACTTCTCTTTTTTCTTAGGGAAACTCTTCCTTTTCTTTTCTTTTGATGAGGAAGTAGCATATTCTTTCACAAGATTTTTCTTTGTAGATCTCAAATCAGGGCTTTCTTTTAATGTTTTATTTGATTTCCCCCTTTCTTCTAACTTCCCCTTACCATTCTCTTATTTTATATTGGAATATTTCTTAACACTTTTAGCAGGGGGTGACTTTTGAGATAATTTTTGGCTTCTAGTTTTAGTTACATGAGGTGTGGTTTTAGGTTCTTCATACTCATCCTCAAAGGGGTTTGTCTCAGACTCATGACTTGATGCTTTTTATTTTAAAGAGCGAGGAGCTAGACTTGTCCTCCTCTCAACTACTTTTCTTTGTACTAGTTTCCCCTCTAAGTCTCAGTTTCCTTCCCCCGGGCCCTAAATTCAGATGCTTTTAAATGTTCTTTACTTCCAAGAACTCTTTCCAACTCATATGAGGAAAACAAATTCTGAAGCTTCTTTTCACAAACAATGTTATAAGACAATGGCGAGTTAAGGAGATGTCCTTACCTTTTTTCACTTCAACTGCAAATAATTAGGCACATTGATTAGCCTCCCATGCCTAAGGTGACTTGAGAATTTGAAGTGATGATGATGAAGGGATGACAATCTAACCTCACAAGTGAAATATTTGATTATTTGAGTTGTTGCAGTCACTCGCTTATTAGGTAATGTTGCTATTTTTGTGCATTGCTTGCTAGTTTCTAAGGGTCTATCTCCTGGCTTGGTGAATTCCACCCTCGTAGATACAACATCATGAGACTCCATATAATCCTCGTCATTAGTTGACAACCCCAAAACATCTGTTATAGCCATCATAGTTTCATTAACTCACAACCCCTTCACCATGGCTACACCATCCATAAGAGTAGGAGAAAATTGTAGTGCTATATCTAAATCAAACTCCGTTAACTTATGAAAGTATTCAACCCAACTAGAATACACAAATTCTTCCTTGCATTATTCATCATTTTATATGAGATTATGAATGGTTGGCTCTCTATGAACTGGTTCTCCTCCTATGACTGAAATTCCTCTTCAAACTACTGCTAAATTGCAAAATTTGAAAGTGCCCTAAATTCTAGCTCAATTTTTTACAAGGTTTATTTTGAATAGGTATTTAGGACTCACATGAAAACTCGGGCACAAAAATTTACAAGAGTCAAAGATAACTATTAAAAGCTAAAAGAATAATCAATGACAAGACCATGCTAAAAAGTTATTGCTAGAAGACTTAATTTCAATCCACATGCATAAACATCATTCAAAAACAACATCCCTCTCCCCAATTGAAACTAACAAGTGTCCTCACTTGGAGGCAAAAGGGATAATAATCATTTTTCTTATCGACATGTAGACGTGTCGATAAAATCTTCACATATGGTCAAAAACCACAAGTAGGGTTTTATAGCTAAGAGGTTTGATGGTCATACTGACCTAAAGCCCTTTGCTAAATATTTGGTGGCTAAAGCATTTTGGCAGTCATCTCCACTAAAAGGCAAAAGACTTAACCCTTTCGCAGTTTCACAATGGGTTAGGTCAACTAGAAGGTTTGACCTGCGACCTAGTGAAAACACTTAGCATTCATCTTTGTTTCATGGGAGGATTACTATCTTTAATGATAATCATTGAGAAATGGCTAAAATCACCATTTAACCCTCACCACAATATCATTTGTTTACTCTGCGATCACATTTTTGTTTTAGCGGTTTCATGGGCCACAATCACCTTTTAAACCGTTTAGCCACGAAATGGTGAAAGCGTTTGAGTGCATAAAAGAAGAGGGTCCACATGCAGTCAACACATCATTGCCAAGGTGGTCCAAGTGGACCAATGAGTGGTCACCATCTGAATACCTGCAAAGCGCGAAAGAGGAGTGGAGGCCTAATTGACACATCACTGTCTAAATACACCAAACCGTTGCTGACACGTGGATACATGTGGACGCATGAGGGATGTGGGCCTAATAGTCATAACATTTTGCGGTTTTGCACAAGAGTTAAGTCAACAAAAAATGTTGACCACGAAATGACAAAAACAATAATCCTCTACCTGCGATCATCCCATCTTTTCATTGTTTCACAAAAGGCTAGAGTCAATGAAAAATTTTGACTTGCAAAATAGCAAAATTCCCCTATAGTTACATTTTATTTCACCCAGCATGGATAATGTTATCGTTGAATTGCAAGGAGCTGAGTTAACCAAAAGCCTGACTGGCAAAACTACCAAAACTAGTAAACATAAGGATTTTTCACATTTTTTAATCTACAACACAAAAGCGATGGATCCAACACATTGTGAGATATATGTAGGGCATGTACCCAAGGAATTTTCACCTCTGCAACACATAAAATCAATTTTAATTCTTCTGCAACCTATAACTGCTTGACCTAGTTGACATCAATGATAGCATTTGCCAACATGTAATATGTAATGAATCCTTTGATTTGTGTGAACTTCTTTTGGGAGAATTAATTGAAAACCTAAATAAAACAAGGAAGAGCAAATATCCTTTCAAGTTTGGTTCATTGATAATCTGTCTAGCTTTCATGTTCTTGAATGAACTCCCCGAAAGAGATAATGTTGTATGGGAGAAAACATCGCTATTGGGGATGCAGATAGGGGATTATGTGAGAAGATTTATGTTGGATGACAAGAAATACCGAAGGGATTTTAGTGGTTGGTTTAAGGAGCTTCAATCGTCTATGCAACAAAGATATAGGTTTTCATCTAATTTGATAAATAGATATAGAGACAATTTTACTTTTTCTATTAGTAGGGATAATTTTTATATCATTGTAGGGGAACCACGTGTTGGGTGGATTTTGGAGCTTCCCTATGAGGTGTTTGATGAAATTGCAGCAGGAAACATTGAGCAGGTGAAGAAATTGGGCAAGGATCCCAATGAGAATCAATTTAGAATAGTGGAATAAATTGAAGAAAGTATGAGAAAATAAAAATTTGCAAACACCCTTAATAAGATAATGTATGTGACATTCACTAAAATGGGGCTTACAAAATCTGCACAAAAATATGCACCCCAGACATCTCAGTCCACATCCTTGTTGTCTCCAGCCAAGCCTGATGTTTCAAAGGTACCCAAAAGTGTGTAGAGTGATGATATATCTATGAAAAAGAAAAGGAAACCTAGGAGGAAAACAAAAGTGTAGAGAAAAGTAAAGTAAATAGATGAAAGCATCTACGAGGACTCAGAAAAAGAAAGATTTGTAATGAGTTCCAAAAAGTAAAATCTGAAGAGACTACTATGAAAGAACCTCCGGTAAAGAAGCCAAAAAGAGGATTGTCAATCTTTAATTTTTGTTATAGAAATCTATGATGATTCTAAACTTATGAATAAGGACATCTTGCAAAATATATGATTAGATATATGATTTTGTTTAACAAAATATTGAATGAAATCAAAGATAAAATTCTGAAAGAGCTTTATGAGATTTTGGTAGAGAAAATACAAGATGCAATAGCTAAAGAAATAAACTTCAAAATTGTTGTAATAGATAAGGTTTGTAGTCCTTTAAGCAAAGAGGTTTGATTGTAGGTTCAACAAGCGTTGAACATTTATTTTTGCACCAAGGAAAGGGTAAATCTTATCATTGGTGATGACACTGAGGATATTAAGAGAATAAGAAGACAAACATACAATATAGATGAATAATTTGCAGAACATGTTACCATCTTGCTATCTTCTCTTTCAGAGAAGATCTCAAAGCAAATTGATTCGGGTGAACCTAGTGGAAGCTATGTTGCTTTGGTATCCAGAGAAGATGTTCTTGTAGTTGAACCAAAAATGGTTTTGGGTATTATAATTTTTTCTAATATAGCATCGGAGAAAGTAGAAGAGAAAGAGACAGAATGAGAGCCTAAGGATGTGTTTGATAACCTAGAAGATTTACAAGGTTATAATGCCTTAGATTCTTTATTGTCTTATGTAAGTGCTTCTGAAGGAGAGAATGTAAAAGTGAAAGGAGAAGGAATATTTGAGGAAGAAAAGAAATGAGAAGGGTATGAAAAGACACTGATAATTTTATCATCTACTATTCCTAAATTTGATATTTCACCTAAGTTGTTACATGTTCCTATCTCACAAGGTAAATTGGATATTGATATGTTATCCCATAACAAATTCTATTACTTGGTTTAGTTTCAAGAGTTTTAGTTGAGAATATGTTGAAGTTTCTCCATGAGAAAATTCTAGAAGTTAAAGTAGAATCCTAGAATGATGAAGGGTAGATGAGAAATGTGTTTAATAAGATAAAAGATGGAACAATGAATTTTGAAGAAAGTATTGCTAAAACTGTTGAGATGAAGATGACATTGAAGAGATTGTAGTGATTGCAGATCAAGTGTACAAAATCTCATGTTAGGCTAAAGGAAAAGATTTCCTTTAATGAAGCCAACATAGATTGTGCAATAGAGACATTTAGGTTTAGTCTCTCTTGGCGGAATGTCAAGCCCTTCCCCAGATCTGCAGTGGAGGCTCATGACTGGATTATGAAGTTATACATTATGTTATGGATCTTTCATTTCATGGTTTGGACATTATGTTAGATTATGTGATGTTATGCTTAGATGATAGAGTTCAGGTGAACACCTATTATCATCATGTTGCTCATGTGATATGCTTTATGCATACCTCTTTACTCTATGTTGTTCATGAATCTTTCACATTGGATTCACTCTCATATGATGTGCTATGGTTGTTTTCTACATATAGTTATGAACATAGTTTAGAGTTGGTGATGTAGTGAAATCATGTTATGTTTTATCATCTCTCTCTCCTAGTATAAATATTTAGAATTGAGGATGTGGTGAATCAAATTAAATGGGATTATATGGTTTAATTTCAAGTATTTCATATGTTCTTAATATTTAGATGATATTATATTGTTGTATTGACATATACTTTGAGAATGCAGGATTATGCCAATGGGAAACCAGGGACAAGCTGTAACCCTTTTTGTAATCATTCGATTTAATCAATCCTAACCTTTTTGAAGGGTGTGGGTTTATGTGTTATATGTGAGCTTTCGTGATTGCGGGTGTTGGTACCAGTTGATGTGAATGTGCATTGTTGCATAAAAAAATTATACCCTCCTTGGATCCTTTTTGAGTCACCGTACCAAGCCTTAGTGAAGAGGTAAGACCCTAGGTCATTAGGTTAGGGGTTGGGGTGTTTTGAAGGGGTTATTGAATTTCATGGTTTTTGAGTCTTTTAATTTTAGAATTTTTATTACCTACGAGTTAGAGATGATTGGGATGGATAAGATTCCATCCTAACTTCCTCCTCCCCACAAGAGGCGGGGAAGAATAAAATCTCTCCTCTTGGGACAATTAGAAAATGTGGGTATGCTTAGGAGGATAGGTGGAGTAAGGAGAAGGGGTAGACTTGGCATCTCCTCAAGCTTCTTCCTCATGGGATGGATGGAAAGAGAGTGACAAGTGTCACCCTCTCTTTGCATGGAGTGATTCCTCTTCCAATTATATTTAGCTAATGGAAAAGAGGATGCAGGGGGTCTTTTCTTTTTGGGAGAAAAAAAACAATAGAATTGGAGAACAAGAAGGAAAGTAGGAGGAAGGAGAAGGTTGAAAGAAAGAAGGGAATCTTGAAGAATTTGGGCTCTAAGTAGGTACCCCATACCTTGGTGATATGGTTTTATTTGCATTTGTTGCAGCTGGATTTAAGTTTAGTTTTGGTGTGCATGGGGTATTGGGTTTTGTTGATGTTGTGATTTTCAGATGTTACATTGTTGGTTGTTTCAGTGTTCTTCTATTTGGGAAATTTTCTTGCTAGAATTTTTATTGGTTTATTTGGGAAAGGGTGGATTCAGGTGTGGCACTCTTAAGTAGGGGTATGAGTAGCCCAAGATTCATAATGAAATTATTATGGGTATGAGTACCCAAATGTATACAAGGATTTTGCATTGGGGGTAAGATTTCCCCTATTTTCAATACTCTTCATATTGTTGGAAGGTTATGATTACCCCTTGAATCTTGGAGAATTGGGATTAGAGTACCCCCCTTGATCTATAAATTTTATTGGAAGTTGTAGTGTCATAAATTGTACACCCTTGCTAGGGTGGTACAATTTCACACTTAGGTTAGAAACTGCCTTAGTATGTCTTGCATCTTGCATTATTATTTCCCTTTAAGCATTTAATTAATTAATTTAATTAAATCTAAATTCATATTTCATCGCTTCACACATCATAAAATTGGGCCCTTTACCCTAAGTGTTCCCCTTTTTATTTTATTCCTCCAATAAATCATTTAATCATAAACCCTAATTATGTCCTATTTCGACCTTTAAGGCCCGATTTAGAATATCAAAACACCTCAAAATTAGCTATAACTTTGGGATTCACTCTAATATCATCATATCTAATGACCCTAAAAATTTGGTGAAAAGTTGGTCGGACCATGCACGTTCCCGCCATGGTTCTCGACTTTTTTCCTGAAATTTTTGGAGCACAATTCTATGATATTATAATGGTCAACCCCGAAATATTGGCAGGGAATTCAATTCCTAGATTGGCCTAAAGTCATAATTAAGTCAAAATTAAGATCTACGGTTTCATACATAAGAGCTCTTTTTCTTCATTTGAAAGGGACTAAGAATTAGATGGAAGGATCTTTCTAAGAATCTAAGAGTGGGTTTTTAGAGCATAAGGAGCCTTCTATGTAGTGAAAGAGAAGCCTATGTGGAGCTTCAACAACATTCAACAACATTTCGTCAAGGATTCATCATTAATTAGGAGCCTTGAAGACATTTAAGAGTAATAGGAGATCTTATGACAATATCTCTCCCTTTGGGATTCGTATGATTTCATGTTATTTTCATGTCTTTGTATGAGCTTCTTTACATCAATTTGAATATTTACATTCATGCTTTAGATCACTTTGCATCATTGATTTAGAGCATTTACTTTGTCAGTTACAAGCAATTAGGGTTTACTATTTAGGATTGCTCTCGATTGTTTATTTCATTTTAGGATCTTGCATACACATAAGGTTCTGGCACACACATTTTCAGTACATTATCGACTATTTGTGGAGGTGGAAATCACCAACACAGGGGTTTGACTAAGGAAAAAACCCATATATCCACCCAAACCTTCCCTTTTCAGTTGCAAGTGTAGAAACAGGTACTCGGAGGCACTTTCAACTCAGCAAAAGGCACAGGAACCACCCAGAATCATCAAATCTACCCTAATTTGCCTAGGATAGGGGTGTGGTGCCCTGGTCCTACCTAGGATAGTGGCGTGGCACCATGGTCTCCCTACTTTTCAGTGATCTTTAACAGGTTGCAACTTCAGGATCTCAAATTTGCATTTTCTCAGTTGTAGTCTCCTGTCTACAGAAATAGGACAATGGCGTGGCACCTTGGTCTAGGTCATTTTTGTTCAATTTGCAACATCAAGTTCACATCCAGAATCCTCCCCCTTTTATCCTTTTAGTATCTCAGTTTTAGATTTACAAGTTTGTTCAATTTCGAGTTCATTTATGCTTCATTCTTTATCTCATAATCTAGTTGATCATTCAAACCCTAGTTTTTCTCATTATTTGCAACAAGAAGAATAGAAACCCTAAGAGGTATTCCTTGGCTCTCTCTTTCTCACAAGAAGTAGCCAAAGTGATCTATCTCCCTAGGCTCTTTCGCTTTTCCCGCCACCACAGAAGTAATGTTTGTGTTGTAAGTTGAAGGTAATGATTATTATTTACTTAAGAGGTGCCCCCATTTCACCCCTTGGGAGGAAAAAATTGGTTTCTCTTTTGTTTTGGGATCGGGAGTATTGTGTAAAACCCGTGCAGTGAAATTTGAGTGTGAATTGGTTGCTGAAAATGTTTTTTTGTGTAATTGCCTTGGTGCTATGTGAATTGTTAGACCTGGGTTACAACTGACTCTAGCTCGGGGGTGGACTAATTTAAGCCCTATGGTTGGGGGGTGAGCTCCCATTGGTAGCTATTTGTTAATAATTTTATTTGGTGGGCCTTTCATCCACGTCACCTTTATGCAATTTGGATTTTGAGAAGTTTCTCTATTGCCTATGAAACAAAAGAAATGTTGTGTTAGGAGTTCCTTTTCCAAATTTGTTGGTTCCTTACATGAAAGTTGTCTAAATACTATTTTATGGAATTACCATTATTCGTTATTCATATGTAACATGTTTCATGAAAATAAATGTTAGTGAGCTTCATAAGGAAACTACGAGTGCAACAATTCTTGCTATATTTCAAGAAGTAATAAGTATTTCATTCTTTTGTTCCTTGTTGAATAGTGTAGAGAATTCTAAAATGGCAAAACAAAATGTATAGATGATGTGAGAAATAATTTAGAACTCAAAGAAAGGTATTTAAGCTTGCATTATTAGTATTTATACTTGATAATGTTAGAAATCTAGACTAAGTTGTTCATCTGCAATGAAATAGAATAGGCTAGTTATAAAATGCATAGTACACAAAGTTAGCAGATCTAAATGTGGTTTATGTGTTATTATTTTCACTCCCAGACATTATAATGTTATTACCTAATCTCTTTTCCTCGTTGATCTATTACAGATTCATATTCATAAATAATTTTGTTATTGAAAAACAAAAGACAAAAAATAAACATAAGACCATTATTAAATAAAATATATTTGCAACTCATTCTTTTCTTTTATTTCGCTGATATATATAACTCTGGGTATATATATATATATATAGTGTGTGTGTGTGTGTGTGTGTGTGTAATTATATATATGCATATACATGTATATGTGTGTGTGTGTGTGTGTAATATATATATATATATATGTGTGTGTGTGTGTGTGTGTGTGTGTGTGCAACTGATTCTTTTCTTTTATTTCGCTGATATATATAACTCTGGGTATATATATATATCAACGAAATAAAATAAAAGAATCAGTTGCACACACACACACACACACACACACACACGTATATATATACATGTATATGCACATATATAAACACACACACACACACACACATATGTGTGTGTGTGTGTGTGTATTTATATATATATGCACGCACACACACACACAGATATATATATATATGTGTGTGTGTGTATTTGCATATATATATATATATATATATATATATATATATATATATATATATACACACATACATGTATGTATATACACATACATACATGTATATACATGTATGTATGTGTATATACATACATACATACATATATATATGTGTGTGTGTGTGTGTACATGCATACATGTATGTATGTATGTATGTATGGATGCATACATACACACACACACATACATACATACATACATACATATATATGTATATGTATGTATGTATGTATGTATGTATGTATGTACATATATGTATATATACATACATACATACATATATGTACATACATGTATATATATACATACATACATACATACATACATATATATATATATATATATATATATATATATATATATATATATATATATATATACATACATACATAGATACACATACACACACACACACATACATATACATATATATATATATATATATAGTCACATAAATCTGTCCACTTAATTAAATGAATACTTAGTACTTATTTGATTATTTAACCATCAATTAATAATTAATTAAATTAATATTTAATTAATTCATTTTAACCCTCTTCTCCTATTAATTAAATAAATTATTCAATTTATTTTATTTAATTCACTTAACCAAATTTAGACCATTAATTAAATAAATAAATCATATTTATTTAATTAAATATTCTCTCACATTTAAATAAATTAATATTTATTTAAATCCCCCAAAATCCCACCTCTCACATTTAAATAAATTAACATTTATTTAAATCACTTTTATCCTCCACCCACTTGTATTTTCCTACAAATGCAAGTTGCACAATTATTTTAAATAAATAATTTATTTAAATCACCTTTATTCTCCACCCACTTGTATTTTCCTACAAAAGCAAGTTGCACAACTATTTTAAATAAATTATTTATCTAAAATCCTATTTATCCTCACCCACTTGAAACCTTTAATGGTTTCCCTTAAAGTCTTCAAACTTGATGGCTTTAAAGTCTTCAAACTTAATGGCTTCCCTTAAAGTCTTCTTAAGACTTTAATGGTTTTCCTTAAAGTCTTCAAGCCTTTAATGGTTTCCCTCAAAGTCCTCAAGCATTTTAATGCTTTATCTTCCTTTTTTTCATTTAAATAAATTAATATTTGTATATGGTGAAAATGGATAACAATAACAACAAGATTGAAAGGCTAAATGAATTCAACCACCAAACCCTAGCCTAACAACAAGAAAGATCCACCATAACATATGAAGATTACCTAAGACAATGCAAATCACATGAAATCACAAAGATTATACCATCATATGTCCAATAGGGTTTGAATCTCCATTCTTCCTATCTCCATTGATCTTGCTTGATATATTTGCTCTCAGATTTTATATGCACAAGAGCTCAACAAAGAACGGAATGTGGTTGCAAGTAGGATCGTAGTGTAGTCCAATTGATCAAGTAGTTGGCTCATTAGAATGCTTGATTAGGATGAATGATTAGGGTTTGATAATGAAGGAGGCATCTCCTTATATAGAAGACACAATAAGAAATGGAGGGATAAGATTGAGAGGTGTAAAATGAGGTCGGCTATGATTAGAGGGTAGGTAAAAGAAATAATAAAATAATGAAAGGGGTAGGTAGTGTATGAATTAAGAGATGAATGACATGCGTCATGGGTAGAAAAGGCTAATGAATTAATTAAATAAATAAAGATTTATTTAATTAATAGAAGAAGTAGGATAATTAAATAAATAAGATATTTATTTAATTTAGGAAAATGATAATTTAAATAAATAAATGTATTTATTTAAATGAGAAATAAGGCTAGAAGAGGATAAATGAATTAATTAAATAAATAAGGATTTATTTAATTAATAGAAGAATTAGGCTTAGGTAAAATAAATAAAATATTTATTTAATTAGACATGACAATTTTAGGTGTCTACATTTTGCCCCTCTTTGAGACAACGCGGCTTGTCGCGTTGTTTCAAAGAAGATAAGATGAACTGATATAGAGTTGCCCCAGGATGGGAATGATATGCCCCCTCGAGAGATTGGATGAAAATGTCTGAAAAGATTGCAGACAATCTCTTGATAAGAAAGAAAGGCTAGAATGGACTGACCGGATAAAGTGACAAAGTCATGAGATAATGAAGACTGACTCGGGAAATGAAGGCTAAGGCTAGGGTAGGCTATAAGATAGACCACGGGGGAAAATACATCCTCATTGTCATCTACACCTTCACGAGATCAAAGTGCAGAGCGAGAAAAGAGCACGAGCAGTCAGCAACGATGGCTTTCGTGCATAGATTCGACCGTGTTCGCCGATTTCAGAGGCCAGCAGAGGCAGGAGAGCCAGTAAGTACCACCAAACCTCCTTGTACTTTGACGCATTTAATTTTGTCATTAATGCATGTCGAATAGGGTCATAAATGCGCTTAGAAGTAGAGTTGAAAAATGTAATAAACCGTCTAACCGCGTCTGCATCGGTGCCAGGCGCGTCTGTGTCGGTGCCAGGCACGTCTGTGTCTGGAACCGCATCTGCGTCGAATGCGGGCGCGTCTGCGATGTGCAGGGGCGTCTGTGCAGTCTGTAGGCGCGTTTATGTAATGTAAGCGCGTTTGCATTGAAAAATGCAAGTTTGGTCTTCTAGGTCAAATCGGCAATTCTGTGATGAACATATGCTGTCGATTGGATAAGCTGCTGAGAGGATACACTCAAGCAGGTCCTCTAGGGTAGACTAGGATAGATCAAGGCACTTTGTGATGAATAGTGAGTACCAAGATAGAGTACTTTGTGATGAACAGGGAGTACCCAAAGTATGAGCAGCACTTTATGATGAACAGGGAGTGCGAATGTGAGTAACACTTTGTGATGAACAGGGAGTGTCACACACATAGTACTTTGTGATGAACAGGGAGTACCACTAGGATAGAAGCAACACTTTGTGATGAACAGTGAGTGTCACTAGGATAGATAGCCATATGCATTTAGATAGCGAGTAGCATTTTGTGATAAACAGTGAATGCCACTATAACTGACATGATTGAGTTGTTCGACTGCAGGAGTATTTGCCGATGCTAGAGTCACGGGAGAGATTCCCGTCGATGCAGAGGTTGCGACTTGAGTTGACACTTGGGGACCGAGCTGCCATTAAGGCGATGGGTTTGAGACATGTACTATATGTGCTTGAGTTTCGGGCAAACATGGGTTTGCTGACTGCGCTTGCTGAGAGATGACACTCTGAGACATGCACATTCCATTTACCGATGGGTGAGATGACAGTCACCCTGGAGGATGTTTAAAGGATTCTGCGGGTGCCGATCGATGGAGATTTGATCCCCTACGATCGAGATGGAGACCGGGAGGCATTGAGACGAGTGTTTCAGGACCCTGGATTGGAGATGAGGGCAGGACATGTGGCATGGGACACCATGACAGCCACAGGGTTAGCATTACCGGCAGTGATCGGAGGAGCTATCAGTGGGTTCCTGTGTCCAGACAGGGCGACACAGGGATTGGTTGTGGGTTGGGGGGGAGCACTGGAGACACTGGTGACGCAGCACACCAGATACGCTTGGGGACCATGTGTGCTGGCCCATTTGTATTACGAGCTTCACCAGTTTGTTTATCACGGGTCAGTGGGATTGGGCTGCGGGGTGACACTGCTGCAGGTGTGGGCTTACGAGCATCTGCTAGTGATGAGGCCGATACACTTCAAAGGCAGGGGACATGGATGCAGTTTTGTGCATCTATACAATATGATCACCTCGCAGCCACGGATTGGCAGGTTGGAGCATTGGCGGCAAGTGCTAGATGATATTGATGTGGTCATATGGAGACCATATCTAGGCTGCGAGGAGTGGGAGGATGACGCAGTGGAGCTGCCCTACACCTTCCAGAGCAGGTACCTGATTGGGCGGACGCCCTATGTGATAGAGAGGCAGCTTGTGGACAGGGTTTGCAGGCAGTATGGCAGGATTCAGAGGATGCCACGGGGCTCGGGCATGTATGCCCGCACAGTCAGAGATCAGGCGCAGTTTGGGTCGTTGCTGTCATATGATCAAGCACTCACACAGCTAGCAGAGATGGTACCCCTACCCTGGGACATGTGGCCTGAGATCGAGGATGTCGGGATGAATGCTGAGTATTCAACATATTGGGCAGAGCATCCATTTCCCCGATTGACAGATCCAAGAGAGGCACTGGAGGGAGATGGTGGTGGTGAGGAGGATGATGATGGAGGTGATGGTGGCCGAGGCCGACGGAGGAGGCGAGGAGTAGTTGGAGAGAGGCGAGTTGCACCTCGGAGGGAGGGTGGAGAGGAGAGGCAGGCTCGGGTGGTGAGGGGTCACGGTGGATTGCCTCTACAGGTACCAGCAGCATAGGGTCCCAGGCAGGTACAGAGACAGGGACAGGTACAGGGACAGGTGCCAGTACAGGCACAGGAGCAGGGACGGAGACAGGTATAGGCATAGAGGCATGTACAGAGACAGGTACCTGTACAGGCACCAGTACAGGTACAGATACAGGGGCAGGCACCCACAGAGGGGGAGCCACAGGCAGAGGTAGAGGGGGCTGACCCAGAGGAGGATGAGTTGATTGAGCTCAGGGAGATCTGCCAGGGACAGGCAGATGAGATTCAGGAGCTAGAGAGGGAGAGGGATCGGCTCAGGACGAGGCTCAGAGATACTAAGCGAGAGAGAGATCAGGCGATCCAGCGCTATACAGAGGCTGAGACAGCACTGAGGGCAGGGAGACAGGCGGCGGAGGACACAGGGGCAGGATATGCATATGTGTTGCGGGCAGGAGAGGAGATAGGCTACTGGAGGGATCTCTACTATGGTGCAGTGCCAGCAGATCAGTGGGCGAGGAGCTTCCATAGACCGTTGCGTACAGCGATAGCTATGGGGGGGAGCTGGAGGAGACAGGCATCGAGTGGTGGGGTCATGGGTCCACCACCACCACCAGATAGAGGAGATAGGCAGGGTGATCCTGGGGCGGGTCCTTCAGGGGCTCAGATTCCACCGAGGCCAGGCGGCTCCGAGGGAGGGAGTTCATCATTGCCTTAGAGGGCTCCCCTTTGTATCAGTTTTGTACCATTTTTTGTATGATGATGTAGACACCTGCGGGTGCTTGTAGCCATATGATTTTGACATCATTGTATCATGACACTTTATATATATATATATATATATGAGATGATTCATCTTTGCGGCAACTATATGCATGTGTACCTATGTGATGAGATGTTTAATGATGTATGAAATGCCATATTTTTGTTCTTTTATGTTGTATATGCATGATGCAAATGTGAATGTATGTAATGTAGATGAATATGATAATGCAAATGTAAATTGTGCTAACGAGTGTTGTGTGCAGGATGTGATGTAGTTGTGATATCTATATGTATGTATAAAATGCTTATATGTTGTAATGCAGGTGCAACTATATGAAATGCAAATGTTTTTGGTGTGTCATTATACTCAGTCATGTGATAGCAGGCTACGCGGACTCGAGAAGGACGATGGAAGTCAATCAAGAAAGGGGGATGAAAGATAGAAGATATGAAAGTGAAAGAGCTTCTTGTGCGTTATCATCATTAAGCTTTATTATGGCAAGTAGGTTATGACAATCGAGGCATATGCTCGACCCAGAAAGTCATTGTACCTGTTTACATGGAGATAAGACAGTCACAAACAAGGAATGCCCCAGTTCACACTAGACTCACAGTGTCCTCATATCCTTGGACAAGTCATAGCATTACTAAAAGACAATCCACAGACAACAAATACAAATAGGTGACGATACCCCATCCTCGCCTTTCTAGTCAAAGACATCCTGGAGATAGAATCTCTAGTCAAAGACATCCTGGAAAAGCTAAAAGACATGTCACCAAAAGATGAAATCAAAAGAAAACCAAGACTCGACACCAACATCCACTGTAGTCCTCAAGTTTAGTGTCTCTTGTCACTTGTATAAGTCTTATTTGATTGTGGTCACAATGTTTACTGTCACAGAAAGGATAGATAGCACTGAACCATAATGTTGTTTGAGTCTGTTGAAAGATTTGATTTGTTGAAGCCCATTGTTGCTGCTGTGTCTCATCTGAAACTGATTGAATCCATGAAGTTGATACTTTATTGTGGAGAAGATGGAACTTTATTGCAGACTGGCGATGCAGATGTTGCTTTATTGCGGATTGTGCGTGGATAGACTGAAGGAAGCTGGAAGAAACTGTACTCCTTGAAACATGTGATGTTCTTAGTTCCACACCCATTACTAGACGTAGGATTTGCCTTAGCCACAGATAGGATCCGGTTTATTATGGATGGAAAGGGAGATTTATTATGAATGGCTAACCAATCTTGGGTAGATCAATAACAAGCCATGATGGGAATGGGTAAGTTTATTATAGATGAATAGGTTGTGAGTGTGTGCAAAGTGAAATGATGAAAGTGAATCCTGAAGGAGGGAGGAGCAATGTCTCTACGCATGGCGCTGATGACCTAGTTTTCACCATGGTACTTGCCCAGGGCGCCACCGAAGTGGTTTTCACCATTGGACGAAATTATTTCTCTTTACTTTTTTCGATTTTTCAATGTTTTTTTGTGTCACAAGGCGCCTGTTTGCCAGGTTTTCACCAAGTAACGATTTTTTTTGTTTTATAATTTTTTTGTATTTTGAATTTTTTGATTTTTTTGTATTTTTGAATTAGGATATTCCGAAGAGCTATGTGTAGAACCTGCGAAGGTGCATGCTGTTGATAGGATCCTCCAAAGGTTCACCTTCTGTAGTTGAGAGCTGATATGCCCCAGAGCCATATACTGCTGTGATGATGTAAGGACCAAGCCAGTTTGGTTCGAACTTGCCCTTCTTCTCTCTGTCTTGCTGATTCTTGGGATTTTCTCAAAGAACCAAGTCACCTACCTCAAATGTGCGAGGCTTGACTTTGCGATTGTAGTTGCGACTCATTCGTTGTTAGTAAGCCTTGAGATGATTAAAAGCAGTTTGTCTCTGTTCATCTAGCAGTTCCAGTTCTTGTAAGCGAGAGACTCTGTAATCTTCATCAGTGATGATGTTTTGCAAAGAGACCCGTAAAGAGGGTAGCTCGACCTCAATAGGCAAGATGGCTTCAGAACCATAGACTAGTGAATAAGGTGTAGCTCCTGTAGGTGTGCGGACACTTGTGCGGTAGGCCCAAAGTGCAGGATTGAGTTGGATATGCCAATTACGGCCAGCATCGTCGACTGTCTTCTTGAGGATTTTAAGGATTGTTTTATTAGACGCCTCAACTTGACCATTACCTTGGGGGTAATATGGTGTGGAGAAATGATGGGAAATATGGAAGCGGTCACAGAGTTTACGAATATCCTGATTTTTGAAGGGCCGCCCGTTATCAGTGATAATGGAAACAGGGATACCATATCGACAAATGATATAGTTAAGGATGAAGGTGGCAATCTGTTTTCCAGTGATTTGTGTGAGAGGCACAGCTTCAATCCACTTCGTGAAATACTCTGTGGCTGTGATAATGAATTTATGACCATTGGAAGAAGGAGGGTGAATCTTGCCTATGAGATCGAGTCCCCATTGACAAAAGGGCCAAGGAGACGCAAGTGGCTGTAGTTCTTATGCTGAGGCATGTATGAGGTCTCCATGAATTTGACATTGCTTACATTTCTTGACAAACTGATATGAGTCTTTTTCCATATTGGGCCAGTAATATCCAGTCCTAATGAGTTTCTTGGCCAAGGTAGGACCACTAGCATGTGGACCACATATCCCTTCATGCACTTCACGTAACGCAATCTGAGCTTCGTCGCTTTCTAGACATCTAAGAAGAGTGCCATCTAGACCTCGTCGGTATAGGATATCAGCTAAAATGACATATCAAGAGAATTGGCGAATGAAGGTGCGGCGTTGGTTATTTGATAGATCAGGAGGTAGGATATTGTCGCGAAGGTATGTGAAGATGGAACCATATAACTGGGATTCGGGACCAACAACACATATCATTTCAGTAGGAGTGATCTCATATGATGGAACCAAAAGGTTATCCACCAAGAACTCATAGCGGGTCTCATTTGGAGGTAAATCAATCAATGAAGCAATTGTAGCCATGGCATCTGCGGCGCGATTCTGCTCTCTTGGTATCTGCTCAAAATCTATCCTTGTGAAGTGTTGTTTCTAGTCATCCACCATTTGTTTGTAAGGCATTAATTTTTCATCTTTTGTTTGGTAATCATCAGTTGCTTGACGGATGACAAGTTGAAAATCCCCAAAAAAACGAAGTTCCTGGATCTTCCACTGAATTGCAATCCGTAATCCAGTTGTTAATGCCTCATATTCCGCTATATTGTTAGTGCAAGGAAATGATAAGCGGTATGATTTTGGTATAGAATCCCCTTGAGGAGTTATAAAGAGAATACCAGCTCCTGCCCCATGCTGTGTGTATGAGCCGTCAAAGTACAGTTGCCATGGCTTTGTATGTGATACTGTTAAAATGGATTCATCTGGAAATTCTGAATTTAGAAGAACATCATCAATCATGGGGGCATCTGCTAACTGATCTGTGATGGCTTGTCCTTTTATTGCTTTTCTATCCACATACTCGATGTCGAATTCACTCAGGATCATTACCCATTTGGCCAGTCGCCCCGTAAGTGTTGCTTTATTGAGAAGGTATTTTAATGGATCAATTCTTGCAACCAACTTAGTCTTATGAGTGAGCATGTAATGTCATAATTTATGTGAAGCAAAGACCACGGCGAGACATGCACGCTCGATTGGTGTGTAGTTTAGCTCATATCCCACCAATGTGCGACTAATATAGTATACGGCCTTTTCCTTGCCCCCAGCAATTTGTTGTGCTAAGAGTGCTCCCAGTGCTGTTGGAGTAGCTGATATGTATAGTAGCAAAGGCTGATCTGGAACTGGTGGCATCAGAACAGGCGGATTCAAGAGATAATCATTGAGCATCTGGAAAGCCTTTTGACAGTTATCATCCCATTTGAATTTGATATTTTTATGTAGCAGGTGTTGAAAAGGATTACACTTATCTGCAAGTTGTGCTATGAATCTTCGTATAGACTGGAGTCTCCCTTGTAAGGATCGAAGTTGACTGATATTTCTGGGTGGTGGCATGTCCAAGATAGCCTTGACCTTTGCTGGATCGGCTTCGATTCCTCTTTTGGACACAATGAATCCTAGGAGCTTGCCGGAGGTTACTCCAAAGACACATTTCTTGGGGTTTAATCTTACTTTGTATTTTTCCAATCGGTCAAAGATGACTGGAAGTATGTCCAAATGTGTATCTCTATCTACTGATTTACCCAAGAGATCATCAACATAATCTTCCACAGTTATGTGCATGAGATCATGAAAGATAGTAGTCATTGCTCTTTGATATGTAGCACCTGCATTTTTTAGTCCGAAGGGCATGACATTCTAGCAAAAAGTTCCCCAAGGACAAGTGAATGATGTTTTGTGTTGATCCTCGGGTGCGATCCTGATTTGATTATAACCAGAAAATCCATCCATCAATGATAACATTTCATGGCCTGTTGTGAGATCAACAATCAAGTCAATATTTGGTAATGGGAAGTCATCTTTTGGACAAGCTTTATTGATGTCTCTGAAATCTATACATATTCTGATACTACGATCTGGTTTACTGACAGGCACTAGATTGAATATCCATTCAGGATAATCAATTGGGCGTATGAATCCGACATCCAATAACTTCTCCAGCTCTGCTTTGACTAGTAATGCCACTTGTGGATGCATTTTTCTTAATTTCTGTTTCACTGGCTTTGCCCCCGGTTTGACTGTCAAATGATGCATTACCAAATCCGGATCCAGTCCAGGCATATCAACATATGACCATGCAAAGTTGATTTGTCGTTCTTTGAAGAAGCTTATGAATTTTGACCTTTCGGATTCTGTCAATGATTTAGCCAGGAATATTTTATGTGGAACCTCTTCCGTACCAATGTTTGTTTTGATAGTCTCCTCTACCAACATGGATGACTTTTACTCATATGATGCTGGGAGAATGTCGAGCCTTCCATCTTTGGGTGCCTCAGAGAGGTTCTCGCCCTCAAATACGTCCTTTCTTTTTACTTTTTTGGGATCAGATAGCGCCACAGTGTGGTTTTCGCCATAAGACCCTTGATTTGTTCTTATTTTCACATTTTTGCGATTGGAAAGTCCGACACCCTCACCAAAATATGCCATGTTGTTGAGTTCTATAGTGTATCCTGCTTTATGGTCCCCAGGAGGGAGATCATCTCGTATGTGAAGATAGTCAATAACAGCTTCATCATTTTGGAATGTGTCAAACTGTACTGGTCCTTCATAATCCCAGTCAATGAGTTGGTGATGAACAAGGGGAAGGCCTTTAAGGTTTTCGGAGTTTGCGGGGTTAAGAGTGAAGATGTGGTTATGTTCGGGTATGTCAAGGTAATTATCGAGGTCATCGATGGCACTCTCCTCATCAGTCTTAATCGCGAGCGAATCCAAATTGTCATCACTAGTAGCGCATTCTGGGATAGGTGTTCTCATCCTATGTGATTTCAACCTAGAACCTTGAGATGAAGACTGTGTGGAATCCTCATGGGTTGTTTCTTGACCAACTCTGAACTTTTTATAAAATTCCTCTTCTTCTGTGGGTTCATCTGGCTCTCTAAATGTCTCGGTGAGCTCATAATCACTGGAGGATTTGTCTGAACCCCATTCCCATTCATTGGAGTCTGTGGAATAACGATCCTCTTGTTGAACTTTGGTAGCTTTGATTTGTAATGCTTCTTCTGTCCTTTTAGTGTGGATCTTGGAAGTCAGAAAACCAAGTCCCTTTGAGCATTCCTTTTTGAAAGTCAATTCAGGTTGTAAAGGTTCAATGATGCCTTCCTTTCGTAACCCAAGAGGGCTTCTTCCATCATACCCAAATTTTTGTAAAATCTTGAAGCCTTTACCATATTTCTCACAAGGTATATTGATGTGATCTTGTGTGTCATCTTCAATGTCTTTGTAAAGCATTTTGTATAGATCTTCCTCCTCCAGTTTACCCCATTTTTGAAAGACAGTAGGGTCCCATTCGAGTATCACGACGGACACTTATTTGTTAGGATGTGGTCTTCCATATTCTTTTGGAGAACTCATGACTTGTCGTAAGTACATGGTCTGATTTAAAGTGTATTCTCCCATGCCTTTGTCCTGAAATTTGCCTTTAAGCTCACCTTGTTTTGATGTCAAAGGTTTCAATGACTCAGGATCAACGTATGCGGAAGAAGGAACAGCTTCACGATTACTGGGAATGATGGTTTCCGTATGTGATCTCAGGTTATTGCAATATATGAACGGATTAGGATCACCGTTAATTGTTACTTCAACTCCATTGTGAGGAAACTTAATGCATTGGTGATATGTCGATGGGACTGCCCTCATTTCATGAATCCAAGGACATCCTAGCAATATATTATAAGTGAGGTCTAGATCTAGGACTTGACAAACCACATCCTTTGTAACTGGCCCAATTCTTAGAGGTAAGGTGACAGTGCCCTTGGATGAGCGCTCTTCATCATCATATGCCTTGATGGTGATTTGATTTGTTGAATTTACAGCTTTGTCGGAATATCCCAATTGTTTGATAGTGCTTAATGTGCAAATGTTTAGACCAGCTCCTCCATCTATCAGGACTCGCTTTATTCTATATTTGTGTATGAAGGCTTCAATGTGTAATGGTGCATTATGTGGCTGACTTACGGAGGCGTCATCGACTTCTGTGAATGTAAGTGAACGTGGAACGGAAAGGTATCCCACCATGGCTTGAAACTGGTCCACATTCAGATCAGTAGGAACAGTAGTATCTCTCAAGATTTTATCAAGAATGGCTTTATGTGCGGGAGATATGCGTAATAGTTCAAGTATGGAGATGAGCGCGGGCGTCTTCCCTAACTATTCTACAAGGTCATACTCAGGTTTAGTTGATGAAGAAGCGGTGTTTTTAGTTGAAGCACCTGACAAAGTAATTTTACCTCGACGGGTTGTAACATGACACTCAGAGGTAGGCTCGGAAGAAGATCCAACACCTCTTAGGACAATCTTGGGTCTCTGAGTAGGATTCTCAGGGTTTTTGTTCTTGATGGTAATAGTAGAGATATGATTGTCCTTCGAGATGTGATTGATAGTTGAATCATAGTTGTAAGGTGCTCTAGTATAGTTAGCTTGATCATCTGTGACTTTAGCTTTTCCCTTGTCGTGCTTTGGGAATGGTTCCTTAAACATCTCATGTTCTTGATTGGATGAGTGTCCCTCAATCTCAATGTCACCTCTATCAATGAGATCCTGTACGATGTTCTTGAGTCGATGACAATTTCCTGTCTTATGACCCTTGCTCTTATGAAATTCACAATACTCATCATCGTTCCACCAATTTGGTTTAACCTTTGGTTCATATGGAGGAAAATCTGGAACTGTGATTACCTTGTTTGCCATTAGCTTCTTGAAGATTGACTCAAGTGGTTCTCCCAATGGGGTGTACTTCTTTCATGATCTAGAAGTTGTTTGAGTATTCACTTGATTGTTTGTAGAACTTGATCCTGAAAAGATGAATTTGGGTCGCACTATGTTGGCATCAACAACACCATCATTGACTGTGTTCTTGTTTTTATTCCAAAATCTTGGCTTGTCTTTTCCTTTAAAGTCATCTTTGTTCTCCTTGAATATCTTAATGACTCCTTGTTCAATTAGGACCTTCTCTGTCGCTAAGCCTTTTTCAATGACGTCCTTGAAGGTAGACAAACAAGCTTTCCTTAGATCATAGCCAATGTCTTTGTTAACATTTTGTGTGAACATCTCTACCATTTGTTTTTGTGGAATTTCACAAGAGCATCTGCTGGCTAGATTTCTCCATTTTTGTAAAAATGATGCAAAAGACTCTCCCTCTTTTTGCTTGGTGTTGCACAAAGTAGTGATTGATATGTCTGTCTCTATATTGTAGGAGAAATGTTGAATAAATGCCTCTGCTAAGTCACCCCATGACTTAATACCAGGTGGGAGTTGGGAGAACCATTCCATAGCTTGATCGCCTAAGCTTTGTGGGAATAATCTCATCAAATATGTCTCTTATGAAGCTACTTCAATGCAAGCTGTGAAAAACTGTCTTATGTGTGCCTTAGGATCCCCTTTTCCTCTATACTTATCAAATTTAGGCGTCACAAAATGTGTAGGAAATGGAGGCATTGGAATGCTCTTGTCGAATGGATAAGGACATATGTCTCTCATTGTGTATGTTGGCTTCGATGTATTTATGTCCTCCATTTTCTTTTGTAAGTCCCTGATTTGTTGGTCCAAATTGCTCTTAGGTGGAGATCGACTTCTTGGACCATACCCCATGCTTAAGGCACCAATTGGAGGAGGAGCATGTTGCATATATGGATGATATTGATCATACACATGTTCATATGGAGGAGGTCTATAGTGATGCGGCATATATGGAGCACTTGGTATAGATTCATGTTGAGGAACACCATATCTATTTTGTGCATGTATACCATATTCTACAGGCATGTCATGTTCCATTGTGTTGCCCCCAAATTTGACATGAGGTTTCCTTGTGTCCAAATTTTGAGCATGCCTTTGAATATCCAATTGCTTTGGTTGATCCTTAGCATTAGTATGTGATTGAGCATATCTGTCTGCATAAAACTTCCATAATGGTCTACGAAGGTAAGTATCATATGCTTGACCATGTGTATGTGGGACCTCTGGTTTTTGAAGCAAAGACGATGGTGATTCAGGCACCATATATGGTCCTCTATTTCCTCCACTATTAGGTCTCCTTTGATCCATGTTGGAGTGAGTTTGTTGCAAAGGTCGGTTTTCCATTATTTGAGACATGTCAAAATCATAAGGTATCTTGGCTCCACTTTGTGCCATCATGTGTAAGAAGTATTGTCTATCTCTCCTCATTATTTCCTCAATCAATCGATTGAAATGGGGATTCATAATGGATTCTTCCACATCTGCTGAATGTATTGATAAGTTGTCCAAATTGTCATTGTGTGTAACATTGTTGTTTGTAGTGCCTGTGTTTTCAACATTTGGAATGTTTCTATAGACATCCATGTCGGGTAATGTAGTGTGATCAGTGTTGAAAAAGATATCATTCTCATACTCATAAGAACTCATGTTTGTGGACTCTTGAGCCTCTTTAGTTTCTCTCCTAGATTTTTGAAGACGGGTTTCAACCATGAACTAGGTATTGACCAAGATGTGTGAGACCAGATGAAAATGTAAAAAGTATGGAAGACCAAAAGTTGTATGGAATGTAAATGAATCTGAGGTGTACTTGCAATGTCCAAAGTGTAAGACCAAGTATGTATGTAGTAGAGTAGGTGTGACTTCCAAAGAGAGGATAGTTTCTCTTGATGAGGTAAGCTGACCTTGACCCTAAGTAAGATCAAATGAGACCCAAAGGTAAGAAACCTTGATGAGGGACCACCTAGCAAAGTGTTGTTGTATGTAATGTGTTGACAAAGTATAGTGAGGACAAACAAATGACCTTTTGACTCAAGTTTAGACAAGTGTGAATGTAAAGCAAGATGTAAAGCAATGATGGATTTTGTGAGACCCAAAGACAGGTTGAATGCTAGATGAAACCTGGAGAAATGACCTAGGAAGCTCAAGTATTCCGAAACTGATTTCTTTTTGTTTGCTGGACTGTAAACTTTTTTTGCAATTTTGAACACAGACGTGCCTGTATACTGCACAGACGCGGTTACCCGACACAGACGTGTTTCTATTCAACACAGACGTTGTTATAAACACAGACGCTATTCTGCCCTTCACAGATGCGCCTAGACAACACAGACGCGGTTAAAACAGATACAAACGCGTTTCTGTAAAATTTGTGCAATTTTTTCCAATCTGTGAAGTCGTTTTGTTGTGACCAAATCTGACTGTTTGACTGTTTTTCGTGACAAGAGGACACAATGTTGATGAGGACTCAATGTTTGCAAGTGTTTAGACTGACAGTGACTCCAAGAAAAGTGTGTTGTTTGATGTAAAATTGTTTTGCATACACTTGAAGACACAAAAGACACAATGTTTTTGTTGTTTGGTCTTGAATGTTTTGAATGTTTAACATAAGTCAAGCACAATTCCTATGGCTGGCCAAGACAATAGTTGTTGATCCCACATGGGGTTTTACCCCCGAGGCTACGCTATTCAGAGCGGATACTTAGATGCTTGACCTCACTGGCTCCACCCTCGACACTCACTTCTCGGGTCAGCCAAGCATCAGTCCCCATGAAAACTCCCCATGGCAAACTTTGTATCTCTACTAAGAACCGTATGTGTGTGGGCCGCTACCAGAGGTCTGACTTCCTGCCCCAACAACTAGAAGGATTTGGGCCTCTAAAACAAAATGGTGCTAGTAAGGGCATCCGCTCGTGTGGCCATACATGCGGCACTTTCAGCTCTGTAAATACAGAAGGCTCCCAGCCGGTAGGGGTTACGCCCTACAACTGATCAAATAAATTTGATCAAACGGGTTTATGGAGAGACATAGTGTCGGTATGAACTAATCAGCATACGTTATTCATAGTTTTCACCATGAATACATTTGATTATAGTGGTTCGGATGAGGTGGGTTTTCCTCGCTACCACTTGGGTCGTTCTCTTCTCACTAGTAGTCCTAATGACCACATGAGAAGACAGGCCCTCTAAAGATTAAACAAAAAGAGCCTATTGCTCAAGACACAAAAGACAATGATTCAATTTTAGTGCACCAATGGAAGTGTTTGCTAGTCTATGAAAATAAGGCACACAATAAAAATCCAAAAACCCTTGCCGAGGACCTGCAACAAAGAGTTGTTAGTAGTTCGGGTTGTTTGAAATAATCACCCCTTCCTGCAAACACACAAGTTAGGTAAATTTTAAAACCCAAAAGACTTTGTGAAATAGGAGCCTTCAACCAAACGATTTAGCTTCCAAGGCAAGTTGCACCACTTTTGTTAGCTAGATCTGAAAATGTTAGCTCAAAATAAAACAGATCCGAAACCCTAAATGCAAAATCCGAAAACTAAATCAATAAAATTTCAAAATTTTGAAACAGGCAATACACAGACGCGATTACCCCCGACGCAGACGCGACTCTGCGACACAAACGCGGTTCTGTGAGGCACAAACGCGAGTAAAAACCACAGACGCTCTTTCCAAACACAGACACGGGTAAAAATGACACAGACGCGCTTCTGTAACACAGACGCGCCTCCCTGGAACCTGCAAAATGAGATATTGCCAGAACACAGACGCAGGTAAAAATGACACAGACGCGCCTCCCTGGAACCTGCAAAATGAGATATTTCCAGAACACAGACGCGGATCCAGTTGTCTCAGACGCGCTTGAAAATAAAAAACGCGATCCGAAAGTGCGCAGACGCGAAAATACCAAAAATGCTGCCGAAAATGTCCGATCTGCAACTTCAAAAACACAAGATCTGCAACAAGGAGGTTAAATGCAAAGGGACAAGAGTCCCACCGGGCGTGCCAAAATGTATATGGTGAAAATGGATAACAATAACAACAAGATTGAAAGGCTAAATGAATTCAACCACCAAACCCTAGCCTAACAACAAGAAAGATCCACCATAACATATGAAGATTACCTAAGACAATGCAAATTACATGAAATCACAAAGATTATACCATCACATGTCCAATAGGGTTTGAATCTCCATTCTTCCTATCTCCATTGATCTTGCTTGATATATTTGCTCTCAGATTTTATATGCACAAGAGCTCAACAAAGAACGGAATGTGGTTGCAAGTAGGATCGTAGTGTAGTCCAATTGATCAAGTAGTTGGCTCATTAGAATGCTTGATTAGGATGAATGATTAGGGTTTGATAATGAAGGAGGCATCTCCTTATATAGAAGACACAATAAGAAATGGAGGGATAAGATTGAGAGGTGTAAAAGGAGATCGGCTATGATTAGAGGGTAGGTAAAAGAAATAATAAAATAATGAAAGGGGTAGGTAGTGTATGAATTAAGAGATGAATGACATGTGTCATGGGTAGAAAAGGCTAATGAATTAATTAAATAAATAAAGATTTATTTAATTAATAGAAGAAGTAGGATAATTAAATAAATAAGATATTTATTTAATTTAGGAAAATGATAATTTAAATAAATAAATGTATTTATTTAAATGAGAAATAAGGCTAGAAGAGGATAAATGAATTAATTAAATAAATAAGGATTTATTTAATTAATAGAAGAATTAGGCTTAGGTAAAATAAATAAAATATTTATTTAATTAGACATGACAATTTTAGGTGTCTACAATATTTATTTGAATATTTATCCAAATGCAAATTACACCATTTAATTGAAATAAATGATTTTATTTTAATTGAAAATACCAAAATTTCTCCCACTTGCATTTTCCTACAAAATCCACTTGCATGCCTAAACCCCTTCTAGATTCTTCTAAACCCTTCCTAATTAACCTAATCCATCCCCTAAATATTGTCACATTCCTAAGCAAATTGGAGTCACTTCTCAAAGACTCCAAAGTCTTTGAAAAGCAATTAATGCTTTGTGTTCAACAAATTAACCTCTAAAGTCTTCCAAACCACTTATGGCTCTTACATGACCATTAATGGTTAATTCCACTTGCACCCATGGTTAAGGACTTTGACCCCTAACTTAACCCTCATGTAACCCATGTGTCTCTTCAAAGCATTTATTTCTTTGACTAGGGTAACCATCATGTCCCCTCAAGCATTTAATTCTCCTTATCACTCCTCTCAAGCCTCCTCATGGTGACACTTGTCAACATGGGATTGGGTTGAAAGTCTCACATGGATTGAATATCTTTCAATCCTAACCCTTGTTAAGATTACTCAATCTTAACCCTTCATTTCCCCATTTCTTCTATAAATAGAACCCTTCTCCTCAAGCAGAAAGAAGCACTAGAGTATTGTTGTTATACTGGCATTAGCATAGAGCTTTCTCATAGCATCACTATCTACACTTGCATAGCATTTGCTTATCATATTCAACTATCTTGAATCTTCATATGGCATCCATGGCTAGTGCTAAAAGTTGAGAGCTACACTCATTTGGGACTTGGAAAGGAGAGGAACAAGGGAGGAGCAACTATGAGCATCTTGATTAGCTATTTTATTCTATGTTTATATGCTTTCTATTTCATGCTTAATATCTCTCTTGATATGCCTGTTTAGGATAATCTTTTGTTGCTAACACTAACGCTTGTTTCTTGTGCTCTTGTGTGTGTTGCCATCAAACAGATTTTCTAATCCTTTTTTTGCAAAGCATCATTTGGTGAACCCGACGTGAATCAAAGAGCAATCATTTTGAAGACTACTAACTTTTGAATGTTTTAATTGACACAGGTCATTCTCTTGCATTTTTGTTCTCAATTTAGCACCTTCGCAAATTGATACTTTAGCGCTATTGTCTATATTGTTGCTGTTTCGTGTTAAATAGCACTTCTGTTTCACACAGAGTAGAGCTATTGTAACAAAGAGTTGTAAGAAAATTCCTTGTAACCGAAAACCAAAAATTTTAGGCTTGTAGAAGCCCACCAAAACATGCAGATTTTTCTAACTAATTATCTTTTGTGCAGGTTTTAACTAACCCCTACAATAGGACTTTTTAGCAATTTTAGCTTAGGAAATAAATTTGTTCATATTTCTAACTTCGTCTTTCAAGTTAGGATAAAATAAATTCATTTTCCTTTTGGGTTAAAATCAACTACACATTCATTTGGAGTTTTAAAAAGAACCACATCTTTCGTTTAGAGCTCTAAAAAGAATCACATTTGTTCAAAGTTAAAAAGAATCACCAAAACAAACACGCAAATTTTTTTTTTTGCAAAGTTAGGAACAAATTCTTTTGGTGCTTAAAATCAACAAGGCAAATTTTATTTCTTGCATCAAGCTAAAACTCACAATCCACACTTCCATTTTTGGTGCAAATAAAATTCACAATCAACTTGTCTCATTTTTACAGCAATTTTACTTCATGCAAACGTGTTTTTCATTAAGTTAACCAGGATTTTCAAATTCTAGTTTACTCAAACAATTGCCTTTGAAAATTAAAAAGAACACCATGATTGTTGGAGCAACATCTCCAAATAGATAGAAAATCATTGCGATGACAAGTTAAAAGGAACGAGTGAATTTTGTGTTTGACACACTTGTACAAAAGAGTTGGTCGAGTGGTCCTACTTCTAACACACACTATCCTCTCCCTTGGCTCTTGTGGTCCTAAGTGCAAGAGAAAAGTGTTAGTAACACTCAAATTTTATCTTTTTAAAAGAGGCCTGCCAAGGGATCGATACTCTTGGGAACGACCTCGAGCGATAAATCCTTCGAGCCGCTATAGAAATCAGGTGTGAGTGAAAGCTATAGCCTTGGGTATAGCTGTTCCTACAGTGTAACTGGCCGAAAGGACAAATGGGCCCCACCACTGGTTACAAGGCTCTTAAGTGAGTCACTGCAAAATGAACTTATGTCCAAAAACATCAAACATGACTAAACACCTTTAAGTAGTAGCCCACCCGTTCTATTGATTGAGGATATTTGCGATATAATTTAGTGCAAGAGCATAGATGGTTTTGCTCCCAAGATACTCACCATACATATTTCCTTGAGTAGAAACATAGCTTTTTAAAAAGTCACTTGTGGCTTGATAAAAGTGGTGACTCCCCCATCATAGGGATCATCTATTTGTTATGCTCGTGCAAGACTTAGTATATCACATCCTTACCTGCCAAGGCGAGATTCATAAGGTATGTAGTACCAAAGTCAAAGAAATATCAAGATGTGGGCTAAATTTATCACAATTGGCCATTTGACCTTAGGGATAAAAAGTGTTTGAAGTGTGTTCGTTTTAGTCAAGACCAAGTGCAAATTGAGCCAACTTCAAGCTTTGGAAATACACCTTAAAATACATCTAAAGGAAGGGTTATATAAAAGTCCAAGGATTGGGTTGATCTAGACCCATACTCATTTGTGCCTTTGGGGCAACATTCTTGTGTTTGTGTGCTTGCTTTGTTTTCTTGTCAAAGAAAAATAAAAAAATCACTTCCCAAAAACAAAGTATTCATCCAACCAAACATCTGTCAAAAAACCAAAAACATCAAAAACAAGGTACAAACAACAAAGAGTCAAATTTTATGACCATTCTTCACATCTTGCGAAAGAAGAAGCGTCATCAGAATATCAACTTGAAAAGAAGACCATTGAGCTCAAAGGTTTTGATCAAAAGGAGGAAATTCTTCTATATAAATAGACAAATCTTTGTCTCACATAGAGTCTTTCTGCATCACATGCGTCTCTACCTTCAAGGAAAAACAAACGAATTTGATTCCGAATCATTGAACCGCAAAGCTTTTATGCAATATAGAGCTATGAGTTATCACAAAAACCAAGGAGGAAAGATTAATCCCAACTTCTTCCCAAACGTATGTATCACATACAACATAGCTCGAGAAATACCACCAACACCCGAAAGGGAAGAGATAGAGTTTGTCCCATTTGTAACACAAAGTTTTTATTGAAGTTGAAAACATTTTCATCCATCATCTCACTCATACATCATCACTTCATCATCAATCCGTCCCAACTCTCAAAACATTAAGAGGTTCTTGTCCCAAGTTCTCTTTTAGATATTGCTTGAAATCAAACACATCACATCACTTTTTAGATTGTTTCTACATCTAGGATAAGCTCATCCTAAGAGACACATCTACGCAGATTAAAACTAGTTCATGAGTGAATCCTCTCATTACTAGGTAGTTAAATCTATAACACATCTCAGATTTCTCTACACCTTATCACATCAAAACTTATCAAACAAACAAGCAATTCAAAGAAGGAATTTCGGTTACATCCACCTTAAAGGTGCTAGAGATCCACGTGCAACACAATTCACCAACCATCAATCTCTCATTTCAACAAAAACTCATCATCATTTTCACACAACTTCAACAAAAAGCTTATAAACAAAATGGCCCAAACCCGATCACAGTCCAAGCAACGAGAAATAGAAAGGGAAGAAGAAGAAGAGGAAAATCTCAATGAATTTCAAGAAGCACTTGGAGGAAATGCAGATGACGAAAACCCAAGTACTCCCACTCCTGCAACAATAGAAAGGGCTCAGCATAACCCTCTCTTTAACAGACTTTTTGACGAAATACTCAGGAGCAATGCGGATGCTCACTTCTTAAGACTCGCTCAAGAAGGAGCAAAACTCCCCTCTGACTTTGATCTTGCCCAATTAAGACAAGCATCAGAAAGACAAAGTCGCCATGAAGAGGAAAGAGATAGAGATCCCATCAGATATAACATTCCTCGAGGTAACCCACCACCTCCTCCTCCAAATGAAATGGAGATGTTGCGGCAACAAGTTGAGAATCTCGTCCAACAGCTTCATAGTGGTGTCAAGACTAACCAATTCTCATTCAATGACATCTGTCCCTATCCTTTTGATAGGAATCTTTACATGCCACCATTTCCACGAGGATTCGAAACACTCAAATTTGAAAAATATAGAGGAAAGGGGAATCCCCGCGATCATGTCCGAGAATTTCATTCCGCTTTTCTTGAAGTAGCATATGAAGACACATACCTAATGCGCCTTTTTCCCCAAAGCTTGGGAGGAACAACCACATCATGGTTTTTGCCGACTACCAGGTAGCATTAGAACATTTGAGGAACTTATCCAAAAATTCCTCACTCATTACTCTCATAACATTGAACGCGACATCACCATGGATGATCTGTGCAACACCAAACAAAAACCAGGTGAACTATTCTCAGTATTCCTGCAACGATGGCGCCAAATGTCTAGCAGACGTTCTCTTCAGTTACCTGAATGAGAACTAGTGGAAATATTCATTTCCAACTTAAACGAAGAAATGGAATTTCACCTGGATGTCAAAGACACAAACTCTTTTAATGATATGATCACCAAGGGTTTAAAATGTGAACGAGCACTCATCAAGAAAGGACTCATCAAAATCTTTAATGAACCAAAAGATGGTCCTCGCCCGCGCTTCAATAGTGATAAACCAAGCTTCTGGAATAAAAACAAGAATATCATCAACGATGGCGTTGTGGATGCCCGGACTATCCAAAACGCACAACCTGTGGTTCGATTTGCAGGACAAAATCCTCCACCTCAAAACAACACAAATGTTCCTTCTAATCAAGGTCACATCACATCTCACGATGAACCTAGACCTCATCAGCAAAAACAGAAACGCACATACACTCCCTTAGGGGAACCCATTGAAACAGTATTGCGACAACTCATTTCTCAAAATTTGGTCACTCTACCTAAACTATCAAACTATGAGCCTCAGGTCAAACCGGCATGGTGGAGAGATACTGAACACTGTGAATTCCATCAAGGAAGAGGGCACAAGACAAGTAATTGTCATCGATTGAAAGATCTCATTCAGGATCTTATTGATCGAGGAGAAATTGAAATTGAAGGACATGACCCAAAAACAACAAATAATGATCATCTGATGTTCAAAAATCCACTTCCATCACAAGATCAAAGGGGTCCTTCCACTTCTAGGTGAGGCACTGATACCACTGATTATACACAGGCTGCATATAATTATACTGTAAATCATCTGTATGATGCCAATGAACAAGTTGCAACTATAACCTTCAAAAATCCCAACTCAAATTGCAATGTTGTTACGCGTCGCGGCAAAGTTACCATAAAGGCAGCTCCACAAGGCACCGCCTCCATCCCAAAGCAGTACAATCTTGTGGAACAATTAGACAAAACACCTGCGCTTATATCCATTTTAGAACTATTGCGCCTATAGCCATCCCATAAAACTATCTTGGATCAAGCACTCCAAGAGGTGTTAGTCCCTGCAAATCTGAATACAAACCAATTTCCAGCCATGGTTGGAAGTCTCAAGTCATCACCTTGTCTCACTTTTTCCGAAAGTGACAACTCTTCCTTCTAGCAACCTCATAAGGCTTCGCTACACATTGAAGGCTTTATCAACCAACATAGGATCAAGTGAGTCTTGATAGATAATGGAGCAGGCCTGAACATTTATACACTACAGTTGGTCACAACATTGGGATATGCGGTAGAATCAGTGGATCCTCGTAAGAAGATCACACTCAAAGCCTATGATGATGCAGAGAGTTCATCCAAAGGAGCTGTGGTACTACCAATCCGCGTGGGCCCTGTGGTAAAGCACATCATCTGTCAGGTTCTGGACCTTCCTCTGCCATATAATCTATTGTTAGGAAGACCTTGGATACATGCCATGCAAGCCGTTCCATCTACCTACCATCAATGTATCAAGTTCCCACATAACGGTGTAGAGATCACAATTTTGAGCGATGCAAACCCCTTTGCATTTTGCCATAATATCAGCCATCAACCAGAGATTACCATTCCTAATAATAGAGAAGCCATTTCCTCCACATCATATATAAGTCCTACCTCTCTTGCCAGATCAAACACCACTATACCCAAGCAAGAAAAGCTTAAGATGAAAATAGCAGAGGAAGGTCCCGAGGAATACAACTTGAGTCAACTCTTTTGTGTGGAACAGATGCCCACTTCTCCTAGAACACATGGTAAACCACAGCAGTTACTCCAGCAACCACTAATCACACCCGCATGTGCTTTGACGCCTTTCATCCTTGGAAAGAGTCAAGAAGAAGAAACCCAAGATGAGGACTTAGCGGACTGGATCTATAAAGATCCCATCACCACTGATCTACCACAAGTTAAACTTCCTACGGATCAGTATGGCAAAGGTCTCCTCATTATGCAACAAATGGGATATGATGGTCAGAGTGCTTTAGGATATTGCAAACAAGGATGACATGAACCTCTGCTGCCAGAATTAAAGCCCAAAGATAATACAGGCCTAGGCTTTGAAAAGGAGATATTTCCTAAGCTCCAATTCAAAGGAAAACCCAGCAAACCATTATGTCAGCCTACTGCCAAAAGGACACCTTTCATTATCAAAGTGGCATCAAGCACCATCCCCACTACCCCACCGAGGCTCAGAATCCCAACACAACCATCACCAATGCCAATCATCCCACCAATCAAGCCTGTAATCCCATCCGCAACAACAAAAACATCCAAGACATCATCAACAGCAACAACTGTATCAGAACCCGCAGCAACATCTATGGCACCAGCAGTTCCAGCAGAAGCCACTGAGTCAACACTGCCAATACTCCCCGTACCAGATCCTTTAATCCCCATCGACCTTCCTGCAACATCGATCACCACAAAGGTACATCAACCAATCACACCTGCAGTATTTAACTCCAAGGACATCCCAGTATGGTATAGTAATCGAATGCTGGAAAGTGATTCAGAGATCGACTTACATGAATGGGAATTTGATTCGATACAACTTAATACTTCAGATGAGGAAGACACATCACCACCTCCACCACGCAAAGACGTCCCTGTTTACGGAGAAGCACAGATAAAGACCACTTGGGTTCCTGAACTGGAAACATCTTCCACAAACCCTATGTCTCATCCTACGCCTAATTCTGACAGGGAGAGTACCATTAACGACCTTCACCATAATGTCTTGACCCTCACTGATACATCTAACACACTTAACCTAATCGATGAAGTAATGCCCATTATCCACCCTGAACTCATTGAATGGAAGCAACCAAATCCTCCATGTCTTGACTTCTTCCAAAACGATGAGGCCATCATTGACTTTTTGGAATTGAGGGATAACCTACCAAGCAGGGATCACAAAGCTGGATTTGCCATCGAACTTAATAGCGCAACATACTTTGGGGCGGATGCCAAACCTTTCAGCTACAAAAATATAACAATAAAACATGGATCTTCCAGTGAAAACCACACTGTGGCACTGTTTGATCCGACAAAAGTAAAAAGAAAGAGCGTATCCAACAGTGAAAACCTATCTGAGGCACTTGAGGATGAAGGGTTTGACATTCTCCTTGCTAATGTACAACAGGAATGATCAACGATTCTCATCGAGGAAACCAAAGAATACAATGTGGGGACACCTAAAAATCCTCATATCATACATCTGGCATCTCTTCTCACTCCAGAAGAACAACCTAAATTTATAGAGTTCTTCCAGAAGCGTCAGATCAACTTTGCATGGTCATATGCAGACATGCCTTGGCTTGATCTTGATTTAGTCATGCATCACCTCATTGTAGCAGAAGGAGCCAAACCTGTCAAGCAGAAGCTTCGTAAGATGCATCCCCAGATTGCAGTGCTAGTCAAAACAAAACTCAAGAAACTCCTAGATGTTGGTTTCATTAGGCCAATTGATTATGCATAATGGATCTCCAACATTGTGCCTGTCGACAAACCAAAAGGGGGCATCCGTATTTGTACTGACTTCAGAGATCTGAATAAGGCATGTCCTAAGGATGACTTCCCCCTACCAAATATCGACATCATAGTGGATCTGACAGCAGGACATGCCATGCTTTCACTCATGGATGGCTTTTTAGGATACAATCAGATAAAGATCACACCAGAGGACCAACATAAGACAACCTTCACATGTCCATGGGGCACATATTGCTGGAATGTAATGCCCTTCGGTCTAAAGAATGCAGGAGCAACCTATCAAAGAGCAATGACCACCATCTTCCATGACATGATGCATACCATGATGGAAGATTATGTTGATGACTTACTAGCAAAATCACTCACCAGAGAAGGGCATCTCCACATCTTAGATAAAATCTTTGATAGATTGGAACAATACCATGTTCGACTCAACCCAAAGAAATGTGTCTTTGGAGTGACCTCCGGGAAGCTTCTAGGATACATTGTCTCAAGCAAAGGTATTGAGGTTGACTCAGCAAAGGTAAAAGCAATCATGGACATGCCACCTGCAAAGAATATTAGTTAGCTAAGGACATTACAAGGATGACTTCAATCCATTCAAAGATTCATTACACAATTGGCTGATAAGTGTCACCCATTCACACACCTGCTACACAAGAACATCCGCTTTCAGTGGGATGCCCGATGCCAGCAAGCATTTCCGACACTTAAAGACTATCTCATGAAACCACCATTGCTGATCCCACCAGATCCAAGTAGACCATTGTTACTCTATATCTCAACAACCAGTACAGCATTGGGTGTACTACTGGCACAAAATAATGCAGAAGGAAAAGAGTGTGTTGTTTACTACATCTCTCGCACACTGGTGGGCTATGAACTCAATTACACACCTATTGAACGAGCTTGCTTAGCAGTAATCTTAGCAGCCACTAAACTGAGGCACTATCTGTTAACACACAAAGTACAACTCATTGCAAAGATTGATCCACTCAAGTATTTACTTAACAAAGCAGCATTGACAGGCCACTTGGCCAAATGGGTGATGATTCTAAGTGAATTTAACATTGAGTACGTGGACCGTAAAGCTATCAAAGGTCAAGTTATTGCAGATCAGTTGGCCAATGCACCACTCATAGGCGATCATCCTCTCATTTCCAATTTTTCAGATGAAGAGATATTCATGATCACAACAACACAACCATGGAAACTATATTTTGATGGTTCATACACTAGGCACGGCTCGGGGGCAGGCATTCTGTTTATCACACCTCAGGGTGATAGCATCCCGAAGTCTTACAGGCTCACATTTCCATGCACAAACAACATAGCAGAGTATGAGGCCTTGATCACAGGACTCAGGTTAGCTGTACAATGGAAATTACAAGAACTGCAAGTATATGGCGATTCCCAACTAGTCATTCGCCAAGCAATAGATGAATATCAGACCAAAGATGATAAACTCATGCCATATAAGCAAATGGTGGACACTCTAAAGACATCATTTACTACTATCACTTTTGAGCAGATACCAAGAGATTAGAATCGAGCTGCTGACGCTATGTCTACCATCACATCTCTCCTAGATCTTCCACAAAATTCAACATGCTACGAGTTCTTGGTAGAACAGCTTTGGATCCCCGCTTATGATATCCCTGAATCCGAGATGATATGTCGCCTTGTCGGTTCTGAATCCCCATGGTACGGTGAGTTCTACACCTATCTCCGCGATCACACCCTTCCTCCCAACCAATCAAATAACCAACGTAAAACCTTCATTCGCCAAACTGCTCGATATACCATTATTGCCGAAACCCTGTACCGACGCGGTCTTGATGGTACTCTCCTTCGATGTCTGGAACAAGATGAGATAACAAAGGCTTTGGAAGAGGTACATGAAGGAATTTACGGGACTCACTCAAGTGGTCCATCACTAGCCAAGAAACTCATGCGAGCTGGATATTATTGGCCATCTATGGAAAAGGATTCCTACTACTTTTTCAGAAAATGCAAAAAATGTCAAGTTCATGGCGACCTGATACATGGACCGACCCAGGAACTACAACCAATCACGACACCATGGCCTTTATATCAATGGGGCCTTGACCTTGTGGGTAAGATTCATCCATCTTCATCCAATGGCCATAAATTCATTATTACCGCCACCGAATATTTCACAAAGTGGATCGAAGCTGTTCCACTTACCCAAGTCACCGGCAAGCAGATCGCCTCATTCATCCTCAACTACATCATCTGCTGGTATGGTGTACCCATGTCCATCATCATAGATAACGGTCTTCCTTTCAAAAATCAGGATGTCCGCGAACTTTGTGAGAAATTTCATATCGAACACCGCTTTTCCACTCCCTATTACCCACAAGGCAATGGTCAGGCCGAAGCATCCAATAAAAACATATTGAGGATCCTAAAGAAGACAGTCAATGATGCCGACCATGACTGGCATGTTCAACTAAATCCGGCACTATGGGCATATCGAACTAGCATTCGAACCCCTACAGGTGCAACTCCTTATTCATTGGTCTATGGTGCAGAAGCTATCTTGCCTATTGAGGTCGAGATACCATCATTATAGGTTTCCTTGCACAATCTCATCGATGACGAAGCCTACAGAGTATCCCATCTTCAGGACTTAGAGTTACTTGATGAGAAACGACAAGCTGCATACAATCACCTCAAAGCCTATCAGCAACGCATGAGTAGAAGCTACAATCATTAAGTTAGATCTCGTACATTTGAGGTAGGTGATCTTGTTCTACAAGAGAATCCTCGCAACCAACCACACAGAGAACATCAGGGAAAGTTTGAATCAAACTGGCTGGGCCCATATGTTGTCACTGTTGTATTCAGGTCCGGGGCATATCGGTTGGCTACATTAGAAGGAGAACCGCTCGCAGATCCAATTAACAACATGCACCTCAAACAGTTTTATACCTAAGCTGTACAGAGCATCAGGCTCCCCTGCATATCAGAAAATACCAAAAACATTCAGAAAAATGTCCTAAAGAAATACAAAAACATTCAAAAAGTAAAGAAAAATCATGCATCCAAATGGTGAACAACCACTCCGATGGCACCTTGGGTAAGTGCGATGGTGAAAACCTGGCAAACAGGCGCCACTCGTAAAGATAATGGCTCCAATATCTTTCAGGCTCGTTGCGATCACATCTACTTCATACATACATCCATCCATCCAAAACTAGGGCTTGTTATTCATATGCAATTATGAAAGTACTGCATGCATCCTACGTCCTGCTTTTTTATAGTCATGTCTAAAAACTGGGGGCAATGCCTTTAACCTATTGATGGAAGTGGATTCTACATTGTCTTGTGATTCATTAAAGTTCTTCATTTAAAACTATCTCACAAAATCCAAAAAACATTCAAAACACTTCAAAAACCAAAAAATTCAAAAACAATACAAAATCCAAAAAACAACGAAAAACCGTCGAAAATCAAACAAAAACATGGAAACACATTGTACATACTCATCCACGCAGATACCAAACAAACATTGTGATATACTCCACAAAATGACCACTTATCAATCGACCACACAATCAACATCAACACTCAAAACTGTCTTCAACAAGGATGCATCCTTCCTTACCAAAACAAAGACAAGATGACATTTTCTTTGACAAGAAAATTCTGTTTACGCTATCAAATACTTGGTTGATTTATGGTCTAGTAATTTATATCAGGTTCCTACGGCATTGTTTGTGTATCTTTGACACATTATTCTGATGAAGTTCTGGGGCATGTACTAATGGTGTCTATGTGGGAAGTTCACCAAGCTACGTGATCATATGCAAAATACAGTCATAGATCATTATGGCTTGCTAACTACAACATATACCTCGACCATATAAGCATGAACCATTACCAAGGATCCATATTCTTTATTCTTTATGTATATACTATTTGTTTGTAGGTACAATGCTCTTTCTTTGGTTCCTCCTACCTCATCCAAACTGGATAAAGGTTTTATCTCTTATTACGGTATGCACTTGTCTCAGGATATGATCAGCCTAAGATCAAGGAGGACGATCCAAGTCATGCATGAAAGGAGATAATCCTTGTCTGTTCTGCAAGCAATACTCAGGTCAACTTGATCCATTATATCAAGTTGCTTGTATTAACTTGCTATATAAAATCCATGTAAGAAATACTCTGGTCATCTTGAATCTTTATGTCAAGTTGCTTGTATTTTCTTACAACATTTTAAAGCTCAATGATGAAAAATAAAGCACCATGGATCGTCATTCCATCTCATCTATATATATTGCATTTCATTGCATTCCACCCATCCATACATTCATAATAGCTGCATATCATGCATACATAGTCATAATAATGCATACTCTATTTTACTCATCTTCTTCCATAGGACTCGGTCCTAGTCCTCCATATCTTCTATCTAACATCAAATCCCCCCTCACCCTCCCTATCTTGATCATCAACATCATCCTAATCCCTTCATTGCTTCCCATCCTCACTCATCCACAAAATTAAGCCAGTTACTCTGTCTACACAGATACATCGACTCCCACACACCTAGACTATCAACAGATATTCTGATCAATTATCTTCAGGTCTCAACAGGTAATCGATTATGGTAATCTTAGACTACATCAGGCATTTATCACAATGACCTAGTCT